>NC_083315.2:111037268-111681435 GCF_963455315.2 Globicephala melas | reverse complement strand
GTTTCATGCAGCTTGGATTCACCCATCAGTCAATGAGGATACACTTGAAGAGCTTCTTCTTTCATCAAGAGCTGTGGCAAATTCAGCAGAAAGCACACTGGCAGGGCACTTCACTTTGAGTTATGTTTGGGGATGAGTTGGAGCAGAAAGCAAGAGAGAAATTTGTGGTTCAATAACTATGAAATTTCCCCATCCTATCGCTGTATAATTACAAGATTTAAGAATGGTTTTCCCTGAAACTTTTATTTTGTCCCTATGACTACCCCTTACTTGCTTAATGCTATCCTTACATGGTACCTTTGGGTGATCAGGACAAGAAGCTGTTAAAAAGAAAGACAGGCAATTTAAAGCAGTATATCCAATCCTAAGGCCCTCTAGATAGCCTCCACAGTAGAAATCCAGGAGACACTGTATATAAAATGGCAACCTGCCTTACTTAGTCTGGTCCTGTATTTCTTAACGAATACAAATGCCTTTGATTAAAGAGAAAAGATGGTAGAATGGGCTGAGAGTAGGTGTAGACAATGCACTTTTCTTTGTCTTAATCTTGACTCTGGAGGCTTTCATTGTAAACAAGGCAATCAATCCTACACTTGCCATTTAAGACGCTGCTAGAACCCCAGATTCCCTCTGTTGGGAGTCTGCCTCTCTCTAGAGAGACTAAAATGAAGAGTCTCTGGACTACAGGATACAAACACAATTGAAGGCAGAGGTACCATACCCTACGCTGAAGAATTAGGTCAACATATACTTATTTAATGTTTAGATCTCATCTATTCTTCCACTCAGATCCCAGAATGCTATCAGCATGGCCTTAACCCTCTAGTCAGGAGGTTGGAATCTGATCAGATCCAAAGGAAAGACTGAAAGATATTGTTGAGGGAGGATATTCCATCAGTAAACAGCTCATATCACCCTGTAGCATGATTTTTCAACCTTGATACTATTGACATTTGGGGACAGATAATTCTTTATTATAAAGAGCTGACCTGGGACTTCCCTGGTGGCAGTGGTTAAAAATCTGCCGCCAATGCAGGGAACACGGGTTCAATGCCTGGTCCAGGAAGATCCCACATGCCGTGGAGCAACTAAGCCCGTGTGCCACAACTACTGAGCCCACGCACCACAACTACTGAAGCCTGTGCACCCTAGGGTCTGTGTGCCACAAATCCTGAGCCCATGCGCTGCTACTGAAGCCCACACGCTCTAGGGCCCGCGTGCCGCAACTATAGAAAAGCCCGCACACAGCAACGAAGACTCAATGCAGCCAAAAAAAAAAAAAAAAAAAACAGCTGAACTGTGCATTGTAGGATGTTCACCACCAGATGCCAATAGCACTCCCACCTCTCCGGTGATGACAATCAAAATGTCTTTAGATAGTGCCAAATGTTTCCTAGGAGCAAAATCACTCCTGGTGGAGAATCACTGCCTTAATTGAGACTCACAGTTGACATGCCCCTCCCACATACCCAGAGCTTCAAATCACCTTCTTAAATATTTTGAAATTATGTATGGGTGAATATAGATACTCTTGTAATCTGTGTTTGAATTAATTAACCATTTAGGAAGCATAGTGTAGTTTGATTCTTCTCAACTAAAATTATTTTGTTCTTTACAAGACCTAAACGTAAAAAAACTTTCTAAAAAACACCATCTAAAGTTAAATGTATCCCTCCCCCCAAATTTAAAAATTAAAAACAAAAACTATTAATATTATCTGTCTATGAGAGATGAACTGAGGTTTACTTTATTTTACAAAATTCTAAACAGTCTGTTCTTTCTCACTCAAGGAACATTTATTAGCTTAATCATCATCATCATCATCTAAAAATATCATCATACATGATGATCAAGAGAGGTGAGTAAGTCAGGTGAATTCTCTTGAGGATACCTCTGAGGTTCTGGCCACCTTTAAGAGATGTGCATCTAATATCAGTTTAAATATGTGGAATGTTATTACCTTTCACATTGTTAACTACTTTTAATGTCAATTTCAAATTAAAAGGGGAAGAAAACCTTTGCTATTACGCTATATAAATATGTGAAGTACACTGTGCATGTAAGAAAAATCCTTTTAGAATGTATATATATAGGTACAGTATAACTGAATCACTTTGCTGGACAGCAGAAATTAACACAACAGTGTAAATCAACTATTCTTCAATAAAATACATTTTTTTAAAAAAGAAAGAAAAACGCTTTTATGAGAACCATACAATTTCGAAGTAGAAAGGAACCTCGGGAGCCATCTGTCAACCTCTTATCCCAGGAAAGAATCACCACATCAAGATTCCTGGAACATGATCAAGCATAAAGGGCTGCTGTTTTTTTAAGAAGATGGTTCAGTTGTGAATCAATGAGAAAGCTACCCAAATCTACTTTTATAACCTTCTTTTAAAGGTCTAACCTTTAACGAAAAAAGTATTTTTCTCTCTAATTCATCAGTTTCAGTTCAAAAGTTCTGGGCTCCTCCCTCATCCATGTATTTTGAAGCCCCTAAATATCCCTAAGCCTCAGCAGTGTCAGGAAATGAAGTAGAACAAGCTTCCTAAGACATCTGACAGTGCACCCATGCCACCAAAACCCTTCCCACCTGTACCTAACTCCTTTCAAACACACCCAGAGTCACCTAGGTAGTTAGCATTTTCAAAAGGGAAGGACTCGGGCTTTCCTGGTGGCACAGTGGTTGAGAGTCCGCCTGCCGATGCAGTGGAGGCGGGTTCGTGCCCCAGTCCGGGAAGATCCCACATGCCACGGAGCGGCTGGGCCCGTGAGCCATGGCCGCTGAGCCTGCGCGTCCGGAGCCTGTGCTCCGCAACAGGAGAGGCCACAACAGTGAGAGGCCCGCGTACCGCGGAAAAAAAAAAAAAAGGGAAGGACTCTTTGTGTAAGATTGGTTATATCAACTAATCATGCAGCCTTTCACCAGCATCATCCTCTCTCCATGGACATGAGCCTCTACCCTTCACCAATATCCATTCACCAAGGAGTGATCCTTATTCCTACTCTAAGGCCATGGGAGTAAAGGCACAAATGTCATCTTCCTCCCCTACATACACCTATTTGGAGATACCTTAAACTATAGCAGAGTATAATTAACATCCCTGATTATGAAAGAGGCTAAAATCGTCACACTCAATTTACTTGTAATCTTAGGAAAAACTGTACAGTAGACACCCAAGTTCTCATTCTTATCTTTAGAGAGACTTCTCATTCACCTAAGTGAAAATCCAATGAGCTCCCAACAGTTAAAACCATCACCAAAATCCATCCTGTCTGTTTCCCTGAATGCTGAAAACATTTTAGTATAAATAATTTTGCTAATCTGAGACCATTTCCTTTTTTGTAAATTTTTATATCTCCAGCCCAATTCAAGTCAATCATTTCAAAGTTAAATTTGCAAATGATGCAATGACTTTTACAAGATAATGCAACAGTTGAAGACTCATTAAAATTTTTATTGTACCTTTCAGTAGACTTTTGTTCTTTCCCCCTCCTTCTCTGTTCATATCCACTTGATTAATCCTGGCTCCCAGCCAGCCAGTCTGCTCCCCTACCCCGCAGCTAACCATGGTGTGCCAAATACTACTTTTTACTCATGCTGTGGCAGCTCCTCTCTTCTGAGAAGCTTTACTTCCTCCTCTGTGTTACAGTTTGGGGGAGTTACAAGGCCAATGATTTACACAGATAGCAGAGGTTCCTGACACCAGCCAGAAGAAGCCCACTCTTCTAGCACTTTTCTGCACATCATCAGACAGTAGGTATCATCTGCAGTCCAGCAAGGAATTCTTGTTAGGACCTGGGGTGTTGCTGGTGCCTCAGCTCCTAATAGGCATTAAACCAAATATTTTACCCAGATTCATCCTACCTACCACTATGGAAGCTTTGTTTCCTCCAGGTTGGTACCTCACAACCCAGAATCCTAGGAGATTTTGTTTGTTTGGTTTTTGTGTTTCTGTGGAGGTTGCCATTGCTCTGAGGTTACCTGGTACCATTTATTAGAGGGTCTCTAAATCTAAAACTATGGGCTTCCTGAAAACTACTAGGAAGTAAAATGAGAATGATAGATTATAAAGTAGAATAAAAGAAGAAGTAGAGAAACTCTGAATCTCAAACCACCTCCCCGACATGCAGTGATTATTTAATTTTTCTTACTCTACAACGTTGCCCACACCTCTGTGCGGGTCAGCCTCCCCAGGTGCCTCTTCAGGCCTGGCAAGGTGGGCTCAACCTCTGCTCCTACCCTCTATGCTCTGTGGTGGCTGAGGTTCTTCTCTGTGCCTGTGTGGTGATCTCCTCACACATAGCTGAGCTGGTGCACTGACGCTGCCCAGGCCCGAAAACAGCGGGGGCTGGACGGTTTGTCTAATTCTCTGAACATAAACTTGGCAGGAGGTCCTTTGAGTTACTAAGCAACTGAACATCGGACATGAAGCCTTTTACAACCTTTCCATAGATTACTAAAAGTTCCCAGGACAAATTCAGGTCTGGTCCAGTGAAGAAAGAATTAGGAAATAGAGGTAGCCAAGAAGGGGGTGGGGAGAAGAGAGCCAAGAGAGCGAAAGGAAACAGCAATCTGCAGAAGCAGGAAGAAGAGGACGGCAGATAGATGGGAGGCACTTGGGTGAGGGATGGAGACTCTCAGAGAAGAATATGCAGATACGATCATACAAAGCCCAGAAAAGCATCTTCCAAAAGCTCTTGGAAGCAGTCTTGCAGCAAAAAGAGAAGAGTTCCTAAGGTTTTTATTTGTTGTACAGAATAACGGGTCTGAGGCAGGAAGTAAATGGGCACCCCTCGGGTAAAGCAATTAGAGATTCATTCCCTGTGGATCGATACTCCCAGATGAGAATAGCAGGACAACTGAGAGAGGAGGTTGGGCCCTGCCCAGACAGAAGATAAGAGATCACATATTTCTCATTCTTGAAGTGAGGAGACCTCCCCGACTACACATGCACAGAAAGGCTCCTTAGAGGTCAAAAGGGAAGTGATGCTAAACGACGCTAACCACCACAGGCCTCTTCGGTGGAATCCATCTTGGTTAAGAGATGCGTGTGCACACATGGGAAGATCTGAGATATACCAAATACGGACTTTGAACCAGGCAAATCAAAATGACTGGCCAAAGGAAACCCAGAAGAAATGCCCCATAAAAGTGATTCAAACTGCCACGGGGTCACAACTCTCTCTGAGCCCGCCCGTGTGTCTATCCACATGTATCATACTCTTTTTTTCTCCTAATAAATACTTTACTTGTTTTACTACTTTCCGTCTTTGTGGGAATTCTTTTTCTGCAAAGCTGTAGGGCCAGAGCCTTGTCACTGACCACTGGTCTCGTGGCTAGGATTCGGTGCTCTCACTGACACAACCCAACCTCAATCACTGGCCAGGAACTGAAACCCTGCTTCAAGCCACTGCAGGCCGAGGCCACCTGAGATCGGGTCCTTCCTCCATTTTGTTATAATCACTCCACTCAGCCACTCACCTCAAATACACAGCTGTCACAAAATCTGTGATAGGAGGCTAACACACCTGACAATCTCATGTAGACACACAAGGAATAGAAAACCAATTAGAGAGAAACAGCATGGATGTACGGGTTCACTACCTCTGGCTTAGAAAGCTCTCGATTCATACCTTACTGTCCTGGGCAAGACACATGTTCCTGCTGCCACTCTGGATCCACTTCCTATCCTGCTCCCCGGTATAGGCAATAAGGGGGTGAATTGTTGGTGGAAAATTGGAGAATTTGAAAATAAGAAATAAACCAACCAAAAGTCAATCAGCATTTTATTAACACATGGCTAAATATCTAAAACCAAGAATTGCTACAGTTTTAATAATATGTATATAGGCCTCAAATTTCCTCTCCCTTTCCCCCTCTCTCTCTATTTCTCTCTCTCTCTCTGACTTTACTAAACATCGTACTCAACATGGAAGCCAATTCAATTAGCTTCCAGTCATACCATCAGCCTCGACATACAGAGACCCAGCTACAGGCACTTCTTTCCAGAGTTAAATTCTAGGGGTCTAGAATCAGTGGTGTCTGCTACAAGAGCATTCTCGCCTCTAGCCCCCAGAGTACTACATATCTCTTGTTCAAACAGTAGATTAGAAAAAGTGATTGTCAAGAGGAAAACCAAAACTTGAGTTACATCAATTCTACCGTTCTGTGTGGTCACATGGAATTTTTAATTCATGTTTAAAATTTAAAGCAGTTAAACAGAGTGCAACTGTAATGTTTTGTTTGATAAATGCAAACTTAAGATCATACATGAACTATTTAACTGAATTTAAATAACTTTAAATTGTAATTTATTCTTTTTAATTGTTAACTATATGTATCATAAAATGTAAGGGTGAATCAATGAAATGATAATTATGACTGATTATTTGCATGATTATTATTGAAAATAATTTTTGTCCTATATGGGCAAGGGTAAGGGTATTAAAAATTATCTGTTCTGGGTGTCAAAAATGCTAGGTACACCATTACCTCTTTGGAGCATGTAAATAGTCTCCCTTGCTCTCTGGCTTCTGAGTGGGTTCTTACAGGACCACTGGTGGGGATTAGGAAAGCAGAAGAGCGAGATTGGGGCATTCATCAATTCCCTTCCTTGCAGGCTTGTCCCAGTCTGGCAACATCCTTTAACTTTTTTCCCAAGTTGTATTGAAATGTGATTGACAAATAAGCACTGTATATATTGAAGGTGCACAACATGATGTTTTGAAATATGTATACATTGTGAAATGATTTCCCCAATCAAGCGAATTTACCTACCCATCACATTACATATTTACTTTGTGTGTGTGTGTGTGTGTGTGTGGTGAGAACACTTAAGACCTATTCTCTTAGCAACTCTCAAGTATATGATACACTATTAACTATAGTCACCATGCTGCACATCAGATCTCGAGAACTTATTCACCTTGCATAACTGAAACTTAGTACTATATATTTGACCAACATCTCCCCATTTCCCTACCTCCCTGGCCCTGACAACCACAGTTCTACTCTTTTTCTGAGTTAGGTTTTTTTAGATACCTCATACAAGTAAGATTATACGGTATTTGTCTATCTGTGTCTGGCTTACTTCACTTAGTATAATGTCCTCTAGAATCATCCAGGTTGTCGCAAATGACAGGGTTTCCTTCTTTTTCATGGCTGGATAATAATCCGTTGTATAGTATTCCAATATACCACATTTCTTTATCCATTCATCCATAGATGGCCATTTAGTCTGTTTCCATATCTTGGCTATTGTAAATAACGCTTCAATGACATAGGGGTACAGCTATAGTGATGTCATTTCCTTCAGATATATATCAGAAGTGGGACTGCTGGATCACATGGAAGTTCTCTCTTTAGTTTTTTTTTTAAGGAACCTCCATACTGTTTTCCATAATGGCTACACCAGTTTACATTCCCACCATCCTTTGGCTTTGGCCAAAGTCATTCTCTCTCCCCCCCTCGACCACTCATTCTCTCCCTCTCCCTCTCCTTCCCTCTGGATTATGATTATTACCTGCTCATCTCATCAATTCAGACCCAGGGGTGGACAGGCACTGCTCTCATCCCTTAGTAGCCTGAGGATACTAGACTATCCCTTGTCATTTCCCTATACCCTGTCCATGCCTTTATAAATTTAGTTTTATTTAAACTCTCTGAAAATTATCCCGTTTGTAGAAATCACTTATTTCCTGCTAAGACCCTAACTAATATGTACTCTTACTCCTTATAACCCCAATTTCCATCACAATTCTTCATTATCCTAGACCTCAAATGGAAATTTTTCTCCTCCTTAACTATGTATATTCTAATTCCATAGGGTCTTAGGATCCTGGGAATGGAGTAGTTGATATCAGTTGTTTAATTACAGTTTCACTATTCAGGGAAAAGTAGATGTGCACTTAGCTGAGGAATCACTGCAGCACAGCCTCTATATATCCCCTCCCTTCTCAAATATTTTCCAGTCACCTCATAAAAATAACACTGGACAAATTGCCTCATTTAGCACAACTCCTCCCTCCATAAAAATCACTTTATTATTTTTCTGCTTCTCCCAACAGTGGGAACTAAGAGCTCACCACTCATACCATCTCTAAAAATTAAATTTATACATTCTGAGATTAATCAAAACCTTTCATCATTTTAAAAGGGCTAATCTTAAAGCTATTGGGAAGAATTAATTCCAGGCAGCACTATCTTTAATCTGTCCACATCCTCTGCATTTCATTTCATCCATTTCTAAGTTAACAGCACTTAAAATCATGACTAAAAGACTCTACTGTAAGTTTTTCTTAGAATGAGAAACACTTTTGTTAATAATTTTCAAAACAATTTTATGAGAGAAAAGGCACATTCATTGAAATTCAAAGGATCTCTATTATCTGCCTTGTAATGTTTACAATGACTGAAATACTCTCACAGTGTGAGGACTTGACCTCAGGGTGCCAAGCAAACTCAAGCAAGAAAACAGAATTCTACCTAGTAAAGAGTAAAACATGATTTCTGCAAAGCAATTCATCAATCTGATCTGACTTTAACGTGATTACTCAGGAGAGAATCTGGTGGTGGAGAGGGCCACTGAAGATACAATTACCATAACTAATCTGAATTGATGAAAATGAGAGGTAGAGCTGAACAACAGCAACAATAGCAATAAAAACATCTAATACATCATGCTTACTATGTGTGCAAGGCACTGTTTTAAATGTTTTACGTACATTCACTCATTTAATCTTCAAAGCAATCCCAGGAATTAGATCACTATCACTATTCCCATTTTACGGATGAAGAAACTGAGATTCAGAGAGTTTAAGTGATTTGTCCAAGATGACACAGCTAGTAAGTGACAGAGCTGGGATTCTAGTGTAGGCCATCTGGCTTAGTGCCCATACATCTAACCACCAAGACATACTATCTCCACTAGAACTTGGGAAAACAGTCGTTTTATTGGTGTGCAATTAAAAAAAATAAAATCAGGGCTTCCCTGGTGGTGCAGTGGTTGAGAGTCCGCCTGCCGATGCAGGGGACGCGGGTTCGTGCCCCGGTCCGGGAAGATCCCACATGCCGTGGAGCGGCTGGGCCCGTGAGCCATGGCCGCTAAGCCTGTGCGTCCAGAGCCTGTGCTCCGCAACGGGAGAGGCCACAGCAGTGAGAGGCCTGCGTACCGCAAAAAAAATAAAATAAAATAAAATCATTTTATCACAGTACATGAATTCCATTTAATTTCTACTTCTCTTTCAGGAACAACAACTAAAAATGGGAACTGAGGTATCCCAAGAGACCTCTTACTACCATAACATTTGTGAAGTCATAGACATGACATTAGGACCTAGTTTTGTCAGGAGAAAAGAAAATGAATAAACTAGTTCAGTAATTCTCATTATTTAGGAGGGAATCAAGACCCCCTTGTGAATCTGTTGACAGCTATGGTCCCTCTCCCCAGAAAACATTTACTTTGCATTCCATTTCAGGGAGCTTGCAGAAGCCCTGATGCCCACCCATAGACCCTATGTGAGAAAACTCTCTTCTTAGATGAATTCTGTCTACATTGCTGTATAATTCATTTTTTTAAAAAAAGAATCAACCAAAAAACCAATATTTATTGGGTGACTTCTACTTTCAAAGCACTGTGCTGAATCTTGTGTGGAGAATATAAGAAAAGACATTCTATACCCTTGTCTTCAAAGAGCTGCAGAGTCAAATTTGCAAAATAAGACAGGATAAGAGCATGGTCATTACTTCTCTAGGTACTCAGAAGAAAGAATATTACTTCTAGCCTGGGTTGTCAGGCAAGGCTTTAAAAGAAGACTTGGAATATGATGTGGTCTAGAGAAATGATTATGACTGGAGAGGAAGTGAGAAATGGCATTTGATATCAGAAAATAATAGAATTCTTCCTTTTAACACTTGCTTGAATTTGTAGGCTAAGAAAATTACTTTTATGAGAAATATTACGTTTTAGCTATAATTGTTAAGAACCTTATTCTCCTACCAGATACTGTGCTTCCTGCCACATTAGTACCAATGTGCTCACCTCGGCCCAGCTATCTGCTGGGAGGACAGCACACAACTGGCAGCCCTGGCCTTTCCTCTCAGAAGCCAAGTAGACGGTGCATCACACTGTTTACTAGGATAAGGATACTTGTCAACAGAAATTGGCTTGCAGCTATTAACTCATCCCCTTGTGGCCAGAGAAGCCAACAGATAGCAATTTATTTTGATTCTGAGGTGGCTTTCTAACTCATTAGCAATCCCAGGAACCCCTACTCTTTTCATTCAACTTGAACAGCCCTTGATGTTCTGAATAAAGAAGCTGTCCAAACTAGGATTAAAAAGAAGGGGGGAAAAATTACTGTTCCTTTTCTCAGACGCGATGTGGAGGTGCTGAACTGACTCAGCTCCCTAGAGAGCTCCCTTTTTCTTTTCTTTGCAACCCTGGTCATGATTCAGGATTCAGGAATTTGCATCACATGGCCTTGATTCTTGCTGCAATTCTTTCCAGCAAAAATTCCACACAGAAGGACAGGTATAATTGAAATTCTGGTAGAATCAATGTTGACTTGATTGGGGAATTCTAGAAACTAGAAAAAAGTCTGAAAGGAGACAGGTTAAGTTACTAATTACCTAGGGTTGCCAAAAAATAACAATGTATAGAAATAGAATACAAGGAAGAAGACATCCAGTAAAACTGTCATCGTGCATTCAACCACAAATGGATACCGCAGTCCTACATGTGCAAAGGAGATGCAGGTTTGGAGCAGTTGCCTCCTTTCAAGAGATTCATAGTTTTGACAGTGTTACAGTATATCCCCAGAGGACTGGGTAAAATTGGAGGGTGGGAGGGTGAGGTAAAGTGGAGAAGAAAGTATCACAGAAAACTAGTAGATGAAAAAAAAGAACTGAAAGCATAATTTTAAATGAACTCATACTTTGACACTCTATAACTGGGGGTAGCAAGAATAAGACCTAACAAACTAATACAATGGCTGCATCACTTAGAATATTTGGTGTTGTAAACAACCAGAAAACTCTGACTCAAACTGTATTTAAAATTTTTAAGTTTTTTCCATTTATACAATACCTCACATAATAAATAACAGAAGCAGGGTAGTACCTAGCCAAGGAGGAGCTATCAGGATTCCAGCTCTGCTGCCCTGGGATTCTCTTGGCTCTGCCCTCTACCCTAGATTGGCTTCATCCTCAGGATGAAAGAAAGATGCCTATAGTAATTCTAGATATCATGTTCTGACACAGTGGCCAGAGGAAAAACAGGACCAGCCTTTCCTGTGTCTTTTTCTCAGGACTGACGGAATTTTCCTGGAAGCTTGAGGCTGACTTCCCCTTACATCTCTTCCAGCAGATTTAGATCACGTGCCCCTTCCTAAACCAAGCACCAGTGGGAAGAACAGGATTACCATGAGTGGTTGTCAAAGTGCAGTCCCCAGACCATCAGTGGTACCTGGGAAGGATGCAACTATTAGGACTAGCTCCAGACTTACTGAATCAGAATCTCCTGAGTTGGGGCACAGCAATCTGTGTTTTAACAAGAATTCCAGGTGATTCAGATGCACCTAAGTTTGTGAACCACCGGTTTAGACTAGAGTAGAATGGGTATTTGATTCCCAACCACAATGACCAGGACACTGGTGGAGGGATCAGCAACTGAGGCAGACCACAACCATTAAGATGACCAAAGACTTATATTCAACTAGTATTTCTGAATGCTTGCTCCATTCCAACTTTTTTTTTACCTTCACTATACCCTTTAACTCTACACAGCATCTCTGTCAGGTATTACTGTCTCCATTTTACAGATGAAGAAATGGAAGCTCAGGAAATTTAAGTTAATCAGTTTTACATAGCAAAGTCAAGATCTGAGCTTAGGTCTTCTGATTCTAAATCTCGTTTTCGGGGGCTTCCGGGAAGATGGCAGAAGAGTAAGACATGAAGATCATCTTCCTCCCTACAGATACACCAGAAATACATCTACACGTGGAACAACTCCTACACCTACTGAATGCTGGCATAAGACCTCAGACCTCCCAAAAGGCAAGAAACTCCCCCACGTACCTGGGTAGGGCAAAAGAAAAAAGAATAAACAGAGACAAAAGGATAGGGACGGGACCTGTACCAGCGGGAGGGAGCTGTGAAGGAGGAAGGGTTTCCACACACTAGGAAGCCCCTTCGCGGGCGGAGACTGCGGGTGGCGGAGGGGGAAGCTTCAGAGCCGCGGAGGAGAGCACAGCAACAGGGGTGTGAGAGCAAAGCGGACAGCTTTCTGCACAGAGGATTAGGGCCGACCGGCACTCACCAGCCCAAGAGGCTTGTCTGCTCACCCGCCGGGGTGGGCGGGGCTGGGGGTTGAGACTCAGGCTTTGGTCGGAGCGCCGGAAGAGGACTGGGGTTGGCGGCATGAACGCAGCCTGCAGGGGGTTAGTGCACCACGGCTAGCCGGGAGGGAGTCCGGGGAAAAGTCTGGACCTGCTGAAGAGACAAGAGACTTTTTCTTCCCTCTTTGTTTCCTGGTGCGCGAGGACAGGGGATTAAGAGCAACACTTAAACGAGCTCCAGAGACGTGCGCGAGCCACGGCTAACAGCGTGGGCCCCAGAGACGGGCATGAGACGCTAAGGCTGCTGCTGCCGCCACCAAGAAGCCTGTGTGGCTAACAGCGTGGGCCCCAGAGACGGGCATGAGACGCTAAGGCTGCTGCTGCCGCCACCAAGAAGCCTGTGTGCGAGCACAGGTCACTATCCACACCTCCCTTCCGGGGAGCCTGTGCAGCCTGCCACTGCCAGGGTCCCGTGATCCAGGGACAACTTCCCCGGGAGAACACACGGTACGCCTCAGGTTGTTGCACTGTCGTGCCGGCCTCCACAAGCTCACCCCACATCCATACCCCTCCCTCCCCCGGCCTGAGTGAGCCAGAGCCCCCGAATCAGTGGCTCCTTTAACCTCGTCTTGTCTGAGCGAAGAACAGAAGCCCTCCGGCGACCTACAGGCAGAGGCGGGGCCAAATCCAAAGCTGAGGCCCTGGGAGCTGTGAGAACAAAGAAGAGAAAGGGAAATCTCTCCCAGCAGCCTCAGAAGCAGCGGATTAAAGCTCCACAATCAACTTGATGTACCCTGCATCTGTGGAATACATGAATAGACAGTGAATCATCCCAAATTGAGGAGGTGGACTTTTAGAGCAAGATTTATGATTTTTTCCCCTTTTCCTCTGTTTCTGAGTGTGTATGCTTCTGTGTGAGATTCTGTCTGTATAGCTTTGCTTCCACCATTTGTCCTAGGGTTCTATCAGTCTGATTTTTTTGTTGTTTGTTTTTTTAATATTTTTTCTTTTTTTTCTTAATAATTATTTTTTATTTTAATAACTTTATTATATTTAATCTTATTTTATTTTACTTTATCTTCTTTCTTTTTTTCCTTCCTTCCCTCCTTCCTTCCTTCCTCCCTCCCTCCCTTCTTTCTTTCTTTCTTTCTTTTCCTTCCTTCCTTCCTTTCTTTCTTTCTTTCTTCTACTAATTCTTTCTTTCTACTTCTTCTCCCTTTTATTCTGAGCCATGTGGATGAAAGGCTCTTGGTGCTGCAGCCAGGAGTCACTGCTGTGTCTCTGAAGTGGGAGAGCCAACTTCAGGACACTGGTCCAAAAGAGACCTCCCAGCTCCACATAATATCAAACGGCAAAAATCTCCCAGAGATCTCCATCTCAACACCAGCACCCAGCTTCACTCAATGACCAGCAAGCTACAGTGCTGGACATCCTATGCCAAACAACTAGCAAGACAGGAACACAACCCCACCCATTAGCAGAGAGGCTACCTAAAATCATAATAAGTCCCCAAAACACACCACCAGACGTGGACCTGCCCACCAGAAAGACAAGATCCAGCCTCATCCACCAGAACACAGGCACTAGTCCCCTCCACCATGAAGCCTACACAACCCAAAGAATCAACCTTAGCCACTGGGGACAGACACCAAAAACAACGGGAGCTATGAACCTGCAGCCTGCAAAAAGGAAGCCCCAAACACAGTAAGATAAGCAAAATGAGAAGACAGAAAAACACACAGCAGATGAAGGAGCAAGATAAAAACCCCCCAGATCTAACAAATGAGGAGGAAATAGGCAGTCTACCTGAAAAAGAATTCAGAATAATGATAGTAAAGATGATCCAAAATCTTGGAAATAGAATAGACAAAAGGCAAGAAACATTTAACAGGACCTAGAAGAACTAAAGATGAAACAAACAATGATGAACAACACAATAAATGAAATGAAAAATAGAAGGGACCAATAGCAGAATAACTGAGGCAGAAGAACGGATAAGTGACCTGGAAGATAAAATAGTGGAAATAACTACTGCAGAGCAGAATCAAGAAAAAAGAATGAAAAGAACTGAGGACAGTCTCAGAGACCTCTGGGACAACATTAAACACATCAACATTCAAATTATAGGGGTTCCAGAAGAAGAAGAGAAAAAGAAAGGGTCTAAGAAAATATTTTAAGAGATTATAGTTGAAAACTTCCCCAATATGGGAAAGGAAATAGTTAATCAAGTCCAGGAAGCACAGAGAGTCCCATATAGGATAAATCCAAGGAGAAATATGCCAAGACACATTAATCAAACTATCAAAAATTAAATACAAAGAAAATATATTAAAAGCAGCAAGGGAAAAACAACAAATAACACACAAGGGAATCCCTATAAGGCTAACAGCTGATCTTGCAGGAGAAACTCTACAAGCCAGAAGGGACTGGCAGGACATATTTAAAGTGATGAAGGAGAAAAACCTGCAACCAAGATTACTCTACACAGCAAGGATCGCATTCAGATTTTATGGAAAAATTAAAACTTTTACAGAAAGCAAAAGCTGAGAGAGTTCAACACCACCAAACCAGCTTTACAAAAAATGCTAAAGGAACTTCTCTAGGCAAGAAACAAGAGAAGGAAAAGACATA
This sequence comes from Globicephala melas, assembly GCF_963455315.2. Lineage (NCBI taxonomy): Eukaryota > Metazoa > Chordata > Mammalia > Artiodactyla > Delphinidae > Globicephala > Globicephala melas. The sequence goes on along the minus strand of NC_083315.2, from coordinate 111,666,465 downwards.
CAGTAAGGAACCCCCAAAAATTGAGAAAATGTGAATAGGAACATACATATCAATACTTACCTTAAATGTAAATGGACTAAATGCTCCCACCAAAAGACACAGATTGGCTGAATGGATACAAAAACAAGACCCATATATTTGCTGTCTACAAGAAACCCACTTCAGACCTAGAGACGCATACAGACTGAAAGTAAGGGGATGGAAAAAGATATTTCATGCAAATGGAAACCAAAAGAAAGCTGGAGTAGCAATTCTCATATCAGACAAAATAGACTTTAAAATAAAGACTATTAGAAGAGACAAAGAAGGACACTACATAATGATCAAGGGATCAATCCAAGAAGAAGATATAACAATTGTAAATATTTATGCACCCAACATAGGAGCACCTCAATAGATAAGGCAAATACTAACAGCCATAAAAGGGGAAATTGACAGTGACACATTCATAGTAGGGGACTTTAACACCCCACTTTCACCATTGGACACATCATCCAAAATGAAAATAAATAAGGAAACACAAGCTTTAAATGATACATTAAACAAGATGGACTTAATTGATATTTATAGGACATTCCATCCAAAAACGATAGAATACACATTTTCTCAAGTGCTCATGGAACATTCTCCAGGATAGATCATATCGTGGGTCACAATTGAAGCCTTGGTAAATTTAAGAAAATTGAAATTGTTTCAAGTATCTTTTCCGACCACAACACTATGAGACTAGATATCAATTACAGGAAAAGATCTGTAAAAAATACAAACACATGGAGGCTAAACAATACACTACTTAATAACAAAGTGATCACTGAAGAAACCAAAGAGGAAATAAAAAAAATACCTAGAAAGAAATGACAATGGAGACACGACAACCCAAAATCTATGGGATGCAGCAAAAGCAGTTCTAAGAGGGAATTTTATAGCAATACAATCCTACCTTAAGAAACAGGAAACATCTCGAATAAACAACCTAACCTTGCACCTAAAGCAATTAGAGAAAAAAGAACAAAAAATAATCCCCAAAGTTAGCACAAGGAAAGAAATCATAAAAATCAGATCAGAAATAAATGAAAAAGAAATGAAGGAAACAATAGCAAAGATCAATAAAATTAAAGCTGTTTCTTTGAGAAGATAAACAAAATTGATAAACCATTAGCCAGACTCATCAAGAAAAAAAGGGACAAGACTCAACTCAATAGAATTAGAAATGAAAAAGGAGAAGTAACTACTGACACTGCAGAAATACAAAAGATCATGAGAGATTACTACAAGCAACTCTATGCCAATAAAATGGACAACCTGGAAGAAATGGACAAATTCTTAAAAATGCACAACCTTCTGAGACTGAACCAGGAAGAAATAGAAAATGTGAGCAGAACCATCAGAAGCACTGAAACTGAAACCTTGATTAAAAATCTTCCAACAAACAAAAGCTCAGGACCAGATGGCTTCACAGGCGAATTCTATCAAACATTTAGAGAAGAATTAACACCTATCCTTCTCAAACTCTTCCAAAATATAGCAGAGGGAGGAACACTCCCAAACTCATTCTTATGAGGCCACCATCACCTTGATACCAAAACCAGACAAGGATGTCACAAAGAAAGAAAACTACAGGCCAATATCACTGATGAACATAGGTGCAAAAATCCTCCACAAAATACTAGCAAACAGAATCCAACAGCACATTAAAAGGATCATACACCATGATCAAGTGGGGTTTATTCCAGGAATGCAAGGATTCTTCAGTATACGCAAAACAATCAATGTGATAAACCATATTAACAAATTGAAGGAGAAAAACCATATGATCCTCTCAATAGATGCAGAGAAAGCTTTTGACAAAATTCAAAACCCATTTATGATAAAAACCCTGCAGAAAGTAGGCATAGAGGGAACTTTCCTCAACATAATAAAGGCCATATATGACAAACCCACAGACAACACTGTCCTCAATGGTGAAAAACTGAAAGCATTTCCACTAAGATCAGAAACAAAACAAGGTTGCCCACTCTCACCACTCTTATTCAACATAGTTTTGGAAGTTTTAGCCACAACAATCAGAGAAGAAAAGGAAATAAAAGGAATCCAAATCGGAAAAGAAGTAAAGCTGTCACTGTTTGCAGATGACATGATACTATACATAGAGAATCCTAAAGATGCTACCAGAAAACTACTAGAGCTAATCAATGAATTTGGTAAAGTAGAAGGATACAAAATTAATGCACAGAAATCTCTGGCATTTCTATACACTAATAATGAAAAATCTGAAAGTGAAATCAAGAAAACACTCCCATTTACCATTGCAACAAGAAGAATAATATATCTAGGAATAAACCTACCTAAGGAGACAAAAGTCCTGTATGCATAAAATTATAAGACACTGATGAAAGAAATTAAAGATGATACAAATAGATGGAGAGATATACCATGTTATTGGATTGGAAGAATCAACATTGTGAAAATGACTATACTACCCAAAGCAATCTACACATTCAATGCAATCCCTATCAAACTACCACTGGTATTTTTCACAGAACTAGAACAAAAAATTTCACAATTTGTATGGAAACACAAAAGATGCCGAATAGCCAAAGCAATCTTGAGAACGAAAAACGGAGCTGGAGGAATCAGGCTCCCTGACTTCTGACTATACTACAAAGCTACAGTAATCAAGACAATATGGTACTGCCACAAAAACAGAAAAACAGATCAATGGAACAGGATAGAAAGCCCAGAGATAAACCCACGTACATATGGTCACCTTATCTTTGATAAAGGAGGCAGGAATGTACAGTGCAGAAAGGACAGCCTCTTCAATAAGTGGTGCTGGCAAAATTGGACAGCTACATATAAAAGTATGAGATTAGATCACTCCCTAACACCATACACAAAAATAAGCTGAAAATGGATTAAAGAGCTAAATGTAAGACCAGACACTATCAAACTCTTAGAGGAAAACATAGGCAGAACACTCTATGACATAAATCACAGCAAGATCCTTTTTGACCCACCTCCGAGAGAAATGGAAATAAAAACAAAAATAAACAAATGGGACCTAATGAAACTTCAAAGCTTTTGCACAGCAAAGGAAACCATAAACAAGACCAAAAGACAACCCTCAGAATGGGAGAAAATATTTGCAAATGAAGCAACTGACAAAGAATTAATCTCCAAGATTTATAAGCAGCTCATGCAGCTCAATAACAAAAAAACAAACAACCCAATCCAAAAATGGGCATAAGACCTAAACAGACATTTCTCCAAAGATATACAGACTTCCAACAAACACATGAACGAATGCTGAACTTCATTAATCATTAGATAAATGCAAATCAAAACTACAATGAGATATCATCTCACACAAGTCAGAATGGCCATTATCAAAAAATCTAGAAACAATAAATGCTGGAGAGGGTGTGGAGAAAAGGGAACCCTCTTGCACTGTTGGTGGGAATGTAAATTGATACAGCCACTATGGAGAACAGTATGGAGGTTCCTTAAAAAACTACAAATAGAACTACCATATGACCCAGCAATCCCACTACTGGGCATATACCCTGAGAAAACCATAATTCAAAAAGAGTCATGTACCAAAATGTTCACCGCAGCTCTATTTACAATAGCCCGGAGATGGAAACAACCTAAGTGTCCATCATCGGATGAATGGATGAAGAAGATGTGGCACATATATACAATGGAATATTACTCAGCCATAAAAAGAAACGAAATTGAGCTATTTGTAATGAGGTGGATAGGCCTAGAGTCTGTCATACAGAGTGAAGTAAGTCAGAAAGAGAAAGACAAATACCGTGTGCTAACACATATATATGGAATTTAAGGAAAAAAAACTGTCATGAAGAACCTAGGGGTAAGACAGGAATAAAGACACAGACCTACTAGAGAATGGACTTGAGGATATGGGGAGGGGGAAGGGTGAGCTGTGACAAAGCGAGAGAGAGGCATGGACATATATACACTACCATACGTAAAGTAGAAAGCTAGTGGGAAGCAGCCGCATAGTACAGGGAGATCAGCTCGGTGCTTTGTGACTGCCTGGAGGGGTGGGATACGGAGGGTGGGAGGGAGGGAGACACAAGAGGGAAGAGATATGGGAACATATGTATATGTATAACTGATTCACTTTGTTATAAAGCAGAAACTAACACACCATTGTAAACCAATTATACTTCAATAAAGATGTAAAAAAAAAAAAAAAAATCTAGTTTTCATTCCATTATGCCAGAGCTGAAAGATAGAGGCTGCCCAAGTCCATACCTCTATATTCTAGGGAGGCTCTAAACTCCTTGATATTCACATTTAAATGAAGATTGACCAGAGAAACATTCTCAAATCTACAGTCTTTCTTGGGTCCTGGAATTGTAAGGAATTTCCAGGTTGTAAGGCTTCCCTGAGGAGTTTTCCTAACTGCTTCTTAGAGTCCAGAGTCAACCAAGCCTGAAAAGGTGGCCCAGAAATACAACAGATACTTTTTTCTCTCAGGAATGGAGAGGAAACCCCCAAAGTCCCAAAATAAAGAGAAATCTGAAAAACAGGTACTCAAGTTTGTTACTCTAGATAGAGATCATTGCCATTCTCAAGAACAAAGGGGCTTGTATGTAAATGATACATGAGGAGGCCACAAGATGGGGTGATAGAACTAAGATTCTTATGTTGAGCCAGGACCCTAGAAGGGCTATACTCTCTGAGAACAGGTGGACTAAAAAACAGATCTATCTACAGAGGGAGGAGAAGGAACCTCCTCTACCTCAGGCAGACCTCTAAGGGGAAAAAAAAAATCTCCCCTGATAATTTGTAACAACAGGTCTGCCCTCATGTGGGTTTGAGGTATGGGTTTACACTACCTGCAAGGATGATAAATCCCAGGCAGAGAAAGTAACATAAAAATTGGTTTCCAGATTGTCACTGTCCCTGAGGTCCTGGCTGAAGAAAACAGGAAGCCTCTTTGTAAAGACACATTCTCATCTCAGGTCACACGGGGTTCTCCCAGACAAGAGCTCACAATCCTAAATCACAAAACCTGAAGGAACATGTCACCATGGCTGAAAGTCAGCAGAAAGAACAAATATGAACTTCACGTAATAGAATTATCAGGACAGGAGGTTTTTAATTATTTTTAGAAGTCAAGAAAGACTTAAAAATATGAGAAAGGAAAAAGATACTATCAAAAAATAAAAGAACCAAGCAGATTTGAAAAAGATATATAATAGGGAAATTTCCAACCTCTTATCATTCTTAACAAGAAATGTATGACCTCGTTCAGAAATCATCCTGGGTTGCAATAGAAGTTGTCAGAGAAGCTAGGGAAGCTTAAGGTTAATCTCATCGCCCCATAAAGCATTTGTAATTTGAGGATCTAAGCAAGGAATCACCAAAATCACCAAAATGGTATCCAATGCCTATGCCTACCATGACATGGAGAGATTCATCCTTGTCCCCTGCTGTAACAGGGTGAGAAGCTGAGCAGTAGTTAAATGATTGGTAATGATGTTTGTGAGAATATGGAGGGAATGGTTGATGAAAAACTTTGTGAAATCCTTGCTCTGCAGAACTTCTTTATCAGAGTTTAAACTTAGAGCTTAATATTTATGGTATTTCACAACAAAGGCAAACATTACAGAAAGTACCATATTAAACTCAAACCTCTTTCTATCAGAGTGAGTCTTCTTTATCAAACTTATAGCCTTTTTCTCTGACTCCCTAAATGAGGAGAATTTCTTTTAAAATTTATTTCTAATAACTTGTAGAAATATAAAAAGGGAAAAATGCAAGTTGCAGAGTACCATCAATCTGTACCAAATACAAATTCAATTCCAGTGTTGGAGAAACACTGTTGTGAAGGCCTGCAGTTTAGTAATCATCATAAACTTACTTACTCACAAAGACTGCCACACCCCTTGTGCTGGCCAGGCCTAGCAGAAGCCTGAAACCATGGGAGAGGCCTGTATATATCAAGTGGATAGCTGGAAAGCACAGGGTTTTCGTCAAACCATGTTCATCAAATTTGATGTTTGTCTTAATCCATTTCTGGCTAAGGGAAAGGCGGCTCCTTCACATTCCTCCCTGCATCTCCAGAATGTGTGAATCACTTGGCAAAACCTGATGCCAAAAGAACCGCAAAAGGCTACTTAAAGCCAAGAAGCCCTTGCCTGACCCTGCCTCAGGGAAAACAAACACCTGTTTTAAACAGAGGCTTGGAGGAAGGAGCGACTCCCTCCCTGCCAGGGAGAAGGCTTCACACCTGCCCACAGCAGATTTCCTTCCATCACAGGAGAGAGGCAGAGCCTCACTGCATTTGGGACCACCGTTTGCTGCTTGGAAAGAAAGCAGAGAAGTACTCCTGGCCTTTGCACAATCACCAATTATGTTCCTTCTTTAAGAAACAGTTATTTGAATGCAAGCTACGGAAAGAGCAGGAAGGTTCTCTTCTCTTAGAAAGTCAGTTTGTTATCTGTCTGCAACACAAAGGTCTCCTTTATTATAAACTGGGAATAGATGTGTCTACCGAGGGAGTAAATATTTGAATGCACAAGAAACGCTGCTAAACTAGTAGAGCAGTATCCAACATTTATTCTGTAGTTAGTGTGAAAAGTAGAAAGTGACAGGTGATTAGTTTTCCTGTTCAGAAGCCCAAGGCTTCAAAGAGGAGACCTCAGAGCTGCCATTTCCCTAAAGGACAAGTTGCTAGTTTCTTAGCAACTAGGTGAGCTCTTATTTACAAAATCATTATCCTGGGTTAGTTTTAGCCTTGTATTGCACATACTCTCCTCTTAAAACATCCAACCACAAACACTTGGCAGATAGCGCTTTCCTTCCAGTAAGTTAATCAAGCGTTAGTGAGCGCCTACAGCCTGTTTAGAGCTGTGTGTTAAATCCTCTGGGGAACAAAGATATTTAAGTCACAAACCCTCTCCACATGAAGTATATGGTTCATTTAGGAAGACAATCATCTCATCACAAGGAAAAATATATTTCCTTAATTTTGTACCTATATGAGATGAACGATGTTAACTAAAGTTATTGTGATAATCATTTCATGATGTATGTAAGTCAAATCATTATGCTGTACCTTAAACTTATACAGTGCTGTATGTCAATTATATCTCAATAAAACTGGAAGGAAAAAAACAGGTGAAAAGACAACTACAATTGTAAGTTGTCCCATTATGTGGGTTTACCTGCTTTGAGGCACTTGGTGGCTCCCTCGGAAACAGCTGGAGCTCATTTCTTGGCACCATGGCCCTGTCCCCGACTCTTGGATATCCTGGCAGAAAAGGCAGAATACTTGGAAATCTAAGGTAGTGATTCTCTAAGTGTGGTCGCTGAACTAGAAGCATCAGCACCATTGGGGAACTTGTTAGAAATGAAAATCCTCAGGCTTCACCCAGAGCTAAGGAATCAGAAGTTCTGGGACTGAATCGCAGCAGTTTTAACAAGTTCTTCAGGTGATTCTAATGTATGCTCAAGTTTGAGAATCACTGGTCTAAAGGAACTACTTTTTTAAAGCTCCTCCCTGCCAAACTGTCTTGCATTGTTTACACTTTCCACCTTTTCAAAACTAGAGAATTTTTGTTTTGTTTTGTTAACAAGTTATAACACTTTTGGCTGCAAGTCACAGCAGACACTTATCAAACTAGCTTAAACAATGAGAACATTTATTGGCTCGTGTAACTGGAAAACTAACATAGGGCAGATTCCCTGGTTGATCTAACCCACCAGCCCTGGCCTGGTTTCCCCAGAATTCTATTAATTCCGCCCTCCTCTGAGGTTGCCAGTGAGATGGCATGGCAGCCCAGTCTCACATCGGCACACAAAAGCCTCTCGTGGAAGAGAGAGGGCTCACCTCTGGCAATTCCCAAAAGAGTGAGGGAAAGCTTTCCCAGAAGTCTCCAACACACCTTTCTTCTCTTTCATCACGGATCCGAACTGCAACATGAAGTCATTCCTGAACCAATTACTGGCAGGAAGGATAGGATTGACCAATCAGGCCCATTACTGCGTCTGAGGGTAGGGTCAGCTCCCTCCACCCCCCTGTAGAGGGTGGATGTCAAAAAGAAATCAGGGTTCAGCTAGGGAGGAGAAAGGAGGAATGACTGATAGGTGTCAACTCATTTCCAAGAACATCCTCTTAGCAAGGGAAATTATCTGTTCTCGACATGGCAGTTAAAGCTAAATATCATGAGGCTGGCAAGCCAAGACCACAAACTCCAGCCCTTAGCATTGAATGGTAATTAGTCTGGAGGAAAAATTTATCAAATCCCACAGGCAAACTCAGGAGCTGAGTGAAAACAGAAACTATTTGCTTTTTGTTTCTTCTCCTACCCCTAATAATACAATTCTCTATAACATAGCTGAGGTCTTCTGGCCATTTCCCCAATGTGATATGAATACACATTGCATCAATAGATAATTAATGACATATTTGACTCACAAATAATGTAACCTGGAGCTATTTCCATAGCTTACTAGACATTACTTAGAGCAGCAACTCTAAGCCAGGCACAGTGTTAAGCAAAGGGGATACAATGAGGGTGGGTCCTCATCTCTAGGACCCACAGTGAAATGGAGAGACAGATATGTGAACAAATGAACACAATGCAGGATGCAGTGGATAGACATGTGCCCACACTGTAAATGTACTACTACACACCAAAGCAATGAAATCCACCTGACATATGAAGGATGGAAGTGATACTCCGGGAAGGTTCTGAAAGATAAATAAGGGGAAAAAGTTGTTTCTGGCCAACGCTTAGAAGTCAACAGAGATAACACAGCATTTCATCTGTAAAACAAAGCAGCAGACCTGCACAGGGCAGAATGCTCCACTTCAGTGTGGAGGCTCAAAACACAACTGTTTTGAGATATTTTGAAAGTAACTTGCTACTAATAATAAAATACTAGAATATGCAAATGATTCACCACTTAATAAATGAGAGCAGGTTCACGGTTATCACTATAAGCCTATTACTATCATTTTTCATGTGCTTTCAGAGGTGGAGAAGAAAGGGAATGGAGTTATATTTAGCCTAATGGGGACAGAACATATGCCTGGGTTTCCTATGGTTGTATATAGTAGATATGAACGGGATCTGTCTGAGTGCCTGCTTGGAAAAGGTGAGGAGAGCAGTTCTAGGTTAATGCCGTTACTACTTAATTCCTTAAGTCAACTCCTAACTTGTGGTAACCAAGGCTATGGAAAGGAAACTAAGGTGGCCCTAACTTGTACCAGGATCCACTCTATAATGAATGATGCTATCCAGCAGACACCTGATTTTTCACATGTGCAATTCGCTTTGCCTCACAATTTTTCAGAGACAGGGGTCTTTTTCCTCCTTTTCCTTTAGTTTCTAAGAATGGCAAATATAGACACTTTAAATAAAAATAAAGCCATATCTAAAGGAATTGCTTCTCCAACTAAACAGCAGAATACAAATTAAGAAAACTGCATGTTTCAGTTGACTAGAACCAAAAGTCACCCCAGCAAAAAGAGACACATGCAACAAATAAATATGGTGCAGCCAAGTTCAAGGGTATCTGTGTGTATGTGTATGTGTTTGCATTCAGGTGTAGAGAAGAGAGAAGGAAAGAGAACTACTGTGTGATGTGAATATAAATTCTCCAAGAGTAGGTCACCTTGATTGCTTTTTAGTCTGTTTGCTATCATGCATCAGTGACCCCACATTTCCTGTCCTACAACATTTTTTATTTTATTCTTTTTGAAACTCTGACTCTGATGTTCCATCTCACTCTGTAGAACTATAAGACCACCCCATGGTCCCAGTTTTGGACCTTTATCTCCCTAATGTTATAACATATTTGTCAGACTCCTTTGGACTCCTAAATCTTTGGAAGTTTAGAATATTTGCCTCAAGCAAGCAAAGAGTGTATCCCTTGTGGGTGGCACACAACACAACATGAATGCTCAGTAAACTTTCTTGATGATAATAGTAGAAAATGATCTCAGAAGAAGAGTGTCAGAAATACTCCTGAAATTCCACTATCAAACGGCTTTCAATTTCATCTACTGCTCAAAGATCACTTTAATAAATGTTATACCACCAACTGTCAGTTTCATACTTGAATAAGCAGAATTCATGCACCTGTGTTAAGTATAATCATTTAACATGACTGTAGATGAGAGTGCTTGGTGGTTATTATTGATTTTAAATATGCAGTAATTGAAACCTGAGGAACCTGGTTAAAGGTAGATATTTTCTACATGATTTCTTTTCTCTTTAAAAAATTTCCTTTCCACTTAATTTCCACACCTCATTCTATTATTCATATATTCCACTCTGCCAGTTAAAATTTTAAATATATGACAAATCTCAAGTGTTTATGAATGTACCTTATTTTTAAAGAGCACTTTCTTCCTTTTTATCATTATTAGTCATACCCAGAAATAACAATAGCCAAGAAGATAACTAGAAACCATATTTGTCCTTAAGTCTCTCCTTGCTACAATTTTCTTTTTAGTTTTTTAAATTTAAATTTTTAAAATTTTAACTTTAACTTTTAATTTACAAAAGAGTTGCAAAATAGTACAAGGAATTCCAGTAAACTCTTCCCTTCATTTCCCCAAATGTTAACATCTTATATAACCACAGTACAATTGTCAAAATCAGAAAATAAACATTGATAAAATTTTATTAACTAACCAATTAACCTGATTCAAATTTTGCCATTTGCCCCACTGACGTCCTTTTTCCAGTCTAGGTCCATTTCAAGATCATACAATGCATTTATCTGTCATGTCTCCTGAGTCTCCTCCAACCTGGAGCGGTGGGTTCTTAAGTCTTTCTCTTTTATGACCATGACAATTTTGAAGAGTATTGGCCTGTTATTCTGCAGAATGCCCCTCAATTTGGGTTTGTTTGATGTTTGCTCATTATTAAATTCAGGCTATGCATTTTTGGCAAGAATACCATAGATTTGATATTGTACCTTTCTCAATGTATGATAGTAGGAGACAATGTCAATATGTCAACAATTATTGATGATGTTAACTTTGATCATTTGGTTAAAGGGTGTCTACTGGGTTTCTCCACTATAAAGCTACTATTTTTCTCTTTGAAATTAATAAGTATTTCGTGGAGATATACTTTGAGATTATGCAAATACTTCTGTCTACTAGTTTTAGCATCCATTGATGATTTAAAATTGCTAACTTGCACCCCTGTGAAAAAACAAGCCGTTAACCAAGAACATTATTTGTGTGCAGTCCTTTTAGTCTGTCACCTTACAATGTATAGTCAAAACCGGTTTTCCAGAGTTGCTTAGATTAATTCTTTCCTTCTCCATCCCATTCACTCTGGTTATGTTATTCATGTGTAATCGTTAGGTTTGTTTTTTATTATTTATATTCTATTTTGAGTTTCCCCACGTCCTGGATGATTTTTTGAGTAAATAAAACATTAACATGGTTCTAAGAGTCAGAACTATAGAAAAAGGTATATTCAGAGAAGTCACTCCCCACTTCATCTACTCCATTTCCATTCTCCCTATGCCCCCCAAAACACACACACTTTTTCCCTCCCCCCCATATAACCAGATTCATTTGTTTCTGGTTTATCCACCCTGTATTTCTTCTTTCACAAATGAATATTTTCTTTTTTGCCTGTCTTTCTTACATGAAAGGTACCATACCATAGATGGTCATTTACACTTTGCTTTTTTCACTTGTTATATCAAGGAAACCATTCTATATCAGTTCATAGAGATTACGGTTTAAGTCCTTTGTTTGGGGGATGAAATTTTCTCCAGAAGGATGGAGGAAAATTATATGACAGCTTGTTCAAATTCTGGAATATCTGAACTAATATTTCCTAGAGGAAAACGTTTCTAAAAACACCAGTTGCAGAGATAAGCATACCTAAACCTGGCAGGACTCCTCCTTTTACTGCACAGAATTGCTCCTCACTCACCTACAGTAAAGCATCTCACCTAGAAAAATATTCCACATAAATGTTAAATTATGTCATCATTTCTAGTATCTCTCTTTTGTGTTATATTTTAACTATCTGGTAAATTAATGAAGTATTATTGAATATTTGTTGAGCACCTTCCAAATGCCAGTTACTATGGACCTAAGACAATACAGCTAGGAAGCTAAGAAATACAGTAACATAGAACTAAGGAAAAGGCTATAAAGCGAGGCCATATGACAGTAAAGTGATGTAAAAAGTGCCCTGGAGATTCAGAATGAGAGAGTCCTGTTCAAGAGAATGGTTAAAGACACACCAGATGGTTACCAACAGTTCTAATTTTTTTTTTTAACTAATGAAATATTATAGGCCTGAGAAATAAGAGAAAAGGAGAAAGCACTCATTTGTGTTGGAATGTAACATAACAGACGATGCTAAACTCCAAACTTTACCCAACAACTCAATGGATCCCAACTCTGATCTTTTTATATAATTTACTCATCACTGGAAAATAATGAATAATAGCTACAAGAACTAATAGGCTAGAAAGAAAACAAAAGAAAGATTAACAGGTTAGAAAGTAAAAGGAAAGATGTAAATAATAACCAAACTTTCACATGGTCAGCTTTTTCCATGGTGTGATGATCACTAACATAGATAACACAGAGTTAACAGAGAAGTTTTTCTGAATCCCTCAGTTCATACCACAGTTTTATCTCTTAAAAATTATCTTTTCTGGCTCTAGATCAGTGTCTCTCAACTTGTTTTTCATTATCAACACCCCTCAGGTGCTGTTTTAGACATATTTTTGTAATCACCCCTCATAAAATTTTACTACCACAGATATACTCTACATGTACTCTAGGTATATCTGTGCTTTAAATATCAAAAGAATACGATTTTTTTTTTACCCTTCAATAACCAATTTTCGCCCCCTGGGGCAGGGGTGTCATAGTGCCTCTATTGAGAATGTAGGCTCTAAGATCCTCCATGATGCCGTTTTCCTGTATATACAATTCTTCCATCTCCAAAATGAAAATGAAAAGACTTGAGAACCAAATGGGTGTCAAACTACTGAGCATCAAATAAGAGAAAAAGCATAAGGAAAGCAAATAACTAACCACTGAAAGTAAAAAATAAACTATAATTCAGGTATAAATTAGGAATAAATGAAAATAGATTTTATGCATTAATAAGACTCCACAGCAGTTAGAAACGGCCACCTAGTAAAGTTAGCTGTCTTTGACAGTGCTGAACCTCATGCTGAACTACTAAAGAAAACTATCTTCACTGATGATAAAACTGTAGCTGCACTTTCCAAAGGCAGTAAAACACCAAATGTTCTAGCTTTGAACCATATTTAGCTATGTTACTCATGGCTTACTATCAGAGAAAAGCTAACAAAGAAGCTAATTAAGTTACCTTTTTAATATAAGCGCCCCCCCCCAAAAAAAAAACATTTTGTCAAGAGACTGTAACATTGGACCTAAAGAAAATAATCTGAGAATAAATGACTCACTTTTCAAGAGGAGGCATGTTGGTCTTTTTTTCCAATGATACAGTAAAATTAGGAAGCTTCCCCTTGACATTAGCCAGGCTGAGGACAAAAGAAGTTATGGAGAATTCAAATTTATTGGGTCATTTCCCAATAAAGTTGGAGAACAACATTGAGTCCTTCGGTCTCTAATGCCCCAATCTCCCTAGAAACAAATTCTGGGGAAAAACTGGCATGATGGACTTTTGTGAAATGAAATAACAGAATTGGAATAGAGGAAAGTAATGTATATTAAGTGCCAAGCAATTTCATTAAGTTAATATATTTATTTCTTAAAACTACCCTATGAAGTGATAATTCACTTCATTTTCAGAGATGAAGAAAACATGCTTAGAAAGGTGATCTAATTTCCCCCTGGATCGCACAACTGCTACATGATGGAACATGGATTTAAATCCAGGTATAACTCCAGCATTAATGTCCTGTTCCATCATGCGTCCTTGAAACAGTTGTCTACTGCCCTTCCTGACTTTTTGATGCCATTTCTTCCTGCATTTTCCTCATTCTTTCTTGCTTAATGCATTGGCAAAGATACTCGAAACTTGCATGTCTCCATATTCCCTTAACCACCTCCTTTTTTCTTTCTCTTGGTTAGTGGCACTGGGTTGCTCCTTCATTTTCAGATTCAATGGAATACTTGAAGGGTTAGGTCTTTCTTGCATCTCTTCTGGAGAAGTCTTTAAGGACACCTGCCTGCTGAGTGACCTGTTCCTCACTGTTAAGTGCTAGCCAATACAACAATGCTTTGCTTCACACGGCTTGGCATTTTTCCTTCCTTCATTTCCCTTTCACTCTCAATCCTCACCACCTGGGTTTGCACCGTCACATAAAGCACTTAAATTCTTGTTTTAGGCTCTGCTTTCTAGAGAAACTAAGCAAAGACTCTTGTACTTAGCCTTATAATACTTAGAAATTTTATGCAGTGTTACACTGAATTTTTAATAGACTTTACTTTAGGTTTTAGGTTCACAGCAAAATTGAGCTAAAGGTAGAGATTTCCCACATATATACAATCTCCTCAAGTATCAAAATCTTGCACCAGAGTGGTACATTTGTTACAACCAATGAAGCTACACTGTCACATCTTTATCAGCCAAAGTCCATAGTTTACATTAGGCTTTACTCTTAGTTATGTACATTCTACCAGCTTGACAAATGTATAATGACACGTATCCACAATTATACTATCATACAGTATAGTTTCACTGTCCTAAAAATCCTCTATGCTCCACCTATACATACCTTCTTCCCCACTAACCCTTGGCAACCACTGAGATCCTTTCAGTTTTGCCTTTTCTAGAATGTCATATAGTTGGAATCATATGATTGGCTTATTTCACTTAGTAATATGCATTTAAGGTTCTTCATATTTTTTCATGGCTTGATAGCTCATTTCTTTTTAGCACTGAATAATCCACTGTCTGTATGTATCATAATTTATTTATCCATTCATCTACTAAAGGACATTTTGGTTGCTTCCAAGTTTTGTCACTTACTAATAAAGCTGCTATATACATCCATATGCCAGTTTTTGGGTGGATATAAGTTGTCAACTCTTTTTAGTAAGTATCAAGGAGCCAATTGCTAGATCATATGGTAAGAGTAAGTTTAGTTTTCTAACAAACTGCCAAACTGTTTTCCAAAGTGGCTGTACCATTTTGCATTCCCACCAGCAACAAATGAGAGTTCCTGTTGCTCCATATCTTCATCAGTATTTAGTAGTGTTGTCAGCATTCTGGATTTTGGCCATTCTAACAGGTACGTAGTGATATCTTACTATTGTTTTAATTTGCAGTTCCCTGGTTACATATGATGATGTTGGGCATCTTTTCATATGTTTATTTGCCACCTGTATATTTTCTTTTGTGACATGTCTGTTCAAGTCTTTTGTCCATTTTTAAATTGGGTTATTCATTTCTTTTTTTTTTTTAACATCTTTATTGGAGTATAATTGCTTTACAATGGTGTGTTAGTTTCTGCTTTATAACAAAGTGAATCAGTTATACATATACATATGTTCCCATATCTCTTCCCTCTTGCGTCTCTCTCCCTCCCACCCTCCCTATCCCACCCCTCTAGTTGGTCACAAAGCACCGAGCTGATCTCCCTGTGCTATGCGGCTACTTCCCACTAGCTAACTATTTTACGTTTGGTAGTGTATATATGTCCATGCCACTCTCTCACTTTGTCACTCATTTCTTATTGTTGAGTTTTAAGAGTTCTTTGTATATTTTAGATAACAGTCCTTTATCAGAAATGTCTTTTGTGAATATTTTTCCTAGACTGTAGTTTATCTTCTCATTCTCTTGACAGTGTCTCTTGTAGAGCAGAAGTTTTTAATTATAATAAAGTCCAGCTTATCAATTCTTTCATGAATTGTACCTTCAGTGTTGCATCTAAAAAATCATCCCCTTACCCAAGGTCATTTAGGTTTTCTCCTATGCTACCTTCTAGGAGTTTTATAGTTTCACATTTTATTTTTAGGTCTATGATCTTTTTTAGTTTATTCTGAGTTGCACCAGAAGCCACCTCTCAGGTCTATGATCCATTTTTGAGTTAACCTTTGTGAAAAGCGTAAGTTCTGTGTTTAGATTCATTTTTTTTTGCATGTGGATGTCCAGTTGTTTCAGCACCATTTGTTGAAAAGAATATCTTTGCTCCATTGTATTGCCTTTGCTCCTTTGTCAAAGATCAGTTGACTATATTTGTGTGGGTCTGTTTCTGGACTCTCTATCTGTTCCATTGATCCATTTGTCTGTTCTTTCACCAATACCACACTGTCCTGATTACAGTAGGTCTTTTTAGTAAGTCTTGAAGTCAGGTAGTGTCAGTTCTCTTTTGTTCTTCTCCTTCAATATTGTTTTGGCTATTCTGGGTCTTTTGTCTCTCCATATGAACTTTAGAATCAGTTTTTTAATATCTAGAAAATAACTTGCTGGGATTCTGATTGGGATTGCACTGTATATACAGATCAAGTTGGGAAGAACTGACATCTTGACAAAATTGGGTCTTCCTATCCATGTATATGGGACCTCTCCATTTATTTAGTTCTTCTTTGTTCTCATACAGATCTTGTACATATTTTGTTAGAGTTATGTGTAATAATTTCATTTGGGGGGTGCTTAATATAAACAACATTGTATTTTTATTTTCAAATTCCACTTGTTCACTGCTGGTATATAAGGAATTTATGGACATTTGTATATTAATCTTGTATTTTGCAACCTTGCTATAATCACTTATTAGCTCCAAGAAATCATTTCAGATTTTCTACATAGACAATCATAGTACCCACGAACAAAGACTACTTTATTTCTTACTTCCCTTTCAGCATGCCTCTTCTATCCTTTTCTTGCGTTATTGCATTAGCTAGGACTTCTACTACAATGTTGAAAAGGAGTGATAAAAGGAGACATCCTTGTCTTGTTCCTGATCTTAGCAGGAAGGCTTCTAGTCCATCACCATTACGATGTGGGTATAGGTTTTTTGTAGATTTTCTTTATCAAATTGAGGAAGTTCCCCTCTATTCCTAGTTCACCAAGAGTTTTTAATATCATAAATGAGTGTTGCATTTTGTTAAATACTTTTTCTGCATCTATTAATATGATCATCTATTAAGAAAAATCATATGATATGATTTTTCTTCTTTAGCCTGTTAGTGTGATGGACTACATTAATTGATTTTCAAATGTTGAACCAGCCATGCATACCTGAGATAAATTCCGTTTGGTCATGGTGTATAATCCTTCTTATATATTGTTGGATTCAACTTGCTACCATTTTGTTTTGCATTGAATTTTGATATAGAAATGTACTTTTCTACTCTAAAAGTGTGGAAACTACATTAAAAAACAATGAATAAAATAGAAAAGAAAGAAATACCAGCCCAAATCCTACCATCTAAACAAATCAATGTTTTATCATTTCCCCGTATAGCCTTCTGGTATTTTTTATTGGTTTTACATAATTTCTAATAATTATTATAATGATAATGATAAAATTTCTATATCTGGTTCAAAAATTAAAAGGCACCATGAAAGCTACAAATGACAGTTAAAGGAAACTATATTTTTTTTATAGTTGTTAGAACAAACTATGATTTTTGGATACCTAGTTTGTTGTTAATCTGAAAAGAGGACAATATATATCAGACAGTCTAGTCTCCGTTTATATTTGTTTTAAATACTAGATAGACCTTAGTGTTTTTATTTCACCTTTACCTCTGATAAAATTTTTTTAAATGAGAAAGAAAAACAGCTGAGTGACATCCTAAAGATAGTAATTTTTATATGTCTTATCAATCTCTTAAAACTGTGGTTTTGTTTCATCATTAAGGTTACCCCACGCTCCAGAATGTAATGCTGAACATTGCTACAGTGAAAAGTTTTATTCCAGGCCACTACTGTGAATTAACAACACATCCAGGTGACAAATCAAGAGGTGTACAGAAAAACCATCTGTTATTCTTGCTTCTTAGTTAACAGACTCAGTACAAAGCATATTTCTAAATGAAAAAAACTATGTATACCCACATATTTTATTTTCAGCAATACATTAATGTCACATCTGATATGAGGAGACTTTTTAAGAAATGAGTTTTAATCTCCATAATTTCTCAAATCTATCTACACAATGAAATACAAGGCAATCATTTTAAAGGGCGGTAAATATCTAAATTCTCTGATGTAAAATGATGTCCATGACACATTGTTGAGTTAAATATGCAGATGACAGGAGACTTGCACTTTGGGCAATGAGGGATTGGCAGAGCTCGGAATCACTTTCCCAGCATACATAACAAGAAAACTGGATAAAATATATAAGACAACTGTTCTCATCAGGGCTGGGACTAGAGTGAGGCAGGAAAGATGCTTATGGTTCAAAATTTAAGGAGGCACTTTCATGGCCCTGAGAGTACCTTCTTAAATTCTGTACCCTTGGTACCCTTCCTCAATCTCATCTCAGCCCTGGTTTTTAGCCATTGGCCCGCAAGCATCAACATGACTCTGCCTCTTGGAAAAAGGGAAATAAATGATAATCAGCCCTACCGTAAGCCCAGATTTCTGCCTGGGGGCAAATTCCAGACCATACTGCAGGGAGAGGGAACCCAAAGAGAGCTGATGGTCTCTCACTGAATCAAGGAGACAGAAATGGGGGTTTGGAGAGGACATGGCAGCTTAAATTGGTAGCACAGAATACAAAAGAAGAGAAAACTACAAGGAGAAAGAGCTCCAGAAATATGAATAGGAACTCCCTGGGTTTTTAGTTGAATGCAGTCTGTGTATGCATAGGATGAAACCCCACAAGGTCAGTCAACTTCCTAGGAAACAGCAATTAAAGAGAGATGTAAGCTGAACAATTCCCAAAGCTCACATAGAACTGCGAATTATTCTATCTTCCACTAGCCAGAGTACAGAAACTTTCTTGAATATGCAGGGCATTCAGAAGATTCCATAAGAGTCATACCCTGGTAATAGGACTAAACTACCTATTTGGTAAAGCCTGTTCTAGACCAGCACTATAATAGCTTATGAATAAAACTCTAAAATGTTGAAATGATTTGCAAATCCTCTAACTTCTTCTAGAAAAAGTTCAACACTCTTTAAAGAATACAAAAAAATCCAGCACACACAACATAAATTTCATAATGACTGGAACACAATCAAAAATAATGACATCATGAAAATTTTCTCTCTCTTACAGAAAATATATACCCACAAATCCCAAATACTCAATGAACTCCAAGCAGTATAAACACAAAGGCACATCATAATCAAATTGCTGAAAATCCATGTGTACATGGATTTTAACAATAATCTTAAAATCAATCAGAGGAAAGAAAGATACTTTATATAATAAGAAACAAAAAATGATCATAGGTTTCTTATAAGAAATCTGCAAGGCAGAAGACAGCTAAATAACACTTTTAGTGTGTAAAAGAACATCGTCAACCCAGAATTCTACAACCAGTGAAAATATCTTTCAAAAATAAAAATATTTTACTGGTATTAAAAAAATTTTTTAGACAAATAAAAGCTGAGAAAATTTATCACCAGCAAACTTGTACTATAGGAAATGTTAAAGGAAGTTCTTTAGGTGAACGGTAAATAACTCAATAGAAATATGGATCTATACAAAGAAACAGAGTATTAAAAATAGCAAATATGTGTGTATATATATGTGTATATATATATACACATATATAGAAGATATTTTTCCCATTTAAAAACGTCTTTAAGAAATAATTGACTGCTTAAAGAAAAATAATAACAATGTATTTGGGGATTTACAACATATACAGAAGCAACATGTATAAGAACAATAGCATAAAGGTCAGAGGGGAGAAACTGAAGGTTGTTAGAATCTTACATTACACATTAACTACTATAATATTTTTTGAAGATAAACTGTAGTAAGTTAAAGATGTATATTATAAACTTTAGAGCAATAAAGCAGTATAGCAAACATAGAAGAGATAAATAGAGGTGGTAAAACAAATATTCACTCCTAAATAACATTAAATAATAATATTAAAATAATAAATACTCTACCCAAAAGAAGGCAGGAAAATAGGGAAAAGGTAACAAAGGCTAGAACATAGACTTAGCATGGTGATCATTTCATAATGCACACAAATGTCAAATCACTACACAGTACACCTGAAACTAACAATACTGTATATCAACTATATTTCAATTAAAAAAAAGAATAATTAGAGCAAATAGAAAAATAAATACGGGAGACCTTCAAGATGGGGGGAGGACTGAGACGTGGAGATCACCTTCCTCCTCACAAATACATCAGAAATACATCTACATGTGGAACAGCTCCTACAGAACACCTACTGAATGCTGGCAGAAGACCTCAAACTTCCCAAAAGGCAAGAAACTCCCCATGTACCTGAGTAGGGCAAAAGAAAAAACAGAGACAAAATAATAGGGACAGGACCTGCACGTATGGGAGGGAGCTGTGAAAGAGGAAAAGTTTCCACACGCTAGGAAGCCCCTTCACTGGCGGAGACAGGGGGATGGGGGGGGGGAGAAGCTTAGAAGCCATGGAGGAGAGCGCAGCAGCAGGGGTACAGAGGGCAAAGCAGAGAGATTCCTGCACGGAGGATCGGTGACGACCAGCACTCACCAGCCCGAGAGGCTTGTCTGCTCAGCCGCCGGGAAGGATGGGGGCTGGGATCTGAGGCTCAGGCTTCAGAGGTCAGACACCAGGGAGAGGACTGGGGTTGGGCGCGTGAACACAGCCTAAAGGGGGCTAGTGCACCACAGCTAGCCGGGAGGGAGTCCGGGAAAAAGTCTGGACCTGCCTAAGAGGCAAGAGAACATTGTTTCCAGGTGCCAAGGAGAGGGGATTCAGAGCACCGCCTAAACAAGCTCCAGAGATGGGAGCGAGCCGCGGCTATCAGCATGGAAACCAGAGACGGGCGTGAAACGCTAAAGCTGCTGCTGCAGCCACCAAGAAGCCTGTGTGCGAGCACAGGTCGCTATCCACACCTCCCCTCCTGGGAGCCTATGCAGCACGCCACTGCCAGGGTCCCGGGATCCAGGGACAACTTCCCCGGAAGAACACACGGTGCGGCTCAGGTTGTTGCACTGTCATGCCAGCCTCCGCAGGCTTGCCCCGCATCTGTACCCCTCCCTCCCCCGGCCTGAGTGAGCCAGAGCCCCCTAATCAGCTGCTCCTTTAACCCCGTCCTGTCTGAGCGAAGAACAGACGCCCTCAGGCGACGTACATGCAGAGGCGGGGCCAAATCCAAAGCTGAACCCCAGGAGCTGTGCGAACAAAGAAGAGAAAGGGAAATCTCTCCCAGCAGCCTCAGGAGCAGCGGATTAAATCCCCACAATCAACTTGATGTATCCTGCATCTGTGGAATAACTGAATAGACGATGAATCATCCCAAACTGAGATGGTGGACTTTGGGAGAAACAATATATATATTTTTTCCTTTTTCTCGTTTTATGAGTGTGTATGTATATGCTTCCTTGTGTGATTTTGTCTGTATAGCTTTGCTTTTACCATTAGTCCTAGGGTTCTGTCTGTCAATTTGTTTGGTTTTTTTTTTTTTTTAGTATAGTTAGTTTTTAGTGCTAGTTATCATTGGTGGATTTCTTCGTTTATCTCTCTTTTTTCTTTTTTTATTATTTAAAGTTTTTTCATTATTAATTTTTTTTTATTTTTTACTTTTTATTTTAATAACTTTATTTTCTTTTATCTTTTACTTTCTTTCTTTCTTTCTTTTTCTCTCCCTTCTCTTCTGAGCCATGTGGCTGACAGGGTCTTGGTGCTCCAGCCGGGTTTCAGGCCTGTGCCTCTGAGGTGGGAGAGGCAAGTTCAGGACACTGGTCTACCAGAGACCTCCTGGCTCCAGGTAATATTAAATGGCGAAAGCTCTCCCAGAGATCTCCATCTCAACGCTAAGACCCAGCTCCACTCAATGACTAGCAAGCTACAGTGCTGAACACCCTATGCCAAACAACTAGAAAGACAGGAACATAACCCCACCCATTAGCAGAGAGGCTGCCAAAACTCATAATAAGGTCACAGACACCCCCAAAACACACCATTGGATGTGATCCTGCCCACCAGAAAGACAAGATCCAGCCTCATCCACCAGAACACAGGCACTAGTCCCCACCACCAGGAAACCTGCACAACCCACTGAACCAACCTTAGCCACTGGGGTCAAACAACAAAAGCAACGGGAACTATGAACCTGCAGCCTGCAAAAAGGAGACCCCAAACACAGTAAGTTAAGCAAAATGAGAACACAGAGAAACACACAGCAGATGAACGAGCACGGTAAAAACCCACCAGACCAAACAAGAGAAGAGGAAATAGGCAGTCTACCTGAAAAAGAATTCAGAATAATGATAGTAAAGATGATACAAAATCTTGGAAATAAAATAGAGAAAATGCAAGAAACGTTTAACAAGGACCTAGAAGAGCTAAAGATAAAACAAACAATGCTGAACAACACAATACATGAAATTAAAAATTCTCTAGAAAGAATCAATAGCAGAATAACTGAGGCAGAAAAACGGAGAAGTGACCTGGAAGATAAAACAGTGGAAATAACTATCGCAGAGCAGAATAAAGAAAAAAGAAGGAAAAGAAATGAGGACAGTCTCAGAGACCTCTGGAAAAACATTAAACGCACCGACATTCAAATTATAGGAGTCCCAGAAGAAAAAGAAAGGGTCTGAGAAAATATTTGAAGAGAGTATAGTTGAAAACATCCCTAATATGGGAAAGGAAATAGTCAAGTCCAGGAGGCACAGAGAGTCCCATACAGGATAAATCCAAGGAGAAACATGCCAAGACACATATTAATCACACTATCAAAAATTAAATACAAAGAAAAAATATTAAAAGCAGCAAGGGAAAAACAACAAATAAGACACAAGGGAATCCCCATAAAGCTAACAGCTGATATTTCAGCAGAAACTCTTCAAGCCAGAAGGGAGTGGCAGGACATATTTAAAGTGATGAAATTGAAGAACCTACAACCAAGATTACTCTACCCAGCAAGGATCTCATTCAGATTTGATGGAGAAATTAAAACCTTTACAGACAAACAAAAGCTGAGAGTTCAGTACCACCAAACCAGTTTTACAACAAATGCTAAAGGAACTTCTCTAGGCAAGAAACACAAGATAAGGAAAAGACCTACAGTAACAAACCCAAAACAATTAAGAAAATGGGAATAGGAACATACATATCGATAATTACCTTAAATGTAAATGGATTAAATGCTCCCACCAAAAGACACAGACTGGCTGAATGGATACAAAAACAAGACCCATATATATGCTGTCTACAAGAGACCCACTTCAGACCTAGGGACACATACAGACTGAAAGTGAGGGGATGGAAAAAGATATTCCATGTAAACGTAAATCAAAAGAAAGCTGGAGTAGCAATTCTCATATAAGACAAAATGAACTTTAAAATAAAGACTATTACAAGAGACAAAGAAGGACACTAAAGAGTGATCAAGGGATCAAACTAGGAAGAAGATATAATGATTGTAGATATTTATGCAGCCAACATAGGAGCACCTCAATACATAAGGCACATACTAACAGCCATAAAAGGGGAAATTGACAGCAACACAATAATAGTAGGGGAATTTAACACCCCACTTTCACCAATGGACAGATCATCCAAAATGAAAATAAACAAGGAAACACAAGCTTTAAATGACACATTGAACAAGATGGACTTTACTGATATTGATAGGACATTCCATCCAAAAACAACAGAATACACTTTCATCTCAAGTGCTCACGGAACATTCTCCAGGAAAGATCATATCTTGGGTCACAAATCAAGTCTTGGTAAATTTAAGAAAATTGAAATTGTATCAAATATCTTTTCCGAGCAAAACGCTATAGACTAGATATTACTTACAGGAAAAAAAACTGTAAAAAATACAAATACACGGAGGCTGAACAGTACACTACTTAATAACCAAGAGATCACTGAAGAAATCAAAAAGGAAATCAAAAAATACCTAGAAACAAATGACAATGAAAACACGACGAACCAAAACCTATGGAATGCAGCAAAAGCAGTTCTAAGAGGGAAGTGTATAGCTATACAATCCTACCTCAAGAAACAAGAAATGTCTCAAATAAACAACCTAACCTTACACCTAAAGCAATTAGAGAAAGAAGAAGAAAAAACCCCAAAGTTAGCGGAAGGAAAGAAAGCATAAAGATCAGATCAGAAATAAATGAAAAAGAAATGAAGGGAACAATAGCAAAGATCAATAAAACTAAAAGCTGGTTCTTTGAGAAGATAAACAAAATTGATAAACCATTAGCCAGAATCATCAAGAAAAAAACGGAGAAGACTCAGATCAAGAGAATTAGAAATGAAAAAGGAAAAGTAACAACTGACACTGCAGAAATACAAAGGAACATGAGAGATTACTACAAGCAACTATATGCCAATAAAATGGACAACCTGGAAGAAATGGACAAATTCTTAGAAAAGCACAAGCTTCCAGTACTGAACCAGGAAGAAACAGAAAATATAAACAGACCAAAAACAAGCACTGAAATTGAGACTGTGATTAAAAATTTCCAACGATCAAAAGCCCAGGACCAGATGGCTTCACAGGCGAATTCTATCAAACATTTAGAGAAGAGCTAACACCTATCATTCTCAAACTCTTCCAAAATATAGCAGAGGGAGGAACACTCCCAAACTCATGCTACGAGGCCACCATCACCCTGATACCAATACCAAACAAAGATGTCACGAAGAAAGAAAACTACAGGCCAATATCACTGATGAACATAGATGCAAAAATCCTCAACAAAATACTAGCAAACAGAATACAGCAGCACATTAGAAGGATCATACAGCATGACCAAGTGGGGTTTATCCCAGGAATGCAAGGATTCTTCAATATACACAAATCCATCAAAGTGATACACCATATTAACAAACTGAAGGAGAAGAACCATATGATCATCTCAACAGATGCAGAAAAAGCTTGTGACAAAATTCAACACCCATTTATGATAAAAACCCTCCAGAAAGTAGGCATAGAGGGAACTTACCTCAACATAATAAAGGCCATATATGACAAACCCACAGCCAACATCGTCCTCAATGGTGAAAAACTGAAATCATTTCCACTAAGATCAGGTACAAGAGAAGGTTGCCCACTCTCACCACTATTATTCAACATAGTTTTGGAAGTTTTAGCCACAGCAATCAGAGATGAAAAAGAAATAAAAGGAATCCAAATCGGAAAAGAAGAAGTAAAGCTGTCACCGTTTGCAGATAATATGATACTATAGATAGAAAATCCTAAAGACACTACCAGAAAACTACTAGTGCTAATCAATGAATTTGGTGATGTAGCAGGATACAAAATTAATGCACAGAAATCTCTTGCATTCCTATACACTCTTGCATTCCTATACACTAATGATGAAAAATCTGAAAGTGAAATTAAGGAAAAAGTCCTATTTACCATTACAACAAAAAGAATAAAATAGCTGGGAATAAACCTACCTAAGGAGACAGAAGACCTGTATGCAGAAAACTATAAGACACTGAGGAAAGAAATTAAAGTTGATACAAACAGATGGAGAGATATACCATGTTCTTGGACTGGAAGAATCAACATTGTGAAATGACTATACTACCCAAAGCATCTACACATTCAATGCAGTTCCTACCAAACTACCAATGGCATTTTTCACAGAACTAGAACAAAAAAAATCACAATTTGTATGGAAACACAAAAGACCCCGAATAGCCAAAGCAATCTTGAGAAAGAAAAATCGAACTGGAGGAATCAGGTTCCCTGATTTCAGACTATACTACAAAGCTACATTAATCAAGACAGTATGGTACTGGCAAAAAAACGGAAATATAGATCAATGGAACAGTATAGAAAGCCCAAAGATAAACCCACGCACATATGGTCACCTTATTTTTGATAAAGGAGGCAAGAATATACAATGGAGAAAAGACAGGCTCTTCAATAAGTGGTGTGGGAAAACTGGACAGCTACATGTAAAAGAATGAATTTAGAACACTCCCTAACACCATGCACAAAAATAACCTCAAAATGGATTAAAGACCTAAATGTAAGGCCAGACACTATAAAACTCTTAGAGGAAAACATAGGCAGAACACTCTATGACATAAATAACAGCAAGATCCTTTCTCACCCACCCCCTAGAGAAATGCAAACAAAAACAAAAATAAACAAATGGGACCTAATGAAACTTAAAACCTTTTGCACAGCAAAGGAAAACGTAAACAAGACGAAAAGACAACCCTCAGAATGCGAGAAAATATTTGCAAAAGTAGCAACTGACAAAGGATTAATCTCCAAAATTTACAAGCAGCTCATGCAGATCAATATCAAAAAAACAAGCAACCCAATCCAAAAATGGGCAGAAGACCTAAATCGAAGTTTCTCCAAAGAAGATATACAGATTGCCAGCAAATGCATGAAAGATGTATATATATGTATAGTTGGTTCACTTTGTTATAAAGCAGAAACTAACACACCATTGTGAAGCAATTATACTCCAATAAAGATGTTTAAAAAAAAAAAAAATTCGGGCTTCCCTGGTGGCTCAGTGGTTGAGAGTCCGCCTGCCGATGCAGGGGACATGGGTTCGTGCCCTGGTCCGGGAAGATCCCAGATGCCGTGGAGCGGCTGGGCCCGTGAGCCATGGCCGCTGAGCCTGCGCGTCCGGAGCCTGTGCTCTGCAACGGGAGAGGCCACAGCAGTGAGAGGCCCGTGTATCGCAAAGAAAAAAAAAAAAAAAAAATTTTTAAATCTTGTTTCAAACTGAAAAATATAAAAACAAGTATGAAGATAGAAACCTTAAATACAACCATATTAATAATTACAGTGAATATAAATTGGTTAAGCATTCCAATTAAAAGTCAAAGATTAAAAACCAAGACCCAACTACATAATGTCAAAATAAAACATAGAAACAGGCTAAAATCAAAAGAATGGAAAAGATATACCACAAGAAATTAATAGAGTCTATTTCAATATCAAAGTGGACTTCAGAACAAGGAATAATGCCAAGGAGCAAAAGGGACTATGATAATGAAAAAGGAGTCAATTCACGAAGATGATATAACAATTCTGTACAATTTCAAACTCCTAACAGAGTTTCAATTTATGAGAAGCCAAAATTGATGGAATTAAATGGAGAAATATCTTCTTTTATAAAGTGTCCTTTCTTTGCCCATTTTTATTGGGTTGTTTGTTTTCTTATTATTGAATTGTAAGAGTTTTTTATATTTATCAAAACTCACTGAACTGTATATTTTAAATGAATGTATTTTATTTATGTAAATTATGCTTCAATAAAGTTGATTTTAAAAAAAAAAAGTAAATAAGTTTGAAGAAGGATTTTCACCTGTCTCTTCAATCCGTAGATTCAATAAAAATGATTTAAAACATTAAAAAAGCAAACTACAAAACAAGATGTACAGTCTGATCACATTTGTATAAAAATAAATGTGTGTGTTTGTAAATGTAAATATGCATAGACAGATGCCAGGAAGAACTTTCCGCAAATATTTACATAGGTTGTTCTTAGGTCTGTAACATGGGTGCATTTTACTTTGTGAATCATACTTTTGCTGGTGTCAATCAATGACAACATCCCCATTAAAGTGTGTGGAAGCTGCTGCCCTAAAAATATAACTGCCCTAAAAATCTACATACAGCTGGCAAGCAAAGGACTAACACTAGGTGAGACTGGAGAGTCACAATGATAAATCTCAGGCACCTCCAGCATTTCCTTTCTCTGCAGTTCCTTCAACCACCCTCATCGAGATGCCTGGTGTTCTCCAGCTCTCTCTCTCCCATTAGCCAGACGAGTCAAGATATGAAAGATATCAGCCATGTTCACTTACCATTCCTTTGGTCAACCCAAAGGTCTCTTCTCTGCAGAAGATAGTATCTCTTCTCACCAGAGTCCTCCGCTTGACTAAGACTCTACCCTGCTCCATCACAGGATGCCTGAGGGAGCCTCCCTCCCTCAAAATCTTCACCTCAGTCTTGTTCCTACTGCAGAACAGGGCAGTCTCTCCTGCCTTCGCTTCCAACTCAATTCCAACCAATCCTTTTTTTTTCTGTAGGCTCTCAGGTATTGTAAGTTTTCTGGCATTTTATGTATGCACACCTGTCCGGGGTGCAGCAGAAAGCCCTCAGAATACCAGTCAGCAGAATTGTGTCTAGTCCCTGCTCTGCCTCTGAGCAGCTGGTGAGCTCTGGCAAAGTCTCTTAGCATCATTATACTTCAGTTTCTGATTCTGAGAAATGAAAAGCTAAACTGAGATCTTTTCCAGCTCTGATGCTAGAATTCTAGAGAGATTTTCTGCTCTTTAATGACATTCTGAAATATAGCCAAATTCCTCCTGTGGTATATCTTAAAGTCTAGCATATATATTTCTGTCTTTAAAAATGCAGTTGAAATGCATCACCTTCATTTTCAGTGACATTGTTGAATTATGGGGCCAACTCCCCAATTATATATGAATGTAATCCAGCAGAAGGTGAAACCTTCAAATAAATATTCTCTCTCAATCTCTCCCCCAGCCCCATACCCTTGCCCTCATCCTGCCCACCCCCACGCTTCTCCTTTCTACCTCTCCTTCCTCTCTCTCCCTCTCTTGCACACTCACAGACGGCATGAGCAGAGCAACACAGCTGACGATCAGAAAGCTAGTAAACTTGCTGAGCTATATTTGGGCATGAGATTCATGATGAAGTCTTTCAGGCATGAATACTAATTTATGCTGATTAAGCTCACCCAGAAATGGGTTAAAAGTAATCTCCACCCCCATCAGGTGATTCCCGTCAGCAATATATGGACACTTGCTGCTTGTAGCCCAGAGAGGTGGTGAGTTCTGTGTAGTGAAGAAGGCTTTAGGTCAGAATCCATGCAGAAGTTGCTTCCCTGTTGATACAGCTTCCTTCCCATACAAAACAAAGCTGGTGCACACTCCCACAGCCACCACAGACAGTGGACCCCATCAAGCATCTACCAAGGGCCTGCTCTGGATGTGCCCTGGTAAGTGCCACTTGAATCCTGCCATGCTTTTCTTCTGAGATGAGATAATAAAGCTGGAGCATTGAGAACATCATGCCATTGATCACAAGGCACAGTACAATTTCCTACATTGAGGTTACCTATAACATTTAGTCAGCACTTACAATGTGCTGGGTATTACACTGAACACTTTTCATGAAGTAGCTCATTTAATCCTTCCTATAACCCTAGAAACAGAAATAATTATTATCCCCAAATTACAAATGAGGAAACTAGGCCACCAAGAGAATATGCAACCTTCCCAAAGCTCATACAGTAGTACATGGTGGGACAAGGACCTGAATCTGTGATGTCTGACTCTGCAGCTGGTGCAGAGATGTCCGTACCTCAGAGCCTCCCTCTGAAACCCTTACTCTCAGACACAGGCATAGACTCCAGGCAGAATTCCAGAGACAAATTCCCAGCTGATGGCTTAGTTGGTGAGAAGAATGGAAAGCACTGGTATCAGCAGAGCAGAAGTGAAGCAGCAAAAAGTGGGAAGAGCAGCAAAAAGCAAAGAAGTGAAGGGAAATGAATGTTTGTTGAGGACCTGCTGGGCAACTCACAATCTTGTGAGGTATGTGTTAGTAATCCTCTTTTCACAGATGAGGATACTGAGGCCCAGAGGGTTAAATAACACACCAAAAGGTAAGTTAGGACTCTGCTGAGCTGCAGATGAGCAGGCAGAAATTTCATCCACCTAGGGAAAGAAGGGAGGAGATGAGATCCCACAGCAAGCAGGACCATAGACGCTGGGCAGGTAAGGGTGTGGAGGCAGAGGCTGGGGAAAGAGAGTGATTAGAAAGCAGCGAGAGAAGAACTTGAAGTGCCTTGGCTAGACATGCCGTTGGAGGATGGTCTGGGCCAGATGAGGTAAGTTAGAAAGGAGGGAGGGACGATGAAGTAGAGACCTCAAAGAGAAGGTTACCGGGGGTGGGGGGGGGAACTAGGGGAACAACCTCCTCTTCTCTTGGACTCGCTCCACCCTCCCAGCCTTTTCTCTAATGCAGGCTGTGCTCTGCCCCCAGATCACTCTTACCTATTTTCCCTCTCCTTTAATTGCCCAAACAATGAAACTGAAACAGACTTCTACTTTATATATTTATTTAATAAAGTCAGATGCTCTCACTCAATTGTTAAATTAGTTAGACAATTTTCTATCTCTACCATTGCTCAGAAACATCGCTGAAATTAAAACCAAATTTCTCCAAGTAAGGGGACCTTATTTATATTTTCTACATTTCTTTAAAAGAAAAAAAGGTTTCTCATTTTTACCATAAGTTAGGTACTTTGGCTGGATGTTTCTCCCACTGTACTATCATTTTTTTTTAAATAAGATTTTGAGGATTTGTGTGTTTGATTTATAGGTCTTGCTGAAAACACCAAGAAAAAACTCTCTCACTAGAGGCTCTTAGCTGAAATCTTCTCAGAAATCTTGAGAGTGGAAACTCTGAAGCAGATGACTTCTCTCTATACCTGACTAAAAGTGGTTTTAATGATAGGGGCTTACTTTTCTCATGTAACAAGGACTCCAGCAACAGGTTATTCTGGAGATGGTACAAGGGTTTAAGGACATCCCTATGGACTGGAACTTTCTGTCCTTCTGCTGGACCATCCTCAGTGTATGGGCACTGTCTTCCCTTCTAAGAGATTAAAAAAAAATTATATATTCTCTAACATATGCCTCCTGAAGAATCTGTTTAAATGTTTTATTATTTTAATGTCTGAACCAGCATCTCCAATAGCATAAAATAACTTCAAGCCCAAATGTAGGTGAAAAAGACTTCTCAGAATCTTCACTCACCAAGTATTTATTGATTTGTACCTGATCTGAGGTAGGCATTGGGATGAGAATTGACAGAGAAACAAATTATAAACTGCACTCTCCAGGAACTTTCATTCTGGTGCAGGAGACACATAAAAACAGATCATCACAGGTCACCTCGAAAGAAGAGAGGGTGGGAACCCAAAGAAGGGGGAAGAGACTGTCTGAAGACACTGGGGAAGGCTTCATAGAAAAGACACTCCACCTACTCTTGAAGGATATGCAGACATTTGCCAACTGAATCAAGAAGCATTTTCAGTGGCAGGAGCAATGGGCTTACTACATAGAAAAGGAGCTAGAGAGTCAGGACAGATTACAAAAGACTTTACATGCTCAGCTGAGGCAAAGGGGCGGGGGGGTGGTTCTTAAGTCTGAGAATGACATGGCCAGCATCCAACTTTAGGAAGAAAAGTTGCAACCTTGTGAAGACAAGTTTGCATAAGAAAGTGACCAGAGAGAAGGCAGTTGCTGTCATTGGCAAGATGTGTTGAGGGACCAGATGAGATAGTGGCAGGGAGGAGTGGAGAAGGAGCAGATCCTGGACTCCCAAGGCAGACAGGACAGGATTTGCTAAATGATTAGAGGTGGAGTGATAGGAAGGAGACACTGTCAAGGGCAATTGACAGATTTTCAGGCTAGATGGAGGCTAGCTGGAAGGTGATACCACTCACAGAGACTGAAAATGAAGATCTTGGCAGGAGTTGCTGAGCTCAGCTTTGAAGTATTGAGTTTGAGGCCCCGAGAGGCATCCAGGTCAAGATCCAATCGGAGGTGCAAAGCTCAAGCCTGTGACCAAAGTACACAGGCCAGACATTGACAGAGGCCCCCCCGCCCCCCCCTGCTCATAGATGGGGCTGACATCATGGGGGTGGATCACAAGGGAAAGGAAAAGAGGCAGGTGGTCCAAGGAGAGGAGGGACAGAAAATGAAGAGCAGGAAAAGACAAGGGGAGAGAAAAAGGAAATGAGAGAAGGGACCATCTTTATGTTTCACCCTGTAGGAAAGGTATAGAGCTACTTCAGGCCTCCGGGCCCTTCTTCAGGAAACTCCATGTAAAAGGAAGACAGCAGAATAGAAACGGAGAACACATGACCTATATTACAGAGGACAACTGGCAGCAGTAAAGAAAGAGGCAGGAAGAATGAGAAATAAATTACTTTTACGTTGCTCCAAAGTTTTTAACGAGAATTCTTTTTAAAGCCAAGCAGTCTGAAGTAATTGCATAGAGGAGAAAATAATCCTACACTCTTCAATTGTCCTTGAAGGAATTAGTCTATTAGACAATTATTAGTTTCAGTTATCTGGAAAATTCACTTAGGTGAAACAGTGTTTGTGAGAGTGTCAAGATAAAAGAATTATTTCCATTTAAAATATTCATTTTTCTCCAGTCATTTGAAACGAAAACCCTGCCCTAAAAAGAAGTAACTGTTTTCGGTCATCTTATTAGTTTTGTAATATTAGAAATGAATCAGACCAGTTGCAAAGTCACTTTAGCGTGGAGCCTAACAGACCATGCACATGAGGACAGTCAATAAATATTATTTCCCAGTGACGATTAGGCTGGTCCCTCTTCCGCAGCAGGCATCCAGTCCTCAGCCACTTCCCTCTCTTCCAGGCATGAGCTCCCACTGATTTCAAAGGAAGCTTTAAAAATGGATTAAAGCAAAGATATATTGACTTCAAAGGGAGCACTGAAAACACAGAAGATATATCATAGGGAAGGGGATAGAGATGGAAATTTTGCTCCTCTTATTATTTCATGCTTAATGAATACCATCAGCATCCCCTGTGCATTCAGCCAAAAGTGTTTTCTTCCCTTTGCAACGCTTTCCACTTTGACGACATCATAATAGTTGTTCATTCTTTAAAAAAATTCTAAAGCTTGACCTAAATATTTCAGTATTATTAACAGTGATGCTAAATGTTAGTTTTCTCTCTCTATGATATGGTGGTCATGAAAATACAATTTTGTCACTCCATGTAAAATATTGCCATTTTAATTGTATACCATAATGTCACTATGGAAAATGATGAGAATTATTTTTGATAGCACAATGTTCTTTTACCATACAGAGCCAGATCTGATTCTTGGGTCTCTCTTCCTCTCCTAAATTTCAAATCATTTACTACAATAAATTTAGAACTTTCTGTAAAGTGGCCACCAGGCCTGTTGTTTCTCTGAATGATGATTATCAAGGTACCATCACCACATGAACATATGCAAATTCAAAAAACTTGCTCTTTGTGGCATTAAAGAGACACTGGAAATAAAAATATACTCCAAGTAGGGTTTGTCTTCTCCATAAAAAAATCTCAGACTCATTCTAAAACAATAATTATGATTATCAGGGACTCTTAAACAAGCACGTGAGCTAATAAAACTCCTACGGAGCCCTCTAAGCTCACAAGGATTCTGGTGTCCTGCTCCAGGGGTAGGACATCCAGCTAAGGAATAAGCAAACAAAACTTGCATGGTGTGGTTGATGTGTAGGAGGAAAGCAGCCATTCTACCCTAATGCTCAGGCCCTTCCTAGGGGTCTCCGTGCTCCCGTGACTGCCTGTGCTCATGACTGGTCTGTCTCACTCTGCATGACTCCCCTGGCTTGTACACACACATCCTCTCTCTCTCTCTCTCTCTCTCTCTCTCTCTCTCTGACACACACACACACACACACACACACTTCTAAATGACTTCACCACATGTGGGAGTTGTGAGCTGTATGATGCAGAACAGAGAGTGGGAGGGCATCAGAAAAGTCTCTCTTCTATCCCCACAGGGAAAACAGAGCAGGGCATTAGCTGAATGTGTTATACAATTCAAAGGAGGAAGGTCAGACACAACATCACACTTGATTAAGGTCCATATATAAGGACTCACAAATGAAACAATGAAACCAGTGGGACTGTTGCCAACAGTAAGTCAGAATGAGCAAGAGAAATAATTACATCAAACCAGTAAGGAAGTTCAAAGGGTACAGGTACACACTGATTTAACTAAGAAATCCAAGTCTGACAAGACCAGATACTGCTCAGGAAAAGTGGTGTTTCCAAGACCTCGCGGTATATCCCATTATGCAGTTAGGACAGAAATGAGCA
The DNA here is from genome assembly GCF_963455315.2 of Globicephala melas. Classification (NCBI taxonomy): domain Eukaryota; kingdom Metazoa; phylum Chordata; class Mammalia; order Artiodactyla; family Delphinidae; genus Globicephala; species Globicephala melas. The sequence continues at coordinate 111,632,439 of NC_083315.2, read as the reverse complement.
AAATGTTACTTTCCTCAGTTTAATCCTCAACTGAACCCAAGAGCAAACAGTTCAAATGCAAACTGAAACTCGAAACATACATTCTCCTTATTCTCAAAGAAAAGTCTGGTTTGAGTCCAAATTTGCATCCATGTTTTGAACAGAAAAGTCCTTTTAAAAGAAAACTTTTATTTTAAGAGAAAAAGTACTAATTTCCTCTGTGTTTTGTGCATTTTATTTATCCACAAATAGATTTTGATGGAACAATGACTGTATGAAAGGCACTGTGCTAGGTCCCATGTAAGATCCTAAGATGAAACAGACGAGGACACCATTCTCCTGGGGCACTGGGAGGAGTGCAGGGCACAAACAATGATGTTTCAGGGGTGAATGTGTTCCATGGCCACCAAGAATGAGAGGCAGATAAAGCTACGTCATGTATCTCACTTAAAACCACCTGAGGAAAAGTAAAGTCTTGTTTCACTAGGAGGGTTTCAGAATTCTAGTTCTGAGGGGAGTTTATAGATTTTCTATGAGGAAAAGAGGGATGGGTCCCAAGGTCAAATAAGTTCAAATACGTTTGGGAGGCACTGATAGACAAAGTTAGAATAGGTTCTTTACTGCAGGACTTCCCAATACCTTTGATGGGCTAACATAAGTCGCAAATTTCCAAGATAATAAAGTTGACAGCATTTCTCAAACTTATTTGACCACAAGACACTTTTTTTCACAGAGCATCTCATGGAACCAGTGGCCTACAAAACACTTTGGGAAGCTCTAGAAGAGTTTGAGCTTGTGTCAAAGACATGGAGCATTTCAAGTTGACCAGTCTCGAGTAAGTGAAGAGTAATTAGAAGACAAGTTGTAAATGTAGGTTAGGGTTCAGATCGTGGAGGACCGTGACCCTCTGACTACACTCTCCTGGAAATTCCCTCTTTCCTTGGCCACGATGATAAGACAAATCTGAATGACTTAGGTTCAAAACTGGCTCTGCCACTTACTAACTGCAAAACCTTCAGCAAATTACTTGACATTTCTGTCCCTGAGTTCCCCTATTTCCTCATCTATAAAATAGGGTTGTTATAAGGATTCAATGAGTCCATGAATATAAACCACTTAGGAACCCTGGAATATAATAAACACATAATAAACCTTTGTCTGTCTGTCTGTCTATCTATCTGAGGCTTGATTTCCTTCCTAGCCTTTTGAGTATTCCTCTCTGCCTCTCGTGTGGGCTCAGCAATTTCCTCTTTTTCCTTAAATATTGGCTTTCCCCAGAGCGGTCACCTTAGCCCCTGTTCTCTACTTATTCTGAATGCTCTCTTTGAGAGATGGCCTCAACTTATCTTTTGTTCTACTTCCAAACCTCTTTTCCCCTCTGTATTACATATCCCATCATCAAACACCCAGTTATCCAGACTAGAAAACCTTGGATCCATCTTTCACTTTTTATACTTCCCCAACCCAGCCTTTGCCCTCCACTCCTCCCCTCCCTACATTCAGCTGGTCAAGTGATCCATTGACGCCACTTCTGGACTGATTCTTGAATTAACTGGTACCTCTCCATTTCTACTACAGGCTTTCATTACATTCTTAGCATCTCTCATTTAGATTTTTGAAGCAGGTTTCTAGTTTGTTTCCCTCTTCCAATTGATTCTTCACATTATATTTCATAAACACAAAATCGATTATCTTATTCTCATACTTTAAAACCTATTAAGAATATAATTTTACATTAAATGCCTTAAACAACAAATTCTAGTTAGTGATATTCATGTTGAAATATTCAGAGAGGAATGTACTGAAATCTGTAATTTGTTTTGAAATGCATAAAAATAAAATGGATTGATGGATTACAAAGGGATGGATGGCTGGATAGATAGGTGATTAAACAAGTATAGTAAAATGTTTATAGTACCAATCTGAATGATAGTTATACAAGTGCTCATTGTAGAATTCTTTCAACTTTGCTGTATGAATTAAATCTGTTCATAATAAAATGTTGGTGGCCAGAGGATCATGAAGGCTCCCTGTCATCTGCAGTGGTCCCAAACATTTTTGGCACCAGGAACCGGTTTCATGGAAGACAAGTTTTCCACAGACTTGGTTGGCGGGGTGGGGGAATGGTTCAGGTGGTAATGCGAGCAATGGGGAGCGGTGGGGAGTTGCAGATGAAGCTGTGCTCTCTTACCTGACGCTCACCTCCTGCTGTGCGGCCCGGCTCCTAACAGGCCGCTGACCAGTACCTGTCCGCAGCCTGGGGATTGGGGACCCCTGATCTAGAGGATAGCATCCAAACATCTTAGGTGGGCCCATCACAATTGGGCTCCTATCTACGACTCCAGCCTCCCATTCTTCCCCCTGATTTGTACCCTATGGTCTAGACAAATGAGCCAAAGGCCTTACAGACTCTTCTGTGGCCAAGGTTTTATCATCCTTTTCTCTTTGTCTGGAAGACCCTTCCATTATTTCTCTAACTAGAAAATGTCTAATTGTTCTTAGCAAAAGCACCTCCTCTCAGGTGACCTCCTGGACAAAATTAACTGATCGCTGTATCAATAAGTTACTGTTGAGCTGTGGCTGGTGTTTTTCCTACCCATACTAGGAGCTTCTTGATGGACTATGTCTCTCAATCTTTATATACACGATACCCAGCATAGTCCCAACACATGTCCCAACAGCATAGGCCCTCAAAACATGTCTCTGAGTTAAACTGAGCACCAATCTAAGAAGTATGCTACTTCTTATACAAAGTTGTAAATTGCTCTCTCTCTCAGCCTTTCACCTCACTCAGTAGCAATCTCTCTGTCCTCTGTTCCATTAAACAGTTGTTCTCATCACCCCTCATCTTTAACCAGGAATAACTATGATACCAGGATATATAGTTGTTCTATCTTAATCCAGATGGGTTGCACACATTTCAAGTCTATTTTCTATAATTAAGGAATAAGGTTTTTTTTCTTCCTATAAAGATTTTTACATCAACATGCAAGAGAAGAGAAGCACACTTACAACAAGCTGATGCTTGGTCTGTTTCTAGAAGTGCTAACAACAACAACAACAAACCCTTCAGGTTTAAATGAAATTTTGTATTATAAAGAACTAGAACCATCAGACACTGAAACATTGAAAAGTCCCTCAGAATTTTTACCAACGTTTCCATCTAACATTCTTATCTTCCCCTAAAACTTAACAGGCAACAATTAGTAATAACACGTCAACCTCTCACTTCATTTCCCTCTAATCATTCTGTGTTCTCATAAGAAACAGCCTCCAAACTACACAAAATCTTGTTTTGGGCATGCCTAACCCCTCCTTCCACTGTGCTCAGGAAAATTCTTGTCAATTTAACAAGTAAATGCTTGATTCCAAAAATCTGAGTCTTGCCATTTCCTCTACTTTGTCTCTAGTGTCCAAAAACCAAAAACATGATTTTTAACAAATGCATTTATTATAAAGAAGTTTTACTCTAGTGAAAAGAATGTGACAGTTTCTGGGTTCACTGTGATGGCATTTGATCTGGATGACTAGTACTGTTTACCCATTACAAACACTCCATCTGATCCACTAAATTTGTCCTGTGCAAAGGTTCACTGAATTAAAACGCCCCCTCCTCTGCCTGGCAATGCTGTATTTCTTTACAGAAATCTTCAACAGTGACTCAGAACTCCTCTACCATCATAGAAATCCACAAAGGACCCATCAAAAGTAAAAGAAAAATGTTAATAAACAGCATTTACAAAATGCTGACAATTTTAATTTGCATAACAAGCCTCCCCTGCTTCCCAGGCTGTTAGCCGCTCCCCCAGCACGCTGGCCACCTCAGGCACACACGCATCCTCCCTTAAGGCAATTTGTTTGTTAGTCACCCCTTCAAGGAGAGGCAACAACAAGGGAGGGTGGGGGGGGGTGGATTCTCTATCCCCAGGACATGCTATAGTGCCAGGAATGAAGTCAGTGCTCAGTAAACACTGTGTTGACAGGAAGGAAGGAGAGGCAGGGATTATGGCTCATGTGTCCTGCTTATGACATCTTTTAGGTCCTAGAAAACAAGATGAGCATTTTTTCCTAGGACTTAGTTAATTTTCATGTTTCTGGAGTTCTCTTGCCACAGTTTAATGTATAATCTACTTTTCAATATTAATATTTAAACTAGCAAATATATCCCCTCAAAAGAAATAAACCAGAGTGAAGTTAAATGAGACGATTTGTTGACTCAGTTTTGCACCTTCAGGAATTCACTGAAACTAAAACCAGAAGTCATCATGAGTCACTCCTCCTCCTCTTGCACAAAGAAAAGGGATGCAATCATGGAATGGATTGCACACAGAGAATGAAGCAGGTCCCTCCGGTAATAAAACCTGCCCCAGTCTCTGCATGCCAGTAAACCTAGAAAATACAAACCCCAAACAGAACTTTAACCACTTACTCGTTTGTTTACATTTTGAGAGCCTTTATAAGAGTAATATATTTTAGCTTTAAGAGACTATCTTCCTTTCTCCCCATCATTTAACAGTAAAGTAAAAGATTTCTTTCACGCAAGTTAGACCTTCCATTTCACCAGCACTAATAGGGCCTGTGGTTTCCTCCCTGATCGATCAGTAAGTTATTTATGGCTAAGCCTCAGGACTGTGCAATTAGAGACACTGCAGAACTCTGCTAATGGTCATGTATTGGGAGCAGCAGTTCTAGTCTGTAGGAAAGCAAACTCAGTCATTATTTGGGTTCACTTCTAGTAATTAAGCATTTAAATAGCATTTTGCATATCTAGCACGTTCAGCAACAATTTTTATAAGCATTCCTCATAAGAACCTAGAACACCACCACCAGATCAACAGTATCATCTTTATAAGCCACAAAGTTATGGTGGTCAGGGACCAAGAAAGTCCCTCCCTTCTGCGTGAAAGTGATGCTTCTCCCTGAGGGTAAGTACAAACTTGCTTCTCTAACAGCAGTTTCTGGTTTGTGCTGATTTTTCCACAGTCCTTCAGTCTTTTACTAGTTCCTCTCTTGATGGATAGCAATATTTCAGAACTTCTGACCCTGTCCTGAAAATACCATGCATCACATTCTCTGTGGCCAAAGTGGAGCAAAACATACTGGCTTAGAAATAATGGTCATGTAATGGCCTGATGTTAAGCTGCTCTAGGGAGTTATGATTTAAAGGGAACTTACACACCTAAAGAAAAAGAAAAAAGGGATTGAGAACAACTAAAAGAATTGTTATTTATAGTTGGAGCAAGTCAACCACTAAACAGATAAACTCGGTGCTTAAAATGGATTGTTCTCTCCCTCACTTATCAAGGAAAAGATCCTTTAATTTAATCTTATACATGTATTATGCTTGTGATGGTTAATTTTATGTGTCAACTTGACTGGGCTAAGGAATGCCCAGATAGCTAGTAAAACATTTTTTCCAGGTATATCTGTGACGGTGTATCTGGAAGATATTAGCATTTGAATCAGTAGACCGAGTAAAAAAAATTGTCCTTAGCAATATGGGTGGACATCATCCAATCTGTTGAGGGACTGAATAGAACAAAAAGGTAGAGGGAGGGCGAAACTGCTCTCTCTGCTTGAGCTAGGACATTCATCTTCTCCTGCCCTCAGACATCAGTGCTCCTGTTTCAAGGACATTTGGACTCAGACTGCCACTTATACCACTGACTCCCCAATTCTCAAGCCTTAGGACCTAGACTGAGTCACACCATGAGCTTTCCTATTCCTCCTGCTTGTACACACCAGATCGTGGGACTTCTCAGCTTCTGTAGCTGTGTGAGCCAATTCCTGTAAGAATTATCTATATATAGGTATGTATATCTATATATGTATATTTATATGTATGTATATATGTGTGTGTGTGTGTGTGTGTGTGTATACACACACACCTCCTATCAGTTCTGTTTCTTTGGAGAGCCCTGATTAACTTAGTGCACTAACTATAAGCTAATACTTGAAACAAAAGGAAGCAACAATCTCAGGATCAAGAAGCCATTCACTATGAACAAGTTCTATGAGGCTAACCATCCCTAAAATTATTTGTTTTTAAACAGTTTTACTGGACAAACAGTTCAGAAAAACATAATAGATGTGTATACCTATATAGATTCCATCAAGAATTTTGACTCAGTTGGTCAAGATGTAGACAAGATAACAGGACAACAGGAGATCAGTAACAGATCTAATGACCTTATCTAATGGTTACTGGTTTCTGAGTTCTAATCAGTTTGGAAGAAGGCTTTTGGTGCCACCCTGCATTTCCTGTGCTTTGCCTGTTTTGGACAACAGGTCTCTCCCTCTAAGTGCTTCTCACCCATGCACTTCCTTCCACCTCACTGCACATCTTGGTACCAGTCCTGGCTATCTTTCACCTTGGTCCCTGCAACAGCCAATCTCTGTCTTTAGTCTTGCTTCTCTCTGGTCTTTTGCCCACATTTTAAAAGGGTGCCTATCTTTCTTTCTTGCTTTGCCCAGTTTACACCTATTGTTCTATCATAATTATTAATAATTACTTTCATTCTCAAAAGTGCCCTCCAGTGGGTGAAATCATACGCCTAACTTTAAAACAGCATAATTCTAACCACATCACTCCTCCACTTAACCCTTTCAGTGGCTTCCCCTTGCCCTTAAAGTCCAAATTCTTTGATAAGGCTTTTTAACTTCTTAATACCACCAAACTGTACATACCATGAGGGAAGGGATTTTTTTTTGGTCTGTTTTCTTTACTGCCATGACTCCAGGGACCAGAAAAGTGCCTGGCACATAGTATATACTCAAACATGTGCTGACTGATTAGCTTTTAAGGAACCTACAGTGTGGGCACTACCTCTATCTCTCATTTCAGCTCTGCCTTCTCTTCTTTATAGTCTAACCTTCAGTCAGATTTTACTACTTTCAGTTCCTTCTCACCTCTAGGCCTTTGCATACGTTCTTCCTTCTGCTTGGTACATTCCCCTCCTTCCGCCTGGTACATTGCCCTCCTTCCGACAGCTCTACCTCTCTCTTCCCCCTAAGCTCTAGCCCAATTCCTTTAGGGCCCTGCTTTAAAGTCTTTCCTCTAGAAGGCCCTCCCTAACCCTCTAGTTACGAAATGTCCCCCAACTATTTATGCCCACACCACTCTGTACTTCTCCTAAGCTAATACTCATCATATTTACTTTCCAGTTAAGTATTTTTGCTTGCTCTCTCCCTCTCTCCTTCTTTCCTAGTCTGTTTGCTTCCGGATAGCATTTATACATATTCTCAGCACCCAGGCACCTAATACAATGTCTACCACATGGGAGGCAGCTAATAAATTACAGCTGAATTAGCGAAAATAAGCTAATGTGATCTTAAACGTACAGTATAAAGATAAAATGGGATGACAGTCCTGCCTCACACTGCAGTGGGTGAGGTTTAGTCCTGCATACCATTTGTTAATATAAACATAGCCCCTGCCTGCTCAGAGGAAAGCAATCAGGGACGTTAACAGACTACAACACAGAAACTGAGACAGTTCAGCCTAGAAAAGAGAGGGAAAGAGGAAACAAAGAAATGAGAACTGCCTTCACATTTCTAGAAGAAATATTAAACATGTTTCGTATGGCCCTGCTAGGATCAATGAAAGGAATTAGAGGACAAGAGGCTTGGGCTTTTTTAGCAGTCAAAGCTACCTGAAAATAAATGTGTTGTCTGTGAGGCATTCCTTATAGGCAAACTGTGACTTGGCGGGGGTGTGAGATTGGACTAGATTATTTTTAGTCATAAGTAGCAAAGAAAAAAGTAGTAGAGATTGAAGTAGTTAAAGCAGGTTGGTCAGATTAGAAGGGAAGTCCCCAAAAGACTCCTATGCATACCTCACTCAGCTGGCTGGGAATTCATCCCTGTCCCCACTCTACACACCTGTGAAGAAAAACAGGCTTGCTCAAGTAGGATAAGAAGCAAGGTTTAAAGAGCAGGATACTAACGGTAGTACAGTCATTGAGGAGAAAATTAAATGGTTGATGGTAATCCATTCCTGTTTAAAAATACAACAAAAATACACAAGAAGATATTGGAATCAGCAGTCAACTTTTAATAAACACAAGAAAAAGAGAAAGCTGTTCACTTTATTTCAAGGTAAAGAGAAAGAAAGATCTGATCTTCATAATAAATAATAACTAATAACACTTGTGTTCATAGCTCCTGAGTAATTAATAATTTTAAAAACAAACAAGCAAGGAGATGGAGTTTTCGACCACTTAATTCCATGTACATAATACTTTTGACCACTTCATATCCTTAACCCAACCTTCAAGTCACTGGTGTAAACATGCATGTCTTATCAGGCTCTGAGATAAGACTCCAGGTGACAAACTGATGACACTGATCTCCGTTTTGGAGGCCCTGTTGATCTGTGGACTTAGTGGGACAGGAAAGAAATTCCCAGCTGAAAGTCAGAAGAAGTAGCTAGGCCTTCTCATTCAAAAGAGCCTGTCCCAGGGGAGTGGGACCGCTGTTCCCAGGAGGGCTTCCAAAAGATCTGAATTATTCATGGTTTGAGTTGGAGCAGCCCACTGCAGGGAATTTTAGAATGCCCTTATGTTTGGCTACCACGCAGGCCCATTTCAAGGACCTATTCCGGAACTCAGGGAGGTCAGGCTGGTTTGTAAAGCACCCTGGTGTGTGCCTTGGAACTTCTTTCCCCTGGCCTCCTCTGAGTTGCGCTATGACCTTGCACAAGCCTTTCTTTCTCCTAGGGGACAAATTTGAGATTTAAACACCTCAATGTTCATAATTAACATTTTGACGAAACAGACTAAATGTAAATAGAAATGCTTGCTACAGTTTTGCCACCACTACTCCCCAGCACCCCCCCCCCACACACAGCATTTTCTAATCCAAATGTAAAGAGAGAAAGATATCACTCTCTAGTTAGAAAAGAAACAGAGCAAGAGATAAAATATGCGATGCCGGTTAAAGTCAACATTCTGAAAATTAAAGGGCTTCATTCTCAGGACAGATTGTCTTGCTCTCACAATGGTTTTCTAAAGACCTTGGACTGAAGTCAGGGAGTATCTGCCAAGGATCACAGCCATCCCCCTACTCCACCCACAGTCACAATCGGCCACAGACTATCAGCCCACAGTCTGACAACGCATCCAGAGAGGATTCTGACCCCAGAAGGGACTGCCCCACGAAGAATTAACTCCTGGGGACCCCTGGCATCAAGGTTAGTTCAAGTGCTGTGTTCTAACGGAAGAAAGACTTGTTAGCAAATAAAATAATGAAGTCTGGTGATCAGTCATCAGGCCACTGCAAATGGCAGAAGCAGGATGTGGGGTGATGGCATAAGGGCCGAGCAGAGGTAGCTCTTCATGGAGGGGGGCAACAAGGAAGGGTAGGATGGCAGAGGGAGGCCAGGACCAATGGATCGTTGTTCGTTGTGTGTGGTTTTGCTCATGTCTGTTTCTTTTAATGAGAGAGACTTTGAGGGTATTTATATCCTAAGGCAGGGGTCCGCAACCCACCGGTACCAGTCCGTGGCCTGTTAGGAACCAGGCCACACAGGAGGTGAGTGCTGGGTGAGCGAGCCAAGCTTCATCTGTATTTACAGCCGCTCCCCATCGCTCACATTACCACCTGAGCTCCACCTCCTGTCAGATCAGTGGCGGCATTAGATCCTCACAGGAGCATAAACCCTGCTGTGAACGGCACACGCTAGAGATCTAGGTCGCAAGTTCCTTATGAGAATCTAATGCCTGATGATCTGAGGTGGAGCTGAGGCAGTGATGCCTGCACGGGGGAGCGGCTGCAAATACAGATTATCACTAGCAGAGAGGTTTGACTGCACAGAGACCATAATAAATCAATTGCTTGCAGACTCATATCAAAACCCTATCAGTGAGTGGCAAGTGACAATTAAGCTGCATCTTACAAATTAGACTGGACATAAGCAACACACTTCGGCTGTCACTGTCTCCCAGTACCCCCAGGTGGGACCATCTAGTTGCAGGTAAACAAGCTCAGGGTTCCCACTGATCTGCATTACGGTGAGCTGTAAAATTATTTCATTATATATTACAAGGTAATAATAATAGAAATAAAGTGCACAATAAGTGTAATGTGCTTGAATCATCCCGAAACCATTTCCCCCTACCCCCGGTCTGTGGAAAAATTGTCTTTCACAAAACTGGTCCCTGGTGCCAAAAAGGTTAGGGACTGTTGTCCTGAGGGGAAGAGTCAACAAAGAAAGAGAGGTTTGAAGATAGAGGAAATAGACAGGGGGTGATCAGTGGGCAAGGGCCCCGGGAAGGGGGGAGGGGTAGACTAACTGCAGACAGGGCAGGGATACCTCTCCCCCGAGGAAGGAGGAAACAGTGAGTGCAAATAGTGGTAGGCAAGCCTGGGTGTGGAAGCTGAGGAGTTCTTACCCAATGATCAACCACTTCTTGGTGAAGTTGAGGGGCATGAGGCAAAAGTTTGGACTGGTTCTGAGAAGACAGGGGAAAGGCTGACCAGGAGGATTACTGATGGCCCAGAGGCCCTCCTGATAGTTGGCCTGGGTACAGGTGTCCCAGGAGTAGCCCCCACGGGAGATCACAGAAGAGAGTAGAGTCCATGAGGGCCAGGGCAGCTGGAGGAAGCTGTTCAGAGGAGGTGGGAAAGGATTGGAATCAGTAGTCAAGAGGGTTAACTGACCATAAAGGGTGCAATTTATATGGTTGGTTTCAAAAGAAGGCTCAACAGGTCCTGGGGTCATCAGTAAGTCCTGGTGAGACATTACACCCTCTTGATGGCAGTGTTCATGTGAGTGCGCTACAAAAGGGAAAGACTAGGTCCCAGGATGAAGAAGCAGCATGGAAATGCCTACTGAGCTGCAGAAGACTAGCACCTAGAGAACCTCTCTCCCTACTGTCCCATGACTTCATCATTAGATAACCCACTCTACCGTCCTGAGATGACTCATTTGACACAGGTACTGCCACCTTGTAGCTTCCACAATCAAGGGAGAGATCAGAGCAGCTGGAAGCAATCAGGGAAGGGGAATGCAGCGCTGCATCCAGTCACCCGCAGCAGAGCCACACGCCAGGCGGGCAGGGAGTCCAGCCCGGAGACTTGAGGCAAGCCTAGCTGGGTTCCTGCGATAACAGGAGTGCGTGACTTGGACATTTTGAGTGTGTGCATCTGTGAAGTATGGAGTTTGTCCTAGAATCCAGATGATTTCTAAGCTGTTCCCTGGTTCTATTATTCCTTATCATTCTATCGTTAATTCTACTTATAATTTAAACACCTGATGCCAGAGTCCGAGCATCTCTGGCAACCTAAATCTAGCACTTAGCAACAAAGGAATGGGAAACAATCTGGGACACCAATGTGCCTGTCATAATTTGTTGTTTGTGTCATTGATAATCATCTAGAAAAGTCGTTTTCCCATTTGGGACTTCTGAAATATAAATTAAGGGAAATGATTCAAAAAGCCCCCTTTTCACTTTTTCTTTGAAGTGAAAATCTTATCTCTTTTCCCTTGAAATTTCTATACTTCATTGGGAGGTGGGGGTAAGACAGGAAATGGGAAGTATTGGAATGGAGAGCAGGGGACATGGTCCAAATGAATAAAAAGTTGAAAATACCTCCCGTGTGAGAGATCAGAAGAAATTATGGCTACTTACCTTAGCCAAAGAGATAAGCAGTCACTTAGGCAATCCCACTCCTCCCCAGCACCCCCATCACCCGCCCTTCAGCAGAGGGGGTACACCACTCTGCCCTGCCCACCAGACAGCATGCATAGCCTACAATCCAATCAGATCTTCCAAGGGCCCTGGTTGTGCTAAGAAGCAAGGGGTGTAAAGGGAGCTTACAATGAAGGCCTCTCTGCATCAATATCTAGAAGAATCCTAGAGAGGACTGAACTAAACTGGTCCAAATCGACTTCATTTCTCCACATCAGTTTATTTCTCTCAAAACTTGCCACCTTCTTTCTCACACCTTCCTTTTCCTCCTCAGCCTTTTTCCCAAAGAACAATCTAGATTCATTACCTCTACATCCTCACCCCATGGTAAAGAGACTTCCTGCTACTACCCTTCCTCCAGTTCCTATTCTCTCTACCACTCAGATTCGAGATATGATGCTGAGCAAAAAGGACATGGCCCCTGCCCTCACCCCACTTACAGTCTAACGGGCAAACCAGCTGTTTCCTCTACAATCCTCTCTCATTATTTTTTACCTACCAGATGTTCCTCCCTCTTATCATCCTAGCAACCATCTATTCATCTTTTTAGTGGAAGCTCAAATGGTACCTCCCTTGTGAAATCTTTCTCTACTCCCCTAGGTAGACTTAAATGCTTGTTTTCCTGTGTTCGCACAGCACATAGTACATAATCAACCTGTTACTGGTAGGGTTTGGTTGGTTGGTTGGTTGGTTGGTGATTTTTGTGCTTCTGTCTATTCACTAGGATGGTAAATTACTCAAGACGGGATGACGTTTTCTCTCGGTAACTCCAGTGCCCAGAAGAGCATGGCATCTAGCAGTAAACAAATAAAACTGTGTTATATAGTCCATACCTCAGTTAATATTCCATCCATTCAGCCATTCACACTACAAACCTCAGGATCACCTTTGGTTCATCCTTTTCTCTCTTCCCCACCGAAGTCCTGACACATACTTCTGAGTCACTGGCTTCCCCTTTTCTGCTCTGCAACCCCATGGTCACAGCCTCATCCCAGCCCTTGTGTTTTCTTACCTGGCCTATGACAGCAACCTGCTCATCACTTTCAGCCCTCCCACCACTGACTGACCTTTCAAGTTGTTGCAAAAGTGATTTTCTAAAACACAGGTCTAACTTCTCTATTCAATAGGATAAAGTCAATTCCTTAGCATCGTTCCAACTCACCTCTCCAGTCCCATTTCCTACCTCTCTGTGATTGACCTGCCCCAACCAGCCATCTACTCACTTTACGCTTGGGTCACATTAAATTGGTACATGCCATGTTTGTTCCTGCTTCCATGCCTTTGCATGTGCTCTCCACCCTACCTGGAACACCACCATCACCTGTCTATTCCCTCTCTTCCCCAAACACACACACACACACACACACACAGGCATGTGCACACACATACCTTTTCCTGGCAAGTTTCTATTTTGGATAGAAGCCCAGCTCAAATATCAACTTCTCCCTGAAGCTTTTCTCAAGTCTGCCAGAATTCATTCGTTTCTCTCACACTGCACCCACACATTACTTTGTTCATACCCCTAGTATAGCACTTAATGTACTGAATTTTAATACTGTCTACACAGCTGTGTCCCCTACAATATTGTAACTTGTTGGAGCCCAAGACCTATCTAATTCATCTTTGTAATGCACACACGCCATACAATACAACATATAGGAGGTTATTAATAAATGTTTTCACCACTGCTGAAGATGACTGTAGAGTCTGCATGTCTAGAAATATTAGAAAACAAAATATGAAACTTTAACCTGAATGCTGGGGGCACACACTGGTCCCCAGGCAGAGGGACGGACTAGATAATCCCTCAAGGACCCTCTCAATTCTAGTCTGATTCTCAGAGCATTTACTGAGTACAACAGGCCAAGCACTATGCTGGTGATTTTTTTTTTTAAATCAAGCATCTTATCTATCTCTCACAACAAACCTGTAAGGGAAGCAAATTATTTCCTTTTCAGTGCTGAAGAAAGGTAGCCTCGGAGAGAAAAAGACTTTCCCAAGTTCCCGCAGCCAGCCAACAGCAAAGCCCCCTACTGACGTGAAATTCAAAGACAAGCCTGGCCAAAAGGAATGGAACTTTTTTAAGCATTGAAGCACAGCAGCGCCCCACTGGCCCTAATGAATGGGAAAGAGCCATCAAAGATAACACATGAACAAGCAGAAATCAAATGCTTTTCCCTGTAGCTTATGTGAGCCCTGGTCTCTGCTGAGATTGAGCCATATATAGTGTAAAACTTAATAAAAACCAATAAGAACCCAATCCTTATTACAACTGCAGTTGGAAATATCCCCTACAGGAAGGGGAAAGATTTCAGAAGCAATGAAGAAAACTCTAATTAGTCCCTCACATCACACTTTACCCAGCAGAATCCAAAACAAAACTCTAGATGGCGTCCCTTTCAAAGGTCCAGAAATTCATTAGTTACTGTACTTTGAAATAGCTGCCAGCTAGTCTGTTTCCTGCCTTCCTTCCAGTGCTGGCCTCACTGGCCTCCTGGCTGGTGTTTCTCACCCCGATTCCCTTCATCCTCTGCCATGTATAGCAGAGCCTAACCTGAATCCCCTGATCCCACCAGGTTCTTTCCCTACCAGATCATTACTCACACTGTTCTCAGCCTGCGATGACCTTCCCCAGCTTCTCAAAAATATATATTCAGTGGCCAAAGCTGAAACAATCTGAGCAATGTAACAAATAACCATAGTATTGAATTATAACCTAAAGTATAAAATAAACGTCCATGAGTCTATACTGATATAAATAAATGCTTGAATAATGAAATAAAGGCAAGAGTGATATTCCTTACCAAAAATTCCAATTAATAAATGTAGGGAAATAGAAAATCACCATTATAATACCACAGTAATAATTGCTACAGGCAAGATCCACTGACGAATGCTAAAATCAGCGGGGAAAACTGTTCAGGAGAAAAACGATATTAGCACAGCCTCAAAATAGCACCTCCCAAATTTACTAATGACTGTGATGCTTTTAACAGATGCCCACAGATCCTCTGACAGACCTCCCTCCAAGAGATGAAGCTCAAGTCCCTTCACCTTGAGTGTGGCTGAACTTAGAGACTTGCTTCTGAGGCATAGTGCATGGAAAGGAAGAAACAGTAACTTTACTGGCAACCACGACCTTGACCATGTGATCAAAGTTAAAATCACCAGCAATCAGTTGTGCAGTTATCATGAGATAACCGATAATCTGATTTACATGATGAGAAGGGGACATCACTTCTGTGGTGTTCTCCCCAAAATCCATAATCCTAGTTTTATTCAGGTGAAAACACCAGCCAGACTAAAACTGAGGGACATTTTAGAAAATACCTGACTAGTCTTCAAAAGTATCAAGGTCACAAAAGACAAGCAAAGACAGAGAAACTGTCACAGACTAGAGGAGACTAAAGAGATGTGATGACTTAATGCAATGTGGGGTCTTGGATCAGATGCTGGAACAGAAAAGGGGCATTTATGGAAAAAACAGGAAAATCTAGAGGAAAAGAAGTGTTTGGTTAATAGTAGTGTATCAATGCTAATTTCTTGGTCTTAATAAATATATCATGGTTATGTCAGAGGGTAACACTAGAGGAAGCTGGGTAAAAGTTATATGGGGACATTCGTACTATCTTTGCTACTCATAAATCTAGGTTTATTTCAAAATAAAAAGTTTTTTAAAGTACACCTTTTCTTTTTCTGATTCTTGTATGTATTTTATACTTCCATTTTTCTAAAAGGAGCATGTTTTCCTTGAAAAATCAGAAACAAACAGCAAGATGTTCATTTTTAACAACCACCTTCTTGGACTTCCCTGGCGGTCCAGTGGTTAAGATTCCGTGCTTCCCATGCAGGGGGCATGGGTTCGATCCCTGGCTGGGGAACTAAGATCCCACATGCTGCATGGCGCGGTCAAAAAAAAAAAAAATGTAAGGCCACCTTCTTGGAGAAAGCTCCTCTCAGGAGGGTAAATTGCTCCTTACGCTGCATTCCTTTAGGATTTTGTCTGTTCAGAGACTCTGTTGCAGCATTCAGTTCATTCTTCCTTTTTTTATAGTTGCTATGTGTCTCTGCTCTTAGCAGCTCTATGGAGGCAAGGGCCCTTTTAATCCTACCCAACACTTAGAATCCAGTGAGTGTCAGCAGAGCTACTGGCAGGAAGGAAACCTCCATCCATCCAGGGACAGTCCCTGAGCCAACCCTACCTTCAGGGCTGGCCTGCCAGCTGCTGTTTTTCTAGACCTTCTCTGCACCTGGGGCCTCAGCAGGTGTCTGCTCTGATGCAATGTTAAAGCAGAGCTCGGAGACCAATCAGTCCCAGGCCAATTCAAATCTCTACCATCCCTGGTCACCACTGAAAATACAGCCTGTATGATCATTGATCCTTACCCAGTGGGCTTTACAAACTGGCCCAGGCATCTCCCCATCTCACTCACATCTCACAGCTTTTCTCCCTTTCCACTGTCCCCTTGGGAACCCCACCCATCACTCCAGCTCCAAAGTAAACAGGCTCTCCTACAGCCTGTACCTATCCTCAAAATGTTCTGTTCACCTCCCAGCTTTATTGGGACCATGGTTCTCCTGTTATGCTGGTCCTCTTGGGAGGTTAAAAGCCAGAATATACCTAAAGTAAAGTGCTGTGGCTCACTGCATCCCAGGCCCCTACCCAAAACACATGTCAGAGAACAAACCTAGAGGGAGAAAACACAGGATGCAAAGTATATCCAAATTATTTTAGATCCAAAACTTCATTCTTTATGAGAAAATAAGCAAATGTTCATTTTTATTCAAGGAACAAATAGTTCCCTGGCTTCATATGTTGACCATTAACTGCAGGATTTGCCTAAGAACAGGAATTCTAAATTCTACAGCAAGGGAGTGTAAGAAGTGGCAAAGATCAAATGGTGGCCATAATTTGTGGTGCTTTACCGTAAACCTAAAATTTATACTTGGAAATCTGTCTCAGAGTTCTAGAACAGGAAGTTGGCAACTGAAGGCGTACCCTTTGTGGAGCCATAGCTAATGCACAGGATGTTTCAGAACCCTTGAGGCTATGATACTTTTCAAGCCAGGTAAGCAACAGTCTAAATATAGCACTCTTCGGTGCTCTGATTCAGTTCTGTAGGAGAAAATGAATGGTCTGAGAGTCACCTGGCTATGCCCAAAGTCAGCTTCTTCTCCCCCTCAGTATAGCTGAGACTTTTTGTTTTTCATCTGCAAACTTTCACCATCGTTTGAACAATAAGTAATTGGTAGCAAAACTGCATACAAGGAGAAACTGCTCAATACAATCCCCTAGCTAAGGCTGCTATATATACCACAATGCAGGCTGCGCATTAAACAAGGGCACCACTTCTAGGGGGGCCCTTCACACCACAAATATCAAGATTTGCATATTTATTAGTGTGGTTTCCGGAAGATGGCAGGAAAGCACCCTATTCCATAAAAATCACTATATGATGACAGTTCCCTAAACGTGGAAGTGTTTTGAGGAAGGGATATCTTTTCTAAATTGCAAAAAGGTGCCATATGGGCTAGCAGCAGCTATGATTTTATTTCATGCTGTAAGACTGTTCTCCAACCAGTAATTCTGTCTCTAAATTCTTAAAACACCAGTCCACAGTAAGGACTCACAAGTATTTCTGACTTTCTGGCTTTTTCTCCAGGAGTTTTCACTTGCAGTAAATCTAACCTCAACTCAGATAAACATTTATAGATATGGGGAAAAAGAACAATTTCATACAAAATAATAATATATCTAGCTAAAATAGTATCCTAAAACAGACATGGTTGGCTGAGCTTTTATATACAGAAACACATACCAGCTTTTTAAATGCCTATAAATTTCACTTTCCCAGCACTACAACTGTACTGTGACCTAGTTTCTCCACTAGAGAGGTCCAATTATGTTTCAAAGTGAGGCTAAAATTTTGTCCTAAATTTATAATGGGAGAGACTCATTAATTTGCTCTCATCCCCTAAAACAAACTTACTCCTTGGGTGAATCACATAGTGGTATTTTTATTTTTTTAGTAACAGTACATATGTCAACATATATTTGTTGGGAACAATGACTATATGCTAAGAGCTCTTACAATGCTAGGATCTGGAAATACATAAACGAATATAATATGGCCCTTTTCCTCAAGAACTTCACATGTTAGTGGAAAAGAGAACTATATGGATACATGATTGTAAATCATGTATTCCAAACTAGTAAAGTAATATGAACTTTACTGGGGACATATGCTAGGTTCAAGGACGAAAGGAGGTGGGAGGCATTAACTACATGTGAGGTATCAAAGATGCTTCAAAGAACCTGTATCAGTTTGGGTTATTTTGCTGTAAGAAATAGAACCAACTATCTCATGTCAGCAAAAAGAAATGCATTGAAAGAATATGAGGAAGATCACAGACTCCAAGGAAAAACTGAAGAGTTTGTCCATAGAAAAGACGGGGAACAAGAATGTCCAGGGGGATCGGGGTAGCAGGAAGGAAATGCCACCGTCTACAATTCCCCTGACGTGCTTATCCGTTTGGCCTGGCTTGGGGTCTTGTGTCCACCCCTCGAGCTGGAAGAGAGCAGGGCACCTGAACTGACAGTTACACCAAGGTCCACAGAGAAAGGCAGTTCCCAAGATGGCACACCAGTACCAGAACGGGAAAGCACGCAAGGTGAGCAAAAGCCAATGTCCACTTCCAGGGGTCTCACTGGTGACCTGAGTGAGAACGGTTTCTGTGTAAGGGGCATGGGATTCAGATTACTTTAGGCCAGGAGCCGATGTAAAGTGAAGCAGGGTATCCGTCTCTGTTAAAAAGCATGGCAGTGAGAAAAGGGAAATAGAACAACAGTAGAAAATAAAAGCAGGATCAAAGGAGGGGTTTTTGGGTTCTTGTTTACTTTTAACCTAGAAGCGACTTGACCATATTTCTAGATAGAGGAAGGAGTCGGAGCAATAGGGGCAGTTTAAGATCTGGGTGAGCCCTGGAAGATGGATTTCTTCTGAAGAGAAAGAAGTTACTATTGCCATTTACCACGCCAGGTACTTACTGTGCCAGACACCAGGCTAAAGAGGCTTCTCCTGCAGTATCTTCTAATACTACCAAATGGGTACTGTAATTATGCCCATTTCAGAGAATGGGGAATTGAGTGTGGAAAGTTTTAAGTAAAGTGCTCAAGGTCACACAGCTACAGTGGCAGAGCAGAGAACAGGTAGATTTCTTTCTGACTCCAAAATCCATGCTTTTAACAGTATTTTGCCTCTTCCTGTAAAAGCAGGAAGAGAAGGTAGGTAAAAGGGGGTGTACCAGCTTATAGATTTGTATTAAGCAGGTAGGACATGGGAGAGATTCCTATCATTAATCTTCTCTTTTCTCTGCAGGATATAGCAGCCATTAGTTGAGAAATGGGAGGTTGGGAATGGCACAGTGAGGCTGACCAGTGAAGGATTGTTACAATGTGGGCTGGAAATGGGACAGACATATGATACAAAAAGGCCTGAGGAGCATGCTGAAGACTCCCCTACACCACACACACACACACACACACACACACACACACACACACAGTTCCCCAAGGTTGCACAGGAACCACTGCCCATGGCTGTGTAACCCGCTGCAGCTTCTACAGCAAGTCTACCCAGTGCGGGTGGAGGCAGAGCAGCAAGATGCTAAGATAGAACCATGCTCAAGTCCCAGCTCTGGTTGTGTTAAAAAGCAGGGTAAAAATAAAGAAAATCTTATTCAGATCAGTAATTTCTCTGGCTCTGAGCTCAGAGATTATTATTCTTATCCTACCTGAGGCAGCAGTAAAGTAATGCTTTAAAATTATATACACACATATACCTATACATACATACACACACATACACCCATATATACAGAAATATATTCAATTTCTATCATTAACAACTTCAGTTAGCATCCATCTACAGTTATGACATAAATGTGGTCAACTAGCAACATCTTTCCTATTTCTATTTTTTTAAATCATTAATAACTTTATTTTCTTAGTCTTTGTTTCTTAAAAGTCCATGATTACCAAATACTACTTTTAGAGCAGAGCAGGTAATAATCTTGGGCAATATGACTAAAATTTAGAAAGGCCTAAGATACCTACAAAAAGTACATCTAAAAGGCTTAAAAATTAGGTAAGATGTAGACTTGATAGCTAATGCCTCTGTGGAAGCAATACCCTCATGAATATTTAAAAGTCACCTGGAAAATCATTACATTCTGTCTTGAAGGTAACTCCATGGTTTTGTATTTAGTAGAGAAAAAATAAATCATGGGACAGAATGAAAAGCAAGATTCCAGTTACACATTTTTAAAGTACGCACATATAGATCATAGCAGACATCTGGAAAAATTTACCAATTGTTAAACTATATTTACCTCTGGGATTGCAATGGATGGGCTTGGAGTTCCTACTCAGAGAGGAGAGGAATTTTTACTTTTCATTTTCTACAATACTCTGATTTTTTAAAAAAATAAGCCTGTATTTCTTTAAACTTTTGACTATTTATTCACCTATTTATTCATTCATTTATCTATCTTAGTAAACTTTTTATTTTGGAAAAATTTTAGATTTACAGAAAAGCTGCAAAGATAGTACAGAGAGTTCCCACAACAACCACACACTGTTTCCTCCTTTCTTAACATCTTACATTATCAAGGGACGTGTGTAAAAACTATAAAGCTGATCTTGGTACATTACTATTAATTAAAATCCAGACTTTATTTGGATTTCACCAGTTTTTCTGTTAACGTCCTCTTCTGTTCCAGGACCCAATCTAGAGAAACACATTGCATTTAGTTGTCATATCTCCTTGGTCTCCTCTGGTCTGTAACAGTTTCTTAGGCTTTCCTTGTTTTTCATGACCTTGACAGTCTTGAAGAAGACAGGCCAGCTGCTCTATATAATGTCCCCCAATCTGGGTTGTCTGATGTTTCTCTCATGATTAGAATGGGGTTATGGGTTTTTGGATAGACTATCATGGAGATGAAGTGCCCTTATCATCACATCAGTATCGGGGGTACACGACTTCAGCATGATGTCACTGGCAAAGGTTACTTCATCACTTGCCTATAGTGGTGTTTGCCAGACTTCTCCCCTGTAAATTTACTTCATAATTTTCTTTTTCTGTACTGTTCCTTGGAAGTGAGCCATCAAGTCTAGGCCACCCTAAGTGGGGGGGGGGGGGGGGCGTGTAGGTTAAGCTCTTACTCCTAGAGATAGGAGTACTAATGTACATTATTTTGAATTCTTCAGTAAGGAAGACGTGCCTCTTTTCACGTTTGTTTATTTATTCAATCATTTATTTATATTAACATACATTCATGTATATTTATTTTATACTTTGGATTATAACTCAATACTATCTGATTTATTTATTTTATTGCTCAGAGTGTTCCAAATTTGGCTATTAGAAGCTCTTTCGGGAATTCCCTGATGGTCCGGTGGTTAGAACTCGGTGCTTTCACTGCCGGGGCCCCGGTTCAACCCCTGAAGAGGGAACTAAGATCCTGCAAGCTGTGCAGCTGGACCAAAAAAAAGAAGCTCTTGCAGCTTGCCTCCTGTGCCCCTTTGACATGCCCCATCCTTTTGCTTTTGTTTTGTGAGCACTTCCTTACTTTCTCATACTACATGATGTTCACACTCATCTTAAGCTTTTCCCTGTCCTAGCCTTAGAAAATTACTCCTTTTATTGAAGAAGGGTGTTTAGAAACCAAGCTCTGGGCACTGAATGTGTCCCTTCGACTACCTTTTAATAAATCTGTTGAAGATTTAATAAGTTAGCATATGTGAAGCACTTCTTAACATAGAGCCTGACACATAATTAGCACCCAATAAACAGAAGAAAGACATTATTTTCATTGTTATTATTATTATTACTATTATATACATTTTTAACAAATTTGGAACTTCCAAATCCTAAACTAAAATTATATCCCATTAGTCATTATATCAAGCCCCAATAGGCCTACCAATCTTTCTGTATTTCTGAGGCTCAGGAACACATAAGGCCGAGAAATAGACATTCCTCCACCCCTGGCCCAGGATTCTACATTCTTTGACCATAAGACTTTTTTTCTTTCCTATCCTAGCATCTACACAGAGCCATAAAATCGAAAGACTTCTGTGGAAAAAGATGTCCCTTAATTTTTAAGTTTAAATGAAACATTTCAAGGGCATTTAAAAAAAAATCACTCCCATATACAAGTCAAACTCACTTTGGATCTATAGAGTGCAGTTCTGAATTCCTGCCCCAAATAACTGTTGTTTAGAAATGCTGCAATGTCATTGGAATGGAAATGGCTATTGTCCAATAGATCTGTAAAAACCCCTTCAAACAATTCCTGTTGTGTCAAACCACAAATGCCATCATTCTTATTGAGCAATAGGTACTAGAGAGTCCCTTTTATGAATTAAATAACCAATAGCAAGAGTTCTAAGGGAGTGACTTAAAGGGAACCTCTACCTTAAGTACTCTGGCCAGTTAGAGTGGCCACTAGGTATCCTCTGGTCATGAGAATCAGAGAGGTGTCCTGGGAGACACAGATCCTGGGAGGATCTGTGGGAGGACCCTGGGACCAATGGGCAGGCTCAGGACACAGGAATAGGAATGATTAAAAAATATAGGGTCACTCGCACCTTTCAGGGCATTACCTGGGCCCTGCAGAGTTGCTGGGTGGGAAGTACTGTGGAAAATTCACCCTGCTTTAGGATACATCAGAAGCCTCATAGAGTGCAGGGTAAAAGCATTGCAGGAGGAATGCTAGGAGATAAAAGGAAGCAGAAGTTTCCCAACATGACAAAACCCTTCTCAGTTTTTCAGCATCCACGATCTTCTTCCTAAACATTCTGGGTTTCTGTTAGCTTTTGGATAACTGCTTTTTGCTCTTGGTATCTCAGAATGTACTAATTTTTTTTTTTTTCTTGGTCTAACCCACGTCTATATTCTTCTGAGCAAGGCCAATTGATCCCTACCATAGGTTGCAACCTGTAAAATCCTCTGGCTCCCGTCTAGAATACTTCTGGTCTGGCCTACCTTGAACTTCTTGCTTTTGCTCCCAACATGATCCCACCCAGCTGTCTCTTCCAGGTCCTCAACCTGCTCAGTCCATCTCTATCTCACTATCCAGAGCAGCCCCTGCCCTTGGGTCATGGCCCTCAGGCACCATGTGGCTTCACACAAATGTCCTCCAAGCTCCGGAAAACATATCCCAATATCCTTGAGGAAGAGAGTTATATGAACCAGAGCAACCAAAGCCACCTTTTGCGAATGGAAGCAAAGCCTCATAATTCTGGTGGGGATTATCTTTCCCCTCCTCAGGAAGTACAGGAGGGATCAGGTCAGCAGAAGAAGCAATTCCTTACTTTTTAACATTGGGTTATTACTATTAACTAAGCTTTAGACTCTACTGAAAAGTAGCCAAGGAGCAGAAGGCTTCAATCCCAGGAGGCCAGCACTGGAAGTGCATACAGTCAGATGCATTGGTATTACAGAGAGCAGGATTGAGAATCATTTACACCTGGGCTCAGTTTCTGACCCCCCCCCCCCCCCCCAGCCCTCACCAGCAAAGAGACTTCAAGCAAATCATAGACTATAAGCTTCAACGTAAGATGGTAACCCAGTGTAAACAAAATCTATAATTTACTTTAAAATACTTCAGTATAATCTGTATGATATACATATGACAATTAACTTAAGCTTCATTTCTAGACTTAGCTAAAGTAATATCTGGTAAATATAGTCGAGGGTGGGGGGTATGTGCCAGCCAGCATTATATCAAAAAGGGGGTAGCCTCACTCCTACATCAATCAACAATCACTGCTTTGTCATTTAGAAAGCTGAAAGTTAGAAATGGATTTTCCTTGGAAAAACTAAAGGTATTCAAGACATGTGAGTTAGTTAAAATACTGTAGAAACACTTCCGGGAAGAAAAGAATAAGAATTCTCAGATGTGCCCCTTAGTGATGTTGTCTGAGGCTCAATCCCTAATCTGTCTTTGTCTTCAACCACTGGTTCAGAAGAATTTCTGACTGTGTGATGCTTACTAAAGGGCACAGAATCCTACCTCAAGTAAAGTTTTTACTATACAGTTGGAGCACCTAAAAGGAAATAGAGCAGGAACTTCATTAATCCTATCAAACGGATTGTATGAAATATTTTGTGCCTACTTTGTTAATAAATGTTTGTCTAATAAATACCTGTATGCGTGGTAAATTTTGGTCTGAGTCTTGCAGTCATTACAACTTGGTAAAGGTTGTGGAAGAGTAGTTAATTATCAGTTCAAACTTCTTAGGTAGCTACTATGATTTCCAAAAAGAACCTGAGAATTGGGTGTGATCAAATTGGTTTAAGGAAATTCTCAATTCCCATCCTTCATATCCTACAGAGTTGTTGAGGAGTTACGTCTAAAAAGCTGACTGTAAACTCTAAAATCCAGTACAGACATACTGTCTCAGAAATGTTTTTGATTTGTACAACCCAAGATTCCCCAGGGCTGGCCAGCTCAGGGGTACAGATGGAGTCACATTATTGGTAATGTCTTACATTTACCAGTTTCTTTCTCTTACCTGCCTCACCAGAGTCTAGTTCCCTGAAAAAAGAGCACTGGGTAGAATTTCACGATGTTTCAGCATGAAATGTGTGTGCACACTCCTTACAGCATGGGCACCTTTGCCAGGAAGGGCTGATATTTCCAGGCACTAGCAGGCCCCTCTCACTGATGCTCTGGGCAATAATCTACAGGTTGGGGGCTCACCCCATGGGAGATGCAAGACAAACCTTTGAGAATATGAAGAAAATTTAAGATTTCTGCTTAATTTTTGTTTCATCCTTTTTAATTTTTACTTTTGTGTATGTTTTATAAAATAATATATTAATACAAGTGAGAGCTTAGACATTTTTTAACACATAAGGCTGACAAGAGAATTTGGAAACCTCTGGTTAGAGCATCTGTAGATAGATGGGAACACACTTTTCTCCCTCTTGCACAATATACTCTGCCTAAGGCTGCTGAAGCAGTGGTCTTGTGCTCAAATCAGATACAGATTCTTTAGTTGAATAGCTCTTATGTACACTACACTTGCCCCTCCCCAGTTTTTACAGGTCTCAGCCCTGAATCCAGGGAGTGACCACCTCAAACTGGGCTCAGGATCACTTCACCCTTTGGCAATTAGAGCTTATCATGGCAGACTCCATTTCTCTTAGGATGAGTTCTCTTCAGAAATCTCTTCTGACCCTAGTGCCAATACACTCTGTCCACTGACGGAACAGACCACTAAATCATCAGCAACATAGGGCAGACATTCAGCGGACATGCCCAGACATGTCTGGAGCTCAGTGATGGAGGCAACTCAAGCTGAGAGGCTCCAGCCTACACCACATCTGACAGTGTAAGGAATATTAACCCCTCACTGCTAAATCATATAATCATTTCCAAGGCAAAGCTTTACCTGTACTGGGAAAACCTCTCTAGGCAATCGTGTCCCCTGAGAGTGGATGCATAACCTCTTTGTCTGCTTACTTACTCAATGTCTGTGGGAAAAATGTAAAATCAACATTTAATATTGAGTATTTAGAGTATTTTAATACCTGAGGGTGCAACAGATTGTGTGAACTGAATCTGTATTAGAAAAGTAAATGCACATTTTAAAGTGTGGAATTTCCCTTGACAAGATTATGAGAGTTTAACAGTAAATGTTAGTATTCACTGGGCCCAAAACAATTTTCTATGGAAACATTTTCCCCAAATTAGTGTAGAAAGGAAGCATAAGGAAAATAAAATTTGATATACAGACCGTCCCCTAGTTATGATGGTTCAACTTATGATTTTTCAACTTTATAATGGTGCAAAAGCATACGCATTCATTAGAAACTATAAATCAAATTTTGAATTTTGATCTTTTCCTGGGCTAGTGATATGCAGTATGACACTCTCTCTGATGGTGAGCAGTGGCAGCTTTGTCATTCACACTATCAAGAGGATAAACAACTGATAAACTTAAAACCATTCTATACTCAG
The DNA here is from genome assembly GCF_963455315.2 of Globicephala melas. NCBI lineage: Eukaryota > Metazoa > Chordata > Mammalia > Artiodactyla > Delphinidae > Globicephala > Globicephala melas. The sequence goes on along the minus strand of NC_083315.2, from coordinate 111,606,739 downwards.
TCAACCATTCTGCTTTTCACTTTCAGTACAGTATTCAATAAATCACATGAGATATTCAATACTTGATTATAAAATGGGCTTTGTGTTAGAAGATTTTGCCCAACTGTAGGCTAATGTAAGTATTCTGAGCACATTTAAGGTAGGCTAGGCCAAGCTATGATGTTCAGCAGGTTATATGTATTAAATGCTTTTTTGATTTACAATATTTTCAACTTACAATGGGTAACCCCATCATAAGTTGAGGAAGATCTATATAAATATCAGTCATATGATATGGTTGTTCCTGTCCAATTTAGGGAAGAAGCAGGGTAGTTGGATAAGATGCTGATACAAGACTCCTTTGACCACAGAAATCTCACAGGTCTGGGACTGGAACAGAAATTCTCCTAAAACAAGGTCAGGCGGCAAGGCTGGCCACCAGTTAGTCATGCTTTTACATTATGAATAGCTCCAGCCCCCACTGAACACTCCTGAGAGTTTTCAGTATCTCACACACTGTGCTAGGTGCTTTGTGCCTAAACTACACATTGTGCCTAAATTATACACTACTTGACAAGGCAGGTACTATGAAGAAAAGCAAAGCCCAGAAGGGCAACTTTCCTTAGGCACAGAGCTAGTATGTGACTGGGATCTGAACTCAGAAGATCTAACTGACCCCAATCACAGCTCACCAACATGCCACCTGCCTTCCTCAAGGGAACTAGTTGTCTTCAATGGGAAAAATGGTTGCTGATTTGCTCTCTTTTGAATATTACTGTGAACAATGCCAGTGTTGTGAGCCACAGAGTTAAAACTGGCTCCTGTAGAGGGTGGAGAAAAGGGAACCCTCTTGCACTTTGGTGGGAATGTAAGTTGATACAGCTACTATGGAGAACAGTATGGAGATTCCTTAAAGAACTAATAATAGGGCTCCCTGGTGGCGCAGTGGTTGAGAGTCCGCCTGCTGATGCAGGGGACGCGGGCTCGTGCCCGGTCCGGGAAGATCCCACATGCCGCAGAGCGGCTGGGCCAGTGAGCCATGGCCGCTGAGCCTGCACGTCCGGAGCCTGTGCTCCGCAACAGGAGAGGCCACAACAGTGAGAGGCCCGCGTATTAAATTAAAAATTAAAAAAAAAAAACTGGCTCCTATCCACTGGAATTAATTCAAAAGACAAATGAGAATCACGCCTGCAAAACAGAAATACATTCTGGTGCTGAAGTCAGCAGTGTGTAATCCTCTTGAGTCAGGATGTAGTAACTTTATGTATCAACTTTTGGAACTCTGATCAGATAAATTTTTATTTCAAAGTGAAAAAAAAATAACACACTTTTTCCATCTAGGATAACACATTTCTTATTTGTTAGAGTCCCCATCCAGTGCTCACACTGTGCATTTCTCCCCCTCTTCACCACAGCACACCAGCCACACTGGATACCTGAGGTTGTCCTGGACACAGGCTTTCACAGAGCTGGAAAAGGTTCAGAGCACAGCTAGAAAGATCGTGGGGATGGAAGGGCCTTCCATGAAAGAAAGTCTAAAATTATCAGGTCTATAGTTTAGAAAAGGGGAAGCCAGGAGGTGGGGAAGCATGACCTAAGTCTATTAGACAATAAAAAATTATTCAGGGTGACCCTAAGCTCATTTTCACCAAATTCAATAGAGTTAGAAACTCTACAGGACTTGGTGACTCGGCAGGACTTGGTGACTCAGCAGAACTTGGGTGAGGGGAGAGGTGAAACAGAAGGCTAAGGATGACACCCAGTCTCTGCCCTGAGGGATGGGATTGAAGACAGGGCTTTATTCTAGACAAGGAGTTCAGAAAGAGGAACAAGTTTGGAATGGGGAAGAGAATGAGATTTTAGATGTGCAGAGTGAAGGTACTCAAGGAAGCTTTGGGAGAACACAAACAAAAGGCAGGAGAAATATAAATCTGAATCTCAGGGAAAATAATCACAGGGTAAAAATCTGAATTCATGAGTCATCAGCACATGGCTACAGGAGAAGCCATCGACAAGCACAGGATCATTCAGAGGAAAGGAGGAGAGTTAAAGATTGTCCCTTCTGCTCTGGGACCAGATTCACTGTCTCATGGGAGCTGTTTTAGGCTAAATAAAACATTAAACTCACTTACCTAGTGGGCCTTAAAACATATGTAATACTAGTGAACGTTTAAACTCTGTGACTTTTTTTGGCTCAAAGAATTTTACAAATAAAATTTTAAATCTATTTGTTATAAATAAATACAATTTTACAGTCCATAGTTTTCGTAAGAGAACTTTGTTACTGTTACTATCAAAAAACAAAATATAAAAAGGAAAACATCTGAAGTAAATTTGCAGATGCCAGATGAATTATGGCATTATTGCTCCAGAAATAGTTATCTGAGGATGACATGAAAGACAACCTTCCCATTCTCCCCTAAAATGTCCCTTGGGAATCTTGTTAAAAGTCTACATGGCCCTAGAAGATAGGACTCTTCTTCCCAGGAATCTGCTCCTTCTTATAACCATTTCTCATTTAATCTATTTAGGTCAATTGGTTTGTTTTTCTAGCTAAACGTTTAGATATTTATCATTGCGGGAGTACAACGATGGTTACTAGTAACAACATCGTGACCATTGCTGAGTTTGAAGCATGTATCAGGCACCATTCTAGGAGCCATGAGCATTCTCCTCAGCAAGCCCATGAGGCAGGCATCAGCGTTTCCATTTTACAAATGAAATGGAAGCTCAGCAAAGTTGAGCAACTTGACCAAGGCACATCGTTGGTAGCAGAAAAGCAGAATTCAATCCCTGATGTGTCTTTCATTAAAGCCCCTGCATGCTCTTTGCGCTACTTCCCTAACTCATTTAGGGACTGACTTCATCACTGCATTATAAAGATAGTAAAGATATTGTTATGATAATTAACAAATTATTAGGTTGAACCGCATGAAACTGCAAATATCTGGCCATTTTTGACATACGAAAATGGGAATTCCACATGGTTTGACCTTATAAAAGCACATACACAGGCATTTGGGGGACATGTCTGGAGCAGCAGTGTGAGTTTCTAAAGAAATTCCACACCCAATAGAAAGGGTAGAGGAGCACCAAATATTTCACTCAACTCATTAACAGAAAATACATGTTATGGCTAAAAGGGAGAAAGAATAAATAGAAAATATTTGAATTTGCAAGATAAGGGAACTGTTTAAAAGTTTGTTGTGAGGGGGGTAAGAAGAGAGGGAATTGGAGGAGGGTGGTCAAAAGGTACAAATGTCCAGTTATTAGACGAATAAGTACCAGGGATGTAATGTACAACATGACAACTATAGCCAACACTGCTGTATGATATATAGGAAAGTTAAGAGAGTAAATCCTAGGAGTTCTCATCACAAGGAGAAAATTTTTTTCCTTTCTTCTTTTTTTATCGTATCTATATGAGAAGACGGATGTTAGCTGAATCTACTGTAGTGATTATTTCACAATATATACAAATCAAACCATCATGTTCTATGTCTTAAACTAATACAGAGATGTATGTCAATTATTTCTCAATAAAACTGGAAAAAAAATTTTAAGTTTGTTGTGAAAGACAGTAATTTGTTAGTTTAAGTGAAACCTTATGTATCGACTATAGGTTAACCACCAAGAGTACTGTGAAACACAAGCTAATGAAACACACAAGTGTGAAATTTAAATGGTGTATAAACTAAAATATGTTTTCATCTATATGAGGGCATTAAGCAAGTTTAAAATATTCTAATGGAATATCATTTTGGAAAAATGACAAAGCTGAACAATTGAAAGACAGGGAGAACCCTTTAAGTGAGGCAGAAAATATTAGAGATAAAAGGAAACAGAAATCAGTTATTTTAACCTTTTGTTTTACTGTGGAGGAAACTACAGTTCAGGAGGATTATATTAGCAGGAATTAAAACTCAGATTCCTGACTTCCAGTCCAGGGCTCTTTGAACTAGATCAAAATAGCATGCTATTTGAACACAGTAATGTCCTTGTGTACTGCAACTGGCCACGGCATGTATTGCAGCTGTAAGGAAACTTTCATAAGGCATAATTTTTATCCTATAGCATGATGAGGTTGCTAAAAGTAAATATATTAAAAATGTTTCATAACCATAAAATAAAAACACTATATAGGACTTCCCTGGTGGCGCAGTGGTTAAGAAACCGCCTGCCAATGCAGGGAACACGGGTTCAAGTCCTGGTCCAGGAAGATCCCACATGCCTTGGAGCAACTAAGCCCGTGCGCCACAACTACTGAGCCTGCACTCTAGAGCCCGCAAGCCACAACTACCGAGCTCATGTGCCACAACTACTGAAGTCCACACACCTAGAGCCCATGCTCCACAACAGGAGAAGCCACTGCAATGAGAAGCCCGCGCACCACAATGAAGAGGAGCCCCCACTCACCACAACTAGAGAAAGCCCTCGCACAGCAACAAAGACCCAATGCAGCCAAAAATAAATAAAATTTTTAAAAATAAAATTAATGAAAACATTGTGAACTATAAATTTAACAGCATTACATTTTCTTATTCAGCCCATTATTATTATGGTATAACAAGAACACTGCCTCCTCTCAAGATGTTTTTCTAATTGCTTTTGGATGTTGTTTTGCCTTTTAAAAGAGGAAGGCATTCTAAAAATAGGATGCTGTCAAAATGGTTTGAATTTCAAGAAAAAAATCTCACACCTGTTGGCTGAGAAATAGTTCAAAAGCATGACATTTAGAATATGTCTTTGGTACAAAATTCAGCTATAGATATCCACTGTTAAAAGATAGTTTGCCTCTAATTCAAAATATATAGCAGAAATCGGCTATCTTAATTATTTCCTTCATTTATGAAGTGGTATGTTCTTCTGACCAAGCAAGCGTATTGTTATGTGCCTGTACTTTGCTTTATTTCTCATTAGAGCATTTTTATAGCAATAGGAAAGGGTTGACTGCCATGGCTTATTCTCCCTATCTGGTACTTTCCTTGAAGATTCCTTTGAAACCCACCAATCCATCAATCAATCTGAGATTTACAGCTCAGAATTCATGATTTCAAGGAGAATAAATACGTGATCCTGAAGGAGTCTCAAATTCACTAAAGAGATAGAAAGAGACAACCACTGGTAGAAGAATCAATGTATCTTTCAAATGGCCAAGGAAACTCCAGCTCCCTCTTAGAAACCCCATGGAGAGGAGAAGCCCATCAGAGCTGCCTGGTCAATATCCCTGCTTTCAATGGAAGAATTTAGAATACTGGATGGTGTATAATGGCTTAACCATCAGCCAGAAGGGCTTCCTGACATGCTATCTGGAATAGCAAGAATCACTCAAAGGTGTTCAGAACCTTGAAAACCATCACTGAAAAAGAGAATTCATTTTCTACATACTGAATACAATCAAGTTGCCTCTCTCAAAGGGTTACGTGGATTCGTTCATTCGTGCAACAAGAATTTACCGAGCACCACCACATGCCAGGCACTATTCTAGGAACTAAGGAAACATCAATGAACAAAATAGAAAGGAGGCAAGACTATACAGTAGAGAAAAGACAGCCTCTTCAATAAGTGGTGCTGGGAAAACTGGACAGCTACATGTAAAAGAATGAAATTAGAACACTCCCTAACACCACACACAAAAATAAACTCAAAATGGATTAGGGACCTAAATGTAAGGCCAGAAACTATCAAACTCTTAGAGGAAAACATAGGCAGAACACTCTATGACATAAATCACAGCAAGAGCCTTTTTGACCTGCCTCTTAGAGAAATGGAAATAAAAACAAAAATAAACAAATGGGACCTAATGAAACTTCAAAGCTTTTGCACAGCAAAGGAAACCATAAACAAGACCAAAAGACAACCCTCAGAATGGGAGAAAATATTTGCAAATGAAGCAACTGACAAAGGATTAATCTCCAAGATTTACAAGCAGCTCATGCAGCTCAATAACAAAAAAACAAACAACCCAATCCAAAAATGGGCAGAAGACCTAAATAGACATTTCTCCAAAGAAGATATACAGACTGCCAACAAACACATGAAAGAATGCTCAACATCATTAATCATTAGAGAAATGCAAATCAAAACTACAGTGAGATATCATCTCATACCGGTCAGAATGGCCATCATCAAAAAATCTAGAAACAATAAATGCTGGAGAGGGTGTGGAGAAAAGGGAACACTCTTGCACTGTTGGTGGGAATGTCAATTGATACAGCCACTATGGAGAACAGTATGGAGGTTCCTTAAAAAACTACAAATAGAACTACCATACGACTCAGCAATCCCACTACTGGGCATATACCCTGAGAAAACCATAATTCAAAAAGAGTCATGTACCAAAATGTTCATTGCAGCTCTATTTACAATAGCCAGGACATGGAAGCAACCTAAGTGTCCATCATCGGATGAATGGATAAAGAAGATGTGGCACATATATACAATGGAATATTACTTAGCCATAAAAAGAAACGAAATTGAGATATTTGTAGTGAGGTGGATGGACCTAGAGTCTGTCATACAGAGTGAAGTAAGTCAGAAGGAGGAAAACAAATACCGTATGCTAACACATATATATGGAATCTAAGAAAAAAAAAAAGGTCATGAAGAAACTAGGGGTAAGACGGGAAGAAAGACAGACTTACTAGAGAATGCACTTGAGGACATGGGGAGGGGGAAGGGTAAGCTGTGACAAAGTGAGAGAGAGGCATGGACATATATACACTACCAAACGTAAAATAGGTAGCTAGTGGGAAGCAGCCCCATAGCACAGGGAGATCAGCTCGGTGCTTTGTGACCACCTAGAGGGGTGGGATAGGGAGGGTGGGAGGGAGGGAGACGCAAGAGGGAAGAGATATGGGAACATATGTATATGTATAACTGATTCACTTTGTTATAAAGCAGAAACTAACACACCATTGTAAAGCAATTATACTCCAATAAAGATGTAAAAAAAAACAGACAAAAATCTCTGCCTTCGTGCAACTTGCTTTGTACTAAGGGAGACAAACAATATGGTAAAATGTGTAGTTTGCAGATGGTGATAAATGCCATGGAGAAAACTTAAGCAGGAAAAAGAAATTATGTGAGATAATATATGTGCCTTTAAAATATATTGTAGCATTTAAAATATATTAAAGGGGTTTTCCTTCCATTAATAAAAGCTCTGAAAAGTATTTCACTGGTTTCAGGGCTGAAGTTGAGAAATTAAATTTCTTCTTGGGGGAGTAATAATCTTACCCCACTACTTGTGAATAGCGAAATAATAATAACTTTTATTTATCAAATGCCTGCTCTGTGCTAGTAACTTTACATAAAAATACTTACTTCATGTCATTCTGTAAAATGGATATTCTCCTCATGTTACATATGGGGAAAATGACACTCTAAAAAACTCGAAATCACAGATCTTATCATCTTATGTTAGAGCTGATTCAAATGTAAATATGCCCGGCTCCAAAACCCACCCTGCCAGGCTCTGTTCTTGTTTACTGTTTAGGTTTAGGGTGCCAGGAGATCAAACGAGTCAAAAGGGAAGCAAGCTATTGCTCCCTTCTTGGGACCACCCACCCCTGCCCAACTCCCCCACCACTAATCTCCTGCACAGAGAATATCAGTCACATACATATGTGTAAATTGTTGGATTTTATGATTCCAAAATCCAGAATAGAGATCTCTCATTTGGTACAAGCCATTGCAAAAATTCACTTTAAATTTGGTAACGTGGCCTTTCCACCACCACTTGAGATTCTAGAGTATCTCTGAAAAGGAGCATTTTGTTTTCCCCTCAAACTGGTTGACAGCACTCATTTTACTACTTCGTGTTTGGGTATTAAGCGTAAGTAGTAATTACAAAAGGATGGAGTTAAGATCTAGCAACTGAGAACCAGAAAAAAACATCATGCCAGAGACCATGATTTTTGTTATTTTCTTAAAGAAAATACTTTTTTAATTAAAACAAAATGTATGGGTTTATTCACCTTCACAACCAATAAACCTAATAATACTAACCAGAGCAAGGACCAAAAGGAAAAACCCTCTAAGTAAAAAATAACATGGTGAAACATGTCTCTTCTTAAGCTGGTTATGTTACGTTTTTCTTGGTCCTCTGCCTCTTAGCATATTCATTTTCAGTTTAGTCAAAATTCAAATGCTTAAAAATCATGTTATCAATTATTTAATACTAAATTAGTGAACACTCTAATATTTTAATTCACCAATCTGATTCTTTATTAGTTCTCTGAGCAATCATGCCTGTTTTGTGGTTGTTTTTATTTTTTACCATTATTTTTAGGTCTGTTCTTTCTTTTCAAGCAGCTGCTCTTCTGAGACAGATATTCTCAGTGTTCTATAAGCTGCGTGCCACTCCTAGCCAAGGCTGAAGAAACGTGTTTCTCTCTGGAGGCTTGCTGTGATGCCTACCTTCTCACCATCCCCTCCCCCCATTTTTATTTATTTTTAATTGAAAATGCAATGTAGTAATAACACTGAAGGACAAAAATTTTTAACTACATTTGTACACCTGTTTTAATTTTGCATGTAGTCTTCTACCACATAAGGCCCTGCTATTTTGGTAATTTCTAGTTGATGCCCCACATAGATTGCCTGGAAGAGTGACTAATATGCGTTTTAGACTCATTTTCTTTTAATTCACAGCAAAACAAAAAACAGGTTAAATACAGTGCAATATTTGAATTAAATATTTAAAGCTAAATGTAAGCAGATTACTTCACAAGGGGAGCTGAAGTGTCATTTGGTTTTAGATGGGCTATTTTTATGCTAATATAATGGGAATAAACAGTAGCAGGGAAGATGGGGGCCTGGGGGGCTGCTGGTGGGGAGGATTTTGGTGGATTCACAGCTATCCCAGAAGGTTACAGTGATTGGAGACTGATGGGATAGAAACAAAGGATGAGCACTAAGAATTGAAAAAGCTGAGAGTGGGTGGGAAACAAAGATTCTGAGTGGGCCAGAAAATGTAATGAGTTATTTAAGAAAAAACATTTAAATCAAGGAATTGAATGAAAAGAATAGAAGATGAGATGGCAGCCCCAGATATACCTGGAGCCCCATCTCAGAGTACCTCTAGAGCAAGGGGAGAACTAATCAGAATTGTCTATAAGCAGAGCCCAGACAACACAGTGTTAAATCTATGACAAGCTCTCCAAGTAATATACATGTGCTTGCCTTTGGCTGTCCTAATTGGTAAAGTGTTTCTTCAGCACATGGTCTTGCACATGGTAGACATTTGACACATCTGTTGATTGTTGACTGCTGATGAAATTATCTGAAACAGCTGGCTTTACAGCTTGTACAGTGGTGGACATGGGGGGCATTAGGATTGTTACAGGGTACAGCGTAAAGCTGTGAGTCCTTGGGGCTTGATCCTTAGAGAAGACTCCATCTCTAAGATGTGACAAAAGCCCCTTATGGATTTGTCAGGTCCTTGTTTACTGTCACACAGGCAAAAAATTAACCTTTTTCCAGTGCAGCAAATACCATCATTCATGTTAATTCTCTAACATTTCTCTGCACATCTGTAGATTACTACAGTATCTTTTCACTGTGACATGATGGGTGAGAATGCTTCACCGACTATAAGGTCCAGGAGTCTGTCACCAGCATCTCATTATTATAAATAGTAATGGCAGATCTGGACTTATGAACATTAACATTAGCATGGCTGGAGCTCCCTTGCTGGAGAAGGGTTCATTATAAATATTGACTGCAATTCCCTTTTTAACTAAAAAAAAGTGAACTCTTCCTACAGTAATAAAATCTCAAATTATAGGCCCCTAGCCTCCTGGAAAGAAAGAATAGAGGGAAAAAAACAGCGCTAAAAAAATACCCAGCCAGCATAAAAATGTTGTGTAATTTAAATAAAGTTAAAGCAGGGGATAAAAGTAATCAAGTAGTAAACAAAGGGCGGGAAAATTAATACAAACAATGAACCAACAGGACGGTTAATTAGCTTGCTTTGCAAAGAACATTTGATTTCTCCCCTGAAAGCAGTGGTGGTGACAAATAATCCTGACCTATCAAATATCTTCAGGTACAATGTAATATGTCCCCCCCATTGCCTATAAAAGAAATGCCACTGAACTACTGTGCATGGTGGTGAATTACCATGGATGCTTCTAAATTACTATGCATGGCATCTTTTCTCTGGGTTGTTTGACAATGGTCCTTCTGGTTTTTTTAAGCTCTACAATTGCCATTTGAATTTTTCCGGAATAGAAGTCTCAAAGTCAAATACCCACAGGGTTCAAGTAGCATCAGTGGGGGTAAATGGACGGGAGTAGCCGGGAGACCATGATGAACTGGAGAATACTGCTCCATCTAAGGCAGTCAACTCTTGCCAAGTGAGCCACATCATCTAATTCTTAAAGAGAAGCTTAAAACTCAGATTTGTGTGTCAATTTTTTATATCAAAAGGGCCATACAAAACTGCCTAGGTAACTTGCAGGGTCCAGTGTAAAATAAAAATGAAGAACCCCTTGCTCAAAAATTACTAAGAATTGCAAGCTGGCAATAGCAGAGCATTAAACCAGGAGTTGGACCCCTCTCAGCGCAGGGCCCTATGCTGCGACATAGGTTGCCAGTCCATGAAGCCTGCCCTGCAGCTATACAAAACAAGCTCAGGAATCACCCAGTTTGAGACCCTGCTCTAAAGGTTCTACATTCTCTTCCCACTTCCCCTTGTGACTCAAAGCAAACAAATGCAAGATGGCTGGAAGAGTTTGGAGCATGCCCTACAGCTAAAGAACAGAGAAAAACATGGCTGGTGGCTTACAAGGGAAAAAGTCTCTGCTTCGTCTTCACCAAGTCTTAAAACCAACTGGGGGATTCAGTTGTTGATAGGTATGTGCTTGTGGAAATGAAATCTTCAGCCCTATTAATTCAAAATACCTAAAAGTCTGTTGCTATAGCCAAAGTCCTATAAAGTGATACTCCCCTGAAAAACTTTCCCATTCATGGCCCATCTATAGAGTTGGGTATGTGCAATTGCCATCAAAGAGGAACAGTCAATCCACAAGTGATTGTCACAAGTCAGACATCCTTCACACACGCGTGTGAAGGATGAAAAATTTCATGAAAATACAGTCATAGTTTTGAGGGGCTTCCCTGGTGGTCCAGTGGTAAAGAATCCAGCTTCCAATGCAGGAGACGCAGGTTTGATCCCTGGTCGGGGAACTAAGATCCCACATGCTGCAGGGGAACTAAGCCCGCGTGCCACAACTATTGAGCTCACGCACCTCAACGAGAGAGCCCACATGCCACAAACTACAGAGCCCATGTGCCCTGGAGCCCACGCACCACAACTACAGAAAGAAAACCCACACGCCACAACTAGAGAAAAGCCCGAGCAGACCACGCTCTGTAACAAAAAGATCCCGCACGCCTCAACAAAGATCCCGAGTGCTGCAACTAAGACCCAAGGCAGCCAAAAAACAAAAACAAATAAGGAAAATAAATAAATAACATTTAAAAAAATATAATCATAGTTTTGGTTTTTGTTCATGTTTATTTATTTATTTAATTTTTTGGCTATGTCAGGTCTTCATTGTGGCACATGGGCTTCTCTCTAGTTGTGGCACGTGGGCTCCGTAGTTGTGGCGCACAGACTCCAGAGCACGTGGCCTCTGTAGTTGCAGTTCACGGGCTTAGTTGCCCCACAACATGTGGGATCTTAGTTCCCCGACCAGGGATCGAACCCACATCCCCTCCATTGTAAGACAGACTCTACCACTGGACCACCAGGGAAGTCCCACAATCATAGTTTTGAATACATTAGTTAATATGATTGTTTAGACAAATGCTTCCCATTTAAAGTGACGTTTGTAAGGCATACTAGGGTGAATAAACAGGCTGCTTGTAGCTGGAGGTGACTGGCACATACCTCCACCATCATGCTAGCTGGAATGTTCCATTTAGAGGGCTTACTGGACAGTTTTTAAAGATTAAAAATATCTTTCATAAAAATGAAAAAAACTCCTTAAACTGATCTGTCATATACATTTCATATTTCCATACGTCAGGTTTATGTCAATTGAGACAGACATGTGCTTTTTATTTAATTACAATTATACTTTTCAGAATAGCTTAATACAAACAAAATGCTAATCACCAAATTGGCTTTGTTCACACCCAGCAAGATTCTAATCCAAACTCAAGAAGAAAAAACCAAAGCTACTTGGCTCCACCAAAGCCAAAGTGATGGAGATGCTCTATGGAAATCAAGCAAAAATCACAGGGCTTAAGCCTGTCAAGGTAGAAAAATGAAAACAACTCCAGGATCTTTAAAAAGTTTGGACTGAACTATTCTGCTAGTTCACACTGCTCCCCTTTTTTTTCACTTAACATTGCATTTCCTCTTTCCTGGTCTGATGTGCCCACAGTTTATTTTTCTTTGCTGACTGGAACAAAATAATTTTTATTTTTTAATTTGTATTGAAGTTTGATATAAAAAAATTCTAGATGCTCAACCTCTTTCTCGCACCTATTTCTTGCTTACAGTGAACCTCTTTTCAATGAATATCTAATGAAGGCAGCTATTAAATAAAAATGAATGTTATATAAAAAAGTAAGAGAAAAACCAAACCTATTATTCAATGCAGCAATTTTACCTCCACATGTAGACCATATATGCATATGTGCAGAGATAATGGGTGTATCTCTGGAATAGAAGTAAATGGAAATAGTATTACAGTATCAAAGAGAATAAATTATTCCACTGTAAGTTTATCTGTTTATTTTTATCTCCGCACCTCCACTCCTGCCGCTAGAATGCAGTGGGGTAAGAGATCTGCATCTGTCTTGTCCCACTGCTATGTTCCTAACATTGCCTGGCACACAGTAGATACTCAATAAATAGGTGTTAAATTGAATTGAATACATAGGATCAAAACAATTTATCATTCCCTGGTTCTAAGATTGGAAATAGAAGGAAACCTGAGACATGTAGCAGGACTACCAACTTCCCTAAATTCCACTGGCTTTTTTATTCCCTAAATAGAGCCTAACTCCTGTGGTCACTGCACCCAGCAACTCCGTTGCTTTCTGGTCAGCCTCTAATCCCTGTAGCTCATGCAGACACGAGCTTGGGCCTCATTGAAACAGGCTAGGACAAAGATTAACTTCTTCCCAGAACCTAGTAGTGGCTAATGAGCTCTGTGGAATAATATTTCTAAGTATTCATCATACCGGAATCAATATCAACGTGCTGTCAGTGTGTGCATTAGCCCCACAGTCAAACAAAGAACAGCCCTTATGGCCCAATAATGACACTGGGCGTGGATAGCTGGGGATGGGCAAGATGATGCAGAGATGACTATAGCAGCTCTCCTCAAACACAAGGCTTCCAGGATGTTGCACAGACAGTCATTCTTGTACTTTGTCAGAGGTAGGCAGCATTTAGATTCAGCCACTGATGATACTCAGCAAAATAACTCTCTTTTATCTTCCTAACCCATGAGATGGATTACACCTTCCTGACTGTAAGAGAAGTCTACTCTTCTATTCCTTGCTGGTGCTGGCAAGGAATTCAAATGTCTTAAAGTTAGCAGAGCACTACATATGTAGCTGGTAAGACAGGTACAACAAACTTGAATCATTACTGACTCAGGTAAGACCTGCTTTTATTACAACTCTATCATGCCCACACTCATTTGTGTAGCGTTTCCCATCCTCAGATCCTGCTAGAAAGATATGTCAAGCAAGGGTACTGGCAAAAGGTCTGAGCATCAAGTCTGCATTACTTTAATCTCCGGGATCAGAGTAGAATCTGACCAAGATTCATGCTCATCCCTGTAGTAAAATGGATCTTAGTGCTGTAAATGAGATTTCATTCTACGTGTGAAATCTGATTTTCCAATTACAATGAGAAGGGTGGGGTGAGTTTGGTAGAGTAAAGATGACTGCTCTTATGGTATACACAGTTAAGATGTTATAAAACTAAGATGACTGTGGGTAAGCAGGTGGACATCACAGTCAAATCACATCAATTTGGAATCCTGGTCCAATAACTTATTAACTATATGACCTTAGCCAAATTTGGTAACCTGGCTAAAACTTAGTTTCTGTAAAATGTAAATAATAATAACTTAATCCTCCTATAAAATGAGATTGTTACTCTCTATCTCATAATGTCATTATAAGGGCTGAATAAGTTACATACAATGTTTAGTCCAGTGCCACTACATAATAAGAATTGAATAAATAAGAGCTGTGGTTGTTACTATGATTTTTCTTTTTATCACCCCACCATGGCCTAGTTATCTACAAAGAATTAACTTCTTTGTACCTTTGTAATTCAGTGAAGAAAGCCATAACCAAAAGCATGGAAGAAGTTAGTTTCTTGTTAGGCTTCCATGGTCTAAACTTGGCCACACAATAAATACGATCTTAATGATCTTTCACTAATCACTGTGAAATAAAATTCTCTAAATTCTAGAAAGTTTCAGTGAAACACCACAAAATGCAGCCATAGAGCAATCTCTCCCTTCCCCCATACACACACACACCCCATCCACCCCTTGGGGATATATTAAACTAAGACAACCGAAATAGCCTTAGCCAGTAATTAAGACACACAGCTAATCAGAGAGCAGCACAGGCTGTGGCCCTCTGCAAAGAAAACGAGCACCCAGGACGACAGCTCCCGTTACTAGGGCTTTGTTCTCCTAGAGCAAAAAGAGCACAAAAGCATAAAGTTGGGGAACTACAAAAGCATTTTGAACATTTGCAGAGGTGAGGAGAGATCACAGGCTCCTCTAAACTGGAAGGAGATTCTACCAGATAACTGCGTCAGCCCACACCCTCCAGCGCCTTCCCCACCCTCAAAGCATGACTCCACTTTTCCTATCATTGCCTTTAAGGAATCTGGCTTCTGCGACTTCCAGTAATGGTACAAATCACCCATGATGAAGCAGCTGAGAGCACTGTTAGACAAAAGAAACAAAAATTAAGCAAATAGGAAACTCCTTAAAATGCTGCCTTTGGTTATTTTTATTCCTAGCAATTTATGTTACCAAAGCAAGTCTTTCTTCATTGCTTTTCCTTGCAAGTAATACTTTAAATGAATTCCAATGGCCACTGAATGATTTTCTCCAGACCCATAATCTAGCCACTAGACGCACTTTCCCCTCCCCCATCACCATCTAGCACTCCTCCCTGTCACCTTAGAGCTTCTGACTTAGCTGTATTCACACCCAGAAGTCCCAGCAGAGCTTTCTGTTCACATTTTACGACATAAAAAAAGCAGGCAATGAACCCATGCTCCTAAGTGCCTGCGATAAAGCCAGGCTGAGCTGACCTCTCCCATCCCAAACAGCTGCATGTCAGGCACATAAACTTAAAGAACCAAGAGCAGCATGTGTGTGATGTGTATAAACAAACTAATTAAATCCAAGATCTTTCATCCCAGCTAGCGCCTAATGGGACCAATAGGCTCGACTCTGTGCAAAACAAAAAACACAAAACAACAAAAAAAACAAATCACTCCAAGCTAGCAAGAGGTATTGCTTTTCCTGCTTCCTGTGATACATCTCTTTTAGGCTCAATAAACAGCCTCAAAGAAGAGGAACTCAAGGGTTGCCATTCATTCCTGTACGACTTTTCAAATAAAAACTATCAGCTTGGCAGCACTGAGCCAAAGACCACTCCCTGATCCCAAGTGGACACACTGATCAATTGGACTGACATGCACCTCCTCCTTTCCTTCCCTTAGTAGCAATCAGCTGCACCGGGGAAATCCATTGCCCAAAACAAAAGACAACTCACTGCTCCTTATCTGATAATGTCAGGTCATAATTTTTAGAAAAAAAAAAATAATAATGAAGAGGCCTAAAGACAGAGCTAGGAGTTGAAATAAGCACCATACGTGTTTACATAGAGTTTCAGAATTGAGTTGAGGTTATGACTGAGCCCAGAGATCTGTATTCGCCACAATCACTGAGGACTCTGCTATTTATTCATCTTATCAGATTCTGGTTAAAGTTAAGCAAGAGGTAGCAACACCATTGCCACTTGCAGAGGCTCTCCATAGGGTTACCCTTCACTGCAACTGCCGCAGAGAGGAGACTTGTTACAAGTCAGCCTGCAGATAACTCCAGCTATTTTGAGGACTAGCTAGAGATGAAAAAATATTGTGGCAGTCTTTCAACTAACTATGAAGGACACGGGTTGAAGGACTACCATGTACATCAATAGGCTCAAGTAATTTCATTTTGTTTGGGTCTCTATGTTTTTAAAAAATTCTGTCTTGAACATTCAAGAGATCCCCTTTCACATCAGGGCTATGTCAAATGCTTATTCAGCATTCGTTCCTTGCCATGAAGAAACTGAAACCCAACCGAGGTAAATACTGAATTTCATACTGTAAATCACTTAATATTTCATAAATCACAAGAACAAATAGGGGACCAATGAGCTCTCCCCATAAAAAGGAAATATGTATCTTTACAATCTTTAAATACTGTGAACTGCTCAATTTAGAGCCTATTTGGGGTTTTGCAATAGAAAAATATCTTATGTTTATGAAAAATTCCATGAGAACACTAAAAATAACAGGCAGAGATAGAACAAGAATAATTCCATATATTTTGATCCCTCTATGACTCTTATAGGCCTTTGTCTTAACCCAGCAGCCTGAAAACAGATTTAGGTAAAACAGCCCTTCTTTCCCTAGTCCATTTTAAGCAGACAACATCCCCCCATCACCGCCTTAGCAGACACCGACTAACCAAGAAAACAGCCATAAAATTAAGGCCCAGACATTTAACACTCACCATCTCCTGCTCCCACCGCCTTCTTTTGATGTTTACAGCACATCTGTAGGATGCAATACTAGGAGATGCCTTGTTTGACCTGCTGCATGATGCTGTGACATCAGTTCAGATGATGCAGCTCATTATGGGAAAGACTGCTGTTGCTATGGCAACTGGGATGTGCTAGGAATCCTTGCTGCATTTCCAGTGGAGCCTGAGACAATACGGAAGCCCTGTAAGAAACAGACAATATGCAAAATTTAGATCAAAGGAAGAGAATCCCTCATTGGGCTAAAATCCATAGGTTTAAAAGGGATTTCCCTGAAGTCATTTTGGAAAAAATAAAAATAACCTCCTACTTTGTTGTTACACACTTAGAAAAAGGGGAGGGGGGAATTAGATTTAGCGCTAAAACAAATAAAAACTCAAATGGACAATGTTTCTCTGTTAGGCAATTTGATTACTTTTTCCTCTCTGGACAGCATTTCAATTACTTTTTTAAAAAGTTATTAAAAAGAATTTTTCTCATTTGTCAAAGACGAAAAGAACAAAGCAAGGAACAGAAAAAAAAATTAAAAATGGAATATAAACAGCTGAGAAAGTGACTCTAATTCTAAAGAAAATAGGGTTTAATTCTCAGAATATGGACAAACTCCTACCAACAAAGTCTGTCCTAATCATTTCCACTGATGGACACCAACCCAGACACATGACACGTGACACAGAACCTTCTCACGCAGACTAGCCCCAGCTCTCACTTGAGCATTGGATAGGCAGGCACATGGAAGGAGGTTTAGAATCTAGGGGGCACATCACATCACCTTCAACTTCTCGGGCCCCTTCCTTTGACATGCAGAGAACCCCTACCACTCAGAGCCAAAATGCAAGAGTCTTTTTCTGGGACCAAACCTGGTAGTTGGAACAAATGGCAGACCTGCTAGAAACTTCCAAATCATTGGCATTCCAAACATTGGGGTTCTGTTTTCCTCCCTATGGGGAAATGAGACACACAGGAGGAAATTACTCACAGCCCTCCCCCCCACAAAAGCTGAAACTGTGTGAAAAGCCACATTTAGATAAGACATAGTGAGGTATTTCTGTAGTTCGTAAAAGAAAAGCAAATCTAAAGCAATCATTTCTTTCCACTCCTGAGCAGAAACAAACATTATGTGATGCGAACTGGGGAGAAGGAGACATGGACAAAGCAGCCATCTCTTGCATATTTAATACTCTCAGACCACGGATAGAGAGAGAATCAAGCTGACCTACATACATCCACTCTATCTGCACAACTCTGGGGAAGAACAACATTCTAAAACCCCCAAATCTAATGAGACAAATATATCGTCCCCTCCTACTTGAGATTTTAAATGGCATTGTTAACCAGCAGCATGGGGGATGGGGAGATGAAATAGCAGAAGGAATTCAGGCAGTGGCTTGGTAAATGGGGGCTGATAAAATGCCTGAAAGACGCCAAGATCCTAGCAGGGTGCACCATCAGCTATGCACAGAGCATCCCCTCCCTGATGCAAAGCCAGGATTATTCTTACTTCACCTAATGAGGAATTGGGAGGCCAAGAGCAAGATGTGAAGCTGCCTGCCCAAGTCATCCATGCTCTCAGTCATGCGCAGAGCCTGACTCCCACCCTTTATCTTAGGCCACATGCCACACCAAGGGAAGTAACAGGCAGCCACTCCAGTGTAAAGAGCACTGATCTGGGATTCAGGAAACCCAAGTGTTTATGCCAGTTCCTCCAGTGAGCATCTGTGTAACATCAGGTCAATCAATTAACCTCTCTGGGCCTCAAGTTTTTCACCTGCAGAGATGATGGATTTAGCTAATAACCATGGTTTTCAAGTTTTTTGTTAGTCGTGGAACCCTATCTTCTAATGATACAGACCAAAGCTGGGCTGCCCTGGGTGAGAGGGGATAAGAAGCCCAGAGCCAAGTTTGACGAGCTCTTCTCAACCCCATGCCCCATCTCACCTGCTATGATCTGACCTCTGAAGGCACTCTGATGAAACCCTCAGCCACTGGGGAAGATGGAGTGAAAGTCATGGCTCTATAACAGTATTACAAGCCTTTCCATAACTGAAATCTACGGTTCTATAAAAGGGAGAGAAGAGGGTGGGATCAGGTGTTCCAGACTTGAATATGGCTTCTCAGTATGAGTTTCCTTTGCCAGAAAAATGTCATTGGTTTGGTGGGAAGAGATGGATGTCTCATCAATTCTAAGGCCAAGTCAGACTTTTAACAACCTGAAGTGGCTGAATTACTGGCCCCCAAAATGGCCTAATAAAAAGTGGACCCATAAAGCAGAAGCAAGTCATGAAGTATTTTCTTGCTGTGTGAATGGGGCTGTAGTAATTCACCTTGAATTTCCTAATGGCCTTTCTCACTACCTCCAAATCCTCAATTTGTGGTGTTGTTTTGAGGATTGCATGCACTAATGTTTATAAAAGCATTTGGAAACCAAAAGCGGAACCTTTGTTAATATTGTCGTTAACAGCCCACTCACCCCAGTCAGGGGAGGCTATTTAGCTCTTGCCTGTAGGTCCAGTAAGATTCTGGACTCTGGAATAAGATGGTTAGGAAATGACTTACAAGGTCTGCACAACTACCAATGCGGGCTTACCCCTCACTATTCACTTCGACAAGGGGTCCTCCCAGAGGACAGAGCCAGGGCCATGGGCAGAATGGATAAACGCCTCCTCTTGGAGAACAGAGTCAGGGCCTCACCAAGGAAACTCTCCTACTTCCAGGTGGCCATTCTTACTAGCCAAGGGTCATTTCTACCCTAAGCAATGTTACTTGGCTATACTGTTGACATTTTATTATTTTCAGGTTTCCAGGAGAACAGAGCTACAGAATTAACCAAAGGTTGAAATCTTATGCAGAAGGAGAAGGGGTTTAGTTAATCCTTTACCAACAATGCCCAATTCTGGAATTCTGGCTTCAAAATTGACCTTCATTCACAAAATATACAAATACTCAAGCACTCTAACCACAGGCCTACATGACCATATACCCATGCTGGCTGTAGATGCTGTTTTAATCAGTACAGTATATACTTTCTGAGAACATTTGTTGGCCAAAAATATTTGGACACCAAATTACAGTGGTCATTTGTGGCTCTTACTGTTGTCAAATGCACACCATCCCTTCTACTTTTTTTAGATAATCACACAGATATTATTATTAATCATGGGTGATCAGAATAGAATTTGCAACCATAATATTAATAATAAGCTCAGTTATTATTGTAGTTAGCTAATGTTTGGATTTATTATTTCCTCTCAGACATTACCTCTTCCACATTCTGACTTATATGCTTTGGGTGGGAATCCAACCAAGGAATGCAGAATGCCACTCAGTCTTAAGCCAATAAGCTTGTTCCATCCCCAGACATACAGAAATTAGTTCAGAGATGATATGAGACCCCACTGAAGCCAATAAGATACAGTGAGACATTTTAAAGAAATCACTGTTGGCTCCTGGTTTTGAAAGGGTGTCAAATCTGAAGTAGCTCATCCATTTTGTATTCATGAGTGAAGAATCTGTCTAAGCCAACAGAGGGAGGGCTGAGATAAGTTGAGAGAAAAGAAACTGAGTTCTGATGACACTGCTTGGGCCAGAAATCAGCCCTACTCTGACTCTGTAGGTTATAAGAGCCAAAAAGCCCCTTTTCTGCTTCAGCCAGTATGTTTTGGGGTTTCAGTCACAGTAAACAGAGCCCTAACTGATCCAATCATTGAAGAAACTGTGTAAGGCATAAATTGGCACCATTAGCATGAAGCGTACTTGGAAGAAAAAAAAAAAGCTTGGGCTCTGGAGTGGTGCATGAGACTGAACAGTGAGACCCCTCAAAGGGTTAGGGTCGGGGCCAGAGCTGGCAAGACCCCCTCACAAGGAAGGCGCAATGCATTATTCATCTTTTCTCCTGGACATTTCCGGACTTGACAGTGACTACATACTCCAATCAGCTTAAGCCCCATTCCTCTGCCCTTTCCCAGGCAAAATTCCCATCAGCAAAGGCCAAAAAGCCTCCAAAAGGCCAGGGAGGATGGATTAGCTCCTGATTGAACACCTCAATTTGGAACCTGAAGCAAACCTTGGGGTGATTTTCGCCAAAGAAACTGGCCCCAACCTGTTCAAAGGTCTCCCTGTCATCTTCTGAATTTAAGATTTTCTCTTGCCCAACTTTAGAGTTAATATGGTTTGCTGCTTCACTAGATTTAACGCCAAACAAAAACATTCGACATAAAACCAAGTGGCTTTAATGTGCTGGTGGAAGTCCAGTTGTGCTGAGTTATATAGGTAAAGGAAATACCTATATATATCAGGACCAACATATGATGAGGGTTTATGTGCTGTTTAAACTTTGCACTGGCATTTCTGGGGCTTTCCTGTTGTAGTACTCAATTTTTTCATAGGTCTTAATCTTATCTACTCAAGTAAACAGCTCTTTAGGGTACTACCAATGTCTTGCGCTACTTTTGATTCCCCCATAACCTTTAGTGCACTCCTAGGCATAAGTAATCCCCTAACAAGTCCTTCTTAATTTCTTTTTTGTTAAAGTAACATTGTTTCCATTCCAGGCAAAGAAAAATTTCCTAACAGATTTCTCCTTATCACAGCAGAGTTTGAAATCTTATAAGATTTTACTAAGGCTTACATGTGTAAATCTTTTCCCCTTCCTTTTGCTGCCTAAAATAACAAAAAGTAATTTGCTACTAAGAAAATCTGACCAAAAATGATAACGCAAGCCAGCAAACAAACATTTAATCTCTGTCTCATGAGAGACAGAAGGAATAGTGATCATGATACCTGTTTCAAGTTATTTACAACTGAGTCTTTTAATTAACATAGCATTTTCAGCCCACACGGTCTTTTAAAAAACTAGATTCCTCCCCTTACCTGAGAAAAATCATGAATAAAACAACTAACCCTCATTTACATTAAAATAACTAACCCGGCATAAGCATAATGCATTCTAGAAATATGGAGTTTCCCGAGATAACTTTAGTTAGAAAAAGTGATTCTTTTCTATGGAAAAGAAACAAATTACATCATACCTTCATATGTAAAATTCCTACAGTAAATAATATGTTAAAGGGCTCACTAAATCAAAGTTACAAGTAGCTCTGATAAAAGAGATTTGTTTTACAAGGTACAAACATTTTTTTAGTGAATAATCCAATTTAGTAAATGTACTCTTAAAAATCAGCTCTATATAAAGTACAGAGTTACACACAATTGGTAAAGTTATCTTCATTTGCTAGAGTGCTATGAAACAAACAAGAGAGCTGAAATGTTCAGCCGATTACAAGTATCCATTTTGCTTTACATCTGAGTCGTTATATCAGGCTGCCTTATATTCCATTAACTGGATGCATGTCTGTCATGGAAGCAACTTCAAGCATCTTCAGGGCAAAGACTAAGTCTTCCAGAGCAGAGTAGGTTGTGTAGCAAACACTTGTCGTGTACATTGCCTAGTAAATGCTTCTTTACATGAGTTTGTCAAACTCAGAGACTTGATCCTGGCCAGCTAAAGACATGCAATTAGAAACTCCCAAACCACCAGTCAATCATAAATATACATGCATATAAACACATACACATATTGACTTGAAAACATAGGTGAGAATGAGTTTTTGCACATAATACCAATATTTCCCTCTTACTCTAGCCAGTGATAATATTTTACTTTCAAATGTATTAATTTACTGCTGGTCTAAACATTCTATCAAAATGTATTTATTGTAAAAACATTTCACCATAATACAAAATATTATTGCTTCATGGAATTCTTTTGAAAAAGATTACACAGACACAAACATAAAAGTAAATCTAAAATATTCATAAGTATACATGTCACAAAAAGAACATATACCATAATAAATACACTGAGATAACATACAAAACAATAAAGTCAAGTAATAAAAGCACTGCTTTACCTAGCTCTATGTTTATAGTGCTTGCTCGGTGCTATGGACTGAATATGTGTATCCCCCCAGAATTCACATGCTGAAATCCTAACCCCCAAGGTAATGGTATCAGGAAATAGAACTTTTGAGAAGTGACCAGGTGATGAAGGTGGATCGCTCATAAATGGGATTAGCGTCCTTACAAAAGAGGCCCCAAAAAGCTCCCTTGACCCCTTTTACCATGTGAGGACAAAGCAAAGAGCATTGTCTATGAACCAGGAAGTGGGTTCTCACCAAACACAGAATCTTCCAGCCCCTTGATCTTGGACTTCCCAGACTCCACAACTGTGTGAAATTAATGTCTCTTTTTTATAAGCTACCCAGTCTATGGTATTTCTGTTATAGCAGCCCAAACAGATTAAGATCCCAGCTCCTCAAAACTAAGTTGTGTTTCTATATACCTACTACAAAAGAAAAATTAAGAAAACAATCCTATTTACAATGGAGTCAAAAAGAATAAAATACTTAGTAGTAAATTTAATCCAGGAAGGTGAGAGATCAGTACACTGAAAATTATAAAACACTGATTGATGAAAGAAATTAATGAAGACACACATAAATGGAAAGGTAGCCCATATTCATGGATTAGAATAAATAACATTGTTAAAATGTCCATAATACTCAAAGCAATTTTCAGATTCAATTTAATCTCTATCAAAATGCCAGTGCATTTTTTACAGAAATAGAAAAACAACCCTAAAATTTGCATGGAACCAAAAAAGATCACAAATAACTAAAGCAATCTTGAGCAAGAAGAACAAAGCTGGAGGCATCACACTTCCTGATTTCAAACTATCATACAAGGCTATAGAAAGCAAAACAGTGTGGTACTGGCATAAAAATAAAACACATAGATCAATGGAACAGAATAGAGAGATCCAAAACAAACCCATGCATATGTGGTCAACTAACTTTCAACAAAGGCACCAAGAACACAAAATGGGAAAAGATAGCCTCTTCAGTAAGTGGAGCTGGGAAAACTGGATATCCACATGCAGAAGAATGAAATTGTGCCCTTATCTTACATCATACACAAAAATAAATTCAAAATGGATTGAAGACTTAAGGAAAAGACCTGAAACCATAAAATTCTCAGAAGAAAATATAGGGGAAAAGCTCCTTGATATTGGTCTTGGTGGTAGTTTTCTGGATACAACATCAAAAGTACAGACAACAAAAGCAAAAATAAATGAGACTACATCAAACTAAAAAGTTTCTGCATAGCAAAGGAAACAATCAAGAAAGAAGAAAATATTTGCAAACCATATATCCAATAAAGGTTTAATATCCAAAATATAAAAGAATTCTTACAACCCATAGCAAAACAACAATCCAATTTAAAAATGGGCAAAGGATCTGAATAGATACTATTCCAAAGAAGACATACAAATGGCCAAAAGGTATATGAAAGATGTTCAACCTCACTAATCAGGAAAATGTAAATCAAAACCACAATGAGATATCACTTCACACCTACTAGGATGTCTGTTATCAAAAAGACAATAGATAACAAATATTGTCCAGAATGTGGAGAAAAGGGAGCCCTTATACACTGTTAGTGGGAATGTAAACTGGTACTGCCACTATGGAAAACAGTATGGAGGTTCTTCAAAACATTAAAAATAGAACTACCATATGATCCATAAATCCTACTTCTGGGTATATATCCGAAGGAAATGAAATCACTATCTCAAAGAGATATCTGCCCTCCAATGTTCATTTCAGTATTACTCACAATAGCCAAAATATACAAACAATCTAAGTGTCCATCAAAAGATGAAAGGATAAAGAAAATGTGGAAGACATATATAATCTGTGGAAGATATCTACATACGGGATTTATATCTCCCATTCCATATATGAGTGAGTGTGTGTGTGTATATACATAAAATACATTCAGCCATAAAAAGGAAGGAAATACTGCCATTTGTAACAACATGGATGAACCTGGAGGGCATCATGCTAAATGTAATAAGCCTGAGAGAGAGACAAATACTGTATGGTATAAGTGGAATCTGAAAAAAAAAATTTAACTCATAGAACAGAGAGTAGAATGGTGGTTGCCAGGGCCTTGGGGAAGATATTGATCAAAGGGTACACACTTTCAATTATAAGATGAGTAAGTTCTGAGGATGTAATGTACAGCATGGTGACTATAGTTGATAATTGTGTATTGTATATTTGAAATCTGCTGAGAGTGTATCAATAGACCTTACGCATTCTCACCAAAGAAACCAAAAAACAAAAACCCAGTGACCATGTGAAGCAATAGATGTGTTAATTAAGTTGATTGTGGTGATCATTTCACAACGCATATGTATAGCAAATCATCACATTGTACAAATTAAATATATTACAATTTTATTTGTCAACTATACCTTGATAAAGCTGGGGGATAGAGGGAGAAAATAACAACAACAAGAAAAAAGATACCCAGATCTTGTATGGAATTTAGCCAACAAGAAAAAAGACACCCAGATCTTGTATGTTTCCTAACGAATATAAGATCAAAATACTTCAGGACCTGTTTTAGTTGGTGTGCTGGCCCTTGGCTTAATGTCTTAAAACACCCAAGAAGTGTGGCATAACTGTAGATAGTACCTGCTGTAGTTGGTCAGCACTTTAATAATGTGCCATTCAGGTTTTAAAATGTTAGTGGTGTGCTGCAGAGTATCACGAATTGTACAAGAGATGAGCTAGACTGAACAAAAAGATGATGTGTCACAGTAAAAATGAGCCAGCACCATTTATCTATCTGGGACTTCAAGTGGTGATTTAAAATAAGTAAATACCACCACCCCACTCCCCCGCCCCCCGCCGAAGTGGCACCATTCTGAGGCACTGTTTCTGATGCTGTGTGGGCTCCCATGTATTGGTGGGCTTTGAAATCAGCTTTGGAGTCTCCTTCATAGGAGACAGCCTTATGAGTAACTGTCATACAGACGGTGGGACCTGAGGAGAGTCTAAGTCCCACCTGCCCCATGGTCTCCCTCACAAACCTGCTTTGGTTCCTAAATTACCTCAGAATCCACTCCACTCAGTTGGAAGCTAATGAATGTTTTGGAGGAGAGGTGTCACCATCTGCCATCGCAGCCATTGATACCCGCAAGGCAGTGCGTGCTGTGGGACAGGCACTAAGCAGACGAGTGGGAAGACAAATAGGTTGAAGCCTCACCACTAACAGCCACGGGAAATCGGGCAAGGCATTAACCTCTCTCAGAGTCCTCAACTGTAAAATGAGGAGTAACTGCTCTGCTTACCTAACAGTGCCATGAGAATCTAGAAGCAAATGCCATATTTGTAAGTGTTATACGAAAGAAAGAGGGAAAGGAGGAAATGAGTAAAGGGAAAGGGAAAAAGAAAATGTTGGAAGGGAAAAGAGAAGGAAGAAAAAGAGGAAAAGAAAGAGGGAGAGAGGTAAGTAAAGGGACAGGGGAATGAGGAAGAGAAAAAAGGGCAGGGAAAAGGGAAGGAGGAATGAAAAAAAGAGGGGAGGAAAAGAGCAAGAGAAATGGGGGAAAGTGGAAGGGGAGAAGCAACAGGAAGGGAAAGGGGCACAGAGTAAGGGAAAAGGTGCGAAGGAATGTAGGTTTTGGAGCCTGAATTCTTCTAGGCTCTGCTCCCACCTAAGTGTATGTCCTTGGGCAAAGCATTTATCTAAGCTTCACATTTTTCCTCTGGGAAATGGGGATAATAATTCTGCCTTTCAATGTTATTATTAAGATTATCTATTCATTTTTTCAACCAATATTTAGTGAGCACCATTCTAGGTACTTGGCATGTATCAGTCAACAAACAGACCAGAATCTCTGTCTTTGGGGACCTGACATTCTAGTGTGAATCGAAGTGTCTAGCATGGTACTTGGCATATACCAGACACTCAGTAGACGTTAATTAACATTTTCATTGATACTAACAATGTATGGTGTTTATAAAATGTAAAATATTATTATTAGCTCAAATTAATCAGATTAGCCAGATTCTATTTCTATGGAGAAACGGAACTTAGAAGAGGTAAACTCTGCTGAGGAAGGGAAGAAAGTTCCAGCAAACCAGATGATACCAGGGAGAGAGACTGACGTGGAACCCCTGCGTGCCCAGGATGCACCACCCTGCAGCATCAGTTGAAGAAAACTGCTCTTCGACCGAAACACCCACTGTGGACTGTTAAATGAGGAGAAAAATACTACTATAATATTTGAGATGTTACATGTATTTTTCAAAGCCCCCCAGGTTATTCTAATGATCAGTCAGGATTGAGAACTGCTGAACTAAAAAATTCATATGTGAATAATTAAGAGTAACTTTGCTGCACTATGTGAAGTATAAGTATATAATTAATGTACATGAAGGATCGCTATGCACTTCCTGTGGCTAGAACAGGAACTTCTGAGTTTTTCTACTAAGGGTGACAAATTCGTTCTGATCCACACTTTACTTGTTCACTTGACTTACAGAAGGTCAGGGGGAGTATGCAAGATGAGAGAAGTAGAATGAAAGGATCTTGAATGTGCGTTAAAGAGGGCTCAGTCTAGGGGGTGAAGGGGGTGTGGAGCCACTCAGAATTTTAAACTAGGAAGAGGCATATTCTAAAGGCTATCCTTCTAAGAGTTTTATAATACGTCCTCATCTGGAATTCCTAGAAACAGGCTCTTCTATTAATCTTTAAATTGGTATAGTTCTCCCTTTTTTTTTGTATCTAAAAGCTATCTTTTAAAAATACACTCTCGGACTTCCCTGGTGGTCCAGTGGCTAAGACTCTGCAGTCCCAATGCAGGGAGCCTGGGTTTGATCCCTGGTAGAGGAACTAGATCCTACATGCTGCAACTAAGCGTTCATGTGCCACAACTGAAGATCCCGCATGACACAACGAAGATCCCGCACGTGGCAACAAAGTTTCCACATGCTACAGCTAAGACCTGGCGCAGCCAAATAAATAAATATTTAATAAATAAATAAAAATATACTCTCAGCTTAAATTACTAAGGAGACATATATACAGCAAAGGTATACAGAGTAAGGGATTCAAAT
The DNA here is from genome assembly GCF_963455315.2 of Globicephala melas. Taxonomy (NCBI): domain Eukaryota; kingdom Metazoa; phylum Chordata; class Mammalia; order Artiodactyla; family Delphinidae; genus Globicephala; species Globicephala melas. The sequence goes on along the minus strand of NC_083315.2, from coordinate 111,578,975 downwards.
ATTTTAGTCAAATATGAGTTACTTTTTGAGAAATAAGAAAGAATAAATGAGAGAAAAATTATAATAATTATTCTTATAATAGCTAACTATGTGAGAGGCACGGTTAGGGTATGTATTAATTCATTTAATCATTAAATAATCCTGTGAGAAAGGTACTGAGTCTCATTTTGCAGATAAGGAACAGAGGTGCCAAGAGTTGCTCAAGATCTTGCTGCTATAAGTGGAAGAACCAGGATTTGAATCCAGGTGGGTGGACTGACTACAGAGCCTGTACTATTTTTTCTTTTAATTAAAGTATAGTTGATTTACAATGTTGTGTTAGTTTCTGGCATACAGCAAAGTGATTCAGTTATACATATATATATGTATATATGTATTTTTTTCATATTCTTTTGAAAACAGTAACCAAACATTATGGTTTATTACAGGATATTGAATATAGTTCCCTGTGCTACACAGTAAATACTTATTGTTTACTGATTTTACTTATATAATATGTATCTGTTAATCCCATACTCCCAATTTATCCCTCTTCTTCTCCTTTCCTCTTTGGTAACCATAAGTTTGTTTTCTATATCTGTGAGTCTGTTTCTATTCATAAAGAAGTTCATCTGCATCATATTTTAGATTCCACATATATGTAATATCATATGGTATTTGTCTTTCTCTTTCTGACTTACTTCACTTAGTATATTTATCTCTAGGTCCATCCATGTTGCTGCATATGGCATTATTTTATTCTTTTTTATGGCTGAGTAATATTCCATTGTGTATATATACCACATCTTCTTTATGCATTCATCCGTCAATGGACATTTAGGTTACTTCCATGTCTTGTCTATTGTAAATAGCGCTGCTGTGAACACTGGAGTGCATATATCTTTTCAAATTATATGAAAATAATATAATTATTTTTCTCTGGATATATGCCCAGGAGAGGATTGCTGGATCAGATGGCAACTCTATTTTTAGTTTTTTGAGGAACCTCCATGCTGTTCTCCATAGTGGCTATACCAATTTACATTGTCATCAACAGTGTAGGAGGGTTCCCTTTTCTCCACACCCCCTCCAGCACTTGTTATTTGTAGATTTTTTTTTTTTTTGTAGATTTTTGATCATGGCCATTCTAACTGGTGTAAGGTGGTACCTCATTGTAGTTATGATTTGCATTTCTCTAATAATTGGCAATGTTGAGCATTTTTTCATGTGCCTATTGGCCATCTGTATGTCTTCTTTGGAGAAATGTCTATTTAGGTCTTCTGCCTCTTTTCTGATTGGGTTGTTTGCTTTTTTGTTATTGAGTTGTATGAGCTGTTTGTATATTTTGGACAGAGCCTGTACTCTTAACCTCCAAGACACAGCATATTGAATATAATCCCCCAAATGTTTACATTTATCTCTGGAACACAGACACTCCCTCATTAAAAGACCTTTCCAGGCATCTTGCCTTGACCACTTGGTTCCCTAGCAGCAATCCAGAATTCAGTCAGCAGTGGAAAAGAGAGACCATGCTCACTCCAATAATCCACAATATAAATTAGCTGTGTATAAATCATGAAGAGGAGACTATGCCTTAAAGAGCTTCCAATTGGCCCCTCACATTTTAGAGGCTACCAATTGCAAAAGTCTTGCCTAACAAAACTTTGTTGGTACAATCTGACACTAATGGGCATGTATCAAGTTTTCAATAAATTCTTGTTGATCAAAGCAATACCCAGATCTAAACTATTCAGCCACTAGCTCAGGCATTTTTCTATTACAAACTCAGTTTTTATTATTCCTATGCATGTTTCCACAAGTTTACTAGATATTGATGCATCCATATACATTATGCAGTATTGTAAATTTGGTTTTAAAGTTTATGTAATGGTGGCCCTGCATAAAGTTGGGGTTTTTTGCTCAACATTACATTTTTTATATCTATCCAGGTAGACAGAAATAGCTCTAGGACATTCATTTTAACTGCTATAAAGTATTTCATTTCATGAGAAGCCCAAATTTCATTTATCCATTTTCCTGTTGATGGACATTTATATTGTCACTGATTATTAGTCAAATACCCTATTTGGTATACGGTAAGATACTAATTTTATTTTTTAAGAAAAAAGACCTACAAAAACAAATCCAAAACAATTAACAAAATGGCAATAAGAACATACAGATTGATAATTACCTTAAACATAAACAGATTAAATGCCCCAACCAAAAGACACAAGTGGGCTGAATGGATACAAAAACAAGACCCATATATATGCTGTCTACAAGAGACACACTTCAGATCTAGTGACACATACAGACTGAAAGTGAGGGGATGGAAAAAGTTATTCCATGCAAATGGACCTCAAAAGAAAGCTGGAGTAGCAATACTCACATCAGACAAAATAGACTTTAAAATAAAGACTGTTACAAGAGACAAAGAAGAATACTATATAATGATCAACAGATCAATCCAAGAAGATATAGCAATCATAAATATATATGCACCCAACATAGGAGCACCTCAATACATAAGGCAAATGCTAACAGCCATAAAAGGGGAAATTGACAGTAACACAATAATAGCAGTGGACTTTAACACCCCACTTTCACCAATGGACAGATCACCCAGACAGAAAATCAATAAGGAAACACAGGCCTTAAATGACACATTAAAGCAGATGGACTTAATTGATATTTATAAAGCATTCCATCCAAAAGCAGCAAAATACACATTCTTCTCAAGCGCACATGGAACATTCTCCAGGATAGATCACATGCTGGGCCACAAAGTGAGCGTCAGTAAATTTAAGAAAATTGAAATCATATCAAGCATCTATTCCAACCACAACACTATGAGATTAGAAATCAACAACAAGAAAAAAAACTGTAAAATATACAAACATGTGGAGGCTAAACAATATGCTATTAAACAACCAATGGACCACTGAAGAAATCAAGGTGGAATCAAAAATTACCTAGAAACAAATGAAAATAAAGCACAACAATCCAAAACCTATGGGATGCAGCAAAAGCAGTTCTAAGAGGGAAGTTTACAGAAATACAATCTTACCTCAGGAAACAAGAAAAATCTCAAATTAGCAACCTAACCTTACACCTAAAGCAACTAGAGAAAGAAGTACAAACAAAACTCAAAGTTAGTACAAGGAAAGAAATCATAAAGATAAGATCAGAAATAAATGAAATAGAGATGAAGAAAACAATAGAAAGGATCAATGAAACTAAAAGCTGGTTCTTTGAAAAGATAAACAAAATTGATAAACCTTTAGCCAGACTCATCATGAAAAAAAGGGAGAGGGTGCAAATGAATAAAATTAGAAATGAAAAAGAAGTTACAATGGACACCACAGAAATACAAAGGATCATAAGAGACTACTACAACAAGCATATATATATATATATGCCAACAAAATGGACCCCCTAGAAGAAATGAACAAATTCTTAGAAAGACACAAGCTCCCAAGACTGAAGAAATAGAAAATATGAACAGCCCAGGCATTTATTTCCACATTATAGTGCCTATACTGCTCAAGGAACAAAGGTGCTTAAAGACAACACTACTGATCAAAGAGTGTGGCTGCACAAGGTACATGGCATGGCAAGGCTACAAGGATGTACAAGCTCAATAACTGCTAGAACTCTTGTTTCCCTGGCCTAATTTTCAGGCTTTGGGTCCGTGCTAATTTGAAGGGTTGCTTTATAAAGAGAGAGTCAGTAAAACACACTGTGGCTCCAGAGGGAAGCAGAACACAGGGCTGGGAATTGGGAGCCTTGAGTCTCAGTCCTGGTAACTAGCTCTGAGGGTCATTCATCTTCTCTGTGTTTCAGTTTTTGTCACGATACATGCCCTGCCATTTCTGGGGGCTATTGTGAGATTCCCTGAGATAATAATGGGGAATGTGCTTTCTGTATTTAAAGTCTACAGGCCAGCCCAGTGAAAATGGCAAAGGTTTTAGAGCCCAACAGACCTAGGTTTAAATCCCAGGTCTGTCATTCACTAACTGTGTGATCATGGGCAAGTTACTTGCCCTCTCTAAACATAATGTTCTCATCTGTTGAAAAGGGTTAATAGTAAGACCTATCTCTTAGAATAGTCAAAATAATGAAATGAGCTAACTATAGAAAGCATCTGGCACATATTAGCGCTAAATAAATGGTAAATATTGTGCTTGTTTGCCAGCCATTATTTCTCAGGTTAGTCTTACGTAGACTATAAACATCTTCAAGGCTTTGATAATGAATTTTTTAAAATCCCTACAGCTTCTGGCATAGAACTGAATATGTGAACGGTGACTAGTAGCAGCAGCAGAAGAAGCAATACTAGTAGGAGCAAAATCAGCCACAGCAGCATCAGCTGGATCACTGTTAGAGCAGCAGGTAGCAGCAACAATAATAGAGCAATAGTAGTCAGGGCAGCAATAAGTGCAGGAATCACTGCAATGCTATCCCAGCCTATGCCTTCTTCTGCTGTGGATCATCTATCCCCACACTAAGAAGATAAAGTCTCTCATGCAAATAAGCACTGATTTATAGGCATCGAGTCAAAAGAAATTAAGTAAACCCTGCAAGCTGAGGAAGCTCAAATGCTAATGGATGTTAAATACAGGTTTCATCATACCAGTCCTGTAAACTGTCATGTTATCAGATGCAGCAACTCTATGCTACCGTTAAATGGGGAAGATGCTAAAGAAAGAAGCTGGGAGAATTCTGAACAGTGGTGAGCCTGATTCATTCAATACTTCAAGAGAAAGAATCCTAGGCACCTGTGCTCTCAAACTTCAGCCTTGGTTAGAACCTTCTTCTCTGACTCTCAAAACCCCAACATCTTAAGAGGCTCTAGTCCTGCAGATACGAAGTCAGTTTTTCAGGTATCAGGGAATGAGCAGAAAGGCTTAGATAACTACCTGAAACAGAGGCCCAAGTCTGTCCCAGGTACTTCGGGGAAAAGGACGAAGAGGTTGGGAGAGCGACCACAGTGAAGCCAAGAAAATAAACTTAAAACACCAGATGGATTCCCCCATCTATCCTCACAATCTAGGTTTTCTTTCTGTGGTGAAGATTTTAATTATTGTTTGATAAAGTAACCAAAAGCATAGATACATTGGAATTTCCTCCTTTTTGCCCTTGTTTTTAATGCATGGATTCCCTTGGGGAACATGGGGGAGGAAGTTTATTTAATAATATATACCTAGTATATATTTAAAAAGAAAACAATTACAAAGAGCCAAAAGCGGGCAAAGCTTGACCATGAACCACATATAAAGAAACATCCTTCCAATAAGAGCAATTCCAAAGGGGAAAACACATTCTCTGGTTAGCAAATACATGTATGAAGACACCAGCACACCTATCCAAATACATGTATACAGACTCAGTACAGCCAAAGAAACACAGCACATCAAAATGACAACACAACAAGAAATAAACAACCTAATGGAATAACTCAAAGGAATTAAAATAAGATATATCAGGAAGACTCTCACTTACCACTACTATACAGTATTTTTATTAACGTGGGAATGAAGGGCAACAATCTGCCCTTTGGGAACAAACAAGTCAGGAGCCTTTTTCTGTAGAGGCCTAATGAGCTCTCCATAACCCAGCACTTTCCTCTTTCCTCAGTGATATGAAATCAGAGGTCACAAAGAAGGTTCCATTTGGCTGAATCCCAAGCGGAGAAGCAATTTTGCTCAGAGCTTTCTGAGCAGAGAGCCCAAGGGGTAGAAAGCTTAGGTTCTCTTCTGCTCTGCAGCGGATGCATGTGGGCAGTAATTCCAGGAATGGTACTGGAAGAAAGTGTCCATGGTTTAAAATCCATCACCTATCTCATCACCACATCTCCAAAGCCGGTCAGGGCTTACAGGTCTTGAAATTTCCCTTGGCTCACCCAGGAACGGATTTCCTGACTCTAGATTCCTAACTTGCCAAGCCCAGCATTTGCCAACAGCGGCCCTCGGCTAGGTAATGGAAAAATACAGAATCTGGTGGCATCAAACGGGTGTGTACTAGCAAATATCCACCAAGTGGCTGATGGTGAGCCAGGATGGATACAGAAGTACAAGGACTGAGCTAATAATTTCGCATTCAGTCAAGTAACATTGTTATCTCACGGTCAGCTCTTTCTTCATTGGTGGCAAAGACTCCCTCACCTTTTTTTGGTCCCAGAGGCAGCAGAAGCTCTAGAAATGCTTGGGGCAGGTAATGGCAGGGCAGAGAGAATGGAGTGACCTAGCACAAGCAGAGGCAGCACTGGAGGTGGGAAAAACCAAAACTATGCTCCCACCCCCACCACAAATACCCACTAGTTATTTGAACGATGAGATTCAGAGTTACCGGCTTGGGCTTAAGCAGAGTGCTCAGCCCTAAAACAGACCTAACGGTAACCTAGCAAATGTTTTGTAAACTCTAAAGCACTATATAAGTGTTATCTTTACTATTATTACCAAAAAGATAATATCCAGAACTCCACCATTTGAAAATTATATTTTACTCTTATTTCTTGTTTTTAAGCTGTTAATGGTCTAGGTGGTTTCTTTTTTTTTTTTTTTAATAGATTTTATTTATTTATTTTTTGGCTGCGTTGGGTGTTCCATTGCTGCAGGCTTTCTCTAGTTGTCACGAGCAGGGGGCTACTCTTCATTGCAGTGCGAGGGCTTCTCATTGCAGTGGCTTCTCTTGTTGCAGAGCATGGGCTCCAGGAGCGCGGGCTTCAGTAGTTGTGGCTCGTAGGCTCTAGAGCGCAGGCTCAGTGGTTGTGGCGCACGGGCTTAGTTCTTCCGCGGCATGTGGGATCTTCCCGGACCAGGGCTCCAACCCGTGTCCCCTGCATTAGCAGGCGGATTCTTAACCACTGCGCCACCATGAAAGCCCCTAGGTGATTTCTTAAATGACTGTAGAGCACTTATTAGTCATGTCAAGTATTCTCCGTAGAAATTCTAGACAAATCAATCAATGAGGATAGCAGTGAAAAAGAAAAACACACTTTCAAAAATTTGTCCTTTTCTTCAAGAAACATTATTTTCTGTTATTAAAGAAAACATCACTCAGCCTGAAGTACAGTGGACCCCTGAACAACATGGGTTTGAACTAAACAGGCCCACTTACACGCAGATTTTTTCCACTAAATGTGTACTTTAGTACTGCATGATCCATAGTTGGTTGAATCCATGGATGTGGAGCTGCAGATATGGAGGACCGACTATAGTTATAGTAGATTTTCGAGTGCTTAGGGTCAGTGCCTCTAACCCCCTGATTGTTCCAGGGTCAACCTGGTTGACTTTACCAGTAACCAAGGCTATTTCATGCAACCAGGAGTTGGAGCTATCTGACCTAGAGGACTTTCAGAAAAAAGAAAAACTATGCTCCATATATTATTCCTGCTTCCACCCATTACATACAGAGAAAAAGCATTTCTGGAAGTTTTAGAATAGGAGTTTTCCTTTACTCCAGCTGCCAAGGTTCAGAGATACAGAGGTCTAGCTTCAAAGACTAAAATATTGCACTGTGTGATTTAGTACCAGACTCAATGTAAGTATAATGAGAGTTCTGGCCACTCCTGAGGTTTCCCAAGCCTTGATGGGTAAAATCTGAAGGGAAGAGGTAGTGGAAGAGAGGCTGCCATCTAAGTGCTGGAAACACTTGTATTTGCCCAGATACAGGGACCTGAATTCCCTTCAGAGTGGGTAGAACCTTCGTTTTGAAAAAAACATCTAAATGTACCTTGGTTACATCTACCAATTTTCCTTGGAGAACAATGTGAAATAACCTAAATGTAGCTGTTTCAAATTTACAACATAAGTATTCTTTTTGGTAGAGAAGGTTTTCACTTTAGGTTGAGCTTGAGCAGACTTTAGAAATTTTTTTTTCCTTTTTTCATAAGGGACCTATGGACTGAAAAAAAGGCTCACCTAAAGGGAGTGGATATTCCCAATACTAGGATGAGACAGAGACTTGGACAAAAAATAGGGACAGAGAAAGCCAACCATAGACTGGGAGGCGAGGAACTTTGTTCTCTTTTTGGGCCTTGGGAGAAGTATGCTTAGATTCTTACAAGTAGAGCACTCCAGTGTATGGTTAGCTGGCCTCTGCCACATAGAAGCATCCAGAAAACTAGGCAGGTGTACACTAAAAGGTCCCTGAAGGTATCCTGGAGCTATGTGCTTTGAAGATAACAACACTGCTATGAATTGAAATGTGTCCCCCCCAAAAATCCATGTTGAAGCCTTAACCCTCGATGTGACTATATTTGCAGATAGGGCCTATAAGGAGGTAATTATAGTTAAATGAAGTCATAGCGTGTGACCCTAATCAAACAGGATTAGTGTCCTTATAAGAAGAAAAACCAGAGAGTGCAAGCACGTTCTCTCTCTCTCTCTCTCTTTCTCTCTCTCTCTCTCTCTGCCACGTGAGGACATAGCAAGAAGGCAGCCATCTACAAGTCAGGAAGACAGGTCTCATCAGGAACTGAATTGGTCAGCACCTTGATCTTGGATTTAGCCTCCAGAACTGTGAGAAAACAAATTTCTGTTGTTTAAGCCACTAAATCTATGATATATTGTTATGGCAGCCTGAGCCAACCAAGACACATACCTAGTAACTTTTAGGATACTTTTTGTATTTTTCGTTTGTTTGTTTCATTATTCCTTCACCTTAAATAGTCTTATTAAACCTGACAGTCTAGCAGATCTCTCAAGGTATTTGAATGCCTAATATGCTCTGTAAACTGTGCTAGGCAAGGGAAAACAATGACAAATAAGGTAGACACAGACACTACCTTTATAATTAGTCTAGACTGGAAGATATTAAACAAATAAATATGAAGATAATTCATGACAATTGTAACAAGTGCCATCCTATACATATGACAGCATTCAGCAGTCTCTCCCATGCTGTGCAGAATTAAGGGGAGATCCTGATCTTTGTACCCAAGAATAGGGCACAGCTAGTGTGGTAGTGAAGGCAGCCATGGCCTGAGGGAGATAAGAGATGACTGTACCACATAATGCAATGGACAGGCTTGATGAGGAGACTGGAACACTAGACTGAAAGCCCCATGAGGGCAGCAACCATCTCTCTCTTGTTCACTGCAACATCCCCAGCATCTAGCATCCCTTGGCACACAGACACTCCACACACAGACACTCCACAAGTATTTGTTTTTAAATGGATGGGCACAAATGACAGTACCATGGGGGAAATCTCAAAAATAAATGGGAGAGGCATGAGCTTCAAGATGGTGGAAGAGTAAGACGTGGAGATCACCTTCCTCCCCACAGATACATCAGAAATACATCTACACGTGGAACAACTCCTACAGAACACCTACTGAACGCTGGCAGAAGACCTCAGACCTCCCAAAAGCCAAGAAACTCCCCACGTACCTGGGTAGGGCAAATAAAAAAGAAAAAACAGAGACAAAAGGATAGGGACAAGACCTGCACCAGTGGGAGGGAGTTGTGAAGGAGGAAAGGTTTCCACATACTGGGAAGCCCCTTCGCGGGCAGAGACTGCGGGTGGCAGAGCGGGGCAGCTTTGGAGCCACGGAGGAGAACGCAGCAACAGGGGTGCTGAGGGCAAAGCGGAGAGATTCCCGCACAGAGGATCGGTGCCGACCAGCACTCACCGGCCCGAGAGGCTTGTCTGCTCACCCGCTGGGGCGGGCGGGGCTGCGAGCTGAGGCTTTGGCTTTGGAGGTCGGATCGCAGGGAGAGGACTGGCAGCGTGAACACAGCCTGAAGGGGTTAGTGCACCACGGCTAGCCGGGAGGGAGTCCAGGAAAAGGTCTGGTGCTGCCGAAGAGGCAAGAGACTTTTTCTTGCCTCTTTGTTTCCTGGTGCGTGAGGAGAGGAGATTAAGTGCACCACTTAAACGAGCTCCAGAGATGCACGTGAGCCACAGCTATGAGCGCGGACCCCAGAGACGGGCATGGGACGCTAAGGCTGTTGCTGCCGCCACCAAGAAGCCTGTGTGCAACCACAGGTCACTCTCCACACCTCCGCTCCCGGGAGCCTGTGCAGCCTGCCACTGCCAGGGTCCCGGGATCCAGGGACAACTTCACCAGGAGAACGAACGGCGCACCTCAGGCTGGTGCAACGTCACGCCAGACTCTGCCGCCACAGGCTCGCCCCACATCAGTACCCCTCCCTGTCCCCGGCCTGAGTGAGCCAGAACCCCCGAATCAGCTGCTCCTTTAACCCCGTCCTGTCTGAGCGAAGAACAGATGCCCTCAGGCGACCTACACGCAGAGGCGAGTCCAAATACAAAGCTGAACCCCAGGAGCTGTGCAAACAAAGAAGAGAAAGGGAAATCTCTCCCAGCAGCCTCAGGAGCAGCGGATTAAATCTCCACCATCAACTTGATGTACCCTGCATCTGTGGAATACCTGAATAGACAACGAATCATCCCAAATTGAGGAGGTGGACTTTGGGAGCAAGATATATATTTTTTCCCCTTTTCCTCTTTCTGTGAGCGTGTATCTGTATGCTTCTGTGTTTGATTTTGTCTGTATAGCTTTGCTTTTACCACTTCTCCTAGGGTTCTGTCTGTCCGTTTTTGTTTTGTTTTATTTTGTTTTTTACTTATGCTGGAGAGGGTGTGGAGAAAAGGGAACACTCTTGCACTGCTGGTGGGAATGTAAATTGATACAGCCACTATGGAAAACAGTACGGAGGTTCCTTAAAAAACTACAAATAGAACTACCATACGACCCAGCAATCCCACTACTGGGCATATACCCTGAGAAAACCATAATTCAAAAAGAGTCATGTACCACAATGTTCATGAAGCTCTCTTTACAATAGCCAGGAGATGGAAGCAACCTAAGTGTCCATCAACAGATGAATGGATAAAGAAGATGTGGCACATATATACAATGGAACATTTCTCAGCCATAAAAACAAATGAAATTGAGTTATTTGTAGTGAGATGGATGGGCCTAGAGTCTGTCATACAGAGTGAAGTAAGTCAGAAAGAGAAAAACAAATACCATATGCTAACACATATATATGGAATCTAAGGGAAAAGAAAAAGTCATGAAGAACCTAGGGGCAAGATGAAAATAAAGACAAAGACCTACTAGAGAATGAACTTGAGGATATGCAGTGGGGGAAAGGTAAGCTGGGACGAAGTGAGAGAGTGGCATGGACATATATACACTACCATACGTAAGGTAGATAGCTAGTGGGAAGCAGCCGCATAGCACAGGGAGATGAGCTCGGTGCTTTGTAACCACCTACAGGGGTGGGATAGGGAGGGTGGGAGGGAGACGCAAGAGGGAAGAGATATGGGAACATATGTATATGTATAACTGATTCACTTTGTTATAAAGCAGAAACTAACACACCATTGTAAAGAATTACACTCCAATAAAGTTGTTAAAAACATAATAATAATAATTATTTTTTAGATTTTATTTTAATAACTATATTTTACTTTATTTTACTTTATCTTCTTTCTTTCTTTCTTTCTTTCTATTTTTTCTCCCTTTTATTCTGAGCCGTGTGGATGAAAGGCTCATCGTGCTCCAGCCAGGCGTCAGGGCTGTGCCTCTGAGGTGGAAGAGCCAAGTTCAGGACATTGGTCCATAAGACACCTCCCAGCTCCATGTAATATCAAACAGCGAAAATCTCCCAGAGATCTCCATCTCAACACTAAGACCCAGCTTCACTCAACAACCAGCAAGCTACAGTGCTGGACAAACAACTAGAAAGACAGGAACAAAACCCCATCCATTAGTAGAGAGGTTGCCTAAAATCATAATAAGGCCACAGACACCCCAAAACACACCACCAGACGTGGACCTGCCCACCAGAAAGACAAGATCCAGCCTCATCCACCATAACATAGGCACCAGTACCCTAGAACAGGAAGCCTACACCACCCGCTGAACCAACATCAGCCACTGGGGATAGACACCAAAAACAACAGGAACTACGAACCTGCAGGCTGCAAAAAGGAGACCCCAAACACAGTAACGTAAGCAAAATGAGAAGAGAGAAAAACACACAGCAGATGAAGAAGCAAGGCAAAAACCCACCAGACCTAACAAATGAAGAGGAAATAGGCAGTCTACCTGAAAAAAATTCAGAATGATGATAGTAAAGATGATCCAGAATCTTGGAAATAGAATGGAGAAAATACAAGAAATGTTTAACAAGGACCTACAAGAACTAAAGAGCAAACAAACAATGACGAACAACACAAGAAATGAAATTTAAAAATTCTCTAGAAGTGATCAATAGCAGAATAACTGAGGCAGAAGAACGGATAAGTGACCTGGAAGATAAAATAGTGGAAATAACTACTGCAGAGCAGAATAAAGAAAAAAGAATGAAAAAAACTGAGGACAGGCTCAGAGACCTCTGGGACAACATTAAACGCACCAACATTTGAATTACAGGGTCTCAGAAAAGAAGAGAAAAAGAAAGAGACTGAGAAAATATTTGAAGAGATGATAGTTGAAAATTTCCCTAATATGGGAAAGGAAATAATTAATCAAGTCCAGGAAGCACAGAGAGTCCCATACAGGACAATTTCAAGCAGAAACACGCCAAGACACATATTAATCAAACTATCAAAACTTAAATACAAAGAAAATATATTAAAAGCAGCAAGGGAAAAACAACAAATAAGACACAAGGGAATCCCCATAAGGTTAAGAGCTGATCTTTCAGCAGAAACTCTGCAAGCCAGAAGGGAGTGGCAGGACATATTTAATGTGATGAAGGAGAAAAACCTACAACCAAGATTACTCTACTCAGCAAGGATCTCATTCAGATTTGATGGAGAAATTAAAACCTTTACAGACAAGCAAAAGCTAAGAGAAATCAGCAACACCAAAGCAGCTTTACAACAAATGCTAAAGGAACTTCTCTAGGCATGAAACACAAGAGAAGGAAAAGACCTACAGTAACAAACCCAAAACAATTAAGAAAATGGTAATAGGGACATACATATCGATAAACAGCTTAAATGTAAATGTATTAAATGCTCCAACCAAAAGATATAGACTGGCTGAATGGATAGAAAAACAAAACCCGCATATATGCTGTCTACAAGAGACCCACTTCAGACCTAGAGACACATACAGACTGAAAGTGAGGGGATAGAAAAAGATACTCCATGCAAATGGAAACCAAAAGAAAGCTGGAGTAGCAATTCTCATATCAGACAAGATTGACTTTAAAATAAAGACTATTACAAGAGACAAAGAAGGACACTACATAATGATCAAGGGATCGATCCAAGAAGAAGATATAACAATTGTAAATATTTATGCACCCAACATAGGAGCACCTCAATACATAAGGCAAATACTAACAGCCATAAAAGGGGAAATTGACAGTAACACAATCATAGTAGGGGACTTTAACATCCCACTTTCACCAATGGACAGACCATCCAAAATGAAAATAAATAAGGAAACACAAGCTTTAAATGATACATTAAACATGATGGACTTAATTGATATTTATAGGACATTCCATCACCAAACAAGAGAATACACTTTTTTCTCAACTGCTCATGGAACATTCTCCAGGCTAGATCATATCTTAGGTCACAAATCAAGCCTTGGTAAATTTAAGAAAATTGAAATCATGTCAAGTACCTTTCCTACCACAACACTATGAGACTAGATATCAATTACAGGGAAAAAACTAAAAAACACAAACACATGGAGGCTAAACAATGCACTACTTAATAACCAAGAGATCACTGAAGAAATAAAAGAGGAAATCAAAAAATACCTAGAAACAAATGACAATGAAAACAGGATGACCCAAAACCTATGGTATGCAGCAAAAGCAGTTCTAAGAGGGAAGTTTATAGCAATACAGTTCTTCCTCAAGAAACAAGAAACATCTCAAATAAACAACCTAAACTTATACCTAAAATAATTAGAGAAAGAAGAACAGAAAAACCCCAAAGTTAGCATAAGGAAAGAAATCATAAAGATCAGATCAGAAGTAATTGAAAAAGAAATGAAGGAAACGATAGCAAAGATCAGTAAAACTAAAAGCTGGTTCTTTGAGCAGATAAACAAAATTGATAAACCAGTAGCCAGACTCATCAAGAAAAAAAGGGAGAAGACTCAAATCAATAGAATTAGAAATGAAAAAGGAGAAATAACAACTGACACTGCAGAAATACAAAGGATCATGAGAGATTACTACAAGCAACTCTATGCCAATAAAATGGACAACCTGGAAGAAATGGACAAATTCTTAGAAATGCACAACCTTCTGAGACTGAACCAGGAAGAAATAGAAAATATGAACAGACCAATCAGAAGCACTGAAATTGAAACTGTGATGAAACATCTTCCAACAAACAAAAGCCCAGGACCAGATGGCTTCACAGGAGAATTCTATCAAACATTTAGAGAAAAGCTAACACCTATCCTTCTCAAACTCTTCCAAAATATAGCAGAGGGAGGAACACTCCCAAACTCATTCTACGAGGCCACCATCACCCTGATACCAAAACCAGACAAAGATGTCACAAAGAAAGTAAACTACAGGCCAATATCACTGATGAACATAGATGCAAAAATCCTCAACAAAATACTAGCAAACAGAACCCAACAGCACATTAAAAGGATCATACACCATAAACAAGTGGGGTTTATCCCAGGAATGCAAGGATTCTTCAATATACACAAATCAAACAATGTGATACACCATATTAACAAACTGAAGGAGAAATACCATATGATCATCTCAATAGATGCAGAGAAAGCTTTTGACAAAATTCAACACCCATTTATGATAAAAAAAAACCCTGCAGAAGGTACGCATAGAGGGAACTTTTCTCAAAATAATAAAGGCCATATATGACAAACCCACAGCCAACATCGTCCTCAATGGTGAAAAACTGAAACCATTTCCACTAAGATCAGGAAAAAGACAAGGTTGCCCACTCTCAACACTCTTATTCAACAGAGTTTTGGAATTTTTAGCCACAGCAATCAGAGTAGAAAAAGAAATAAAAGGAATCCAAATCAGAAAAGAAGAAGTAAAGCTGTCACTGTCTGCAGATGACATGATACTATACACAGAGAATCCTAAAGATGCTACCAGAAAACTACTAGAGCTAATAAATGAATTTGGTAAAGTAGCAGGATACAAAATTAATGCACAGAAATCTCTGGCATTCCTATACACTAATGATGAAAAATCTGTAAGTGAAATTAAGAAAACACTCCCATTTACCATTGCAACAAAAAGAATAAAATATCTAGGAATAAACCTACCGAAGGAGACAAAAGACCTGTATGCAGAAAATTATAAGACAGTGATGAAAGACATTAAAGATGATACAAATAGATGGAGAGATATACCATGTTATTGGATTGAAGAATCAACATTGTGAAAATGACTCTACTCCCCAAAGCAATCTACAGATTTAATGCAATCCCTATCAAATTACCACTGGCATTTTTCACAGAACTAGAACAAAAAATTTCACAATTTGTATGGAAACACAAAAGACCCCGAATAGCCAAAGCAATCATGAGGAAGAAAAACGGAGCTGGAGGAATCAGGCTCCCTGACTTCTGACTATACTACAAAGCTACAGTAATCAAGACAGTATGGTACTGACACAAAAACGAAATATAGATCAATGGAACAGGATAGAAAGCCCAGAGATAAACCCATGCACATATGGTCACCTTATTTTTGATAAAGGAGGCAAGAATATACAGTGGAGAAAAGACAGCCTTTCAATAAGTGGTGCTGGGAAAACTAGACCGGTACATGTAAAAGTATGAAATTAGAGCACTCCCTAACACCATACACAAAAATAAACTCAAAATGGATTAAAGACCTAAATGTAATGCCAGACACTATCAAACTCTTAGAGGAAAACATAGGCAGAACACTCTATGACATAAATCACAGCAAGATCCTTTTTGACCCACCTCCTAGAGAAAGGGAAATAAAAACAAAAATAACCAAATGGGACCTAATGAAACTTCAAAGCTTTTGCACAGCAAAGGAAACCATAAACAAGGCCAAAAGACAACCCTCAGAATGGGAGAAAATATTTGCAAATGACAAAGGATTAATCTCCAAAATTTACAAGCAGCTCATGCAGATCAATATCAAAAAACAAACAACCCAATCCAAAAATGGGCAGAAAACCTACATAGACGTTTCTCCAAAGAAAATATACAGATTACCAACAAACACATGAAAGAATGCTCAACATCATTAATCATTAGAGAAATGTAAATCAAAACTACAATGAGGTATCACCTCACAGCAGTCAGAATGGCCATCATCAGAAAATCTACAAACAATAAATGCTGAGGGCTTCCCTGGTGGCGCAGTGGTTGAGAGTCTGCCTGCCGATGCAGGGGACACGGGTTCGTGTCCCGGTCCTGGAAAATCCCACATGCCACAGAGCGGCTGGGCCCCTTGAGCCATGGCCGCTGAGCCTGCACATCCGGAGCCTGTGCTCCGCAACAGAAGAGGCCACAACAGTGAGAGGCCTGCGTACCACAAAAAAAAAAAAAAAAAAAAAAAAAAAACGCTGGAGAAGGTGTGGAGAAAAGGGAAACTTCTTGCACTGTTGGTGGGAATGTAAATTGATACAGCCACTATGGAGAACAGTATGGAGGTTCCTTAAAAAACTAAAACTAGAACTACCTTGTGACCCCGCAATCCCACTACTGGGCATATACCCTGAGAAAACCATAATTCAAAAAGAGTCATGTACCACAATTTTCATTGCAGCTCTCTTTATGATAGCCAGGACATGCAAGCAATATAAGTGTCCATCAACATATGAATAGATAAAGAAGATGTGGCACATATATACAATGGAATATTACTCGCCATAAAAAGAAACGAAATTGAGTTATTTGTAGTGAGGTGGATGGACCTAGAGTCTGTCATACAGAGTGAAGTAAGTCAGAAAGAGAAAAACAAATACTGTATGCTAACACATATATATGGAATCTAAGAAAAAAAAAAGTCATGAAGAAACTAGGGGCAAGACGGGAATAAAGACACAGACCTACTAGAACATGGACTTGAGGACAGGGGGAGGGGGAAGGGTAAGCTGGGACAAAGTGAGAGAGTGGCATGGACATATATACACTACCAAATGTAAAATAGATAGGTAGTGGGAAGCAGCCGCATAGCACAGAGAGATCAGCTCAGTGCTTTGTGACCACCTAGAGGGGTGGGATAGGGAGGGTTGGAGGGAGGGAGACGCAAGAGGGAAGAGATAGGGGAACATATGTATATGTATAACTGATTTACTTTGTTATAAAGCAGAAACTAACACACCATTGTAAAGCAATTATACTCCAATAAAGATGTTAAAAATAATAATAAAAATAAAAAATAAATGGGAGAAAATTTGAAAGGACTATAGTCCTAACCTCCAGCATATAAAAACATAAAGTTGCTGTAATAAGAGTATGAAGAAAAAGTGACACTTTATTACAATTCTCAGGGACATTCTAGTAAAACTGAGTGAAGATTTGTTTTGGGGACCATGTCAGAAATGCTCTCTAATAAACAGCTGTTGTTTCTACCCAACAGCCATTTCCAAAAGTTCTGAGATATCCAAAGTTTTTGTCTCTTAAGCTTCTTTTCCTTTGGGAAAGAGGATCCAAAATTACCTTTGGAAACCACCCTCCACTATTCTCCAGTCATGTGGTTTCCATGGAATTGAATCCAACCCTAGCTGCAGGGGAGTCCCAGACTGGCTTTAAAAAACAACGTATCCCATCCCTGTGGCTACACTGATTACTTCCAGAATGGCACATCAACCAGTCGGAGCCAAGGAAACATGTTTAGTCTTCCTCTGGAATTGGTAGTGAGAGCATATAAAACCACAAAGTGAGCCAGTAAAGCTGACACCCAAACGAAGCAAGCCTAGAGACTGATCATGGTGATAATATGTGAGCACTGGATCAGACCACACTGGAAGCTCAGCCTGCCCGTGTACTTTATGTGAACCAATACATTCTCATCTTACTTAAGGCACTTTAGGTCGGCTTTTCTAGTGCTTGCAACCTAGAGAATCCTAATGGACATGCCCTGCTTCCCCTGTCCTTACTCTCCTCCAGGCTGAAGTAGGCTGGGTCCCAGGAGCAGTAGGTCTCCCTACCTTAAGCCTCTCTATAAGGCTGCTGGAATTTCTCTGGCAGGTCTCCACAGTCATTCTACCGGCAATGAAGGTCCTGAGAGAGCTCCCTTTGACCTATGATTAAGGGCTCCGGCTTACAACCTGCCCTCCCTGCATCTGTTTCCTATGGCAGGAAGGCAAAATGCCCAATATGAGATAGATGGGGAAATCCCTGGGCTTGAAGCTCAGTTATTGATGCAATAACAGATTTCAGCTGTCTCCCTTTCTTTTACCACTTTGTCATATCACAGTTACTCAAAACCAAGAAAAGGAAACCTCAGTGGCTCAGTGGAATTACAGAGACAGAGAGTACAAGCCCTGAAGACAGAAGGGCAGTTTTGACTCTTTCCACACTGCCCTGCAGCCAAGATTGAGTGGCCATGGCCCTTCTCTTCAGTTCTCCATCACAGGTCTCCAGCACACAGCTACACCCTGTGGTCATAGGATGCTATGGACTGAACTGTGTCCCCCAAAATCTGTATGTTGAAGCCCTAATCACCCCCCTCCCCAATATGACTGCATTTGGAGTTAGGGCCTATCAGGAGGTAATAAAGGTTAACTGAGGTCATAAGGGTGGGTCCTAATCCGATGGGACTTATAAAAGAGGTAGAGACATCGAGCTCTTGCTCTCTCCCCACACACACAAGCACCAAGGAAAGGCCATGTAAAGACACAGTGAGAAGGCGTCTGTCTACAAGCCAGGAAAAGAGTTCTCGCCAGAAACCAAATCAGCCAGAACGTTTATCTTGAACTTCTAGCCCCCAGAATCATAAGAAAATAAATTTCTGTTGTTTAAGCCACCTAGTCTATGATATTTTGCTATGGCAGCCTGAGCAGACTAATAAACAGGAGGTTACAGTTACCTAAAGCCAGTAGGAGCAAACTGTGTGATAAGGTTGTGCAAAAAGCTAATGCAATCTTTACTTAAGAAAATAATAATGTACTGTTGACGGACAGTAACTGTCATGTTTTATTCTACCACACATAAAAAGAAACAGTCAGAGGGCCAACTAGGACGAGTTGGCCAATGAGTCACCACTGAGGGAAACGGAAGTTGCTGGCTTGCAAAAGAGGACATAGTGGTTTTCAAATAGCAAAGAGGTGGCATGCTGAAGAGTGAGCTAACCTTGTTCTGGTACTCAAAAACTAGAACACCAATGGAGAGAGAAAAGGCAAAGCTGCTTTCAGTTTAACGTTACAAAGCGCTCACAAAGAGTTGCCCAGCAAATGAAAGGGTTGCCTCCTTGGGCCCTGGAGCACCTTATTACTGAAGATAAACAAGCAGAGGCTGAATAAGCATCTCTCAGAAATATCAAGCAAGTAATTCACATTGTGGGGCATAAGGTTGAACTATAAAACCTCTATCTCTTCCTCCAACTCTATGATCTTATGAAGCCATGACTAATAGCATAGTAATTAAGAACCAGACTCCTGGTTTCAAAACCCAGCTCTGTCGCTTACAAACGGTGTGACTCTGAAAAAGTTACTTCCTCATCTGCAAAATTAGGGCACTAAGAGTAACTTCTTCACCTTGTGGTGGTGACATCAGTTAATCTATGTAGAGAACCTAGAAGAGCACCTAGCCCATGGTAAGCCCCAAGTAAACATAAGCCTTTGTTATTGATAGCTGAGTGACAGCTTTGTTCTCAGCCCCATTATAACAAACGCAGGATGTAAAGATATGTGCATGGTCCTGGTTCTCAAGACTAATATATAAAAGTAGGAGCAAACAATGATAGCTACCAAGTTTTGAGTTCCTACTACAAATTGAACACTTTATATACATCATCTCTAACCTTCCAACAATCAGCAAAATAGTCATTACCATTCCCAATTAAAATGACAGAACCAAAAATTAAGATTAAGTAACTTGCAGCTAGTCACAAGGTGATAAGAGGATTCAAATCCACTTTTACCAGGCTCCAAAGTGTAGGCTTTTTCCATTCTGTCAGCCATCTCAAAACTAGTCTGTTCCTTTCAATTACCTAATTTCATCACTGCCAAACCCTATGGGGTAAATAGAGTAGACAGTATGGTGTGTGAGTTGTACATATAGGCTCTGGAGTCAGGATCAAAATGGTGACTCTGTGATACTAGCTATGTTCTTTAACTCAGGTCACAGCTCCTTCATGATAAAATGAAGAGGACATTAACAGTACCTATATGTGTTTAGAAAGTACCTGGCTAATCATTATAAGGTGTTAACCATTATTATCATTCCCACTGATACATAAAAGAAACTGAAGCAAATCAGCCAAAGAACCTAGACGATAAATCAGGTTTCTTGTTTGTCAACCATTTTTCTACTAGGTCATATAGTTGTGCTGATATGACATGTTAGTGCTTTTCTTCTGAAAGACTGCATATCATATTTCCACAAACTTGAATATTCCTAACACTGAGCTCTTAGTCAAAATGATTATGTTTCTGCTACCTCTGCAAAGCTCAACTATCCAATACGTTTTTTGCTAATGATTCAATCCTTAACCATAACAAATTAGGCCACTGATCATCCCTCTTCTGTCCACGCCCTCCCCACATCACTCAGGAAAAGGCGGCGCCCCTGGTCCTATATCCCAGCCACAGCCGCCACAAGCAACAACACTGCCAGACCTCAGCCTTTGAGCTTCCTGCGCTGCTACAAATCCCAGTGTGTAGCTGCTACGGAAATGCTACTTGCCTCACATCTGGTTTCCATTTGCTTTACCAAATGGTCATGTTTTCACTTTGTGATCCTTCCAATGACCCATGCTAGACTTCCGAACAAACCCACCGTGGGCAAGCATTTCCTCTTGGAGAAACTCCTTGCCAGCCCAACCCTAATTATTGTTTTTTCCTTATTATAGTCCTTGATGGTGACAAAGGAACACTCATGCCCCTCTCCTATTGTGGGTTGGAGACCAAAACAACAGCCCTGGAATTAAAATTTTATAATTTTTTTAAAAAAAGAGAGGCAACTAGAGAGTGACAGTGCCTATTCTCCTCTCTCTCCCTCACTCTCAAATTAGGCCTCTGACCCACACTCTCACACAGATAATGGGATTTCCACCAGCCTGAGGATCCCGATTCCATGCCAAATACGGCTCCCCCATATGGCAAAAAAAGGCTGCAGCCATGGGACAGCTGCTGAGCTGAGACTAAATCCTGTTTGGAGCACTTATGGCTCAGAGGGTGTCACCTCCAAGATGTTAAGGGCTCCATCTCTCCCTCCCAGCCTGCCTATTAGGCTTAGAAGCAAGCATACAGCATAATCACCCGTGCCTCTCCTGGGTCCCTGAGGGGAGCCCCCTCCTCAGGGTGGAGCGTCTGTCATATGGCTACCAAGCATCTGGTTTTAAGCAGGTTTTTTTGAGAGGTGAAATGGTGCCAGTGTTGTACTGTTTCCCTTCCCTGTGGGCATTCATCAGAGTAAATGACTAGAGAGTAGATTAGCCCTTTAAGAATCTGAGTCCCACTGGCTAAAATGGATTATTTGGATCCAGAGTGTTGAACTTCACATACTAGGAATCCCTTCTAGTGTTAAAGTGAAGGGGAGTTTGAGTTGTTTTTCAGAGTTTATATTGTTGTCTGATTGCCCCCCTACACACCTATACACACTCACACACACACACAATACATTCACAAATATTTTGTAACAGAAAGTTGGTTTCATTTTTTTCCTTATAACTTCTCCACGTCCTTGTTACTGATGTGGAAACATTTTGTACTTCGAATTCAGCTTGGTGAGTGTTAAAGCTAAATCGGCAAGAGGCTGGGCAATACTAAGGTCAAAAAGGCCATCTCCTCCCCCAGCACCAGAAAACGCCAGAACTGGAGGATTGGGAAGGCAGCCTGGTTGGGGACAGACACAAAAGCAGAAGACAAGTAACATTATCCAATGATGTGAACAAAGAAGGAGGAGAAGGAGGGTTTAGAGAGGGGCAAAAAGATTGATGAGAGGTGCAGGAAGAAATGAACATTTATTAAGGATCTACTATGTACTAAAACTTTATGATTCCATTTTTATGCCCACAAGGACCGTGTAAGAAAGAAGGCACCCCATTTTTACAGACAAGTAACTTGTCTTACATTGTCTAGTAGCTAGTAAGTGTGATATAGCACCTAAATCCAAGTTTGTTAGAATCCAAAACCCCATGTTTTTAAATGCATCAATCTGTCTCTGTTAAGTCTAAATAACTGTGTTCATGTTTAACCACAAATAATGACTGTAACTATGGACACATGAAGTGTTAACATTAGAGGAAGCTAGGAGAAGGGTATATGGAAACTCTCTGTACTATCGTTGAAACTCTTCTGTAAGTCTAACATTATTTCCAAATAGATTTTTTAAAATGAATGTAACTGCATTTCACAGAGCACATGTAACCCAGACAAGGAGCTAGCGATACTATGGATTAAGAGCCCAGTGATTCAAGAATCAATAACCAAGCTTCACATGATTTACTCACTGTCCTTTTGACCTCAGATGCTAATGAGCCCAAATGTTGCTTCTTACTAAAATGAAGTAATTACTTTAAAAGTTGCTGTCAATCTGAAGATACAGTATTCAATTTGGCTGTACCCTGTTAATGTTGCTAATTTAAGCATAGTATTAAAAACTGCCATTACCCACAGTGCCACGTGCTTATAATGATTATACCTCACATTTTCAGAATAGACGCCCAAGAGTCTCATTCATATTATAAGCAACTAAATAAAGTAAAATATTTTAGGCTTTTAGGTGATAATGCCTACTACTATTTTAATGATTGGTAACTCAATCATCTAGTTACAAAAATAATGCCCTTAGTTGTAAAAGTTCTATATGTTGACCTGGCATCATCTTTTCAGATATTTATTAGACAAGAAAGAGGACCCAGATCCTTCAGAGGACACAATCAGGCAAAAGAGAGTGACAGCCATCTAACCTTGCTTCTACTTTTCCTGCTACCACCTTTTGTGTTTCTAAAGGGGTATCTCAGAGTCCTGCTTTTCATTTGGGTGTGCTCTCCTTTGACCCTCCTTGTGGTACTCCTGGGTCTCTCAGTCTTGACACCCTATCCTGGCTGAGAGGTAGGCATGTAAACAATCTACATCTGACCCTCTCCGCCAGGAAATGGAATATTGGGCAAGGGAGGAACAGATAGAAGATAAATGGAGCTGAATCATTCTGATGGCCGCTAAAGAGACTTTCCATGAGCTACTCCAACTGAGATCCCATGGCTTCTATACTTGTGAGATCTTATTTTCTGTTATTGTGTGAGCTAGGCAAATCTATTCAATAATTTTTTTTTCTTTTACTAAAAGTTAGTCAGTTTCGGTTACAAGCAAACTTAGAGGATCAGAACATTGTATCTGGAAGGCATCTTAGAAATGAGGTAATAACAATGCTCCCTTACCTCCAGCCACTATGTTGCAGTTGAAGAAAGTGAGTATTTTCATTTGTGTTTAGTCTTGCTACATGGAAAGTCAACTTTTTGTCCTTGAAACTAACAGCACTCCAATGTAAACAGTGCCTGAGGGCTTGCCCATAAATATTTCATAGGATATTGCTATTTAAAAAAAGAAACAAAACTTGCTTTAAAGAGTTACTGATGCCATGAACTAGCTCTGCCTATAAATGGAGACCTAACAACATAGAATATTAATACTCCTGCAGTATTTCCTATCACGGAAATCAGTTAAAGTAGACAGAAAGCACCTCTGAACTCTTTTTAAAGTAGCTCATTTAAATAAGATATTAGAAGAGACATTGCTGTAGCAAAAAAAAAAAAAACTCAGTGGCTTAGAACATTAAAAGTTTACTTTTTGTTCATAGCGCAGTCCAATGTGGGTCATTAGAGGGACTCTGCTCCACAAAGTTATTTAGGACTCAGGTTCTTCCATCTTGTAATTCTGATCTTTAGTCTTTGAATCTCTCCATTCAGCAGACAAATGGAGAAGAGAGTAGGACTTGGTGATAGGAGACTTTTATGGGTCAGGCCTGGAAGAGGAGCACAAGAGGTTGAGAAATGAGGTCTAGCTTTGTGCCCAGGAAGGAAAGAACACATTTATTAGTGAGTTCCAGTGGGCTCTACCACAAGCAGCAAATTCCTGGACTTGAAAGAAAATAAAAAATCTGACAGTAATTTCTTTAGTGTAATTTATCTCTATCTAAATACAGAGATTGCCCTACCTGAATTAGCTACACACAGATATGATTTGAAAATACTTCATTTTACAATGACACAAGAAAAGCACTACAATTATCTAAGTAATCAAGATATGCAAGATTTCTTATTAAAAAATTTACTAGGATATAAAAAAGTCGAATGATTAGGCCTCAGATGGAAAAAGAGGCTATTTCCATAGAACTAGTTTGGTTTTGCCTGCCCTGTGGTCAATATAATCATATCAGTAAAAGGGGGAGGGGAGACGGGGCAGAGAACCAAGACTACAGAAACTCTAGTGTAAATGGTCAGGAAATGACCAAACTGCGATTTTCTTTGATGGAACGTGATCTATGGAAACATACTTCTGGAATTAAGGAGCAGAGAAGGACCCTTCTGGGCAGAACTTTCTGTCTTCTGCTGGACTCTCGCTATCTTCCTACTCCATTTCCATTGTCAGGCGGGCTGCCGCCACAGCAGAACCAGCTCCAGATGTTCCTGATGTCATTATCTGCTATGTGACTCATCCTGCCTGCCACCTTCAAATTAATGAGATTCTTGTTCTCAGTCTTGTGTCCTTCCTTGGGTTTCTCCTGGGCCACAGTGAGGGCGAGAGCATCCCCACAAAGGGGGCCTCATGTTCACAGGGAAGAGCAGCAAAGAATAGTTCTCTTTCCTAAACACCCCTCAGAGTAGAGTACAGTTGCCAGGGGGCACACAGTGTTCCTCACCCAAATAGGGCCACTGGCTCTGGTCATCTCCAAGATCTCAGGCCTGGGATATCCACAGTAAATCCCCAAGGTCTGAGCGCCTCACTCCTGGCACACCCACCTGGAAGAATAAAGCCCCTCAATTCCCTTGTTTCCTAATGATTATCCGTACCACAGTGGCTTAAAGAGGAAGGAGGGGGTAGACGGAGGGAGGGCAGGCCTAGCCAGCAGGCCTGCTTCGGAGGCAGCCAGCGGGCTGGGCTGGCAGGCTGCTGAGAGCCTGCTGCTTCCCACGGGGGGTTTTGCTCACCGGATCAGAGTGACACTCGAGAAGGCAGCAGCTGTGGCCAGAGACATCTCCTCTAACTCCTTCTTAGCTAATGAACTGGAAGGATCCAGAGGGAGCCAGGAAAGAATGGCTCCCCTGGGGTGTGCAGGGAGGCCTCTCCTCCCATGAATTTTCCATTTTTAATTAGGCTTGATGGTTCAGTCAGGATAAGACTTTTGAGACAAAACATCATACTGAGAAAGGAGGCCCAAGTCTTCATACATCAGATCTCTTAGGATCACAGACCCACTGACTGGGCCCCCTGACTTGTTTTAAAGGGGTGAAGAGGAAAGAAACAGGGTATTTTTAAAGTATGTTTTCTATTTCAAAAGGAACACGTGATAATTATTAAAAATTGAAACAGTTTTGAAATATAAAACAAAAAAAGAAAATGTGGCCCATAAACCTATCTCCCCAGAGGATAACAATTTAGTGTTTTTATTTAGCTTTCTTATAGACATACAAAGATACCTGTGTGCTATTTGTACATAAATGTAGACATTTAAGATGAAAATATGATCATATTATACACTCTTTGCCTCTCGCATTTTTCTAGTTGCTGTAGTTCCAGTTGCTGACATAAATCTATCTCATTTGCTTAAACAGCTAAATAGTGCTCCATTTTAAGTTTATGCCTTTATTTCACCAATCTTTTACTGAGTAGTATCACTGCATACTTTTCAGAGTATTTTAGTAGAATAAATTCCTGACATAGTGATTACTAGATATTCTAGTTTACTATATATATTTTTTATTTTAGTAGATTTTAATAGACATTGCCAAGTTGTAACTTTTTTGTTGTTGTTGTTCATTATAGATAAGCTTCCAAAACATATTTAAGTCGAGTTGTTTGAATGATTTGGCCATGAAACAAAGCTACCAGAAAAGTTCCTGCCTAGATAAATTAACTGTTTTCAAAATCTAGGAGTGTGGCTATGGAAATAGTTGGCAAAGAATTCACCGAAGATAGACAAAGCTGTGAACAGACAAGTCATTTGAACAATTTTACATTCAGTCTCCGATCCTGGAAATTATACACAGTTGTACAACATTAACTTCTTTTAAAGTAAAAATCTTGAATCTCTTCATGTTTCTACAAGAAAGTCAGTCCTGGGTAGTTTGGAGACTAGAAATGAAACAGGGTCTATAAGGAAAGAGTCTAATATCCAGTGCCACAGTCCTCATGGCATGAAGGGGTGGGAGTGAGGAAAGTCCCTGGCCTGACACACACTTCTCTTAAGTAGATGCTAGATGTCCCTGCCCTGAACACTGGATTGGGGTATCAATGGTACCTCTGTCCTTGCATGTAACAGATGGAGAAGAGAAACCAAAAGAGTTACCCTCAAACTGCTGCTTTTGGGATCACAATTCTGCAACTCACATAAAATCCATCTCTTTCTGTCTCCCCAACTTCCCTTCCTCCATAAACAATGAAGCAGGTCTGTATCCTCACTTTCCTAAGTCACTGTTGAACCCCATTCCCCAATACACACTAGCCTGAATTCAATCCCAAATTGGTGTGTGTGACTAACAGAGGTCAGCATGGGAGCTTTTGACATCACTGGAGACAAATGTCAAAAGGGAAGAAGAAATGGACATGTCCATTCTCATCTAAACATGTTTCAGTCTTTGTAGAATATAAAAAGTGCTAGCTTGTGTCTGAATAAGAGGGAAACAGAATGAAGTAACACGTTTTATGGACATGTTTGAAAAATAGCAATATGAATTCATATGGCCTTAAAATATTTACTTCTATCTACAAGGTAAATTTTGTTAAGTGTGATTCAAAATTAATGACTACTGATTGTATCAAAGGCCTGTGTAATTGAAGACAACAGAACAAAAAATCAAAGAGAAGGACAAGGAAAGGAAACTTCCAAGAGTGAATAGATTAATTTTGAAAAAGATGATTTGGGTAGTCAGTTCTCTTCTTCATTCTCAAATTCTAAATATAATACAAAGAATTAAGAAGCTCCCTGGAGTTGAAATAAGAATTATACGAGAATGCTGGGACTTGCCTGGTGGTGCAGTGGTTAAGAATCCGCCTGCCAATGCTGGGGACATGGGTTCGATCCCTGGTCCGGGAAGATCCCACATACCACAGGGCAACTAAGCCCATGTGCCGCAACTACTGAGCTTGCTCTCTAGAGCCTGCGAGCCACAACTACTGAGCCCACGCGCCACAACTACTGAAGCCCGCATGCCTAGAGCCTGTGCTCCGCAACAAGAGAAGCCACTGTAATGAGAAGCCTGTGCACCACTACGAAGAGTAGCTCCCACTCGCTGCAACTACAGAAAGCCCACGTGCAGCGATGAAGACCCAACGCAGCCAAAAACAAATAATATATATAAGTAAAATAAGTTAATTAAAAAAAAAGAATTAGATGAGAATGCTGATAATAATGGTTGCAATAATGCCATCATCAGACAATATCACCATAAAATGCCAATATAATGGTTCATGTATGTAAATACACACCTTATAAGTAATTCCCTTTTAAAAAAGGAAAAAAGAAGGAAAAGCACCGTTTTTTCACCATGCCCTTTTAACGTAGAATTATTATGCTTTTTTTTTTTTTTAGAATTATTACTCTTAATGTAGAGTCAGATTAGATAATCACTCTCCCTAACAGGAAAGTGTATGAGCATGAGTGCACATGTGCATATGTGTGTGTATATACACACATACAGACATCCTGCTGTTTCATGTAATTTTAAATCAGTGTGTTCAAGTGTATATCTTACGGTATATTAATAACAAACTTTACGAAGGAAACCTAAGCTTACTAGATCAGTCTTAATTTTTTAATTAAACAACAACAACAAAAATGGGCTTCAGAATCACATAGAACTGTGTTCAAATCCTGGCTCCACCATTTACAATTCAGAGAACTTGAGACAAATAAATGACCACCGTAAGGCACAGTTTCCTCCACTGTACATGGAGTTACTCCATAGCGCTGTAATGTGAATTAGTGAGATGAGAACACGTACATGCACCAGACAAATTCTGAGGATTCAGTAAATTTGATTATCTTCCCTTTAATTCAAACATGAATAATTTATGCAGAATTCTTCCTAAGCTATACATGGTACTGTTATTAATAAACAAATGACAACAGTTAATGAAGTTATAAAACATAATTTTACATTTTTTACTAGTATTTATCTCATGAGACCATTACTGCTAGTTAAGTATATAGCCACTGAGCCTTAAATACTATAATTGACATTTACCAAGAGAATTTATACTGAGGATATCAAAACTCCTCTCTAATCTTTCAATCCAGTGACCAAAAAGAAATGCCAAACCTAAAATGAACTGTAACCAGGATTGTTAAAGGATAATATATGGCTCCTGCTTATTGAAGAGAAACAAATGTCTCAGAGAGTTTGTTTTTAAATCACTCATAAGCACAGCAAAGGAAAGGTAAAACAAAGGGAACCACCTGACATTATACCTGAAATATACTACCCTTTTCCCCTTTCTGCTGCCAGAAAACAAAGCCCTTAAAATACAGGCCTCTAATCAATGCACATTACCTATTCCAATGTTTAAATTTGCCAGTGTTCCTAAATGGGAAAAAGTTCAAGTGTAGGGAAGAAAAGTCAGGAGTAGCAACAAATCCTGAGTAGATGAAATACCGGAATCCAAGTAAGATTCAGTCCCTGTTAAAGAAAGAGACAATCAGAATTCAAATGGGTTCAGTCCATCCTTGTGGGATCCCACTTGTGCTTATGGTTCCAGTTTGCTCTTGCTCTCCTGCACTGGCTACTTTACAGCCATCTTCCCTTCCCTGCCTGCTCTGTGTCCACAAGCTCCAACTTCAAATGTGAAGACGACAGCATTATAGAGACTGCTTGACCAGCTCCCACAGTTACATAAGGTCACACCCCTACAATAAATCCCTGTGTGTCTGTATGTGTACATATATATATGTACATATATGAAGGGATTTGTTACAGGTATGAGACCTTATATTATTGTGGGAGCTGGGGATTTATATATCTGACGAACCCTTACAGATACACACCAATATATTTAATATGTTGATAATTTCCTTGCTTTTCTCTGGATATCTCACATCTCTGTGCTCTCTTCAACATAGAAGGAAAAAGGCAAAAATAATTTTAAAACATCCCTCTCTCTCTCTCTCTCCCCTTCAGTTAACTAGGTCATAACTAAAAGCCATTACATGGTGACATTATAGGATAAAGAATACCCAAAAGCCATTTTCCATCTCTTTCTTGTTAGCAGAAACCCAATTTGATTCAGGCGTCAGAGGCCTGCTTGCCTCCTGGGAGGCTGGGCCTTCCTTGGCCCCAGAGGATGCATCTTGAGTAGCCCAAGCCAATCATGGTCAGTTATTTTCCTTCCCAGTGATTGGGTTAGGAATGGGCATGTGACATAATTCTGGCCAGTTGATGAGGGAAATATGTTGGGTGCAAAGAGGTTTTAGGAAATTTCCCCCCTCCTTCTTAAAAGGGGACATGCAAAAGAGATGACCTTTCTCATATCTTTGGATGTTGTTTTGCTGGAAGATGGTTTCTGGAGCTGTTGTAGCCCTTATGGTAGGCAGGATAATGCCCTCCAAATATGTCCATATCCTAATCCTCAGAACCTGTAAATATGTTAGGTTACATGGCAAAGGGGAACTAAGGTTGCAGATAGAATTAAAATTGCTAACCCTTAAAATAGATTATCCTGGTTTATCCAGGTGGGCCCAATGTAATTCCAAGAGTTCTTAGAAATGAAAGAGGGAGTCAGAAGAGGCGAGTTGAAGGGAGATGTGACTATGGAATAAAGGCACAGAGATGCAACGTTGCTGACTTTGAAGATGGAGGAAGGGGGCCAGAGTCCAAGGAAAGTGAGCAGTCTCTAGCTCTGGAAAGGTAGAGAAATGGATTCTCCATGAGAGCCTCCAGAAGGCAAAGAAGCCCTGCTAACATCTTAATTTTAGCCAAGTGAGACTCAGGTGGGACATGTGACCTACAGAACCGTGAGATAACAAATTTGTGCTAATAAGCAGCAATAAGAAATTAATAGAGCCCTCTTTGACTATAATGCTAATACACTTGAACTCAAGAAATCAATGGCAGGAGTAGAGTAGGAGAGCTCTGGCTTCCCCCTGGAGTTTTAGTTAACTCAAACGCAGTATGTTCAAAATAATTAGTAAAACAAATGCAGAGCATGTTACTAGCCCAGTGTAACACTCCTACTGAACTTGTCACTTACGGATTGCCGTGTCCTGTTCTCAGCATCATGTTCAAAGAGGAACAGTTGCAACTAGAGCATTCACGTGACATCAAAGAAACAGCCAAGAACCCTGAGGATGCTCACCTTAGAGGAGACTTGAAGGGAGTCTACAAACCTTAAGAGGCTGGGATGTGTAAATGGGAATGAGACTGTTCTCTATGGGACAGATTATAATCCATGGGTAGAAACAGAGGAATCAAGTTTCATCACAATATATGGAAGAGCTTTTTATCATTCAGAGATGATCACTGGTGGAGGGTGTTGCCTTTGAATGTACAGCACTTGATGTCACTGGAAGAGAGTCCTAGATAGAGTGGGTCTCATTCTCTTCTAAAATCCCGTCTAAATCTAAGGCTTTATGGGTTTATTTTTTAAGTGAGAGTTTTAGAAAGTAGTACAATGCTTACCATATAGGAGGCACTTAACTCACTTGAGAGAGTTGGGTTTGGAGGCATAGGACACAGACTGCACAATTCATCTACTTCACAGCTTGCTCATGTTGTTAACGCTTTAATAGGCATATCTGGCCTGTAGAAACAGGCCAGAAAACACTAGCAGTACAATTATCACTAAGAATTATCAGTAAGAATTAGTGTCCAGATAATACAATTGGTTCTTTTCACCCTGGTCTTTCCACAACTCACAGAGAGGAACAGAATTTATTTTGTTACTCCTCAGGTGGTTTCCAACCAGTGGTCATAACGTTTCTAGCTATTCATCATTCCACGCAATCGTTCAGTAAAGACAAAACAATGAACTGCTTAACAAGCAGTATTTGGTGGTGATGAGGGTGAATAGTATCTTTGTATTTGCCTCAATGTTAGGACCCTTTTCAGGACTGCCATCTGGACTAAACCAAATGACAATGCTGATTTCTTGCTGGCCCAGTCTCCATGCCTTGTTTTGCCCCTTTGGTTTCTCCAAAATCCAAGGCTTCTCTGACTCAGAATTAAAATAAGTGGCTAGTTACTGAAAAGGTTTTCGGAGTTTTGTTTGGTTGGTTGGGTTCTGTTGTTGTTGTTGTTTGGGGTCCAGGCATTACCCTTAATTCCCTTAGGTTAAATACTACATTGCCCTTTCCTATTTCTCTAAAAATGCATATAGTTCTAGTTCAGAATGGGAGTGAGGAGGTCACACATTGGTTGCTTTCCTAGGCCTGGAGGGACTGGGGTATCAGAGCTGAGTGGTGCAAGGGGGAAAAGGGAAAAGACTAGAAAGGGGGAAAACAAAGATGCACGGCACTACCCAGAACCACAGGGAGCTCTAGGCATCTCCTGTGGTATCACACCTTGCTTATGGACAAATTTTAGAACAAATTTAGCTGATGAGTAAACTCGCCTTAACTGTCTGCTTCCCTCACAGTGGCAGGTCCTGGTCCTGAAGCCACTTTGTATAGTGTGACTCTGTTATCCTGATTGGACCAAGAATAGGCATGAAGTCTAAGCTGGACCAATCAAAGTCCATTTACCAATATCTGAATTGAAATAGTGAAGAAGGAAGAAGGGAAAGACAGAGAAACAGGCTGAGTCTCTTGGGATGCTTCATCGAGTTACCATGATGTAGCTTAGAACCTGTAGGCTGACCATATTGTACTTGCCAAAGGTCAAAGGGGCAGAGGAAACAGGCCTATGGCAAGACACACCTGATCCTAGGCCCTCCAGAGGCCTGGCTACATTCTTGCTCGGCGTTACGTGAGTCACTCGTGGTATTTTGCAAGTTATTTTTTCCTTAGCTAATCTTGACTGGAGTCTGTTACTTGCCACCACGGAATCACAATAGTACTTATCTGTGGTGCCTTTTTTTTTTTTTTTTTTTCTTCTGTACGCGGGCCTCTCACTGTTGTGGCCTCTCCCGTTGCGGAGCACAGGCTCCGGACGCGCAGGCCCAGCGGCCATGGCTCACGGGCCCAACCGCTCCGCGGCATGTGGGATCTTCCCGGATCGGGGCACGAACCCGTGTCCCCTGCACTGGCAGGCGGACTCTCAACCACTGCGCCACCTGGGAAGCCCTGTGGTGTCTTTTTAATGTGTCAGCTTAACTAAGCTGAACCACATTTTCCAGAATTCCCTTTCCTATATATTTCTGATGAGGGTCGGCCACAAGAAATATTCTTGTGGGAGATTTGCTGGGCAGAAATGATGCAGCAATCATTTTGCAGCTCACACAGGTGCTGCTTATCTTTGCTCACTCACCTCGTTTGCATGAGGCAGCAGCTGGGCCTGCAACTTGCTCTACTTTCCCCTGGATCTTCCCCAGCTTCTCCAACTCCTGGGCCAGGTGTGTATGTTTAGCTCTGTAATGAAGAATTTGAAATGTACTTTTATCCATATATTACTTTATCCTGTTGATACCTGGCCCATCCTCCCAACCTATCGAGATCATTTTATGTCATTCTGTATGTTAGCTAACTAAGCTTCATTACAATCTAATGCCTGGCTGTCCTCCCCATACCCTTTTTATTTATACTCCTCGGGGCCCTTCTACCTTCTAGAAATCTATTAAACACCCTGGGCAAGAATGGAGGTAGATCTAATATATTACTGTGCTGCCCCTTCCTTTTACATTTAAACAAAAGTTTCTGAAGATAATGGTAGCCCCAAGGAATGAGTTTTGCAGATACGGAAATTTCCATCAGGCCTGGTAGTGACGTATTTGAAGGCAAAAGAGGGCCTTAAGGTAGGTGGCTGCCTCATCCGGCTACTCTTGTGACAAGCTTTGGCCACCCCACAGGAGATAGGAACCCCCAGCTTCTCCCATCTCTTACACAGGGCAAACATTCCTCACCCTTTGTCTTCCTTTCTCAGAGAACTGTAAGATTATAGGTCAGAGAAAGTGACTTGTTTCCAGCTTTATCCCCCAGGTCTAGAATATGCCTGGCACAAGTAGCTACTCAGTAATAACTGTTGCTCTTTGCTGCATAAGCTTGCACAAGGCCCACTTTGACATAGAGGGCTCGGGAAATCCTAGCCAACCCTAAACTGCAGCACAAATACCACCCTCCAAGTCCATAGCAGAAGACACATCACTGGCCCTGACAAAATTTGGGGGTAAAAAAGGGAGGGAAGAAAGAAAAAAAAGGGTGATTTACTACTTTTTATCAAACCTATAACACAATTCCAATTTAAAACTAGAGACTAGTCAAATATATTATTATCCTTAAGCCCTTTTAATTCTGAGTCCTTGAAATTAATTTAAACTAAAATGCCCCACCTGAGCAAAGTGTGCATATTATGTTAACTGTTTAAGAAGGGAGAGGGAAATATGAGATTGGTAGACAGATAGATATCAAAAAATAAAAAATGGCTATCTAGGGACTTCCCTGGTGGCACAGTGGTTAAGAATCCGCCTGCCAATGCAGGGGACATGGATTCGATCCCTGGTCCAAGAAGATCCCACATACCGCGGATCAACTAAGCCCATACACCACAACTACTGAGCCTGTGCTCTAGAGCCCGCGAGCCACAACTACTGAGCCTGCGTGCCACAACTACTGAAGCCTGTGCACCTAGAGCCTGTGCTCCACAACAAAGAGAAGCCACCACAATAAGCCCGCGCACCACAACTAAGAGTAGCCCCCGCTCGCTGCAACTAGAGAAAGCCTGCACGCAGCAACGAAGACCCAATGATGAAGACCCAACGATGAAGACCCAACGCAGCCATAAATAAACAAATTTATGTTAAAAAAATGGCTATCTATAGAGGGAGGAAAGGCATAAAGTGAAGAGGACAGGATAAAAGCCAAATTTCTTTACATATACTTTTGTTGATTAGACTGTGGAATCATGCAAATATTTTATATCATTATAAAACAAAATTAAATTTTAAACAGCAATACTTTTATGCTGAATCCATACTCAGAAAGCTATATACTATATGACTCCATTCATATGACATTCTGAATAAAAGCAAAACTACATGGACAAAAAAACAGAATCAAATTGCTGGGAACTGGAGTGGGGGTTGACGGTAATGGAGCTTGGGGCAATTCGGGGGGTTGATAAGACTGTTCTGTATCTTGGTTTTAGTGCAGGGTACATGATTTTATGCTTTTGTCAAAATATGCAGAACTATACATTAAAGAGGATAAATTGTACAGTATATACATTATACCTTATTAAAAAGAAGTATAAAATATCCTTAATAATAAAAAGCAAAAAAAAAAAAAAAAGAACCTAAATGTGTGTCTAGTTGGTGGTATAACCACCAGAAACAAATCATGCCAAGTGACTTAAAAACACAGTAATGTGTCTGGTTATTCATTATTTTGGCATATGCCCTCATTACAAAAAAGAACTTCAAACAATTCTAACATTTTCAACTAATCACACTGTTAGAGTAGCATTAATAATGCTACACTTGGACTACTGTGTGTTTAGTGGGGGATAAGGAAAATGAGTAATTGGTGTTAAGAAGAGATTTCGATGTAGAAGAAAGGTACAGATTAAGATCAATGAAATTAAGTAAAAACCCTCTTTTTTGAATTAGAAGTGTCAATATGAATTCATAATTTATTTTATGTTAAAAAATATTTCTTGTATCTGTCTACTGAAAAGACCTAGAAATAATGACGAAACCGGAAGCAATAAGCACCCATAGCATCCAGGTAGTGGTCTCTAAAATACCCCAGGGCTTCTTGGAGAAATGGTAAGTTCATGTCTGGAACAGAAAATGTAAAAGAGGAGCCAAGAGCAGTTTTTTACACCAGAAAATAAAGAAGTCATCAAACATTACTGGAGTTGTATCTAGAAGACCCAGGAGTCAACGTCAATGCTCCTACTGGGCAAATATGGGAAACTTTAAGCACCAATAAGGATAATACCAGCAATGGATTAGAATATATCACGTGCGTTTAAATCCCTAAGTTCATAATGACCCTAGAAAGCACTGGTCATTGTTGCACGCTAGGGAACCACTTACTATCTGTAAAGCTGATAAATAGAAAGAAAGAATCAAGCACCTGTCCTGCCTTTCCTTTATGAACCATACCTTATAGGGGACTCTAGTGGTTGTTGAGGGCAAAATTTTCTTTAAACTGGAAGTAGTCTGGCTAATAAAGGAAGAAGCAAAAACACTGATGGGATTCTGTCAGATGCAATTATTAGCCAGAGGAATGAGCCTGACTTCTAAGCGAAAGAGAACAATTTAAGGTGAGAAGACACAAGAACATTTCTCATATGTAAGCATTTCATGAGAAAGTGGTATTGATCACTGAAAAGTAAATGTGTTTAAAATTTTTTTCTTTTAATAATTTTATTGGGATATAATTCATATACAATACACTCATTTAAAATACACACTTCAATGGTTTTTAATATATTCAGATACACACAACCATCACCACAGTTTGAGAATATTTTCATCATCCCCAAAAGAAGCCTCATACCCATTATACCCAGCCTGGGCCATCCCCGTGGGTATGAAGTGGAATCTCACTGTGGTTTTCATTTACATTCTAAAGACGGATTTTTAGTGTGCAGAGAAATTATTTTTTTGAACTTTTATCACTCAAAGTGAGAAGAAAAGATCCTTTTGAAATGAGAACAAGTTGATTCACAATTCAAAAAATAATAAGATGAATCCTTTTTTGTGAGGGACTCTCAAGCCAGTTTTCAGGAATAAAAAGCATACTAAAGGATAAATCCTATAAAGAAGGAAAAGGCTAAGAACATGAGAAGATGGAGCATTATGTTTTTTGGTCACATTTTGACTGATAATTTGACCCCTAAACATTACGGTGAATAAAAACTTTTATTCCCAAGAACTGGTTTTTCAATCAAACGGTGTCAGAATGAGCAGACAACTCCTGAATTTAACAAACAGAAAGGAGAGAGGAAGGGGGGTAGCATTTGTGTTTTGGAACAATTTTTTTTTAATATTTAGTTATTTTATTTATTTTCCTTTTTTTCTTTTTTTTTTTTCTTTTGGCTGCATCGGGTTAGTTGCGGCACATAGGATATCTGTTGAGACATGTGGGATCGTTTTCGTTACAGCGTGCAGTCTTCTCCGGTTTCTCTCTAGTTGCAGTGTACGGGTTTTCTCTCTCTAGCTGTGGCGCGCAGGCTCCAGGGTGTGTGGGCTCTGTAGTTTGTGGCACGCGGGCTCTCTTGATGAGGCACACGAGCTCAGTAGTTGTGGCACGCGGGCTTAGTTGCCCCATCTTAGTTCCCTGACCAGGGATCGAACCTGCGTCCCCTGAATTGGAAGGTGGATTCTTTACCACTGGACCACCAGGGGAGTCCCCTGGAACAATTTTTATTAAAGTTGAAACTGAGGAGTCTGAGACTGGACTAGCCTTTCACGGAAAAGAGACACCACCAAAGCCCTCAACTTAGCTAGAGAAGAGAATTCCAGAAACATAATTGTAATGTCTTGATGTGCTAAAAGGTTGGAAAAGGACCTGGAGAAAAAATTTTAATTAAACATTCAGGGAAGCCTAAGAGTTTGAGTTTAACTGGAAGGAGGTAAGTTGTCTAATTCAGATAAATTAAAATAACAAAAGTAAACAATCCAAGATCACTTGGTTTTGACATTTTGAATATGGTACATAAGTAAGTGAGCCTAACATGAGAATATGGAGTAAGCCATCTGGTGCCCTTAAGAGATAAGGCAAACTCTGGAAAATCACAGAAGTGACTGTTTATATACTCTTAAAGGAAAACTAGAAAATGGCATTTATGAAAATGAACCTACCAGAGGTCCAGAGAGGAAGAGATGTTGGGAGTATCTCCCTAACATGAAAGGAAAAATCTGACATTTTGTCTTGGAATCACTCTACCAATAAACCAATGATAATTCAGTAAGAGGAAGTTTTTGTGTCTTACAGGAAGAAGACAAAAAAGTGAAGGGAAAACAAGATTGAACTGAAATAAAGGAAACATCCAGAAATGTGAAAGAAGAAAGTTTCTTAGAGTAAAGAATACCTTTCTTAGACTCATAATATGACTGAGGCAGCACTCTGAAATCTATTAAAAGACTTCTCAAATCCAGAAAATCAATGAGATCCAGAAAATTTCAAAAAGAAGTAGGTTAACTATATTTCAGAAGAAAGAGAAATAAAAATAGGATGATATCTTTGAAGAAAAAGGCCAAAGAAGAAAAAAAAAAAAGGCAAGGGACCAGGGCAATAATCTGAGAATAACTTGATTTACTCAAGGGATTTTGAGGTGAGTTTCTAGAGCTTTTTAGAAGCTAGTTAGATCTGTGAAAAATGCCATTGGTAGTTTGAAAGGGATTACACCTGTAGATTGCTTTGGGTAGTAGAGTCATTTTCACAATGTTGATTCTTCCAATCCAAGAACATGGTATATCTCTCCATCTGTTTGTATTGTCTTTAATCTCTTTCATCAATGTCTTATAGTTTTCTGCATACAGGTCTTTTATCTCCTTAGGTAGGTTTATTCCTAAGTATTTTATTCTTTTTGTTGCGATGGTAAATGGCAGTGTTTCCTTAATTTCTCTTTCAGATTTTTTGTCATTATTGTATAGGAATGCAAGAGATTTCTGTGCATTAATTTTGTTTCCTGCTACATTACCAAATTCATTGATTAGCTGTAGTAGTTTTCTGGTAGCATCTTTAGGATTCTCTATGTATAGTATCATGTCATCTAAAAACAGTGACAGCTTTTCTTCTTTTCCGATTTGGATTCCTTTTATTTCTTTTTCTTCTCTGACTGCCGTGGCTAAAACTTCCAAAACTATGTTGAATAATAGTGGTGACAGTGGGCACCCTTGTCTTGTTCCTGTCTTAGAGGAAATGGTTTCAGTGTTTCACCATTGAGAACGACGTTGGCTGTGGGTTTGTCACATATGGCCTTTATTATGTGAGGCCCACTTTCTGGAGAGTTTTTATCATAAATGGGTGTTGAATTTTGTCACAAGCTTTTTCTGCATCTATTAAAATTATCATATGGTTTTTATCCTTCAATTTGTTAATATGGTGTATCACATTGATTGATTTGTGTATATTGAAGAATCCTTGCATTCCTGGGATAAACCCCACTTGATCATGGTGTATGATCCTTTTAATGTGCTGTTGGATTCTGTTTGCTAGTATTTTGTTGAGGATTTTAACACCACATTGTACAGCAATTATACTCCAATAAAGATGTTAGAAAGAAAAAAGCACCACCCTCCACCCTGCACCCTGAAAGGCCTAGAATAATAACCCCCATAGCTTGTTCAGCACGCTAACATATTTACAGTACTTTTGCAGCCATTCTTCATTGAATGTCACTAACTAGCATCCTGCTGGCCAAATCTACTCCACAGACATGCTTTAGGTTGATCCACAAATTGATACACTGATACCTGTTAGGAACTTCTGTTCATTCCTAAAAAACAGACTGCAAACTGAAAAGCCATTAAGTTTAAAAACTTTTTCCATTCATTTAAATGAAAAAATTGTAATGTATTGCATCCCAAATCAGTATACCCAAACTATTTTCTCAGGTTTAAAAAAAAGGTACAGCAGTTGAAAAATGAAAATAACTATATAGGTAATAAACAATTTAAAGGTGAACAAATATAGTTTGCACATAAAAAGGCTAATTAGAAAATAGAAAACATGGAAATTTCACAAAATAAGAGAAGGAAATATACATGAAGAAAATATTTTCAGAAATTATCTTGAAGAGAGGGAAAGAACATCAATGAAAATTTTCACATTAAGGAAGAAAGTAGCAATTCTTCTTTTAGGAAAAAAATAGGAATGAATACAAATAGAGAAATTGATATTTTAAATCAAATAGTAATTGTCATTTAGAGGTGGAAATATAGGTGTTTTTCTTAAACCTTGAACTCTTGACATTGTTTACTCTTTTCCTCATTCAATTATGTACAAGGCTTTTTCCCTCTTGCAGACTAAGAATTTTAAGCCAAAAGAGATACAAAAACTATTTCCTTTAAAGTCACTGCAATTAATACAAAGTAGACAATTCTTTATATTTTTGCTCCATTCAGGAAAGATCTGAGAACTCTGATCTCCATAAAATTGAGTGAATACTATGTACTGGTCTAGATTATTACAGATTAGTAGTCACTCAAGAAACATTGAATAAAGGAGGAAATGACGAACAGAAAAATATACATACACACAAAAACACTGCTTTTTCCTTGAGGAATCACTCAAGACTTTTAAGTCACATCAAAGACAAGACATCGAGAACTACTAAAAATATTCTTTCAAGAAAAATAATTCAATAAAAATGCAAAGCTTCTCAAAATTTTGTTCCTTAAAAATTCTTTAAAAGTTTGAATCACTAGGGCTTCCCTGGTGGCGAAGTGGTTCAGAGTCCGCCTGCCGATGCAGGGGACGCAGGTTCGTGCTCTGGTCCGGGAGGATCCCACATGCTGCGGAGCGGCTGGGCCCGTGAGCCATGGCCACTGGGCCTGCACATCCAGAGCCTGTGCTCCGCAGTGGGAGAGGCCACAGAGGTGAGAGGCCTGCGTACCGCAAAAAAAAAAAAAAAAAAAAAAAAAATTTTGAATCACTAGGTTATATACATGAAACTAATATAATACTATAAATCAACTATACCTCAATAAAAAAGTAAATAAATAATAATAATAAATGAAACACAGTTTTTAAATATTTTATCTTTTGACAGATCATGAAAAGACATTTCAGAGAATTAAAGTTTTGAATAGGGGCTTCCCTGGTGGCGCAGTGGTTGAGAATCTGCCTGCTAATTCAGGGGACACGGGTTTGAGCCCTGGTCTGAGAAGATCCCACATGCCGTGGAGCAAGTAGGCCCGTGAGCCACAACTACTGAGCCTGCGCGTCTGGAGCCTGTGCTCCGCAACAAGAGAGGCTGCAATAGTGAGAGGCCCGCGCACTGCGATGAAGAGTGGCCCCCGCTTGCCACAACTAAAGAAAGCCCTCACACAGAAATGAAGACCCAACACAGAAAAAATAAATTAATTAATTAATAAACTCCTACCCCCAACATCTTCTTTAAAAAAAAAAGTTTTGAATAGGACTATAAGTACCTATTTTTTTACCTAAGATTATGAACAGATTATTAATTTATTTTTATCTTTCACGGCATTCATCAGACTTAAATAAACCAGGTTTAAAGGCTTCTTTTTGCATAACAGTACCAGCGGCACTTTTTATTTACAAGTTTTCATGAAATTGGCCTGGAAGCAATTAGGATTAGTCAGAAACTTGCATAATGATCATAATTTTTCATGAATAGAAATGTCTATGCATTTTAAAATAGGTTAATCATTATAGTCCAGATAATGACATCTTTTTTATGTGAAACCTATACTGTTTTGTTAGACACAGGGTGGGAGAGGGAAGATTTTAATCCTACTGTGATACCTGAAATAAAATTCAAGTTCCCCTCAAAGAAAGCCTGCTTGGACTATATGAAGCAAAATAAATCTACCAGGCTGTCATCACCCACTAGTACCCCTTGCCTTACTTCTACTATATATTTAAAAAAAGAAAAAAGAGAAGAGAGATGACAAAAAGATAATCTAGGGCACACATTTCCTTGCCTCCAGCCACTAGACTCTTGAGTCCTTGAAGGCACAGACCAAACATTACTCCTTTTTGATCTTGCGCCTGACACAGGATGCTTTTGATACATCTTAGGTGGATGAAGGTAGGTCAGTTCTTGGTACAAGATGCAAGCCAGGTATTAAATTGTGGAGGGATTTGTTGTGCTACCAGGCTATCCGGTATAATATTTTATTCTGTTTCCTATCCTGGAAAGCCCATTTCTTTATCCAGCAAACATTAAGCATCTTCTAGGAACCAGGTACTATTATTTTGCTTGGGATACAAACAAAAATTCCTTTCCCTCATAGCCTACATTCTAGTGGAGGGAGACAGGTAATAAATAATTGAAATAATCAATATCCTATGTTAGTTGATAAGTGCTATGGACAAAGAACAAAATAGAGCAGGTTAAAGGGGACCAGGTGTACAGAGGGAGTGATTGTGATTTTAAGCAACGTGGTCAAGGTAAAGAAGGTGACAGCTGAACAAAGAAGTGAGAGAATGAGCCTTGTCCTTTGCAGGAAGGGGAGTCTGAGGAAACAGCTTTAGCAAAGGCCGTTATGTGGGAGAGCCTGGCCTGCTTGAAAACTAAAGGTAGGTACCTAGAGCAGAGTGGGCAAGGGGAAGCACATGTAATGTGGGCCTGTGTAAAGACTTTGGCTTTTACTCTAAAACAGAAATCCTCTGGATGATTTCTGAACTGAGGAGTGATATCATCTGATTTACATTAAGTGAGATCCTTCTTACTACTCTGTTAAAAGAGACTGAAGCAAACAGATCAACAGGGAGGCTCTTGCAGTAATCCAAATGAGAGATGGTATTTGTATTCGTTTGTTAGGGCTGCCACAAACAAAGTACCACTAACTGGGTGGTTTAACCAACAGAAATTCATTGTCTCATAGTTCTGGAGGCCAGAAGTCTGGGATCAAGGTGTTGGCAGGGCCATGCTCCCTCTGAAGGGCCTAGGCAAGGATCTGTTCCAGGCCTCGCTCTTAGCTTGTGGTAGCTTCAGGTGTCCCTTGGCTTGTGGACAGCTATCTTCTCCCTGTGTCTCTTCATATCAATGAGAGCAGTGAAGGTAATGAGGTGGTCAGATTCTAGTTAAGATATGAAGGTCTGGCCACAGGTTATCCTGACAGATTGTGGAGAATGTAAAAGAGAAAAGAATAAAGGATAAGTCCATGATTTGGGCCTAAGAACAGGATATGTTGCCATGAAGATAGGGAAGACTACAGACAGAGAAGTGAAGATGGCAGCCATGAGGTGCACTGTTCAGATCTCCCTGCTGTGCGGCATGTGGTTAGCTGCCAGTCTCCAGCAGATGCACCTCCAGGCTTTGAGGCAGCACTCAAGCCAAGGCCACAGACTGCCTGAACTGCTCTCAGCCAGTGACTGTGCACAGCAGGGCACTAGGGCAGGCCCACTCCAGCCCGGGCAGGATG
Source organism: Globicephala melas (assembly GCF_963455315.2). Lineage (NCBI taxonomy): Eukaryota > Metazoa > Chordata > Mammalia > Artiodactyla > Delphinidae > Globicephala > Globicephala melas. The sequence goes on along the minus strand of NC_083315.2, from coordinate 111,536,465 downwards.
CCTCTAAGGGCAATCTTTGCTCTGGTTCCTTACCTGCCCCCTAAGACTACCTCAGAGCTGTGCTGAGTCTCAGGCTCTTCCTAGCCTTTCCTCCTTTCTTCCCTCCCTTCTTTCACTGGTTTCAGATTTACAGTGCCATCCAAAGGCCCTCCCTTCTACTCTGGCTCTTACTCCCCTTTATCCTTCACAGGTGTCTCCCTCTATAAATCCCTTGCACTTCTAATTCCATTTTGGCATCTACATCCAGAGAACATGAACTGACACAATCGGTAGCAGGAGTGGGCTGAGAAAGCAGGCAGTAAGATGAGAGTTTCAGACTGGATCAACGACCCCTCATCTAAAGAAGAGCATACCCCAGGTGGTTTGTGGGGCACAGACAGTCCCTGGCACAAGGTGGTGGGCCAGCTGCTGAAGATGTTACTGGTAGTGATGTGGGAACACATCCCATTGGAGGGGAATGCCCTTGCCGAGAAGATGCAGGCATTTGAAAGGTAAGGGGGGAACAATGTATAAAAGGACAGTAGAGTCAGTTGGTTATTACTAAATTGTATTGTCCTGCAGAGGGATAATGAACAACTTGAGAGCACCTTCTAACAAAGTATAAGTACAGTTGAGTATAACAATCAGAAAACCTTTTTGGTAGTTTACAAAGAGACCCTTCTCTCCCATAATGAGAGAATAGACACAACTGAGGAGCAAACACATGGCTGAATAGTCCAAAGCTCCAGAAACATTTAAATGCTTAGCCAAGGCAGGTCTATTACGCAAAAATCCTAATTAGAAAAACTTGAGACCCATATGGGGGAACATGGGTTAAAGCCCCAGAGGCTTATGGCTCTACACGCTCTCCTAAACCCTCAGAGCCTGCAGAGCCTACCACTCAGTGTTAGAAGCTAGCACATCCCCCATGAAGGAAGACACTACAGAGGCCTCTCTGCCACAAGAAGTACATGCCACCTTCAGGAGTAGTCCCACTTGTCCCCTGCCTGCCAAACTGATAACTAGAGATAAATTCCGGCATAATCTGTGGTGATGTGCTAAGGCTGATAAGAGAGCAAAGAGCTGCCAGAATTAGCATGTCCCGACAGTCCGGGGAAGGACTTCTGTGGCTGGATTTTAAGGGTGCTTAATCAAAGGAGGAGGAATATAAGACTGTGTAAGCAAGAATAAATTGCCTTGGGGCATTCTCGTGGGACATGGGATTTAACATCCTGGCAAGGACGCCAGCAAAGGAGCAAACTTGCGGTTAGGAGGCTCCTAGAAGCCTGGAGAAAACTATAGCCTATTGTAAAGAAAGTGGAAATGCTTGAGTGGCCACAGCAAGCAGTAGAAGAAGGGATAAAGAGGCTGGGGGAAGCTGGCATACTGGAATGGATGCATTATGTGATGCCACAGACTCACCAGAAGATTGTATATCTTAGGAGAGCCAAGAGGATGCTTCATTGACCAAGGCCATCAGGAATTTGCTAGGGAGAGGAGAACCAGCTTCACTAAGAACTTCAGTAGTGGCTCTACTCTGCAAGCCAGAGCCTATGGTAAGAGAGGCAGTCACAAAGCTTGGCTTATTGACAGTGATGGGGTTGATGGGGCCCCAAAGCAATTGAGCCCTGGTGGCAGCACAGAAGCCAGGAGAACAAAATTATTGCAGTGACTGGAAAGGCTAGAGGGACAGCTGACTGGTCAGGGACCTGAAAGGAAAAGATACCAGAAGATCAGAGACAAAAATATACATGTAAATGGACATATAATTGTGAGAATGAAGTGTGAAGATTTTTGTATCATGTTAATGCCATAAGTGCCACCATGGAATAGGCACTGAGCAATTAAATAGGCAAAATGACTCGGCCAGCTGACATGAGTCAGCGTTTGCCACCAACCATGCTGAACTAACAAGATGGGCACAGGCCCACAATGGCAGAGTATACCTGGGCCCAACAACATGATCCCCACTTATCAAGGGCAATCTGGCTACTGCCATCTCTGAATTTTCAACCTCAGAGATGAAAGCTGAGCATCCTATATAGCACTATTCCTTGAGGAGAACAACTAGCCACTTGGCAGCAAGCTGACTGTACTCCTTCAAGGGCCAATGACTCATTCTTATAGGAGTAGACACCTATTCTGAGTATGGGGTTGCCTTTACTATCTGCAGAGTCTCAAGCAGCACCGCTATCAGGAATCACAGTGTGCCTATCCCACAGACGTGGAAGGCCACGAAACACAGTATATGACCAGGAACCCATTGCACAATGAAGGACATGTGCAGCAGGCCCATGACCATGGAATATACTGGTCATATCACACACCACACCACACAGAAGTCACTGGCATGACAGAGCATTGGAATGCCCTGTTGAAGGTATAGCTGAAATACCAGCTTGGAAGCAATTCTCTGCAAGGATGGAGTGCCATCTTCCAAGGATGTAGTGTAAGTATTGAATCTATATGGTGCTGTGTCCCAGTAGGAAGAATTCATGAGTCTGCGAACCAAGACATGGAAGCAGGAGTGGCCCCACCTTACCATCATTCTCAAGGACCCACGGGGGGTCATTGTGTTTCCCATCCTTATCACTCTCGGCTCTGTAGGGTTAGAGGTCCTGTTCCCCAAAGAAGATGCACTTTGCCAAGGGGTACAGCTTTCTTTGATAGCATATGTAACCTGTTAAATGCAGAGCCCCTCATTCTCTTCAGTTTAAGACATAAGCAAGGCATCACCAGCTACACTTCTACAGCTCATGACTGGACAATGTTTGCAGTGCAGAAACTGCATGTTTGGGATCCCCTGTACATCTGGTTCCACTACTATTTTATAAGATGTTTGGGGCATGAAAGGATTATCCTCTGGTTTACATGCATGTTCCTTACAAAACTGCTAAATTACTTAACCTGCCTTCCTCAACGGCTGTTTCCTGTATAAGTCCCAGTTTAGTGAGAAGAGCAAAAGAACCACCTGCTGCTTGGGGCCAGGGCTGAACTGGTTGATGAGTCCCTGTTTATTTAACCCTTTCCCATATGCCAGATGTAAGTGACACTACCTCCCTCTCTGAAAGCAGAAGAGGAAATACAGCATTATAATGAACACCTGAGACCAGATATTTACAATAATGAGCTTCTGTTGTAATGAATGGAATGTTAGGAATCATGTTCTTAATATGCAGAGGCTAAAATGAAAGGTCGGTTTTTCTGTAGTGAATTAGAAAGTGAGCAGATGCTGTCTGACTGTGCTAGGAAAAAGAAGGCAGCATTCTGACCACACCCTTCCTCCTCTGAAATTCCCAAAGCACTTGTGATATTTTGTTGTGGTGGGTAGCTTAGATATTTGAATTTTTTTTTTAAAGAAACTTTAATGCTTGCTTTCTTTTTTGTTTTTAACTTATTTTATTTATTTTGGCTGCATCGGGTCTTAGTTGTGGCACGCAGGATCTTTGTTGCGGCATGTGGGATCTTTTGTTGTAGCCCACGGGCTCCTCTCTGGTTGTGACGCACAGGCCTCTCTCTAGTTGTGACACATGGGCTCCAGAGTGCACGGGCTCAGTCGTTGCAGCACATGGGCTCTCTTCTTGTGGCACGCTGGCTCCAGAGCACACGGGCTCAGTAGTTGCGGCACACGGGCTCTCTAGTTGTGGCACACGGGCTCCAGAACATGCAGGCTCAGTAGTTACAGCACACAGGCTTAGTTGCCCCATGGCATGTGGGATCTTAGTTTCCCGACCAGGGATCAAACCCGTGTCCCCTGCATTGGAAGGTGAATTCTTAACCACTGGACCACCAGGGAAGTCCCTGAGATCTGAATTTTTGAGGCATGGGAGAAATTGAAGAGCTAAGTCTCACAGGCTCACAGAACTAAGAAAAAAGGAACAAATGTAGTACTTAGATGTCTTTTCTCCTTCTAACATAGTGTACAGTCAGGCATTTAAGGTACCTCCCCTTAAAGTGAATTCTGCACAAACCGGGTCCAGAGTACTTGTGTTCTACAAAATTATTCCTTCTAGAAAATTCATAATCAAAAAAGTAACAAAGATGGACATTAGTATTCAAAATCAGTAGCAGTCCAAAAAGCTAGTTTTAGAATAAACTTTATACCCAAATAGAATTTCATTTGTACAGGCCTGGGTCTGAAAGAGAAGGGTTAGGTTTCTAAAGATAAATGGGTTAAAAGCTGCCGAGTCTGGAGAGCATCGTCTGAGTTGCCATTTATTTGGCATCAGCTACATTCAGTTTTTGAGTCAAAGCCATTACTACGGTATGAAGGAGACAGTTGTTGGTTTTAAGGTCCTTCAGTGGAGTATGAACTCCCTGAAATGCCAAGTGAGGAAAGTTCAGGCCAACCCAGCCTGTCTTTTCTGAGAGACGGCCAAACCTTAGTGACGATCTGATCTGGACAGCCAAGAAGTCTTAGTTTTGATCTTTTGTAAGGAAAAGTTGGGACTCTGCCCAAGTCAACAGAAAAGGGAAGAGGCCAGGATGGGAATACAGCCTGTGAGAAGATGTCTGCCTACACACTGGGGAGGCATGTCCAGTTTGAGGCCTCCTGCTTGCCTGCTTAGGCCTTAGGCAATTACTGAGCTGCTGTTCCATGAGCCTTTGCATAGAACATATATTCATCTACTACGTCTTTATCATGCTGTTTTAAAACATCTTAGAGAGGTCTTATCAGTGACAGCTAACTCTAAGCTAGAGAGCAGGACATTGTTGCCTCTCCAGACCCCTTTCCTGGGAGGTCTAAATCAACTCCTTGGTTCACTGAATGCTGGACATGAAGAAAGGTACCAGGCTGGGAGCCTGGGAATAGACAGCTGGGTTCAATTGGGCTATGGAAGCTGCTTTCTCTGTAGCATATTACTGGAGAGGCAGTATGGTGTAATGGTTTCTGTTCCCCATTCTGCCACGTACTAGCTATATAAATTCTAGCAAGTTTTTCAATCTCTATAAGCCACTATTTCCTCATCTGAAAGAAAAAAAATAGAAATACACCTACCTCATAGGAAATAATGAGATAATACATGTAAAGTGCTTGGCATATATAACTGGTTGACATCTGTGTTTTCCTCACTACAATAGAACAATGTATTGAGGAAAAGAGAGACAGGAAAGTAATTCCTTATCTATGACTCTGTTTCCCAAATTATATAATAGGGGCATGATTATTATAGCCATTTGCCTTAGGAGATATGTGAAAGACAAACAGATGTGAATCCCATTGGAAAAGAAATATAAGATGGTATCGTTAACAGAAGGCTATGACCTGAGGAAACTAGAACATGGCCTTGATGTTTGATTGTTCCCTTTTGGGAGTATTATTCCTGAACTCTACCTTCCTGCTTTTTAATTCTCCTACTAGATAGGAAAATTCACATTTTCAATTGCTGTTGAGTTACATACTGAGATTTTAAGGTGCAGGTAATGGTGAAATCTCATAAGCTCTTTCAGGCAAGAAAATTTTTAAAAATAAAAGCAAAAAACTACCAGGTGATAAAAAATGAAGCTATCATATGCCCAGTGTTGCTAAGTTAACAAGAAAATCATAGTAAACTTTGATAGCCACCTTCAATGAAAGAGAATTTAAACTGACCTAATTCTATCAGAAATAAGACCTCTTTCCCTCTCCCCCACCCCACAGCTACCCTTGGAAAAAAAAAAACAAAATTCTGATTCAAACACTAACATTCCTGCAGTGCTTTGTTTTTGCTGAAGAAATTTTTTTTGTATAGTTTATTGCCGTTCCTTGAAAATAATATACACAAAGTCCTAAATATTTACCAGATGATACAGATCTGCCAGGGTTTTAAGCCAAGTTTCAAAAGTTTTATGAAATCACTTCTTGGACATGTTTCTAACAATCTGGTCCATGAAAATTTAACTGGGGAGGATTTTTCCACCTTCTTCACATGGCCTTTAGGTCACAAGCCTCTGTGTGTGCCCATATGAAACTCATACCCTGCAATCTTGAATGTCCTTGCTCGTTCAGAAGCACTTGTTATCACTAGATAAATATACAAAAACGTTTATTCTCTGGGAACATCTATTGATATTTCCAATGAAGACACCATGTGCTCTGGCTTCAGTACAAACTTATTTTCCCAGCCTCCACCTACTCAGATCTCAAATATCTGCCCTCTTAGCTAAATAGCTTCTCAGAAATAAATTTCAATTCAGTTTTTATACAATAGCAATTTTCAATTCAGGTTCCACAGAGCCAAATACCAAAACTACCTCAATCAGAGTAACTCCAGTTGTATTTTTATCTTTAATCTTTATAATTTTATTTGAATTAGGCCTTAAAACATTTGGGGAAAAAAATCATATGTTTCTGTAAGTATAACCCTTAATAAAGAAGAAAGTCAGTTTCATTACTTCAGTTACTAGAACCTTTAACTAATCTTAGATATCAAAATGTCATATTACCATTTTAAAATCTTTCGAAAGGATTATAAGCCTCTGAGAAATTTTAAGAAGAAACAAGGATGCTGGCCTTTCACATCCTGTCCCAGTTGCCTTGAGGATCCGGCTGCCAAAAATCTTAAGTCTTCCCCATGGGAGTCCCACAGACACATCCAGACAGGAAGGTCACATTCCATCAAGAACTCCAGAGGAAGAAAATGATGCAGAGGGGTGCGAAACCAGGCCAAGCATTTACTACAGACCAAAATCCATCTATAAAGCAGTGACCCAGTTAGTAAGGAGACATTATCCTCATTCTACCAGACTATTATTTTTGTGTTTCTATGTGGGTCATAGCACAGAAAAATCCACGGAGGATTTGCCAGGGAAAATATGGAAGCTACAACTGAGGATTGTTGACCCTACTTTTCTACTCGAGTTGTCACATGAAGGAAAAGGTGAGACCACAGGGAGTAGCAAACCCAGACATTGGGATTTCACAGACACGAAAATGTTTTTTAAAAGAATTAGGAAACTGACTCACAGTTGCTAACTTTTACTTTTGCCGTGCAAATATATGCTTAACATGATCACTCTCATCTATTACTATCATTTTGTAAAAGGGCATTTTAACACCAAAAAGGAGGGAGATTATGATCTCAGAGAAAAGGGCTGATCTTTCCTGAATAGATCAGTTAGCCCTCTTATACTAACATCACTACGAAGGCCTGCCCACCCCGACTTGGATTGAATGTTTTGTTTTGTTTCCACTTTAAACCAATGAAAAGTACTTCAAGGCAATCCCAATCAACATACTGTATAGCCAGAAGAATGAGGCCAGAGGGTACTGTGATGCAGGCTCCCAAAGCAACTTGGACCTGAGCTCAGCAGACTGGTAGGGAAATCCCTGAGATAACTCTGGTTGTGAGTTAAGGTGATCCAACAGAAAACCAAGTACATCATGGCATTTTACAAGCTTTGCTGTGTACTCTGCCCAGCCCTGAGAGAGGGATGGAGGCACCAGGAGTGCACACCCTCTCCCACACTGCCGGTCAGCTTTCCAAGCTTGGTGATCCTTTTCCAGCAGATGGCAGAACACACACAGAGAAAACTCCAAAGCCACCCAAGGTTTCTGCCTCTCAATTGGTCCCGGGTATGATTTCTTTAAAAGTCTTGAAAGAAGAAAGTTTGCAAAAAAAGTCCCACCCACACTCCACCTTGAAACCTATTTACACAGTACTTCACAGAGAGGCTGAAACTCTTTGCAAAGGGAAAAGCCACAAGGTAAAGAAAGCCTGACCAATAAACTGCAAAAACCAGGATAAACATCTTCGAGATGTTAGAGAGCCTAGCAAATAACTCGTGCATTTTTTCATTCTAAACCGAAAGCTTTCATTAATCTTCATCACATGAGCCTATAAAGGTATAGTTATGAATAGTCTTTACTAAAGAAGCCCATGAATTTTACATTGCCTCTTTCCAATGAGAGAAGTCATACAGTAACCAAAGTTATTCCTGACACAGTGGGTCAGAACAGCCAAGAAAACTAATCTTGTGTCTCTACGGGTGTGTGTTTTCACAAAAGCAAAACCATGTTCCAAGCTGAAAAAGTTTTTCCTAAAATATACTCTAACTGAATATTTCAGACACAATAGTAAGTAAGTAGGTCACTTGCTCTCTAGGATTCAAAGAATATCAGCTTGTGGTATTCCATCTGCAGTTAAAAGGAAAGCACTCCACACCACAAGAACATCTTCACCATAAAGCTCTTTATAGCAGAAGCTGCAGCTCAGGGGTCAGATCTATGGCCATGAGTTTTGTAGATAATTTTCAAAACTCATTAGCATCCTCAAGAGTACCAGTAATTGAGCTTCCAAAAAATCTGCAACAACCATACCTACACTACCACCCTCCCTTGCAGGCAACTTCTAGTCAGAAATTGGACCCAGGAATATATGTCCTAGAAACATTTTTAAATAGCCTTAATTTGGTTGTCAAATCATGCTCCTTCTCCATGCTCTCTTTTTTTTTTTTTTACAGTGTCTAATCCGGTCCTGCCCCCACCCCCAAACAATTACCCAGTGTTCCCAGGGATGTACCACACTCTGTGCTTTCCAGGATGCTACCTGCCATGCAAAATAGAATGTTAGATCCAGAAAGGATCTGACAGAGGAATTAACACAGCTGCTTCCACTGATGAGGAAACCTCGGCTCTGAAAAATACACTCCCCTGGGCCACAATTTTCTGGTGCCAGAGTTACCCCCGTCCCTCCAGGTCTCATCAGATTGTTCATTTTCACCAGACGACAAGCGTGGGGACAGAGTGTCTGACTTCGTGGTTACTCCTCTCAGAAAACGGGTCTTTGTTGAACAAGGGGTTTGGGTTTGGAAATTGCAGGAGAGACCAGTTGGAGCAGACACAATTTTGAGCAGTGGGTACTTTCCATGTCCTCAAATGACATTCTGCCTGTAAACAGACCACACTATAAAAATGTAAGCATGGAGGACTGAGCCCTGGAACCCCTTGGCAACTGTAGAGAACATAAGCTCCATGAGGGCAGGGACTCTCTTTTATTTACACCTAGTGTGAATTCACACCCAGTACCTACAACAGAAGCTGTCACTGAATAGCAGCTCATTAGTAAATATTTGCTAGATGAACAAAATGAAGGATGGAAGCATCCCTCTTCCATTCTCTCTATACTCAGTCCATCTCTACCCACTTTTTGCTCCCTGTTATACTTAAGTCTAGTTCCTTTCATCAAAACTCTGTTGTCAGGTAATACCTATCAGTCATTTGCATTTTAGTAGCCTTTAAACCACTGCTTGGAGTGTTTGGAATTTCAGTTTTCTAAAAAAAGCTCTGGCCCCTCTGCAGGCCCAGTCTCAGTCAGCAATGGAAGGTCTCTGTGGCCAGGCCCTATCCATCCTCCTCCCCGTGCATATGGGGAATTCTTTGGAAGAACAGCAAACTGTTCATAGGAACAGTTCCTTTCCCCAATGACCTCTGGATTCCCTCCTTTGGCTCTCCTTAGCTTTCACATCTTTGTAAAATAATCTAAAACCCTATCTTCCTGCTGTCTCTATCTTCCTTTCTCAGCTGTCAAAACCTAGAAGACATGCTGCTGTTGTGTATTTAGGCTCAGCTGTACTGTTCAATAAATGCCAAGCCGCTTGTTTCCCACACCTCACTCAGTGAAGCCAAAGCACCTCACCTTATTAAGCAGGAGCCCATCCTCACCCTATCACACACTAGAGGGCGCTGTTGCTATATCCAGGCCCAAGGAACTTGGAGCCATGGAGAAAAAGGAAGTGACAGAGCTCTCAAACTCCTGGGAGACATTCCTAGCTGGGCCTCTCTGCACAACCACGCTGCACAGTTTCTCAGAACCAAAGACCATTACACCTCATCAAACTATGCAATTCCAGGGTGAAGCTTACACATGGTACAATAAAATGGGAGGACTGAAGATTTCCAAACTAAAGATTTTACTGTAAGACTCATTTAGGGACACAGGTTCACATAAGAGTATTTATGATGACGACTGGATGTGAATAATTAATTCTCACTCACCACTGAAGAAGACAATTCTGTTTGGACAACCAAGCGGCAAACACTGTCAGGCAGAATTAGATGTATCAAAGGCAACCAGAACAGCCAGGAAACACTTGAGCTTGTCCGTGCTTTTCACAGTCATCTTTCCTGGTATGTGATGTCTAAGACTTTGGGAATGAAAGCTTCATACACAAACAAATGAATATCAGTCTCTCTCAGCCTCCAGCTTGGCTATTGCACAAAGCTTGCAGGCTGCCAGAGAAGCCTCCCTGGCCTCGGTTAACTCTTTGCTTGAATAACTGGTGGACCTGCATTGCAGGAAAAGCTCTCTCACGCAGCAGAAGGTCTTTTCAAATTTCTGAACAAGTCATCGTACAGAGAAAGTATACTTTCGTTGGGTTTGTGGGTTTTTTAAGATAAATTGAGAAAAATGGGTATTTTTTTTAAAGTTCTCTGAATGAGACTCTCACCTAACAGTATGAACGTTAAACATTCCCACACAGGGAAGAATGGATCTGCACCAAGGGAAATAACTCTGGTATTAATCCAAGAAGAAACAATCCCGCTCGCCCTCCCCCCACCACCAGCTGGGGTTTCACACTTTTGTTGCAGTGATTTGGGTACTCCACACAAATGCTAATGAGCAACAATTCACTAATGCTAATGATTAGAACTCTCCTTGGCTCCAAAAGCAACCCAGCCAAGCTAGAAGCTTGAAGGATCCCAAAGTGTTTCAAGAGGGACTCAGCCAGTCAGAGGTGCCTTTTTAGGGCAAGTCTTACACAGAACATTTTCCTTTTGCTCTGAACTCCATCCCTAAAAAAGACACCATCCCAACTACAGCTGCATCAAACTTTCACATTAAATGCAAGGAATTTCCAGTACCAGGTCTTTTGCAATAACTAGCTTGACATTTCCACATAAAGCTCTAAAGACGAGGATAAATATACCATACTTAATAGAGTGCTGGGGAAACTTCTAAGAAAGTAGCCCTTAACCTAACTTCTGCCCTCACATACCCAAAAGATATACTCCCCTTAGTTACCAAGGCTGTCTACCGCAGGGAACAGATCAGAATGAGGAGGCTGGGGGATGAGACGTGGGGTATAGTTTGAAAACGCATACTCTGAAAAAGTGACTGGAGAGCCCCCTGAAGGGACTCTGCTTAACCTCATTGGAAATCACTTAGGTTATTTAACACGATCATAAAGCAAAGAGAGAACACAGGTGGGTAACACCAACATATTCATGATTTAAGGTACTGATGAACAATGCGTGAGTACCTCCAGTTCTACCCTGAAGTTTTACTCTTTAAAATGAAAAACCCAAAGACAGAGCCTTGAATCTACAGTTAACCAAAAACCTTCATATGCAAAATGCTAACTAGTTTGAAAAGTAATAGCATAAGCAAGTTTTAACTTAACATTTTCAGCTACAAGTCATTCCTGTGATTTCCTAATCCAAACTGTGAAAGTCTTGCTTCCTTAGTAAATTGAGCAGAGATCTCAACCACGCTTACCCATTAGATTCACCTGAAAAGATTAAACCATCCTTCCCGCCTCAATGGACTATCATTCTTAATCGGCTTGGGGTGGGCCCAGAGCAGAGTACCTTTTTAAACTCCTCAGGTGTACGGCCAGGTCGAGTACCACTGAGCTGGGGTATCCAGGCCCACCACCTGAATGTAATTAACTGCCTTCTTTGAACTTCCCCATATCTGAATTTTATTCTGCACAATGAAGTTAATCGAGAGTCCTCCCACCGGAATAGAGTAAAAAGAAGACTGTAATCATAAAAAACTTTGAGGTAATGAAAAAAAAGGAAGTGGGTACTTTTATCTTGATATTTGAAACCAGTTGTTGGCACTGCTAACAATGAAGCCACAAGATGTTGATGAGACGGTGAGATAATATAGCAAATATGTAGCAAATCTGTAATTCTGAGGTATAAATGTGTTACATCTCCTTACCAAAGGATTTATTGCATTGCAGAATTCAGCATTAAATTCAAACAAAGAAGCAACAGAGGGACAGAGAAGAAAGGGATGTGAGAAGCCTGCATCGTGAAAAGTCTAAACTTATATCCAGATGGTGCTGGAAGAGAGGTTCAAACCCTTAGTCCTATGGTGTGAACACAGCATCGCCATCTGGGGAAGAAGCCAGCAATGCCAAGACCTCCCTGCCCGCCTCTTCTTTGCTTTTTTTCCTCTCCCACACCTCCCTTCAAGGCCAGTGGACCTAGTGGGGTTCCTGACTGAAACCACTCAGATCCCTCTGCCCTGAACAGTACAGAACAGTCAGCCTCTTACTGCTGGCAGAAGTTAAGGGGAGATAGGCTTCCTAAGGCCCTAAACCATCACTCAGCACACCAAATAAGATCTGGGGACTGAGAATCAATAGACTAAACTGTAGAAATTAGGACTCTCAGAGTCCCAACTTGGGGTCAGAAGAGGCTAAATGGTACCCCTCAGTTACACAAGCTCTGAACTGGCAAATTTTACCTTCCTGGACAACAAGAATCACAGATCCGCTTGGCCAGCAGAGGATGGCGTATCTCCACTCACCCACGCCTGTGGCATCACCATGACAGTAACACAGCTGGCTACGTAAGGACAAAACACGAGAAACACCTTACATAATCAAAGATATGCAGAAAGGTGACATGCATGGACTTGTATCGGAATTTCACTCAGGCAAAAGTCTCTAGCTCCTTCCAAATGTATCTCTAATGACCTAATTTGGTCAGGATTTTGGTGATACAGCTTAGCAACTGTACAGTTTAGCACAAAGTAGCTTCCCTATGCCTTCCTACAATGTACCCACAACCCCTGTTTTGACTCTTATCTCAATCCTTCCCAGTCAAGGCAAGCCCCAGGTTTTCAGTTTCCTAAATGGGGCCCAGGCCACCGCAATGACTCTTCATGCAGTCACCTCAAACTCTTGCTTCTAGAAGACTGAAGCAGGCTTCTAGTAGCCACCAGTTCTCAGGCATATACTGTGTTCTAGGCTCTTAATTTTGTCTTCACAACAACTTATTAGGCAGGTGTATCATCCCTATTTTACAGATAAGGAAATTGGAGCACAGAGAAACTGAATAACTTCTGTCCAAGGTCACATAATTAGTAAGCAGTACAGCAGTCTTTGAACTCAGGCCTGTCTAATGCTAAACTCATGTTCTTTAAAATAATAATGGTGGTTCTTATATAGTACCGCGTGCCAGGCGCTGATCTAAACACTCTCCAAATCTAACCTTAGTCTTTACAATAACCCTAGGAGAGAAATACTATATTTGCCACTACCTTTATGCAGGGAGAAAACTGACAGACAGATGCAACAACTCTTAAAGTTGCAAAGCTCATAACTGGCAACACCAGGATTCAAACCTAGGCAGGCTAATTCCAGCATCCAGACCTTAACCACAGTACATACTGCCCCCTACCGCATTCTCCCTGTAACTTAGTTCTTTCTGTATTCATTCATTCAAATATTGCTTATGTCCCCAACATCTTACCAGATATTATAGAAAGATAACTGTTATTTGACAAATTTCTTCCCTCAGGGAGCAGCAGTTTAGATGGGAAAAATCAGCAAAACAGTATCAAGAAAGAAGGCAGTTACCAGAATGTGAAGTCAGGTAATACGTGATTGGGGCAGCAGAAGAACTCGAGCACTCGGACAGGCAGAAAGATCTTGCTGAGCACTGAAACTGAGTCAAATTTGGAGAGGTGGAGAGAATGGTCCAGGTGGGGGGAATAATGTGAGCAAAGGTAAAAGAAGAAGAGGACTGGGGACGGAAGGAGGTAACTGCCCCCCATGCCAGACCCTGTATGGCTGTTTTATGTATGTTATCTCATTTATTCCTCATCCAGGTCTATAAAGCATCCTCATTTAACAGATAAAGAAAATAAGGTGCAGAAAGTCCAACAACTCACGATCATACAACGACTAAGGGACAGAGCTAGGTTCATCTACCTCCGACACCCTTCTCTCAGCCAGGGGCCTCTTCGCAGGTGAACACAAAATGAAGAGGCCAGGGAATCAAGCAGAGCACTGGCGGGGCCAGGCAAACTCTAACCATTCTGATTTCTAGACCCCTTAGAGCAACTGGGGTTCTCTGTCTTCCACCCGTCCCACAGGGTGTGTGCATTTTCAACTTAGAAGCCTCTTCCCATGGAGTTCCCACTCCAAACAAGCTCCCTTTCTGCAAACTGACATATTGTGACTTGCCTTGTCCAAGTATAGAGCAGTCCTTTCGGGCCAGTTTAGCTCACCAGGAAAGGGCCTCTCTGAGAACAAGCTCTCTGCTGGTGGGGCCAGCTGGCGGGGACACAGGCTAGGCCTTGGGGCCCTCTAGGATCCCCTAATCCAGACCCCTCTGTTAGGAGGAAAAATCTGAGGCTCAGAGAGGGGAGGGGAGTGACTCACTGAAGGCATTCCCTCACCCCACAAAAAAAAAAAATGAAAAAAAATTAAAAAATCTGAGCTCCATAAAAGTGCTTTGGCAAGCAGAGGTCTGAAATGCCTCCAACAGCCTGGAGAAGAGGGAACTAAGGATCTGCCTTCCCACATAGTCTCTCTTTAGACTCCAGTGCTGCTAAGACTAAAAAGGGCAAATCTGTTTTCTTAGCAAGGTTCAAGCTTGACTCAAATTTGTATGGTTAGGAAGGGAGTAGAGGTGCAAGGCCATCTAAATGTGAATCATCAGCTCTTAATCAGCAACCTGGGGGGTGGGAAGTTTTGGGAAAGCGCGCCTGCGAGACCTTTGGATTGGCGCTCTTCCCTCTGTAGGGAAAGCAAGCCCTGATGTGACAGCACCCACTTACAGCCTCTTATAGCATGCGTTTTACAGCACCCACTGTCTAGAACAGGTATGTAGGTGTCGTGATGCTTCCAGTGTACCCTCAGGTGGCCCTCTAAACAGACTTGAAGTAATAGACCCAACTACAGCAAAGGAGAATCTGCTGTCCAAAGAGTAAAAGCAGTACCCATTATGTCATCATCAGAGTGTTTAAAACATATATCAGGATCATTACTCATCAAACTTTCCCTCTGGGAACAGATATAGCCCATTGCTCTTTCTAAGGCCGAAAGCCTGTGTGTTATCTTCCATTAATATTTCCTGTCACTCTTCAGTTCCATTTCCACCAATCATCACATTAGACCACAGCCAAAAGACATACCGTTTTTAAAAATGTACTTACCTTAATGTGCTCAGAGTACTTATAGGTCAATTTCCCTGCTGGCTACTTTTAGTGTGGTTGTACAGTGTATGATGAGGACTTCTTCTCTTTCTCTTTAGCATTAGGTAAAATCCTCAGACGGAGCAGAACCTAGATATATTTAAATAAAATAAACCAATGACCTTAGGCTATATCATTCACATAGGAGTGGTTGGATATGCATTTTTTCTAATCTAGGGCCTATTGGCCAAAAGTAGTTTGAAATATTTGGGAACCTAGTGATTGGATGACTTAAAGGTAAGGAAGCTGGACCTTTCCTCTTTCTTTAAATTCTCTTTTCCCCTACGCACACCTCTCTGTGTTTGCCGCCTACCTCTCTGACCACTCATGGTTAGGTTGCTTTATGTATCCCTCTTCCTCTGCCAAGCCCTAAATGTTGGTATTTCCCTGAACAAACTCATCTATTCCCATGGGCACAGCATATATTCCCAAACCTGTACTTCAACTGATATCTCTCTTCAGAACTTCAGACCCATTCACGAAACTACCAAACTCCCACAAGCACCTCAAACTCAATCTGTAGAAAAATGAACTCCTCATCTTCTCTCTCTGCCACCTCCTCACAGCCACTTCTCTCTCTCTTTCTTCTCTTGTTGATGGCACCATCTTCTAGCATTGCCCATGTAAGAGACCTAGGACTCACCCTTCACTCCTTACTCCTCCCCACCCAAGATCCCTCACATCCAATCAGTGTCAAACACTGTCATCATCCTCTCTTGAATCCATCCACTTTTCTCCACTCTCACAACCACCAGCCTAGTTCAGGTAAAAATCATTATTTCCCAAAGTTGAGATAAGTCTCCCAACTGGTCTCCTGACCCTACTTGAGCTCTTCCAATCCATTCCTTATGCTGAACCCAGTGATCTTTCTAATATGTATATCTAAGCATGTCATGCTTTTCACTAAAAATCCTCCTGTAGCTCCATTCTGCTTTTAGGATGAAGTCCAAATGTCTTAACCAACTGAAGATATCCTGCATAACTTGGTCTCCACATACCTCTCCAGCCGCATCTCTCACCAGAATTCCTTCACATTTCATGTTCCAGCCCCACAGAATCTCTTCCAGACCGTCACACCTGCTGTTCTCTTGCCTGCTGGCCTTCCTAGAATCACAGAATTGTACAGAGAAAACGGACTGAAAAATACCCAAATCAGGACCGTAAACCAATTTCCTCCTTATCTGCAGAAAACTCAATCCAATTAAATAAACATTTATTGAGTGCCCACCAAGGGTAAAATACTACCTTAGCAGCTGCAAAGACACTTAATAAGTAAGGCATAACCCATGCCTATGGAACTTGCAATCTCATTGCTTCTCTTAAACCTGAGTTTTAAAGTTCAGGTTCCTGGGCTTCCCTGGTGGCGCAGTGGTTGAGCGACCGCCTGCCGATGCAGGAGACACGGATTCGTGACCCAGTCCGGGACGATCCCACATGCCGCGGAGCGGCCGGGCCCGTGAGCCATGGCCGCTGAGCCTGCGCGTCCGGAGCCTGTGCTCCGCAACGGGAGAGGCCACAACATTGAGAGGCCCGCGTACCGCAAAAAAAAAAAAAAAGTTCAAGTTCCTGAAATGTAGTTCCTTTCCTCAAACTTAAGTTCAAGGCACGCTAAGAAACTATCTGTTCGTGACACAACTGGCTTGTGCCTATATTTACTTTACCAGAATATTTCACCCCCATCTCTCCCAATCCAGGGCCCACATACCATCTCCCAATTTCTGAACTTCAAAGAAGCACTACCCGGCTGTTTATGCCTAGATTAGAAAGCTCGAAGTTCCTGTTGGCTTTTTCAGCTGTGGCTTATGGCAATCTAATTGGCATCGATCACCAGGGATTCCCAGGAGCCTGAAGTCCAGCATTTAGTAGCTATGTGTGGTGTTGCATCAGTCAGGACTGGAGTTTTAAGTTTAAAATACTGGAGCTCAGGAAAGGAGTAGAGAGAAGAGCCATCCTGAAGAAATTTAATAGATAGCCTTTTGGATTGCCCCTGAGCACACACACAGCAAAATGATGGAGCTAGGCAAAGAACACTATCTAAAAGCAAAAGACTATATCCTATGTCTCTGCCGAGCCAGAATGTGATTTTAAGATGGAGACACAATCTTAGTGATAGTTTTCCTTCTTCTTGGTGGGTAGATGACTAGAAGGCTTAGTATTACTAGAATTTCAAAGAGGCATCCCCTCTGTGGGCAGACAAATGACCAAAAAGTCACTCCCTCCTCCTGACTGACTGGAGGCAGGCTTTGTGCAGGGCATGCACTGCATGTCCATGTGTGGTTGGCCCTGGATGGCACTTGTCTGCCTTCCAAATTCATGGCTATCACTACATAAATGGGAGATACTATCTCAGGTTTCTCACCACCCAGCCCTGAACAAGACGGGGTCTACTTTCAAAACACAGAAAGTTACTATAATACATTTTCCATACTTCTCTACTTGGAAACTCATGTGAAGATTCCTAGTGCCTTAAACTTTCATCATTTGTTCATAATGGCCGATCCTGGCCCACCCCTCCACCCCCCTCGATGAGGCAGAAATTTGGATTGTTCTCAAATACAACACAAAGAGAATTTCTGGCAACCAGAGTTTTACCCAGGGGTGGTAATGAAGCATAATTATCCTTGGCTGACCAGAAGCCGAATGACTATTAATAGAGAGAAGCAACAAGAAAGTGTCAAATAGGATAGGGAGCATGCTATACCTGGGTTGAAACACTCAACAATTAGGAACAGAATGTAGAGAACCAAGTGGCCATTTGCCCTATGTCTTATTCCTTTTGGTTTTTTGGGCTGGATTGATTCCTGTCTAGTTCAAGGTGGGGCGTGTACTAGCCTAATTTGGTCTGGGAACCAACCAAGGATTCTGGATGCTACTTTTAAGGCAGGTCCTGGGCCTTAGTTTACCTGTGTTCCTAGGTCTAAAACACCTTTCCTTCCATCTATTGCAAAGTAAGTTTGAGTGTTTGTCAGACAGCAACAGCAGTAAACGAGAGTCGAAAAAGATTGGATGCGGCATCATCAACCTCATGTTTTATTTGCATCCCTAGAACTCTGAAGATTCTGCATTTGGCATAGCAAAATCTCCCCCATAGGACTGCACGTGGAGTGACTTTCATATTTTCCACATCTCTGGTCTGGCCTTATTACTCAAAGGACATTAACCGCTGCATTCCATCTAAGAACCTATCAGTAAGTCTTTCAGTCTAAAGAAGTATCAAATAAGGAAATTACTGATTTACAAGCCAGAAATATTTATTGAGTTTGGAAACATTTATCAATTGCCTTCCATATGGAAAACAAAGGATTTAGCACTAGGATGGAGGAGGGTAGGGTGAAGAAGGGCTTGAAAGATGAGAGACAAGAAGCCTCCCCTCAAATGACCTTAAAATTGGGGGAAACACACAGACACAAAAATAAATAATACAAAAGAGAGACAGAGCCCAGGTGTATGGGGCTGTGCTTGCTGAAAGAGAACCAAATTTGGAACTTGCCATACCATCAACAACTTTTAAATATTTTTCATTCTTCCAGAGTAAAACCTTATCATACCTGCGAAGGAGAGAAACTACAATAAACAGAAATACGCTCCTTGAGGAAGATTTGTCTATATTCTTTTACTAATCCCAGGACAGAGGCCCTGAGGTTTATTTTCAGGTTGATCTGGTTTTGATGTGTATGAATGATTTGGTCAGTAAGATAGCAAATAGCCAAAGAGATCAAAAGGATTAGAAAGGCCCACTGAGACAAGATTATGATCCATCCATCAGCATATATATATCTGGGCTCTGCAGCACGGCTGGGACACAGACCTACTGAGCCAACTGGATGCCACCATAACTGTGTGCCCCAAGAGGCTTTTACACCCTGGGGAGACAGTAATGGCAGTCCTAAGAGGAAGATCTGTGAAACCAACTGCAGAGCTCCCCAGTACCCTGCATTAAAAGCCATCAAAATTGGAGGCTTTGCTGATAAGAGAAGTGGAGCATTAGGGAAGATAACTCAAGGTACTAAAAATCCTCAGTCAGACCCACTTCAGCTTGATTGTAATTCTTGGCTCCAGGCCTATTTCTGAAAGACATCAAACATGGAAAGAAAATAAGTCTGAGAAAAAATATAGCTTATTCCATTCGGAGGATAGACAATGAGACATGTAACAGATGGAATGGGAAAGGGCAAAGGGCGTATTTAGACTCACTACAGGATTAAGCGCTCATCTGATTAAAAGCAGCATATGCAGGGCAGAGGCAGAGCAAAACCACACCACTCACTCCACGCTTCAGGGTGTGCAGCCGTCAACACGCCGGAGACCAAGTGGGAGCCACAAACACAAGCCCCGCTGAGAAGTATCATGACTGGTTAACTGGACTGTGAAGGTTTTGCCTTGATCTTTAGTCATGAAAGTCTCAGCCACAGAAAGAACTACACATCTGTTGCAGAAGCAGAAGAGCTCAACTTTGTACCCTCAGTGCCAAGCATGATGCCGGACACATCAGGGCTTAATAACTGTGCTTTGAATGAGTGAAAGTCTAACCTCTTAGCTATATGCCCATGAGGTCTGGAAGGGGTAGAGGTAGTCTGTAACCATATGTCCTGATTTGCCTGATAATCCCAGACTATACCTGTTGTATCCGCATAATCAGTAATGGCCCCTTTTACTTGCTAAAGAGTATCAGTTTGGACAGCAAATTATATTTTACTTTAGGTATATAGTCTGTCACCAAAATGAATGTTTTCCATTGATTAGATGATCACAAATACACATGGGGCCCTTTATTTTTTCAACCAAGTCACTCCTCAGTCCTTGCAGAGCCTGTCTTTGGTGGACTTAGTGAGGTCCTTTTTTCTCTGGTCTCCCGTTTTATCTCTTCGCCCATGTTTCCCTTATTTCTTCCATCCCTGTTTTTCCTTCATGAGTCCTGGCTCTACCCCTGGGGTGGGGAGTGTGAGTCAGCCTCTCTGTGTCCTGTGAGTTCTGATTATTTTAAGTCCTTCAGAGTCTCAGAGGAACACCACTTCTAACATATCCTTCCTTGCTAATATTCACAACCTTTCATAGCATGACTTCAATGTATTTTTGTGCTGACAAAGTCTCTATTTTTTTTCTGACTTTCCAAAGACCCCTCTCAAGAATGAGTGATAATGGAGACAAGGAAAGAAGGAAGCAAGGGAGGAAGAAAACCCTGTATTGCTACAAATGGATAAATGAACAAAAAGCTTGAGTGAGGGCCTACATATGGACAAGGAGATGGACTTCTAGTCCTATGGCTTTTTCTTACCTACCAAAAAGAAAGGGCTGAATTACATCTTGCTTTTTAAGCAAGGAGTCTGATTTATTCCTGAGACTTCTATCTATTTCCATTTATTTAGCTTAGCATTTACACCAGCAGGATTCAAGAACAAATTCTATTTTGTTCAAGATAAATCATCATTCACTCCTGGAAGCCCAAAACCATCATAAAAATAAAAAGAAGTAGGAGGGAAAAGGAATGTTAGTAAGAATTGGATCCATTAATGAGTTTGGGATTTTGATATTTTTTGGGTAATTTTTTTCAATCTTTCTCTCAGACCATGAATGGGAGTTTATTATCTGGGGTGTAAACTTCTTATGAGCTTCTGACATTGCTGCTAATAAGGAAATAATAGCAGATCTATAGTCTCTGTCTTCATAAAAAGAAGCAAGAGACTCATTTGGCCATATCAGACTGAATCAGGAACCTTAAAAAAATAAATTAACTCTATATAACAGGATGTAAAGTTAGAGTCTGAAGACATGGATTGGAATCCCATTCTATTCGTTCCTAGCTGCGTGGCCTTGGACAAATCTCTTGGGGACTCAGCTTCTCAACTGCATAATGAGAGGCTTATTTGCTTAAGCTCCACCTATCACTCAAGCTCTATGAATCTACGGCTTAATCATTTGGTCAGGGAGAATTTCTTTCTCCAATAATCCCCACATGAAGGGCATCAAATGTTCAACTCCATCTCCTACTCCCACATCCCACTAGTTATCTTCTAACACCCCTAACAGAAGGCCTAGGATCTCTATGCTCCCTTACTGCCCCCATCTTTCCCTGTAATCCATATGCTCTGGATTCCATAACTTCATCAGGGTGATTTCTGGTAAATGAACTGACTCTGCTCACAGTGCCTGGCTGTGCCGTGGCTATGAGCTCTCTGAGGACAGCAAAACATCTCATATCAAAGGGTCCATCTGTCTTTAGCTGGAAAATATATTTTGAATAATCAAGTTTGCTACAAATTGGCCAGCTCAGGTCCACTACTGAGAAATCAATTGCTCAGCCTTTCATGTCTCTCCTGAGCCAGTGTATGTTGTTCAGTGGATTCAATACTACAACAATCTCAACCCCTGCTCCTCCTTGGCAAGGAATGTTATTTCATTACACCTGCCTAGAAAGGTACCAACATTCCCTGACTTGCTATTGACACTCATTGATTCAAACCTGACTCCCAGACATGTTTGCTTACTAAAAGGAGTCTAAATAAAGCATGTGTTACTCATTTTCCCCTAGCGAGAGAAGATTTTGTAAAATCGTCTTGCAGCAACCCTTGTCAATATGGTTTAAAAATAGTGCTCACAATTCACTAATACCCTCTGTGCCTGTGGTATGGAAACACCTTTACATAGTCAGACCCAGGGATCTTAAACCCCATTTGGAGATTTCCAGAAAGTTCTCTTATAACTACTTCATGGATTTGCTGGGACCATGAAATGAGATGATGCATGCGAACTGCACAAACCCCAGCACATTACAGGAACTCTATTTTTTCCAGTGGGTGAGAAAGATGCCTTAGAGAAGGCAGCACTGCCGAAGCTCTCTTGATGATGATAGGAAAGATTACTGTGAATACACGGTAAAATGGTAGGGGTAGGACAGAAGGAATGAATGTATAAGTAGATAGGAAAGTGAAACAGATGTGGAATAAAGCATGAGCATAATGTGAGAAAGTTCTCCCAGACTCTGCCTTCTCAGCATCCCAAATGGCCACACTCATGGGAACAAAGTTTTCTGGTGGGTCTCAAGTTCCATCCTCATTACAGTCTATAATCTACCTACAAACTTCCCCTTCCTGCGCTCTGAATGCTGCCATCATAAGAACACATTCTCTGCTCCTTAGTTTCTTTTTTTTTTTTGCTTCCTAATTTCTTATGTGTAATTCCTACATCTCTCCCATGGTACCAAAGACATTCATAGCTCTACCTTTGATTTCTCTGGTCTGCGTGGAAACAGCCACCTGAGATTCTGCTTTACAGATAACTTGATAAATTCCATTGATGTTGGAACCCATGTCCATTTAATTCTCTAGGAATTGTACCTACAACTGCTCTGTTGTATTCAAGGGTCCATGGTTTGTATTTTCTTTGTGACAATCACGGACGACATCTATAGACTTTCAAATGCTCTCACTGCCTAGCTGAAAACAGTGTCCCACACAAGGGGACACAAGGAAGAACTGTCCTGCTCCAAACAGCAATGCTGCTCTCTTGTCCTCTGCATTGGTAAACTCTGTCTGGCCTAGTAAAATGCTTCCTAGAAGAAAAGTGCATCAAAAGCCTCCATAATTCTAAACGTTAGCTTTGCTAGGCTGACTACCATGCTCCTGCACCCTGGTTGTAAGACAGATTCTTCATGGTCCCTGAATCCTGTTCCCTTGTCCCTACTAACTGGGTTCAGGGACAGTGGCTGGCACAAGGCACTCCTGTGAAAGAGACTCCCAACCCAAATCTACCAACCACAACATGAATCCCTCGGATTGGACTGTTCCCAGTCTCTTTTCCTTGATTTTCTTTCTCTAGCTTCCTCTGTGCTTTTCATAATTACTGTTCTTCCTCCTATTACAAATGAACCTCTCCTTCCTTCTGTCATCTCCTAAACTTCCCTGAAGGAACTTTTTAGTAAGTTCTGGCAAAAGTAGCAAGAATGCTAAAGACCAGTCAAAAAAAGGAAGCAAAACCCAAAAAAGCTAAAGGAAGCAGGCTTTTGGCTCTGGAAAACAAATGCTTTTATGCTACCTTAGGCACTAGCGCAGAAGGGTCCCTTGAAAAGGAGTCAGGCTATAACATTACTTAATATTGAGTATCTCAGCAGCACTGCAAGGTGATGTTTACCATGGCTTTCCTTGTACCAAGGGCTGGGTTTCCAGCGACCCATTTGCTGGTGCCAATTTCTAATAGCTTTATGGCCAGAAACTACTGCCCAACTGGGGCGAGGGAGGGCAGGGTGCAGAGGGAGACAGGATTAGATCTAGGCCCAGGGGGTCAGTGGCAGTGTGCACAAAAAGCTGGCCCCTGGAGGGAACAAAGGCCAGGAATTCCCTTGGCCCCTTGGCAGCCTGAGGGTGTCACTTGTTGGAAAAAATGAGGTCTAACCCAGATAAAAGGGGAAGCTGGTACCTCACCTGCCAGGTCTATACTGAAATATAAACTCCAGCCTCTGGAGCTTCTTCCAGCTGCCAGCCAGGTGCCACAACAACTTGGTACCAGGCTCTGGCCCTCCCTTCACCATACCCTAGTAGGAAAGCATCCCCAGGATGAGGTTCAGCAATACTCTTGTCTATAAGGGTGATAAACAAGGAGTTTAGAGCCTGAACATCTTATCTGAGGTGATGACAAGAAGCCCAGAGAGAGACTATACAAGAGTCCTTGTATGGCCAACATAGTCTAACTGACATCTTTGTGTAAATGAGAAGGCCCTCCCTCACTGTGAGTAGATAGAGACCTGTGGGTGCACAGCTTGGGTGAAACACGGGCATGATTTGTGCTCAGGTACAGTGCACAATGCATAGCAACACAGAGCCGTCCCATTCCATAGCTCAGGGGTTAGAAATAATTAGGTTCAACGCAGAGTGTCAGAAAAGATGGCAGGTGTCATGTCTGGGTCAGCCTTCTCACACCCTTCTGCATGTTGGGGCATCAGTCTGTGCCAGGCTAGCTAAGGACAGAGATGCTAGGAGGAGCAAGGGTGACAGAAACATGGTGGCCCTACCAGGACTTACACTCAAGCCAGCCATGTCCTAACCTCACTCTGACACAGCCACTGAGACCCAACCCACTCCCGTCATCAGGCTCACTCACCACCATCTGTCTCTGAGGAAAATTATCTAGAACAATGCATGCCTGCTTGCTATGAGTGCATTTGGGGATCCAACAGTGATGTGAGGTACAGAAAATGGACCAAGCAGTATTATCACGATGAAGGAATCAAAAGGAATAGGGGAAAGGTCTCAAATAGGGGGGATTGGTTCCTAAAAGAAGAAGAATTGGACCACAACCCTCTCACTACTACTCCAAACATAAAGCAACAGATAAAATATAAAAAGAATGTATTAAGGGGCAACCTTCATGATGGCGGAGGAGTAAGACGTGGAGATCACCTTTCTCCCCACAGATACACCAGAAATACATCTACACGTGGAACAACTCCTACAGAACACCTACTGAACACTGACAGAAGACCTCAGACCTCCCGAAAGGCAAGAAACTCCCCATGTACCTGGGTAGGACAAAAGAAAAAAGAAAAAACAGAGACAAAGAATAGGGTCGGGACCTGCACCAGTGGGAGGGAGCTGTGAAGGAGGAAAGGGTTCCACACACTAGGAAGCCCCTTCGCGGGCGGAGACTGCGGGTGGCGGAGGGGGGAGCTTCGGGACCGCGGAGGAGAGCACAGCAACAGGGGTGCGGAGGGCAAAGCGGAGAGATTTCCGCACAGAGGATCTGTGCTGGCCAGCACTCACCAGCCCGAGAGGCTTGTCTGCTCACCCGCCGGGGCGGGCGGGGCTGCGAGCTGAGGCTTGGGCTTTGGTCTGATGCAGGGAGAGGACTGATGGCGTGAACACAGCCTGAAGGGGGCTAGTGCACCACGGCTAGCCAGGAGTGAGTCCGGGAAACGGTCTGGAGCTGCCGAACAGGCAAGAGACTTTTTCTTGGCTCTTTGTTTCCTGGTGCGCGAGGAGAGGGGATTAAGAGCGCTACTTAAAAGAGCTCCAGAGACGGGTGCGAGCCGTGGCTATCAGTGCAGACCCCAGAGATGGGCACGAGACGCTAAGGCTGTTGCTGCAGCCACCAAGAAGCCTGTGTGCAAGTACAGGTCACTATCCCCACCTCCCCTCCCGGCAGCCTGTGCAGCCCACCACTGCCAGGGTCCCGTGATCCAGGGACAGCTTCCCCGGGAGAACACACGGCTCGCCTCAGGCTGGTGCAATGTCACGTCAGTCTCTGCCGCCGCAGGCTCGCCCCGAATTCTGTACCCCTCCTTCACCCCGGCCTGAGTGAGCCAGAGCCGCCAAATTAGCTGCTCCTTTAACCCCGTCCTGAGTGAAGACCAGATGCCCTCAGGCAACCTACACGCAGAGGCGGGTCCAAATCCAAAGCTGAACCCCAGGAGCTGTGCGAACAAGGAAGAGAAAGGGAAGTCTCTCCCAGCAGCCTCAGGAGCAGTGGATTAAATCCCCACAATCAACTTGATGTACCCTGCATCTGTGGAATACCTGAATAGACAACGAATCATTCCAAAATTGAGGCAGTGGACTTTGGGAGCAACTGTAGACTTGGGGTTTGCTGCATGCGACTGACTGGTTTCGGGTTTTACGTTTATCTTAGTTTAGTATTTAGAGTTTATTATCATTGGTAGATTTGTTTATTGATTTGCTTGCTCTCTTCCTTTTACATATATATATACATATATATTTTTTTTTTCCTTTTTCTCTTTTTGTGAGTGCATATGTGTATGCGTCTTTGTGTGATTTTGTTTGTATATCTTTGCTTTTACCATTTGTCCTAGTGTTCTGTCTGTCCGTTTTTTATTTTTTTTTAATATAGTTTTCAGTGCTTGTTATCATTGGTGGACTTGTTTTTTAGTTTGGTTGTTCTCTTCCTTCTTTCTTTTCCTTTTTTTCTATTACTTTTTAATAATTTTTTTTATTTTAATAACTTTATTTCTTTTTATTTTTTCTTTCTTTCTTTCTTTTTTTCTCCCTTTACTTCTGAGCCACGTGGCTGACAGGGTCTAGGTGCTCCAGCCAGGTGTCAGGCCTGTACCTCTGAGGTGAGAGAGCCGAGTTCAGGACATTGGTCCACCAGAGACCTCCCAGCTCCACGTAATATCAAATAGCGAAAGCTCTCCCACAGATCTCGATCTCAACGCTAACACCCAGCTGCACTCAAAGACCAGCAAGCTACAGTGCTGGACACCCTATGCCAAACAACTAGCAAGAAAGGAACACAACCCCAGCCATTAGCAGAGTGACTGCCTAAAATCATAATAAGGTCACGGGCACCCCAAAACACACCACCGGACACAGTCCTGCCCACGAGAAAGACAAGATCAAGCCTCATCCAACAGAACACAGGCACTAGTCCCCTCCATAACGAAGCCTACACAACCCACTGAACCAACCTTAGCCACTGGGGGAAGATACCAAAAGCAACGGGAACTACGAACCTGCAGCCTGCGAAAAGGAGACCCCAAACACAGTAAGTTAAGCAAAATGAGAAGACAGAGAAAGACAAAGCAGATGAAGGAGCAAGGTAAAAACCCACCAGACCAAACAAATGAAGAAGAAATACACAGTCTACCTGAAAAAGAATTCAGAGTAATGATAGTAAAGATGATCGAAAATCTTGGAAATAGAATGGAGAAAACACAAAAAACATTTAACAAGGACCTAGAAGAACTAAAGAGCAAACAAACAATGATGAACAACACAATAAATGAAATTAAAAATTATTTAGAAGTAATCAATAGCAGAATAAAGGCAGAAGGATGGATAAGTGACCTGGAAGATAATATAGTGGAAATAACTACTGCAGAGCAAAATAAAGAAAAAAGAATGAAAAGAAGTGTGAACAGTCTTAGAGACCTCTGGGACAACATTAAACGCACCAACATTAGAATTATAGGGGTCCCAGAAGAAGAAGAAAAAGAGAAAAGGACTGAGAAAATATTTGAAGAGATTATGGTAGAAAACTTCCCTAATATGGAAAAGGAAGTAGTCAATCAAGTTCAGGAAGCACAGAGAGTCCCATACAGGATAAATCCAAGGAGAAACATGCCAAGACACATATTAATCAAGCTAAAAAAAATTAAATACAAAGGAAAAATATTAAGAGCAGCAAGGGAAAAATAACAAATAACATACAAGGGAATCCCCATAAGGTTAAGAGCTGATCTTTCAGCAGAAACTCTGCAAGCCAGAAGGGAGTGGCAGGACATATTTAAAGTGATGAAAGGGAAAAACCTATAGTCAAGATTGCTCCACCCAGCAAGGATCTAATTCAGATTTGACAGAGAAATTAAAACCTTTACAGACAAGCAAAAGTTAAGAGAATTCAGCACCACCAAACCAGCTTTACAACAAATGCTAAAGGAACTTCTCTAGGCAGGAAACACAAGAGAGGAAAAGACCTACAATAACAAACCCAAAACAATTAAGAAAATAGTAATAGGAACACACATATCAATAATTACCTTAAATGTAAATGGATTAAATGCTCCCACCAAAAGACACAGACTGACTGAATGGATACAAAAACAAGACCCACATATATGCTGTCTACAAGACACCCACTGCAGACCTAGGGGCACATACAGACTGAAAGTGAGGGGATGCAAAAAGATATTCAATGCAAATGGAAATCAAAAGAAAGCTGGAGGAGCAATTCTCCTATCAGACAAAATAGACCTCAAAACAAAGACTATTACAAGAGACAAAGAAGGACACTACATAATGATCAAGGGACAATTCAAGAAGAAGATATAAGAATTGGAAATATTTATGCACCCAACATAGGAGCACCTCAATACATAAGGCAAATGCTAACCACCATAAAAGGGGAAATCGACAGTAACACAATCATAGTAGGGGATTTTAACACCCCACTTTCACCAATGGACAGATCATCCAAAATGAAAATAAATAAGGAAACACAAGCTTTAAATGATACATTAAACAAGATGGACTTCATTGATATTTATAGGACATTCTATCCCCAAACAAGAGAATACACATTTTTCTCAAGTGCTCATGGAACATTCTCCAGGCTAGATCATATCTTGGGTCACAAATCAAGCCTTGGTAAATTTAAGAAAACTGAAATTGTATCAAGTATCTTTTCCGACCACAGTGCTATGAAACCGGATATCAATTACAGGGAAAAATTTCTAAAAAACACAAACACACAGAAGCTAAACAATACACTACTTAATAACCAAGAGATTACTGAAGAACTCAAAGAGGAAATCAAAAAATACCTAGAAACAAATGACAATGGAGACACGACAACCCAAAACCTATGGGATGCAGCAAAAGCAGTTCTAAGAGGGAAGTTTATAGCAATACAGTCCTTCCTCAAGAAACAAGAAACATCTCAAATAAACAACCTAAACTTACACCTAAAGCACTTAGAGAAAGAAGAATTAAAAAAAACCCAAAGTTAGCAGAAGGCAAGAAATCATAAAGATCAGATCAGAAATAAATTAAAAAGAAATGAAGGAAATGATAGCAAACATCAATAAAACTAAAAGCTGGTTCTTTGAGAAGATAAACAAAATAGATAAACCATTAGCCAGGCTCATCAAGAAAAAAAGGGAGAAGACTCGAATCAACAGAATTAGAAATGAAAAAGGAGAAGTAACAACTTACACGGCAGAAATACGAAGGATCATGAGAGATTACTACAAGCAACTATATGCCAATAAAATGGACAACCTGGAAGAAATGGACAAATTCATAGAAAAGCACAACCTTCCGAGACTGAACCAGGAAGAAATAGAAAATATAAACAGACAAATCACAAGCACTGAAATTGAGACTGTGATTAAAAATCTTCCAACAAACCAAAGTCCAGGACCAGATGGCTTCACAGGCGAATTCTATCAAACATTTAGAGAACAGATAACACCTATCCTTCTCAAACTCTTCCAAAATACAGCAGAGGGAGGAACACTCCCAAACTCATTCTACGGGCCACCGTCACCCTGATACAAAAAGCAGACAAAGGTGTCACAAAAAAACTACAGACCAATATCACTGATGAACATAGATGCAAAAATCCTCAACAAAATACTAGCAAACAGGATCTAACAGCACATTAAAAGGATCACACACTATGATCAAGTGGGGCTTACCCCAGGAATGCAAGGATCCTTCAATATACGCAAATCAGTCAATGTGATAAACCAGATTGACAGATTGAAGAAGAAAAACCGTATGATCATCTCAATAGATGCAGAAAAAGCTTTCAACAAAATTCAACACCCATTTATGATGAAAACCCTCCAGAAGGTAGGCATAGAGGGAACTTACCTCAACATAATAAAGGCCATATATGACAAACCCACAGCCAGCATCATTCTCAATGGTGAAAAACTGAAACCATTTCCTCTAAAATAAGGAACAAAACAAGGTAGTCCAGTCTCACCACTATTGTTCAACATAGTTTTGGAAGTTTTAGCCACAGCAGTCAGAGACGAAAAAGAAATAAAAGGAATCCAAATCAGAAAGGAAGAAGTAAAACTGTCACTTTTTGCAGATGACATGGTACTATATACATAGACTATCCTAAAGATGCTAACAGAAAACTAGTAGAGCTAATCAATGAATTTGGTAAAGTAGCAATTAAGGAAACACTGCCATTTACCACTGCAACAAAAAGAATAAAATACCTAGG
Organism: Globicephala melas; assembly: GCF_963455315.2. Taxonomy (NCBI): domain Eukaryota; kingdom Metazoa; phylum Chordata; class Mammalia; order Artiodactyla; family Delphinidae; genus Globicephala; species Globicephala melas. The sequence continues at coordinate 111,506,604 of NC_083315.2, read as the reverse complement.
AATAAACCTACCTAAGGAGACAAAAGACCTGTATGCAGAAAACTATAAGACACTGAGGAAAGAAATTAAAGATGATACAAACAGATGGAGAGATATACCATTGTTCTTGGATTGGAAGAATCAACATTGTGAAAATGACTCTACTACCCAAAGCAATCTACAGATTCAATGCAATCCCTATCAAACTACCAATGGCATTTTTCACAGAACTAGAACAAAAAATTTCACAATTTGTATGGAAACACAAAGACCCCGAATAGCCAAAGCAATCTTGAGAAAGAAAAACAGAGCTGGAGGAATCAGGCTCCCGGACTTCAGACTATACTACAAAGCTACAGTAATCAAGACAGTATGGTACTGGCACAAAATCAGAAATATAGATCAATGGAACAGGAGAGAAAGCCCAGAGATAAACCCACACACATATGGTCACCTTATTTTTGATAAAGGAGGCAAGAATATACAGTGGAGAAAAGACAGCCTTTCAATAAGTGGTGCTGGGAAAACTGGATAGCTACATGTAAAAGAATGAAATTAGAACACTCCCTAACACCGTACATAAAAATAAACTCAAAATGGATCAAAAACCTAAATGTATGGCCAGACACTATACACGTCTTAGAGGAAAGCATAGGCAGAATACTCTATGACATACATCACAGCAAGATCCTTTTTGACCCACCTCCTAGAGAAATGGAAATAAAAACAAAAATAAACAATGGGACCTAATGAAACTTAAAACCTTTTGCACAGCAAAGGAAACCATAAACAAGACAAAAAGACAACCCTCAGAATGGGAGAAAATATTTTCAAATGAAGCAACTGACAAAGGATTAACCTCCAAAATTTACAAGCAGCTCATGCAGCTCAATATCAAAAAAACAAACAACCCAATCCAAATATGGGCAGAAGACCTAAATAGACATTTCTCCAAAGAAGATATACAGATTGCCAACAAACACATGAAAGGATGCTCAACATCACTAATCATTAGAGAAATGCAAATCAAAACTACAATGAGGTATCACCTCACAGCAGTCAGAATGGCCATCATCAAAAAAATCTACACACAATAAATGCTGGAGAGGGTGTGGAGAAAAGGGAACCCTCTTGCACTGTTGGTGGGAATGTAAATTGATACAGCCACTGTGGAGAACAATATGGAGGTTCCTTTAAAAACTAATAGACTAGGGGTGCTTACTACCCAGAGACTCACTGAAAAAAACAAACAAAAAACTGAAGAATGCGTATAGAAACTGATAAAAATATAATAACTGTATATTTAATCCTTACCCATAAATATAATAACTATTTGGGGGGGGAGGGTTAGGTTTAAATAAAACCCTAGACAGCAATATGAAGAAAGATATGTGCAGTGTAGGTACAGGAGGAAGAGAGGAACAAAGAAATTATTTTCTTATCTAGAAGAGACAAGATATACTGAATAAACATAGGCTTTATAGAAATTTTTAAAATTATGTATATATGTTAAAACTTTAAGGACAACCACTAAAATAAAAGTAATGCATCATATATATTGCAAGCAACAAAGGGAATAAAGGAAAATAGAAAAAAAAAAATCAAGCACACAGAAAGCAGAAAAGAAAAAAAAAAAGCAGCAAAGAAAAAGCGTGGCTACAGCAGAAGTGTCCAGATGTCTGCCAAAGATTTGTGATCCTCTACCATAGTGAGGAACTGCTGCTGGGAAGTGGCTGTCAGGCCAAGAACTACATTTCCCAGGCCCCTCTTGCTTCTAGGTAGGACCATATGACTAGTTCTCATCAACAAAATGTGAGCAGTAGTGATATAAATAACTTTCAGGCTGATGTGGTTAAGAAGCAGCCTAACCCTTTCTTTCCCTTTCTAGGGTGATCTTGGAACCAACATGTTGGGAGTGGCAGCACCGCAAGATGGAAGAAACCTTGATTCCTGAATGACTGTGTGGGGCAGACCATACCCTCTGTGCCACTGATTGGATTTTTACATAACAAAATACATACTTCTATTATGTTAAGCCACTGAGGTTTCCAGGTTCATCTGTAACCACAGCTGGCACTACCCTAAGTAATACAGACGGTAAACAGAAAAAAAATAATTTGACAGAAATAATGTAGGTATATTATCAATCACAAAAATGTAAATGGACTAAGCCCAAGGGTTGGCAAACTACAGCTGGCAGGACAAATCTGGCTCTGTGCATTGATTTATGTATTGTCAGTGGCTATTTCTGAGTAGTTACAGCAGAGACTATATGGGTCACAGAGCCAAAAATATTTACTGTCTGATCCTTTCTAGGAAAAGATTGCTGACCTCTGAATTAAACCCATTTATTAAAAAATAGGATGAGAGCAAGTCAATTTTTTTTTTTTTTTTTGCGGTACGCGGGCCTCTCACTATGTGGCCTCTCCCGTTGTGGAGCACAGGCTCCGGATGCGCAGGCTCAGCGGCCATGGCTCACGGGCCCAGCCGCTCCGCGACATGTGGGATCTTCCCGGTCCGGGGCATGAACCCCGTGTCCCCTGCATCGGCAGGCGGACTCTCAACCACTGCGCCACCAGGGAAGCCCGAGAGCAAGTCAATTTTTAAAGATTCAAATAATGCTATTTACCAGAAAACATACTTTTTAAAAATCTCACCAAAGGTTTGCAAATAAGGAAATGGATAAAGATATGTCAAGCAAATACTAACCAAAAGAAAGAATACATAGCAATATTAATATCAGACAATATAAAAGGTAATGCGTGAACATTAACAGGGATAAAGTAGTATACTACATAAGGAGAAAAAGAAAACACCCCAGGAAGACGAAACAATCTTGAACTTGTAAGCACCTAATTATATAAAGCAAATGTGATAGAACTACAATGAAAACTTCTTCACAGCTATAAATTCAGAGGCAAATTTCAGCACGCATCTTTCAGAAACTGATAAATCAAGCCAATAAATTTTAGTTATATTAAAGAAGGAGCAATTAGGAGATCTGAAAGCTGTGACTCCCAATGCAGAACGGGTGGGGGTTTCAGAACCACCTGAGGAACTTTTTCAAATAATACATTACCCAGAGAGGAGAAAAGGAGAGATCTTCTGAGAACTAATTCAGTACACCTCTGTTACTGTCAGAAAGAGGGGGATCGCTTAGGGATGTTATGTTGTGGTAAAAAGAGGTTGAGAACTGTTAAGTCTTTCTCAAGATGCTGGACAGTGGCCAACCTCAATGATAAGCGCCCTGAAAAGAAACATTTGTGATTTATCAAGTACTTAAACCGTTTCCAACATGAGCTACTGCATGGGTACCAGAGACATCAAAGTACTGGAATAAGAACAAAAAAACCTGTTATGAGAGTGACCGGCTACCTCTCCTGATTTTCTGAGTACTTGTTTCTAATTTTCAAAACATGTCAGAGTTTTGTCTTAGTAGATTCAGTTTAACTAAATGTACAGCTTCTCAGGACAGAAAATAGTTTTTAAGGTGTACAAAACTATATATTGACTTAAAATCCTGGCTGAACAGCTTTAGGAAAATTTTACCAATAGACAATCTATTAAAAGGTAATCTACTCCCTCTAAAAGTTCAAAGTTCACTGCACAAGAGAAATTCGTTTAATCTAAGGAAACCACAAAAATGAAATTTAACTCTGCCGTACAACAGAGGAATGTAACGTTCTCATTCAATCAGTCCACCAGTCCACTTGGTTTCCTCTCTAGACCTCGCCTATGGGAAGGAATTTATAATAATGTAGTCAGTATATCAAAATTCCTCTCTAACAAATAAATTCTATGTCCATGGAAGTTTGCAAGGAATATATTTTGAGACTACACATTCAAAGGCAAGAGAAAAGAAATTGTGTCTAAATAATGGACTGAGGCACTAGTTCAGAAAATAAAAATACACAATTTCGGAGTAACGAGGAAAACATAAAATACTAGGGAGAGAAGTTCAGTTCTGACATGGCAGACAGGCAATACTACTTATTCTTGAATAGCTAAGTGACATGGTGAAAACGTGAAAGAAGGATTAGAGCAGAAAGAGAGAGGCTAGAAGACCTGGGTAGTCCATGCGTGAGTTGATGAGGGTGGGGATTTAGAGGAATGGCCCTAAGAATGAGATTTAATGTGAATGAAGACTGGGGAGGAGGAGCCAACCAGACAGGGAACGACTGGAAGAATGAGAAAAAAAGGAAGGAGGAGGAGGCAGGAGGAAAGAAGGGAAGATGGAAGAACAAAGATTACACTGATTACATTTACAAAACTGGTGCAGGCATGACGACAGGCAAAAGAAACCTGTATCTATTCGTGGAGGTTAGTTTTAGGCTCATTAAATTTAAGATGAAAGATAAAGATCAAAGATAAAAATCAGGCCAGCATTTGAATACAGTGATACTCAAACAGTAGCCCTTAGAGCCCTGCATCAGAATCCCCTGTGTGCCTATTAAAATGCAGATTTCAGGGCTCCCCTCCAGACCTACTGAACCACAATCCCAGGAATCTGGATTAAATGAATTTAGAGGAGGGAGGTACTGAGGGCACTGGAGTGTCCCCCATTGAACCAGAGATAAGATATGTATACTCTGTAGACCAAACTCCAAGTGGCTGAGCTTAGGATCCAAGCAGGATCCAAGCACTAAAGCATAGGGGGAAGGAGGTGGGGGGGGGGCGGGTGTCTCAACAGTTATGGGTCACAAAGAGTAGCCAACGAAGGATACAGAAAGAAAGGAGTTCGTGAGCTTAGCAGGAACCAGAATTATACATTATCACAAGGATGAGGGAGTTTGTGGAGAAAGTTCTATTGGGTGCTTGGATGGTTTTTTTTTCCTCTGTAGTTCTAGATAATTACATTGGGACTCCTACAGCTGGCCAAGAATACAGCTTGAGCCTGCTGATAGCATCCTAGACAGTAAGAAAAACCAATAGGCTAATAGTAGGTATACAGTAGATACAAGTAGTAGGACTTTTAAGTCTTAACTTCCCCAAAGCAAGAAAAGATCTTATGCCCTCTCTCATTTTCATCATGTATTTAACAATAAGTTATGGGTTTAAAAAAACGATTAAGAAATGTTTACACAGGTGTCTAATATTTTAAGCTTTGGAAGAAAAAAGGTGATTGGGCCCAAGTGTGCTTTTCCTCCCAGTTACAGTATTTCCTTTCCAGTGTTTTTAAATTGTCCTAGTTTCCAAGGTAACAGCCAATGGATATTGGGTTGTATTCCTCCCAGTTTAAGAGTTGCAGGCAGGTGCAGTTCAGGATGTAGTGAAGGCCTCTGATCCAAATACCCAAATGCTCTTCTTGAATTAATGAGCAAAAAATATTCAATCACTGCAAACCTTAAAGTTGAAAAAAGCTTCTCATGGCAACGACAGCAATTTACACACCTGCAGAGCTTTGCAATGCACAAGGCACTTTCCCAATCATTTCTCATAGATTCTTCCATCAACCCTCAGAGGCCAGCAGAGCAGACACTATTATTTTCTCCCTTCACAGGAAGGTGTATGTCCAAGGGATGGAGCAGGGATTTGAACTCTGACCATCAGGCTCAGGGATCTTTTTATGATACATGAAACACACAATTAATTTAAAAAGGTTTTTTTTCTCTTCAAAAGTAAATATGAGAGAAATACTTGATTGATGTTTTATCTGCAGTTTACATTATCAAATATTTCAATCAGGGTAGGCTCAGTTTTCCTGGTGAATTTGAAGGCTAAATTTCCTGGGAAAACAAAACCCTTCAGCTGCGTGAAGGAACAGTCGGTGGGGGAAGTGAAACCACAGTGTGGCTAAGGAGATGTGAAATGTAAATGCTTTATACAGTTGGGGTCTTGGTATAAGAACCAAACTCTTACTCACCCTACAATCCAGGGATATATAGAGCCACTCCTGGAAGCAGTGAGGCTAGCCCAAAAGTCCACCTTACATGAGGGCCTGAATGGCTTCCTGAAGGAGTGACTGGAGGCACATAATACAGGTCCAGGGTGTGGGGGGCAGAGTCTGGGTGTCTGTCATTCTGGAATCACCATTCTGGAATGATTCAGGACTAAAGATACAAAGAGCAAATTAAAACAAAGAATTATCTTACTAACGTCTCCCTGAGACCCTAAGAACCCAAAGCAACACTGTTTTGTGGCACTAGTTGTGCTGAAGGGCAGTGTGAGAGCACACTGGAGTGTAGAAGTTATTTCTGAAATAGGCCCTGTGTGAGCAGAGGCCTTCTTACCATGGAGTAAATGGGATAGTCATGGGAATATTATCTGCTCATAGCTATTGCAGCTTTTTTAAACATTAATTCATTCAGAAAGTATTTATTGAGGTCAGACTTTGTGACAGGTAGTTGGGATACAGCAGTGAGCAAAACAAATGAAGTCCTACTCTTTGGAAGTTCTATTCTAGTGGGGGAAGATAGAAAAAAAAAACAAATTGTGTGATGGACACAGATGTCATGGAAAAAACTGAAGCAGGATACAGGGGATGTAGCTTTCACAAAACACAAGTTGTGTGTCCATTTTAAATGTTTCTATAAATCAACAAAAATCCACTAGATTAATTTTACTAGTTGTGATCACTGAGGAACATTTCATAATGATAACAGGACCAATTCCTCAGGAAGACATAGCAATCCTAAATGTGTATATAGCTAACAACAACGTTTGCTTCAAAATATATAAAGCAAAAACTGTTGGAACTGAAAGACCAAATAGAAAACTCCATAATTATAGCTAGAGACTTCAACAGTCCTCACTCAATAATTGATGGAAGAAGTACAAAAAATCAGTAAGGATATACATGATTCTTTTTTTATAAAGCATTTTTAAAATTAATTCATTTATTTATTTATTTTTGGTTGTGTTGGGTCTTCGTTGCTGTACGCAGGATTTCTCTAGTTGTGGTGAGTGGGGGCTACTCTTTGTTGTGGTGTGCGGGCTTCTCATTGCGGTAGCTTCTCTTGTTGCATAGCACGGGCTCTAGACGCATGGGCTTCAGTAGTTGTGGCACACAGGCTTAGCTGCCCCTCAGCACGTGGGATCTTCCTGGACCGGGGCTCGAAACCATGTCCACTGCATTGGCAGGCAGATTCTTAACCACTGTGCCACCAGGGAAGTCCCAAGGATATACATGATTTGAACAACATTATCAACTAACTTGACCTATTAACATTTATAGAACACTCCAACCAACAACTGCACATTCTTTCTCTGCCCACATGGAACATTCACTAGGCATAGAACCTGGGCTGTAGAACAAGTCTCAATAAATTTAAAATAATTGAAACCATACCTCAAGGGAGTTAAATTTAAAAATAATACAAAGATATCTAGAAAATCCCCCAAATATTTGGAAACTAAAAGTAAGCATCTAAATGATCCATGTGACAAAGAAAAAAAAGATAAAAAGTAAAGTAAATATTTTTAACTAAATGAAAATATAAACACAGCACATTAAAATGTGTGGGGTAAACATACTCTTGGATTGGAAGAATTAATATTGCTATGATGGCCATACTACTCAAAGCAACCTACAGATTTAATGTGATCCCTATCAACTTACACATGATATTTTTCATAGAATTAGAACAAATAATCTTAAAATTTATATGGAACCATAAAAGACCCAGAATTGCCAAAGCAATCCTTGAGGGAAAAGAACAAAGCAGGAGGCAAAACCCTCCCAGACTTTAGACAATACTAGAAAGCTACAGTAACCAAAACAGTGTGGTATCAATGGAACAGAATAGACAGCCCAGAAATAAATCCACACACCCATGGTCAATTAATCTGCAACAAAGGAGTCAAGAATATACAATGTGGAAAAGACAGTGTCTTCAGCAAGTGGTGTTGGAAAAGTTGGACAGCCACATGTAAATCAATGAAGTTACGACACTCAAATCATACAAAAAAATGAACTCAAAATGGCTTAAAGACTTAAATATGACATGACACCATATGTCTTATATATAGTGTCTATAAGACACTGTATGTGTCTTATAGACACAAAACTATAATTCAAAAAGATAAATGCACCTAGAAGAAAACATAGGCACAACATTCTCTGACATAAATCGTAGCAATGTTTTCTCAGGTCAGTCTCCCAAAGCAATAGAAATAAAAGCGAAAAAAAAACAACTGGGACCTAATCAAACTTACAAGCTCTTGCACAGCAAAGGAAACCATAAAAAAAAAGAAAAGACAACCTACAGAATGGAAGAAAAGATCTGCAAACAATGCAACTGATAGGGCTTAACTTCCAAAATATACAAATGGCTCAAACAACTCAGTAACAAAAAAACAAACAACCCAATCAAAAAATGGGCAGAATACCTAAATACACACTGTTCCAAAGAAGACATACAGATGGCCAAGAGATACATGAAAAGATGTTCATCATCACTAATGATTAGAGGAATGCAAATTAAGACTACAGTGAGGGCTTCCCTGGTGGCACAGTGGTTGAGAGTCCGCCTGCTGATGCAAGGGACAGGGATTCGTGCCCCGGTCCGGGAAGATCCCACATGCCGCGGAGCAGCTGGGCCCATGAGCCATGGCTGCTGAGCCTGCGCATCCGGAGCCTGTGCTCCACAACGGGAGAGGCCACAACAGTGAGAGGCCCGCGTACCGCCAAAAAAAAAAAAAAAAAAAAACTACAGTGAGGTATCACCTCACACCAATCAGAATGGCCATCATCAAAAAGTCTACAAATAATAAATGGTGGAGAGGGTGTGGAGAAAAGGGAACCCTCTTACACTGTTAGTGGAATGTAAATTGATGCAGCCATTATGGAAAACAGTATGTAGGTTCCTCAAAAAGCTAAAGATAGAGTTGCCATATGATCCAGCAATCCCACTCCTGGACATATACCCAGACAAAACTATAACTCAAAAAGATAAATGCACCGCTATGTTCACAGAAACACTATTTACAATAGCCAAGACACAGAAACAACCAAAATGTCCATCGACAGATGAATGGATAAAGATGTGGTGTATATATACAATGGGCTATTAGCCATAAAAAAGAATGAAATAATGCCATTTTCAGCAACATGGATAGACCTAGAGATTATCATACTAAACGAAGTAAGTCAGAAAGAGAAAGACAAATAGCATATGATATCACTTATATGTAGAATCTAAAATACAACACAAATGAACAAATCTATGAAACAGACCCACAGACAAAGAGAACAGACTTATGGTTGCCAAGGGGGAGGGGGAGGGGAGTGGGGAAGGGAAGGATTGGGAGTTTGGGATTAGCAGATGCAAACTAGTATATATAGGATGGATAAACAATAACTTGTATGGATTATCCATACACTTGTATAGCATATGTATATACACTACTGTATAACACAGGGAACTATATACACTACCCTGTGATAAACCATAATGGAAAAGAATATGAAAAAGAATATATATGTGTATAACTGAGTCACTTTGCTGTACGGCAGAAATTAACATCGTAAATCAACCATACTTAAATAAAATTTTAAAAAAAACGTGTGGGGTACAGCTACAGCAGCTAAAATTGCCTAGAAGCAAATTTAAATGCTTCTATTAGAAAAGAAGGTCTAAAATTAATAATCCAAATTTCCACTATAAGAAACAAGAGAAAGAAGAGTATATTAAAGCTAAAGTAAATATAAGGAAGGAAATAAAGAGTAGAAATTAACATAGAAATGAACAAGCAATAGAAAAAAAAAGAAACCAAAACTGGTGGGAGTTTTTGGCAAAATACAACAAAATTAATAAAATTCTAGCCAGACAAATCAAGAAAATAGGAGAGAAAACACAAGTTACCAACATCAGGAACAAAAGAGGAGACCTCATTACAGATACTAGAGAGATTAAAAGAAAAACAAGGTAATATTATGAAAAACTTCATGCTGCTGCTTCAGGACAAAACTAGTCTTTTCCTGAAAACACAGAAGCATGTACACAGTTATAATTCTCTGAAAATATTGCTTCTCAGTGTAGTCTCAACCATTTATAATAATTATAACTTTAAACCAAAATAACTTCTATTTTGCCTAGAAGACTGGGGGCGTGGATAATGTGAACTGTCACACCCCAGCATTTTATCAGACTAGCAGAGCTCAAGAATTCACATAACACAACTTTCTACAGTCACTAATATTCCATATACAACTTCTCAAAATGGTAGAAATGAACGTGTTCATTAACATGAACCAAAGATATGATTTTTCTGTAGTATATAAAAATAAGAAGCTAAGGTATATAAAATTTAAATTATGCTTAATAATTAATACTTTAGTGTTCGATCTTACTTGCAAATGATCTAGGTATCCAGTGATTTTCCATTAATTAACCCAATCTAATGCCAATCCAAGATTTAACTTACCTAGATCTTGGAAATTTATTTTTAAGCTGATATAATTACTAATTAAACAAAGTACATCAGAATAAGGATTTAATTTGGTCAAACACAAATTTATATTTTTCATAAGCAAAGCATTAAATGGAAGTAAAGCTAGCTTACTTGACCTGTAAACATGTATAAGTTTAGAAAAAACATACCCAAGTATAAAAAAAATGTATACTTACATTATATGTAACACTGATAAATCAGAGAAGACATAGCTATTTTTATTAATCTATCCCTTCTTTTTTTGCAGTTTGCGCAAGAGACTTTAACTGGTTTAATGCGCAGAAGACTGGAAAATCTGTTTAGGAAGCAAGGCTGCTGGTGATAAGGACTCTACCCCTGGCTGATTCTGATTACAGGGAAATGATGCTGACTGGGAGATCCAAGAATCAGGTTTATGATGAGTTGCAGAATCTACATTTTGAAATAGTCTCCTGCCACATTCATTCTACCAGTATTAAAAGGTCCTACTGCAGTCTTGGTCTTCTTGAAAAACTGGAAGTGGAGAAATCCACAGCATGGGTTCTAGTTTTAGTTTCAGGAGATTGCCATTCAATAAAATTGGAGGAATTTTTCTCTCGCCCTTGATTTGTTTCCATGTCCTCTTCATCACCAACGACTATTGTCTCACACGTCCCTTCCGAGAAGCCAATTCTTCTGAGGAAGGAAGAATTGTGGAATCATTTCATTGCAGCTCCTAATTTTTTGATGATATAAATGTTATGGTTCTTTGATCAGCTACCACTAGTGCAGAAGGTTGGGAAGCTGTACAGGTTCGATAAAAACATCATCATCATCTTCCACTGATGACTTCTGAAATTTATTAGACCTAGAAAGTAAAGGATTAGGTGGACCACTAAATGAATTTCCTACATTCATGAGACTAGACACAGATATTTAATGAATGAATATGTGAATGGTCCTCATTGAGTCAGCCCGTCTGAGAAACCGCTCATTTCCCTCCCTAATTAATGAGTGGCCTCTGCTTTCCCAGGACATCCCCTTAGAACACTCCACACAGGCAACAACAGGTTCCAGATACTTGGCTGCTCTTATGGAAAGTTCCCTCCTCTATTCTGGACCCACACTCACAGTTATTTTTAACACACAGATTGGGTTAAAAATAAACCCAAGCAATGATAACAGCTTCCTGCCTTAGCCCTCCTAGAAAGGGTATCACAGTTTAAAAAGGATGTTTTATAATTTGAGTAAAAATGCAGTGCTCTAGTGACTAGAAGAACATTCAGCCATCAAGGGTAGGAAGACTTCATCTGAGTTAGGCCTTTTGGATCATCTCATACACCCTCTCCTCATCATGCCCTTCCACACCTCTGAGCTTTTATGGTGTGACTTCCCTTGGTTTCTCATCAACCCTGGCCACCTGGTGAAATGTCGCCTCAAAAGTATCTTCTCTAGCTCTCCTGGTTAGCAACTCTCACCTGTTTCCATAGCAAGAGTTTACAACTGTGCTATGACCTATCATAGTTATATATGTTGTCCTCTCCTCCCCCATATGCATTAAGCCCAACAAGATGGGCAGGAATTTCTGAATTCAAGAATCGACTGGGCGAATAAGGAGGCAGGAGAGAATCAGAGAGATGGCAGCAGAAGGACTCAGATGGCATTGCTGGCTTTGATGATGGATGGGGCCACAGGCCACAAAATGCAGGTGACCTCTAGAAGCTGAAAAGGTGAAGAAACAGATTCTTCTTCCCTAGAACTTCCAGAAAAGAAGTCAGCCATGCCAACAGATTTAGCTCAGTGAGATCCATGTCAGACTTCTGATGACCTCCAGAATTGCAGAATAATAAATTTGTTACTTTTATTTTTTTTACATCTCTATTGGAATATAATTGCTTTACAATGGTGTGTTAGTTTCTGCTTTATAACAAAGTGAATCAGTTATACATATACATATGTTCCCCTATCTCTTCCCTCTTGCATCTCTCTCCCTCCCACCCTCCCTATCCCACCCCTCTAGGGGGTCACAAAGCACAGAGCTGTACTCCCTGTGCTATGCGGCTGCTTCCCACTAGCTATCTGTTTTACGTTTCGTAGTGTATATATGTCCATGTCACTCTCTCACTTTGTCACACCTTACCCTTCCCCATCCCCAAATCCTCAAGTCCATTCTCTAGTAGGTCTGTGTCTTTATTCCCGTCCTACCCCTAAGTTCTTCATGACATTTTTTTTTCTTAGATTCAATATATATGTGTTAGCATATGGTATTTGTCTCTCTCTTTCTGACTTACTTCACTCTGTATGACAAACTCTATGTCCATCCACCTCACTACAAATATCTCAATTTCTTTTCTTTTTATGGCTGAGTAATATTCCATTGTATATATGTGCCACATCTTCTTTATCCATTCATCCGATGATGGACACTTAGGTTGCTTCCATCTCCTGGCTATTGCAAATAGAGCTGCAATGAACATTTTGGTACATGACTCTTTTTGAATTATGGTTTTCTCAGGGTATATGCCCAGTAGTGGGATTGCTGGGTCATATGGTAGTTCTATTTGTTGTTTTTTGAGGAACCTCCATACTGTTCTCCATAGTAGCTGTACCACTTCACATTTCCACCAGCAGTGCAAGAGTGTTCCCTTTTCTCCACACCCTCTCCAGCATTTATTGTTTCTAGATTTTTTGATGATGGCCATTCTGACCGTTCTGAGATGATATCTCATTGTAGTTTTGACTTGCATTTCTCTAATGATAAATGATGTTGAGCATTCTTTCATGTGTTTGTTGGCAATCTGTATATCTTCTTTGGAGAAATGTCTATTTAGGTCTTCTGCCCGTTTTTGGATTGGGTTGTTTGTTTTCTTGTTATTGAGCTGCATGAGCTGCTTGTAAATTTTGGAGATTAATCCTTTGTCAGTTGCTTCATTTGAAAATATTTTCTCCCATTCTGAGGGTTGTCTTTTGGTCTTGTTTATGGTTTCCTTTGCTGTGCAAAAGCTTTGAAGTTTCATTAGGTCCCATTTGTTTATTTTTGCTCTTATTTCCATTTCTCTAGGAGGTGGGTCAAAAAGGATCTTGCTGTGATTTATGTCACACAGTGTTCTGCCTATGTTTTCCTCTAAGAGTTTGATAGTTTCTGGCCTTACATTTAGATCTATAACCCATTTTCAGCTTATTTTTGTGGATGGTGTTAGGGAGTGTTCTAATCTCATACTTTTACATGTCCCTGTCCAGTTTTCCCAGCAGCACTTATTGAAGAGGCTGTCCTTTCTGCACTGTACATTCCTGCCTCCTTTATCAAAGATAAGGTGACCATATGTGCGTGGGTTTATCTCTGGGCTTTCTATCCTGTTCCATTGATCTATATTTCTGTTTTTGTGCCAGTACCATACTGTCTTGATTACTGTAGCTTTGTAGTATAGTCAGAAGTCAGGGAGCCTGATTCCTCCAGCTCCATTTTTCGTTCTCAAGATTGCTTTGGCTATTCGGGGTCTTTGTGTTTCCATACAAATTGTGAAATTTTTTGTTCTAGTTCTGTGAAAAATACCAGTCATAGTTTGATAGGGATTGCATTGAATCTGTAGATTGCTTTGGGGAGTAGAGTCATTTTCACAATGTTGATTCTTCAATCCAATAACACGGTATATCTCTCCATCTATTTGTATCATCTTTAATTTCTTTCATCAGTGTCTTATAATTTTCTGCATACAGGTCTTTTGTCTCCTTAGGTAGGATTATTCCTAGGTATTTTATTCTTTTTGTTGCAATGGTAAATGGGAGTGTTTTCTTAATTTCACTTACAGATTTTTCATCATTAGTGTATAGGAATGTCAGAGATTTCTGTGCATTAATTTTGTATCCTGCTACTTTACTAAATTCATTGATTACCTCTAGTAGTTTTCTGGTAGCATCTTTAGGATTTTCTATGTATAGCATCATGTCATCTGCAAACAGTGACAGCTTTACTTCTTCTTTTCCAATTTGGATTCCTTTTAGTTCCTTTTCTTCTCTGATTGCAGTGGCTAAAACTTCCAAAACTATGTTGAACAAGAGTGGTGAGAGTGGGCAACCTTGTCTTGTTCCTGATCTTAGTGGAAATGCCTTCAGTTTTTCACCATTGAGGATGATGTTGTCTGTGGGTTTGTCATATATGGGCTTTATTATGTTGAGGAAAGTTCCCTCTATGCCTACTTTCTGGAGAGTTTTTATCATAAATGGGTGTTGAATTTTGTTGAAAGCTTTCTCTGCATCTATTGAGATGATCATATGGTTTTTCTCCTTCAATTTGTTAATATGGTGTATCACGTTGTTTGATTTGCATATATTGAAGAATCCTTGCATTCCTGGAATAAACCCCACTTGATCATGGTGTATGATCCTTTTAATGTGCTGTTGGGTTCTCTTTGCTAGTATTTTGTGGAGGATTTTTGCATCTATGTTCATCAGTGATATTGGCCTGTAGCTTTCTTTCCTTGTGACATCCCTGTCTGGTTTTGGTGTCAGGGTGTTGGTGGCCCGTAGAAGGAGTTTGGGAGTGTTCCTCCCTCTGCTATATTTTGGAAGAGTTTGAGAAGGATAGGTGTTAGATCTTCTCTAAATGTTTGATAGAATTCGCCTGTGAAGCCATCTGGTACTGGGCTTTTGTTTGTTGGAAGATTTTTTATCACAGTTTCAATTTCAGTGCTTGTGATTGGCCTGTTAATATTTTCTATTTCATCCTCATTCAGTCTCGGCAGGTTGTGCATTTCTAAGAATTTGTCCATTTCTTCCAGGTTGTCCATTTTATTGGCATAGAGTTGCTTGTAGTAATCTCTCGTGATTTTTCGTATTTCTGCAGTGTCAGTTGTTACTTCTCCTTTTTCATTTCTAATTCTATTGATTTGAGTCTTCTCCCATTTTCTCTTGATGAGTCTGGCTAAAGGTTTATCAATTTTGTTTATCTTCTCAAAGAACCAGCCTTTAGTTTTATTGATCTTTGCTATCGTTTCCTTCATTTCTTTTTCATTTATTTCTGATCTCATCTTTATGATTTCTTTCCTTCTGCTAACTTTGGGGTTTTTTTGTTCTTCTTTCTCTAATTGCTTTAGGTGCAAGTTTAGGTTGTTTATTCGAGATGTTTCCTGTTTCTTAAGTTAGGATTTTATTACTATAAACTTCCTTCTTAGAACTGCTTTTGCTGCATCCCATAGGTTTTGGGTTGTCGTGTCTCCACTGTCATTTTTTTCTAGGTATTTTTTGATTTCCTCTTTGATTTCTTCAGTGATCACTTCATTATTAAGTAGTGTATTGTTTAGACTCCACGTGTTTGTATTTTTTACAGATCTTTTCCTGTAATTAATATCTGGTCTGATAGCGTTGTGGTCGGGAAAGATACTTGATACAATTTCAATTTTCTTAAATTTACCAAGGCTTGATTTGTGACCCAAGATATGATCTATCCTGGAGAATGTTCCATGAGCACTTGAGAAAAATGTGTATTCTATGTTTTTGGATGGAATGTCCTATAAATATCAATGAAGTCCATCTTGTTTAATGTATCATTTAAAGCTTGTGTTTCCTTATTTATTTTCATTTTGGATGATCTGTCCATCGGTGAAAGTGGGGTGTTAATGTCCCCTACTGTGATTGTGTTACTGTCAATTTCCCCTTAAATGCCTGTTAGTATTTGCCTTATCTATTGAGGTGCTCCTATGTTGAGTGCATAAATATTTACAATTGTTATATCTTCTTCTTGGATCGATCCCTTGATCATTATGTAGTGTCCTTCTTTGTCTCTTCTAATAGTCTTTATTTTAAAGTCAGTTGTGTCTGATATGAGAATTGCTAGTCCATCTTTCTTTTGATTTCCATTTGCATGGAATATCTTTTCTCATCCCCTCACTTTCAGTCTGTATGTGTCTCTAGGTCTGAAGTGGGTCTCTTGTATACAGCATATATATGGGTCTTGTTTTTGTATCCATTCAGCCAGTCTGTGTCTTTTGGTGGGAGCATTTAATCCATTTACATTTAAGGTAATTATCGATATGTACGTTCCTATTCCCATTTTCTTAATTGTTTTGGGTTTGTTATTGTAGGTCTTTTCCTTCTCTTGTGTTTCTTGCCTAGAGAAGTTCCTTTAGCATTTGTTGTAAAGCTGGTTTGGTGGTGCTGAACTCTCTCAGCTTTTGCTTGTCTGTAGAGGTTTTAATTTCTCCATCAAATCTGAAAGAGAGGGCTTCCCTGGTGGCGCAGTGGTTGAGAGTCCACCTGCCGATGCGGGGGACACGGGTTCATGCCCCGGTCTGGGAAGATCCCACATGCTGCGGAGCAGCTGGGCCTGTGAGCCATGGCTGCTGAGCCTACGCATCCAGAGCCTGTGCTCCGCAACGGGAGAGGCCACAACACTGAGAGGCCCATGTACCGGGAAAAAAAAAAAAAAAAATCTGAATGAAATCCCTGCTGGATAGAGTAATCTTGGTTGTAGGTTTTTCTCCTTCATCACTTTAAATATGTCCGGCCACTCCCTTCTGGCTTGCAGAGTTTCTGCTGAAAGATCAGCTCTTAACCTTATGGGGATTCCCTTGTGTGTTATTTGTTGTTTTTCCCTTGCTGCTTTTAATATGTTTTCTTTGTATTTAATTTTTGACAGTTTGATTAATATGTGTCTTGGCGTGTTTCTCCTTGGATTTATCCTGTATGGGACTCTCTGTGCTTCCTGAACTTGATTAACTATTTCCTTTCCCATATTAGGGAAGTTCAACTATAATCTCTTCAAATATTTTCTCAGTCCCTTTCTTTTTCTCTTCTTCTTCTGGGACCCCTATAATTCTAATATTGGTGCATTTAATGTCGTCCCAGCGGTCTCTGAGACTTCCTCAGTTCTTTTCATTCTTTTTTCTTTATTCTGCCCTGCAGTAGTTATTTCCACTATTTTATCTTCCAGGTCACTTGTCCGTCGTTCTGCCTCAGTTATTCTGCTATTGATCCCTTCTAGAGTGCTGTTAATTTCATTTATTGTGTTGTTCATCGTTGCTTGTTTCCTCTTTAGTTCTTCTAGGTCCTTGTTAAATGTTTCTTGCATATTCCCTATTCTATTTCCAAGATTTTGGATCATCTTTACTATCACTATTCTGAATTCTTTTTCAGGTAGACTGCCTATTTCCTCTTCATTTGTTAGGTCTGGTGGGTTTTTTCTTGCTCCTTCATCTGCTGTGTGTTTTTCTGTCTTCTCATTTTGCTTGTCTTACTGTGTTTGGAGTCTCCTTTTTGCAGGCTGCAAGTTCGTATTTCCCATTGTTTTTGGTGTCTATCCCCAATGGCTAAAGTTGGTTCAGTGGGTTGTGTAGGCTTCCTGGTGGAGGGTACTGGTGCCTGTGTTCTGTTGGATGAGGCTGGATCTTGTCTTTCTGGTCAGCAGGTCCACATCTGGTGGTGTGTTTTGGGGTGTTTGTTGTCTTATTATGATTTTAGGCAGCCTCTCCGCTAATGGGTGGGGTTGTGTTCCTGTCTTGCTAGTCGTTTGGCATAGGGTGTCCAGCACTGTAGTTTGCTGGTCGTTTAGTGAGGCTGGGTGTTGGTGTTGAGATGGAGATCTCTGGGAGATTTTTGCCGTTTGATATTACGTGGAGCTGGGAGGTCTCTTGTGGACCAGTGTCCTGAAGTTGGCTCTCCCACCTCAGAGGCACAGCACTGACTCCTGGCTGTAGCACCAAGAGTTTTCATCCACACGGCTCAGAATAAAAAGGAGAAAAAGTAGAAAGAAAGAAAGAAAGAAAGAAAGAGGATAAAAAATATAAAATAAGATAAAATAAAGTTATTAAAATGAAAAATTAAAAATTATTAAGAAAAAAAATTTTTTTAAGTAAAAAAAAAAAAAAAACTGGACAGAGAGGACCCTAGGAGAAATGGTGAAAGCAAAGCTACACAAACAAAATCTCACACAGAAGCATACACATACACACTCAAAGAAAGAGGAAGAGCGGAAAAAATAATAAATCTTGCTCTCAAAGTCCACCTCCTCAATTTGGGATGATTCGTTGTCTATTCAGGTATTGCACCGATGCAGGGTATATCAAGTTGATTATGGAGCTTTAATCCGCTGCTTCTGAGGCTGCTGGGAGAGATTTCCCTTTCTCTTCTTAGTTTGCACAGCTCCCGGGGTTCAGCTTTCAATTTGGACCCGCTCCTGCATGTAGGTCACCGGAGGGCATCTGTTCTTCTCTCAGACAGGATGGGGTTAAAGGAGCCGCTGATTTAGGGGCTCTGGTTCACTCAGGCTGGGGGGAGGGAGGGGCATGGGGTGCGGGGCGAGCCTGTGGCGGAAGAGGCCAGCGGGACGTTGCACCAGCGTGAGGTGCGCCGCATGTTCTCCCAGGGAAGTTGTCCCTGTATCCCGGGACCCTGGCAGTGGCGGGCTGCACATGCTCCCGGGAGGGGAGGTGTGGATAGTGACCTGTGCTCGCACACAGGCTTCTTGGTGGTGGCAGCAGCAGCCTTAGCGTCTCATGCCCATCTCTGGGGTACGCACTGTTAGCCGCGGCTCGCGCCCATCTCTGGAGCGCCTTTAACCAGAGCTCTTAATCCAAATTTGTTGTTTTAAACCAAAAAGAAAAAAAAATGTACTGTTTTACTCTTCAGTTTATGTTGCTTATCTTGATTCTGACAAATCCTATTTTTTCAGCGGTTACTGGCAACATCCCCATGAAAGCATGAGGGCTTTTCAGGGAAGAATTATGGTCTGAGCCAGTGCTAAAAGCTGTGATTTCAGGTGGCTACGGTCTCAGCACCACTCACCAGTCTTTTTACACACATTGTTCCTCTTTTCCCAAGTGCCCTATTGGATATCTTACTTAAATCAAACTTTCCCAAATTTTTGAGTACCACCTTTGGGATTTTTGCCATATCAAAGTAGCACCTGAGGTAATAGTAACTGAATCCCTTTCTTCAAATTAATTTTTTTTTTTTTTTTTTTTTTTGCGGTACGTGGGCCTCTCACTGTTGTGGCCTCTCCCGTTGCAGAGCACAGGCTCCGGACGTGCAGGCTCAGCAGCCATGGCTCATGGGCCCAGCCACTCCGCGGCATGTGGGATCTTCCCGGACCAGGGCACGAACCTGTGTCCCCTGCATCGGCAGGCGGACTCTCAACCACTTCGCCACCAGGGAAGCCCTAACTTAATTTTTAAACAGTACTTTTGCTTTATAAGTAATATCCATAAAATATTAGGTTTGATGTGCTAATTGTTTATTTCCAATACACATTTAAAAACAAAACTATTAAAATGAAAAAACACCCTCTGCATTAAAATAAACTCATAACTATTAAACTTTTAAAAAAACAACTCTGCCTATGTACCCACGAAAATCGCCTCAAAGTACATCAGTGACTTAGCTCCTCCACTTTGTGAAATACTTTCCTAAGCCTTTGCTACCCTCCCCAGGCCTTCTACCCAAACCTAGCCCTTCATCCTCAGCAGGCTCCCTCACCTCCTAGATTCTTAAAAAGAGAATCCATCAGACTTGAAATCCATCAAGCATCTCCCTGTATATTCCCACTCCATACACACCCCTGAAAGCACACCTGCATCTGCTCTCATCCTTGTTTCTTCCTGCTCTGCTCTCAGAAGAGGAGCCTGACCTTCTTTCTGTTAAAGAAATGTCTGAAGCCCATCCTGATGCACTGCCTCAAGGATCTTACCATTAACAAAGTCTAGTTTGCCAAAGATTTACCTAAATTATGGGAACTTGAATTCTTTAAATGATTCTGAGCTGATTTCTTTTAAAATAGTTTTTAAATCTGGCACATTTTAAATCTCAGAAATTCAACCTCCTTATTTTCTGAGAATTACAGGAATATTATATTTAAATAAGCACTTATTTATCTCATAAGTCAATCAGAACAGGACTTCTTTAATTTAGGAAATTTTATAATCTAATAATACCATCTGGACTCAGGAAAGCGTTACACATCCATACAATGAGACGTAAAGACCTTTTGGAATTACAGACATATAGACATACAGACACAGAGTTTATCATTTCAATTTTAAAATTTCAGTCATGAGTTAATAGTAAACACAGAAGCACAAAAAATTTACTGGTTCATATATCAAAGAGCTGTTCTCCTTCTTGGTGGAATACAACATTCTTAACTTATTTGAGCCCAAATAAATGAATAAGCAAACAAACAAGACTAACAAACCAGTTTCTCTGTTGTCTCTCACCCAACAGAGAAAAGAGCTCTACAAATCATTAATCCGTTCACATGTTCTGGTCAGAACATAACACCAAATTCCTAATCGTTGCTACCAAGAGTGGGCAATGACATTGCTGTAAGCACAACAAAGACAAACCACAAAATTAATAGAGAACAATATTAAAACTAGAAAAACAGAGTGCAAAGTGAAGTTGTCATTTTGAGAGCCAAAAAAAAGATGTGTCTGGGCGTTAAGCAACCCATGAGCTGCATTTCTCTGGTCAGAACTATACCTAGTTTTGTTAGGTGAATCCATTGGGCAACTCAGTAGAAGACCTCCGAACTGTTAAAAGACATTTGGGAAAAAAAGGTAAAAATCATGCCTCTCATACAGATATAAAATGAACATGTGTTAAAGATTGTATTGAATGTATTAATCAATGAAGAAACAAGGTAGACATTGTAACCAGCTCAAAGGAGAAATCAAAACCCACAAACTTATATAGAGTAAAGGAATGTTGAAATGAATCTGCAAATGGAAGCAAAACAAGCTTCTTCCACAGTGGTAGAGAGAAGTCAACTGAACCTCTACTGGTAAGGATAGATTTTGCATGTCTATAAACAAGAATTATTTTGTATTGCTATCAGTTATCTACAAGTTACAGAGTTTTAAGATAGTTTCCATAGATTTGGAATCAGATAACCCTAATCAGATAACCCTAGGGGATTGTCTAGATTCTAGATAATGCAGTTGTCCACCTGGGCACAAATTTTTCCCATACAAGAGACACCTCACCCATGAAAACAGAAGAAACAGGGATGTATGTGAATATAAGCAAATCTGTAATAAGGACAAGAAATTAAGGAAGCTCATCTCTGATAAGTCTCTTGTGCATGCTTTCCCCTCTTCCCCCTTCCCACTCTCCCCATAAAACAAAACATGAGATTTATCTGCTACTACAAATTAAAGGAACTGGTTGCTATGAAAGGGCTCCATGCACAAAAATATCTCACACCAGCCTTACCACAGTGACTTTCTCATTTCAGTAAAAGTAGCCTTTAAGCCACAGATAGGTCATCTGGGAGATATGCTGTATCATCCTTTGCCTTGGCACTGGCCAATCCTCTGGGAATCTATCTCTAGGCAAGTTTGGGAAACCCTGCTCTATCACCTTTTAGTTTATGGAGTTAGCCAGAAGAGCCCTGAAAAGATGAAACCCAGGACTAGTAAGTTCTGAAAGGTCCTCGGAGTTCTTTTTAGGTGGGATATTTAGGAGGTGTCCTGGGGAGTCAATGGGTGCAACATGAGGGAAGGGGGAATGGCCATAAAAGGGAAGGAATAGTAAAGGAAGGGGGCTAGTGGGGAACTCCAACGAGCTTCTTCAGTAGAGCGACTCAGAGAAATGGAGAACAATTAAATCAGAACCTTCAGGGGAGGGCTCTGGCACGGATATTTTAAAAAGCTCTCATGGTGATTACAAACTGCAGCCCAGGTTGCTAACCTCTGTTCCCCAGCTGAAGTTCACCAATTTCACACCAGGTAAAGCTGGTCACTGATACTGTGGTTCTAAGTGACTCATCTGTTCCCTGTTCAAGAAGATGTGAGCATTTTGGTTGAGCTTCCTCTTCATTTTAATTAGAGCAAAATTCCTAAAGAGGAAATGACTTGTGGGTTTTGCCTGTTTCAACTGAGTCACATCACTGAATGTTCCCTTTCGGTGAATAAAAAGAAAAAGAATAAGGTAGATTTTCCGCTTATCAGTGTGTACTATCCTGTTGTTGCAGTAAAATGAGCAGGACTCAGAAATGTGGCTGTAAAATGACAGGCTTGAAGTCTTTATTCTTTTCTAAGCTATTGCAAAGAGTATGACCTAGTAATACTACAAGTGGTACAGAAGGAAGAGAAATTAATTTGGCCTCAGAAGATGGTAGGACCAGTGCCAGTACTGCCCAGGGAAATCACTACACACTTACCTCAGCCTCAGTTTCCTTCTCTGAAAAATGACATTTTCCATCTCTTTGGATCTATAATGCCACTGATTGTAAGATGCACCAGTTTTACATACCACTAAGAAAACATAGATGATTGTTTTATTCCACTGCTAATGTAAATAGTTAGAATTATTATGATGACAGCATTTATTGGTAACAGAGTCCAAATGTTCCAGAATATAAAAATAAAACGCTTTTTTTCTTGTTAAAAAATCGGATAAGTTGAGAAAAATCCTTTAAATCAACCTTTTCTAAAGTCTGTTTATTAAAAAATGCCTAGTGAGACTCCTCATGTGAGATCTTAAGATACAAAAGATTATCTAACTAAAAAGCCAC
Organism: Globicephala melas; assembly: GCF_963455315.2. Lineage (NCBI taxonomy): Eukaryota > Metazoa > Chordata > Mammalia > Artiodactyla > Delphinidae > Globicephala > Globicephala melas. The sequence goes on along the minus strand of NC_083315.2, from coordinate 111,483,770 downwards.
CTTCCTCAGAACGTTCCTATATGACCTCCAAAAGACGTGTTTAAAGATCACTATCTCCCCGTAAAAAAGCGATTGGAGACTTACACATACTTAACTGGTGATAAGAACAGGAATTGTTTTCGTCAAAATCTAAATATGGGATCTTAAATATTTTGTAGTTTGGCAGAAGCCAATAGGGTTTGAATGCTGCAAATGTGTAGTGTGAAAACATGAGGGTGATTACAAAGGCATGAGGTGAACTGGGTAAATATGCTCAGTTAGCGAGGTATTCGATGTAGCTGGGAGGAGGGACAGGATAGAGAAAGAAGAAACAGGAGGAGAAGAGCAGGAGAACACAAGAGTTTTGGGGGGGAAAAAAAGACAACTGTGTAACAGAAAGGAGAGAACAGAGTACGGAAATCTAAGATGTTAATTTGAACACCTCCAGCAACTGTCCTCCTAGGTGAGGCCTTCAATAAATATATAGCCTGACAGAAAACATTCAGAAAATATCCAGAAAAGAAACAGCCTGCCTTCAAATAGTGATATGGGTGGGTGGGACTATTTTTCTTATCCAATTGATTCTACACAAGAAAAGTGTAGCTAAAGAAAAGCAGACTGTGTGAGGGAGGTGGTGTCTGGAGACCCGTTGCTGGCTCCATAAGAGCCTCTTAGCAGTGAGGAGACAGAAACTGGGCTCCAATCCAGCCTAAGCAAGAAAGGCAATTTGTTAGCTCATGTAACCAAATCACGGAAAGGACTGAACGACCAACGACACTCTTCCTTCATTTCTTTTCCTGGTCTTTTTCTCTCAATTTCTTCCTTGGGGTACAGAAGTTGGACATCAAGGGCCTTGGGTTTACATCCTTATAGCTCATGAGCCAAGGGTTAAAAACAAACCAACAAACAGACCGCCAGACCCTCTACCTGGGCAACGTTCATCAGTGTATTCTAAAATCATTAAGTGAAAGATGTATGAGAAACTTGATAATGGAGGGATCAGGCTACTGACCTCACCTGAACCCACTGGTGCAGCCGGACATTACCTGCCTTATGTTGAGATGCAATAGGTAGGATACGCCCTACCAATGGGGCTCTAAAGCTTAAGAAATAAATTAAACCAGGACCTAATTATGGCTTTAGATCTAACTACAAACTTTCAAGAAACATGGAGGATAGAGAAACAAGTTAAACGACATCATCAGTAACACATAAGCCAAATGAAAGAAATGTGACGTTTCATGGTGCAAGTATCCGGTTTCCTCAACAAATCAAGAGCGTGAAGAGAAATGGCGGTGGGGGGAGGGCGGGAGTGGAGAGGGGGCTTTAGGAGATTAATAGAGACCTAAGAGGCACAGCAACCAAACACCATGTGGGAGGACTGAACCTCGTTTGGATCCTTACGACAAACCACCAATAAAAGGCAACTTTAAAACAAGGAAATTGGAACGTAGAGTGAATATTAGGTGACATTAAGGAATTACCTTAACTCTTCGAGGTGTGATAATGGCTGGGTGATTACTTTTTTTTTTTTTTCCAAGTACTCATCAAAGGAAGTTTAAGTGGGAAACGACGTGCTCTGAAGTGCTGCACCAACCCAGGCGGCTCACTCCGCATCACGGCAGCCTCACGCACCGCGCGGGTCCCGCTCGTTCGCCGCGTCCTCGAGGGCGCCGCGCGCAAGGCAGGCCGCCGCGCTCGCCACTCCCGGCATGCTCCGCGGGCCGAGCGCCCCGGCGAGAGGGACCAACGTCCCGGACCTGGGACCCGCGACGGAGCCACTTACCCAAGGTGCCCCGGGCCCTCATTTGCATGTCGCTCCGAAAGATGAACTCGACAGATCGTCGCAGTCTAGCGACTACAGCACCAAATGTGCGAGCCTCATGAGTGGGGCTCGACATCAAATTTCCTAAACGTTCGGCGATCGCCAGGAAGACTCTCAGTTCAGTCACCGTAAGCTTAAGAGTCGAGAGTCACCGTGCTTTATATACGCTGTGGGTAAAATGAATATCGTGCTTGCTTCGGCAGCACATATACTAAAATTGGAACGATACAGAGAAGATTAGCATGGCCCCTGCGCAAGGATGACACGCAAATTCGTGAAGCGTTCCATATTTTGTGCCCTTCCCCACCGTCCCGACCCCTGTGCTCATTAACACAAAAAACAGTGGGGTTTTGAGAGGCAGCTCTGGAGACCGCTCTGAGGCCTCCTGCATGGCTCTCCCACCGGATACTTCTTCCTCCCAGGGTCGATTCTATCTCGATGGCCTCCCGGCATGCCCGTGGCCCGACCTGTCTCATTTCTATTATTAAACTGCCTCGATAATCTTGCTGTCTGCAGTCGAATGCTTGTTACGATTGGTTAAAATCTGCTTTTGGTTTGGGCAATTAACTTTTCTCTTAAATTTCCCATCACAGAATCCACCCGATTTAGGTAAAGCGGCATTTTGAGTGATAAAATGATCAGATAAAAATGACTTCTTAGGAAAGCAGATCAGAATGGGCTTGCTGCTTCTAGCCAGTTTTCAACTGGTGCTGGAGCTCTAGGATCCACAGGCACCGGCCAACATTGATCTCAACCGTTATAACCACTCCTTGGTAACAGTCCCTGCTTTTGTGTAGCTCAGTCTGAGAGCGTACGAACTCCGGTCTAAAACGACAAAAGAATGTCACAAAGTAGGCCCAAGATTTGTGCACTGCTGTTGCTTACTTCCTTTAGCAAGGATTCATTAACTTCGCAATAATTCAGTGACTTAATAATTTAGAAATGATTTGGTATGGACTCATCGAGCGATTCATGTGTCAGTCTATAGTGAATACGAGCTGGGCCTCTGGAGTTTGTGTTGTTAAGGGAGACAGACCATAAGTAAGGTGATTTCAGAACTTTCAAGTTCTATGAAGGAAATGCAAGTTGACATTTTCTCATTTCCAAGATACGTAGAAACGACATATTTGCACGTAAATTTCCAGGTGTGCAACTCGGCTTCATTCACATTTCATACATTGCCTTACACGAACATTTTTATAGTGAAAAATCACTATAGTGAAAATCACTTAATTTCAGCATTAAGTGCCAGACGTTGTGCTTCCGGCCCATAGCTTTTCCTTTAGGAGCTGATGAACAAAGGGTGTCCAGATGGTGTGGAAGAGCACAAAATATGGAACGCTTCACGAATTTGCGTGTCATCCTTGCGCAGGGGCCATGCTAATCTTCTCTGTATCGTTCCAATTTTAGTATATGTGCTGCCGAAGCGAGCACGTTATACTTTCCCCCTACAGCCTATATAAGGCACGGGAGTTTCTCGCTTCTTCGCTTACGGTGACTGAATTGCGCGTCTTCCCAGCCACCGCCGAACGTTTAGGGAAATATGATGTCTCGCAACCACTGAGCAGGCTCGCACATTTGGTGCTATGACTGCTAAACCGCGAGGGCTGTTGGGTTCACCTTTCGGAGGGACATGCAAATGAGCGCCCGGGGCACCTTGGGTAAGAAGCCCCGTCACGGGCCCCAGGTCCCGGGCTGTGGGCCCTCCCGCGGGGGCGCTCGGCTCGCGGAGCATGCCGGGAGTGGCGAGCGCGGCGCACTCGAAGACCCGGCCAGCGAGGTGGACACGCGCCCTCTGAGGCGGCCGCGATGCGGAGTGGGCCACCAGACTGGCGCGATTGAGGCGGCCCTGGCGGCCTGCATGGAACAAGCGGCGCTTCTCCCAAGTCTCTCTAAGGTTTACGAATCGGTTGGCTTGCTGGGCCACCAACCAGGACGCTGGGTCACTAAGGTTCTGGATCGAGCTCGGGTCCTCCCAGCAAAATATGGAACGTGTCACCGATATTTCACCCATGACATAGGAGCCTTGTGCCAGTTCCAGAGGCTTTGCTGAAATGGCGAAGCCCACCGTCCAGCTCTCCGGGAGATTCCTCCCAACGACTGACCACTCAGATATGATGGTCAGCACCACACTCTAGGACGCCCTGGGCTCTTCGAGTATTAGCACAAGTGTCTCGATCTGAGTCCATTCGGCGCAGGCGTCATTGGGATGGGGGGTGGAGCTAGCATGGGCGACCACGCCCTTCACAAGTGTCATCCCTTAGGCCACCTTCTAGCCTGGCCTCCAACCCACTGGAACACGCTGAAGCGCACCTGTTCGGCCTGAGAGATGGATTCGAAGAATTAAACTGTTAGAGCTGAACTGGAGAATCATTCTTGTACTTAAGTGTACTTCCCCACACCCTAACCCTAGCCCTATTATGCTACAAACATGCAGGACAGATCTACCTGCAAGAAATACTGGAATGTTAGTGTTAAAACATTCTGATATTAACTGGCTCAAGTTACAGCCTTACACGTAGTGAACTGAGGGCCAAAGGTGAAAACCTTCATATATTGAAGTGAAGGGCACAGGTTTGCCTGTGTTGTGTTAAAATGGCACCCTCAACAAGGAATATGGCATATTTATAGAATAAGTGAAGTTTTGTTTCTTTTTTCTCCTTCCTATGGTCGTCCTATCCTTTCCACAACATAATAGTTTGAAGTAAAAACCTGTGAAAGATAAGTAATTTTGAGAAGTTTTAAAATTGGTATCCAGTTTTATGATGTACAAAAAGAAAGTAGTGTGAAACCATGTAAGAGTTTCTGGTATTGCTGAAACAAAAATAGAGAAAGGAACAGAAAGCCTATAGGGATTATTTATTGTTCAACCTTTCTTTCTCAGTGTTTATAGTTATAATTCTTTACTTTCACAGCTTTTGAAAAGTAATAAAATATACTGTTCTTCCCCCCCCCCAAATTAGGCAAAAAATGACAGCCGGTTAAGTTTCCCAATTACAAATAAAATATGCTTTGATGTATTTCTTCTAATAGCCTGTCTTTCCAATAAGCATTTCTGACTTCAAAGCTATTAAGAAATAGTAAATTGATGTTCAATTTTATGATTTGAAGAAATATATCAAAACCCCTTCATGTTCTTACTCTCTTTAGAAACCTTACAACCAGTTTGTTAAAGGATACATGATTAGAGGAATCTATAGTTGGAAGGATGGTCAGAGTTCCTGGGACATAAGCTCGATGTCTCTAACAAGTTGTAAGCTCCTTCAGTCAACTACACTTCTGGATGACCATGTTTAAACCAGGAAAAGGAAAAATGTTTATATTCTGAAAAGAGGAAAAATGTTTACCACAGACAGAAAAAAGATTTGAAAGTTGACTAAAGATCAAATCCTTTGGAGGAAAAATCTTTATAATGGCTTTAAATTATCAGATGTGTACAGAAATAGCAAAAATGCATGTTTTTAGAGTCATGGCACTTTTGAACAATGAGCTGTTAAAGAACTAGAGCAGAATTTCTCACAGGTGATATATGCATGACCCCCTTTAAAACAATAAATTCTCTCTAGGCTCCCAGTATTCCCAAATTACTTCTATTATATTGTTATTTAAATATGTGTAAACATAAAACTGGGTATAAACTCATGCTTATAGCTGTTACATACTCTAAAACCAAAGCAGATTTACAAATTAAACACACAACTGCAAATCAATACAATTCAAATTTATTGCAGTGATAATGATAATGTCTTTGGCTGAAACTGAATAACCACTGTTGGATTTGATAGTGGAAAGATGTAGCCTCAGGTTCAGTTCTATACTTAATTTGTTTCTGTGTTTTGACTAATGCAGAGAATGCCAGTTCCCATAAGTATGTTCTGAAAAAACTGAACCTTTGTTTACTACCAAATTATATAGATACTGGAACATACTTTTTTGATATTGTAGCATTTTTGAAATCAGGACACAGCACACAATAGATGGGAGCTGAGACTCTATGAAATAAGGTAGTTTCGGAAAATTAGGCCTCCTAATTAACATTCTGCAGTGAGCAATACTTGCTTGATGACTCTGTAAAGCTGTATTACTTATTTCAACATGGAGTTGGCATAACAGTATAATTGAAATCAGCACTAAATGCATAATCAAATTTTGCTGAAATTTAGAACAAGATTATGTGAAGTTAGTTTTAAACTCCTAGAAATACTTTTTAAGCTTTTTTTTTCAATTTCAGCCCTGAGCTCATAGACTGTTGAAGGCAAAGAAGGAACTAGGTTTCTCACAGTGCTTTGTTTATATCTGGACATTTGGACAATATTTCAACAATTGTTGGCAAGAGAGAAAAGGATTAACAGAGAGGCTGTATAATCAAAATTACCCTCACCCCCAAAACAAGGCAGACAGGTTCCTACAGAGAAACAAGTCTGACACAGGCATCACAAGCCTTGTGGGTTTTCAACAGGCTCAGCGCCATGTTTACCACGAATGAGGCTTGAGAGTGCAGAATTTCACAGAGGCAATTAGATACTGAAAATGCCTCATTTACACCATTTCAAAATTGATCATAAATCAGATTTTATTATGATTGCTTCCACTCTGTTTTCAATTTAGAATATTCAAATTACCATTAAATCTTTATTTGTATAGAATGTCCTAAAGCATTTGGCTTTCTCTTGGTGCAAGTGCATCATTAATATTATTCAGTCTACCTCTGTTCATTTCTCATTAGCCTCTACAAAACAGTAAATACTCAGTGGCGTGTCATTTTCTTGATGAGAAATCAAAGTATTGATTTATTAAAAAGACAAGAAACTAAAGTCTTCATCATTGAAAATGTTATTCATATGTATGTTATTACTAGGAAGTAGAAATTTTGCCTTCACAGACAACATAAGTATAATAGCAGACACTGGCCATTGCTGCCATTTAGATAGTAGGACATGCCAACCAAACAGCACTGACACATTGATGGTCCCTTAGTTCAGTAAGCTGAAATGGCAAAGGTAAATGCAAATTCATATTGAAATCTTTTGGCAATGCTTAGTTATAGCTAAAGATAACTTATTCAGAAGTTTCAGACTCTGCTTATTTTAATATTTTAGGATAATCATCCAAATATAAACAGTTTCTTTTGAAAATCCTGTAGAAAAGCCTCTGACCCCTGAGAATCTGTCTGAAGTCTCCAAGAGGTTCTAGATCCTAGTTTGAGAAACACGGTATAGGTTGATATAGAAAAATCTACTTTCTGGAGTTTGTGTAGCTTTATATGTGTCCTTTTCTTCAGAGGACAACTCAAGAATTAGAAATAGAAAAGGAGGGGGTCATAGTTATTGAGCACCAACTACTTGGTAGGCATTTTACATACAAGATTGCATTTAATGTTTGCAATTTTTCTGAGGGGTAGGTATTATCCCATTCTACAGCTGAGGAAATTGATGCTCAAAGGAATTATGTACCTTGGGTAAATTCATATGGGTAATAATATTGGACTGGGGGAAGCCAGAATTCAAATTCAGTTTCCTCAGAATCCGAATCCACGCTCCTTCTTATTCTATAATTTTATTTAACATTAGAGGAATCCTAATGTAGCTTTAACCAGGAAAATCTTTATAAACTATTTTAAAATTCTTGGGCAATCAATACGTAGATCATAATAAGAGGAAAAACTTCAGTCAACTCTAGGTGTTCTGTTTCTAGCTTAGGAAGGAAAAAAATTGTCTCAACAGCTTATTTTTATCTTCCAAAATGTTCTGGGTTATGTTTTTTAGACCACTGAAGATAACTTATGAGTTAAAGGTAATATAATTGTTGTGGTCAAGAAAAAAAAAAAACAGAAGAAAAAAAAGCCTGTGACCATAAAAAACAATAATAAAATGGCCCAATCCAGGATTTATGCCCATGTTGTCCTCCATTAAAACAAGTGATTCAGAATTGCCTTTAGTGGTCAGTTCTTTAAAAAAAATTAAGCAAAATAAAATAAAATTCAGTTTTTGAAAAATAATTGAATAAAATAAATAATAACTCAATTATTTGAATGCATGTTTTATCAACTAAAATCAGCTTTCTGTTTTAGGTAGTAAGCTTTTGTTTTAATCAAATAGTTTTCATTAATGAACCTCAGCAGAGTCACATAGAGTTCTAGCATTTCTGAGAGCTCCTAAAAAGGTAGGTAAAACGCAGGGTTGTTTTTTTTTTAAATACACAAAAATTAATTAGAGATGGAGATTCTAAAGGAAATAGGAAAATAGTTTTGCAACCTTAGGGTTAGCAAAGCTTTCTAAGATAGGACACAGAAAGCAGAAACCATTAAAAAGTTGATAACTGGACTTCATCAAAATTAAAAATTTTTGCTCATAAAAAGACACCATTAAAAAAAAAAAAGGTAATCTAGAGGCTGGGAGAAAATATTCAGGAATATTTAACAATGAGATATCCAGAAAAGGACATGTATCTAGAATAAATCAGGAACTCTTACAACTCAATAAAAAGAACAACCCAAATAAAATGTGGCCAAAAGACTTAAACAGACACTTCACAAAAAAAGATATACAAATGGCTAATTAGCAAATAAAAAGATGCTCAACATCATTAATCATCAGCGAACTGTTAGTTTACACAATGAATACTATTTCATACCTATTAGAATGGCTAAAATGTAAAAGATTGATAATACCAAATATTGGCAATTATGTGGAGCAACTAAGAACTCTCATACATTGTTGGTGGGAGTATAAAATGATACAACATTCAAAGAACTGCTTGGCAGTTTCATATAAAGATAAACTGACACTGTGAACCATCAATTCCACTTCTATGTATTTGTCCATGAGAAATTAAGGCATATGTCCACAAAGATTTGTATAAGAAAGTTTGTAACTGCTTTACTCATAATAGTTCCAAACTGGAAACAGCCCAAATGTTCTCCATCAACAGGAAACTGGATAAATTGTAGTATATTAATACAATGGAATACTACTCAGCAATAAAAAGGATCATATCACTGATATGCATAGCAGCCTGGATGAATTTTACAGGTAAATTGTACAAAAGAAGCCAAACATAAAATAATACATTTGTATGACTTCTTTCATATAAAGTTTAAGAACAAGCAATGCTAACCTAATAGTCATAGAAATCAGAACAGCCATTGCTTAGGGGGGAGAGGGAAATGGGGAATGTACTGAATGTGGTACAGCGGAACTTTCTGAAATGATGTAAAGTTCTATATCTTGATCAGTATGTGGGTTATATGGGTGTATACATTTGTCAAAACATATCAACTATACGCATGAAATGTGTGCATCTCACAATTATCAATTATACTGCAATAAAAAACCATGCTTCCATAAAAAAGAAGAAAGCAGCAAGAACAAACGAATTGTTGCTGAAATCTAATGCCGAAGGGTTTGCTGTTTTTAACCAGTGCTCCTGGAACTTTATCTATACTCCCTTACTAGATATATATTGATCCCATCTAATAACAAGGCACTTAGTAAAGCTGGTAGATACTGCCTTTGTGAAGGCTTCATCAAGGTGAATTAATAGGTATACTTTCGGCACTTCCCTGGTGGTACAGTGGTTAAGAATCCGTTTGCGAATGCAGGAGATACAAGTTTGAGCCCTCGTCCAGGAAGATCCCACATGCCAAGGAGCAACTAAACCCATGCGCCACAACTACTGAGCCTGCGCTCTAGAGCCCGTGTGCCACAACCACTGAAGCCCGCACACCTAGAGCCCATGCTCCGCAACAAACGAAGCCACCACAATGAGAAGCCCGTGCACCACAACAAAGAGTAGCCCCTGCTCACTGCAACTATTAGAGAAAGCCCATATGCAGCAAGCAAGACCCAACACAGCAAAAAATAAATAAATATTTTTTAAAAAAAGAAACAGACAAATATACTTCTAAAGTAGTGCACTAAATATCTTTCAACTTACATTAATTCCTTTATTTAATAAATAGTTATTGAGCACCTATTGTGTGGCAGGTATTGTTCTAGGAACCAGGGGTAGAGCAGTGACCATGGAGTTTCACTTGAGTGTGGAAGAGACAGAGATTTTAAAAGTATTCAAATAAATAAATGGGGTAATTTCAGATGGTGATAAATGCAATGAGGAAAATGAAATATTTGACCACATTTTACTCATTTCTGAGGCAGGGTGTGTGAATCACATATTTGTCTGTCAAACTGCATGTCACATTTAGCTCTGTTATGATTTCAAATATCAATTCTCAAATACTTTTGCTCTCACTCTATGAAGAAAACACATTTTCAAAACATGAGAACATGAAGGCCTATTTCACTGGTGCACATTTATGTACATTTTCTCACACACTCTTAAAAAAGGACAGATTGACAATTCACCAAATCATTACACATAAATTAAAAGCATATGGACTGTGCATTTAAGTAAAGAACACCACACTGTTAAGATCCACTATCATCCCTCAGTTTCACTGGGAACTCCCACTTTCTCCTCAAGGCTTGAATATTTAAGAAGGTATACTAGTAAGTGACTGGGGATTTCTAAAACCTACTGGCTTGAAATGACCCATGAAAATCATACTACATACCAAGCCCTCATTCATATAACATGTACGGTATAGGGAATAAAATTTTCAGACTCTAAAGTCGTAGCAACTAGTTCACTGGAATTGTTCTAGAGTCATGCAGTTGAGCCACAGGATTTCACCAGTTTAAGCATCTGTTACCACACCATAGTATTGTTGCTCTTGATGTCTTAAAGTTTATTTTGGTTCTCATCAGTGGAGGAACAGAAAGAGATTCTAGCCATTGGTGTTTTAGCTTTGTTTGACATTGATGAAAAGCTAAAATTGTATTAGTCTCAACTACGGTAGATCAACCCTTGTCCTAAAAACAACTTTCCCAAAGTCAGGTAGGCCTGTGCAAGCCAAAATGTGGGTGAAATTATTTCCTATAATTTTAGTTTCTATGATGCTTTATATCATTTTGAGAAATGGTGTTTTCTTTCATTAGTAAACCCTATTAGCACTTCAGGGAAAACAATGGGTGACAAGCATCTTTAATGTCACCTGCTTAGAAACAGAGACCATGCCAAAGGGCAGTGTGGTCTGCCCAGTGGCTCACTGGCAGAACTGAAATTAAACCAGAGAGTGCTGAACTTTCCATTTGGGGCTAATCTTCTAGCATCCCCTCTAAGCTACACAATTCATATGAAAGAAAAACTTATGCTGATTGTCAGTGGAGTCTACACATGATGAAAATCGACATTTATGTTCATTCACCTTTCAAAATAATGATGATAACGATGATGATAGCTCTTGAGAAACCATGAAGCAGGTATTCAAGCGAAAGCAAGCAATTAAAGAGAAGGACAACTGGGGCTGCATAGTCACCTGAACAAAGGACAATTAAGAATCAAAATGATAAATAGTAATAAGAGTGAAAATGGACTCCTACAATTTATATGGTGAGGCTGAGGGGTTTTTTTTCTTATTTTATGAAAATATAACCACAGTGTTAGTATTCACATGAATAAATAATAAAATTCAATTCGTTTTATCTTTTTGAGCAGAGTGAGGTTGATGGCAGAGACAGAAGAACGCCTATGATCAAATCTCACTCCATGTCTTCTATCCGAAGTGTTTTACATTCTAGGCTAAGAAAACAAGGCCAAATCATACAATCATGTATTGGAGGGCACACATAAATGGTGTCTGAAGTCACCCTAATATGTTTTATCCTCCTGGCTCCTTTCTAATTCTAAGAGTCATGGTCAGTAAGGACCTCTTTTCTATCCATCACATGGTTAAGGCCTGTGGGCTTGTTAGGAACACAAGTTTTGAGGCAGGCATATCTGGATTTGAATCTCAGCTGTGCCATTTACTAGTGTGATCCTGGGTTAGTTGTTTGGTTGTACTTTCCCACAGTTCCTCGAATTGGGAATAATACCAACCTCATTACCTTATTGTAAGATTAAAATAAGATGATGTATGAAACATGCCTGGCCTATGAAAGGTACTCAAATAACTTGGTTCATTTCCCCTCTGCTTCTTTCTCATAAGTCTTATCACACATTGCTCATATAATGTTATCTTGCTGTTTACCCCTCCTTAGATTATAACCTCCTCAATAGTGAGGATGGCAGATCATTCCTTTTTGCGTCCTCTGGCGGCCACCACATAGTGCCTTAAACAGAGGAGGCACTTGGAAACTATATATTGAATTTTACTTCTTGTAACTCAGCTTACACTCAGCAATTTAACGAAATAAAACCACGGTCAAAATGTCTAGTGATATTTCTTTTCTCCTGTAGAGAGGCTGCTTTTATTTTTAGAAGTGTCTTTCTGGAGCATTCACTTAGATCGATGGCCGTTTCCTTCAGACAGGCAGTCTTCCCAGTCTTACCTGGGAAGGTGGGTTATCCATTTTGGATGGGGCTATCTGTTTTCACCATTCAGCTGAGGCTTTGCTTTTGTCTTGAAATTAGTTTGTGACATACATGTTTAGATGAGTTTTCCAGTGAAACAGGAGGAGCCCAAGGAGTAAATCAGCCAAAGTATTCCACCTTTTGTCAACTAAACATCGATTAGCTGCAATTTACAGTACAGCTGACTATAGGTACACATGATACATTTTTAATAATTCATAAGAATTTTGGTGAGCCCTAAATGTGTTCAAAATGCTTTGATCCACGGAAATTTATTTTTTCAAGTTCTCCACAGATAAAGTAAATGGCAATTATGCAAATACTTTAAAGAGGCAAATTCAAATCAGTCACTTGGGGCTATGCCTTGTACATTTTACCTTGGGAAAAAATGTAAATAAATTAATAGTCTTGAATATTTAGGAATTAAGTGCAACTTTTCTTTCCTTTATCTTTCTCTTTGGCTCTTTGACCTTAGAGACTACTTCAGTTTTCTCACAAGTCTGTTTCAAGGATGAAATGATGTAAATATATACAATGCCCAAAACAGCGCCCACCGCACAGTACAGGCTGGAGGTGGGGCATCTGGGCAGCTGATATTGCCATTCAAGGCACAGCCTAAGCCTGAGTTTCCCTTTCAGGAGAAAGGAGAGTTCTCAACAACAATCCAGTAAGGAATTTCCCAATCCCCTTCTCTCTGAGCCCACAGACATTCCAAAGACCTTTGAGTCAAAATACTGTAAGAATTCTGGTCACAGTAAATTTCATCAAGGGTAATATCTTGAAACAAACAAATAAAAATATTACCTTGAAGGGGAGTTCCCTGGTGGTCCAATGGTTAGGACTCAGAGCTCTCACTGCTGCTTGGGGAACTGAAATCGCCCTGTGTGGGGCTGCCAAAAAAAAAAAAAAAGACTAACAATTACCTTGGTAAGGAAAGCAAGGAAGCAATTATCATAGGTGGAGGGGTGGGGAGCATTCAGGGGTTTTCTGGGAGCTGCCAGTGTTCTGGATCTGAGTAGTGGCTACATGGTTTGATTTTATGATGATTAAGGTATACATTACTATTTTATGCACTTTTTATGTATGTGTGTTATATTTCACAATGGACAAGGCTTAAAATGAGGAGTGTGTGTGTGTGTGTGTCTCAAACAAACAAAAAATATGTATCTTCTTGCATTTTTAGGGTGTTTCATATCACTGTTTTCAAACAGGTGGCACACTGTTCATCAGATAGAACTTCTTCTATTGGACCCAAAGATATGAAAAGACTTGTCTGAGGCTAGTTCCTGATAGAGTCTAGTGCTTAGGACTAAGTTGTCCTAAGTTGTTTAGTGTTCTTTTCATTTCTCCAAACTTTCTTCCAAACCAGGATGTGCATTTTACACCATGTTAATATTATGCAAACTAATGAAATCTTAGATCATTTTTTTTTCAGGTGGTGAATAAGGCAAGGGTCTTTTATTTATTTTTTTATACAGCAGGTTCTTATTATCCATTTTATACATATTAGTGTATATATGTCAATCTCAATCTCCCAATTCATCACACCACCACCCCCATGTCACTTTCCCTCGTTGGTGTCCATATGTTTGTTCTCTACATCTGTGTCTCTATTTCTGCCCTGCAAACCGGTTCATCCGTACCATTTTTCTAGGTTGCACATATATGCGTTAATATACAATATTTGTTTTTCTCTTTCTGACATACTTCACTCCGTATGACAGTCTCTAGACCCATCCACATCTCTACAAATGACCCAATTTCGTTCCCTTTTATGGCTGAGTAATATTCCATTGTATATATGTACAACATCTTCTTTATCCATTCGTCTGTCGATGGGCATTTAGGTTGCTACCATGACCTGGCTATGGTAAATAATGCTGCAATGAATATTGGGGTGCATGTGTCTTTTTGAATTATGGTTTTCTCAGGGTGTATGCCCAGTAGTGGGATTGCTGGGTCATATGGTAAGTCTATTTTTAGTTTTTTAAGGAACCTCCATACTGTTCTCCACAGTGGCTGTATCAATTTACATTCCCACCAACAGTGAAAGAGGGTTCCATTTTCTCCACGCCCCCTCCAGCATTTGTTGTTTGTAGATTTTTCTGATGATGCCTGTTCTAACTGGTGTGAGGTGATACCTCATTGTAGTTTTGATTTGCATTTCTCTAATAATTTTTAATGTTGAGCAGCTTTTCATGTGCTTCTTGGCCATCTGTATGTCTTCTTTGGAGAAATGTCTATTTAGGTCTTCTGCCCATATTCGGATTGGGCTGTTTGTTTTTTTGATATTGAGCTGCATGAGCTGCTTGTAATTTTGGAGATTAATCCTTTGTCAGTTGCTTCATTTGCAAATATTTTCTCCCATTCTTAGGATTGTCTTTTCGTCTTGGTTATGGTTTCCTTTGCTGTGCAAAAGCTTTTAAGTTTCATTGGGTCCTATTTGTTTATTTTTGTTTTTATTTCCATTACTCTGGGAGGTAGATCACAAAAGATCTTGCTGTGATTTATGCCAAAGAGTATTCTTCCTATGTCTTCCTCTAAGAGATTTATAGTGTCCGGTCTTATATTTAGGTCTCTAATCCGCTTTGAGTTTATTTTTGTGTATGGTGTTAGGGAGTGTTCGAATTTCATTCTTTTACATGTAGCTATCCAGGTTTCCAGCACCACGTATTGAAGAGACTGTCTTTTCTCCATTGTATATCCTTGCGTCCTTTGTCATAGATTAGTTGACCATAGGTGTGTGAGTTTATCTCTGGGCTTTCTATCCTGTTCCATTGATCTATATTTCTGTTTTTGTGCCAGTACCATACTGTCTTGATTACTGTAGCTTCGTAGTACAGTCTGAAGTCAGGGAGTCTGATTCCTCCAGCTCCTTTTCCCTCAAGACTGCTTTGACTATTCGGGGTCTTTTGTGTCTCCATACAAATTTTAAGATGAAATCTTAGATTATTTTTAAAATTATGAAATATTTCAAACATATACACAAGTATTGAGAATAATTTAAGAAAACCCTATATATAAAATCTTATTTGCCCAACATGCTTCAAACTTTTCAAAAATAACAATACATTACAGATATATCTTAGACCCACTGTGTATCTCTCTCAGCTGCCATTCTTCCTCTCTCTCTAAATTCCAATTTTCATGAGTTTAAAAAATAATTTTCCATACACACATATACATGTATCCATAAGTAATATATAGTCTTCTTTGGCAGATTTTAAAACTTTATTTAAATTGTATCATATTAGAATGTCCTTCTGCAACTTTTTGCTTTGTTTTGGCTTAAAATTACATTTTTTATGTTTAACCATGCTAATACATGTAGCCATTGGGTAGTATTCCTTTCCTGGATATGTCACTGTTTTTTAGTTTATTCACTCTCGCATAAAGAATACTTAGTTTGTATCGATTATTTTGCTGCTGAAAACATTCTTATAGAACAGGGATTGTCAAACTATAATCCAATGGGCCAAATCGAACCTACCACCTATTTTTATATGTCCCATGAGCTAAGAATAATTTTTACATTTTTTAATAGTTGAAAAAAAATCAAAGAAGAATAGTATTTTATGACACATGAAAGTTGTATAAAATTCAAATCGCAGTGTCCATATATAAAGTTTAATTGGAACACATATATAAAATGGCAATTCAAAATAAGATACTGGCATAAAGCTGAGACTTTGAGAGGTGTCATTCTAATGGAAGGATAAACTTGGGCAAAACCCCATCACATAGAGGAAGATAGTTAGGAAATATGCCAGTCTCAATCTTATTTCTGAATAGAGTTGGGAAAATGTTCTCTGAAGATTTCCTAATCACAAGTCTGCCTTCATCTGGGTTACAGGCAAGAATTTATATTAAGCTGAAAGTGTAGTTTAAAGTGATGCTATGGGACTTCCCGGGTAGCATAGTAGATAAGACTCCAAGCTCCCAATGCAGGGGGCCCGAGTTCAACCCCTGGTCAGGGAGCTAGATCCCACATGCATGCCACAACTGAGAGTTTGCAAGCCACAAATAAGGAGCCCATGTGCCACAAATAAGAAGCTGGAGAACTGCAACTAAGGAGCCTGCCTGCCGCAACTAAGACCAAGTGCAACCAAATAAATAAATATTTTTTTAAAAAAGAGGGACTTCCCTGCTAGCGCAATGGTTAAGAATCTGCCTGCCAATGCAGGTGACACGGGTTTGAGCCCTGGTCTGGGAAGATCCCACATGCCATGGAGCAACTAAGCCCATGCGCCACAACTACTGAGCCTGCGCTCTAGAGCCCACGAGCCACAACTACTGAGCCTGGGTGCTGCAACTACTGAAGCCTGTGAGCCTAGAGCCCATGCTGCTCAATAAGAGAAGCCACCGCAGTGAGAAGCCCACGCACTGCAACAAAGAGTATCATCCCCTGCTCAGCGCAACCAGAGAAAGCCCGTGAGCAGCAACGAAGACCCAACACAGCCAAAAATAAAATAAATAAGTAAATAAATAAATTTATTAAAAAAACAAAGGAATACATAGTGGTGATCATTAAAAAAAAAGTGGTGCCAGATTGTAGTGACTATGTTTTAAAAAACAAGAGAGTATTAAGAGTAGGCCCAAGGAAAAAGAGACCATCAAAGTATCAGGTAGATCCGGGAAAAAAAAAAAAAAATCAAACATAACATCTAAAAATGAAAAATGAAACTAAGATAAGAAACTCAATGATCAGGTTAGATATCAGATTGTTTATAATTAAAGAGAGAATTAACTAAAATGGAAGATAGAGCTAAAAATCAGAAAATAGCACAAAGATATTGTGATGGTCAATCTTATGTGTCAAATTAACTGGACCACGGAGTGCCCAGATTAAATATTATTTCTGAGTGTGTCTGTGAGGGTGTTCCTAGATGAGATCAGCATTTAAATCAATGGTCTCAGTAAAGTGGACTGCTCTCCCCATGTGGGTGGGCAGCATCCAATCTGGTGAGGGACTGACTAGAACAAAAAGCAGAAGAAGAGAGGATTTATCCCTTTCCTGCCTGCCTGTTTGCACTGAGACATTGGTCTTCTGATCTTGGACTGGCATTTACACCATTGACTCCCCTGGTTCTTAGGCTTTCAGACTCAGACTAGAATTACACCACCTACTTTCCTGGATCTCCATTTGCAGACAACAGACTGTGGAACTTCTTAGCCCCCATGATCATGTCAGCCAATTCCTCACAATAAATCTCTTCTCTCTCCTCTCTCTCTCTCTTTCTTTCTCCAAATTTGTAAATGGTTATATATGTAGAGGTAAATAAATAAATAGATCATATTGGTCATTCTCTGGAGAATGCTGACTAATACAGATATTAAAAAATATGTAACGTTCTAGAAGCTTGAAGTCCAAGATCAAGGTGCTGTTCTCAGGGTTGGTTTCTGGTGGGGTCTTTCTTCTTGGTTTGTACATAGCTGCCTTCTCTCTGTGTCCCCACAAGGCTTTTCTTCTATGTATGTGTAGAGAGAGAGAGTGAGTTCTGGTCTCTCTTCCACTTCTTATAAGGACACCACTGGATTAAGACCTCACCCTTATG
Source organism: Globicephala melas (assembly GCF_963455315.2). NCBI lineage: Eukaryota > Metazoa > Chordata > Mammalia > Artiodactyla > Delphinidae > Globicephala > Globicephala melas. The sequence continues at coordinate 111,466,001 of NC_083315.2, read as the reverse complement.
ACCTCATTTAAACTTAATTACCTCTGTAAAGGCCCTATCTCCAAATATAACCACATTGAGGGTTAGGGTTTCAACATATGGATATTAGTGGGACACATTAAGTCCATAACAATAGGCAAGACTAGATAGAACAGGAAAGAGATAATATTCAAAGACATAATGATTGAGAACATTTAGAACTGATGTTCAATAAATTTTAAAAATCCAAGCAGTATAAATGAAAAGAAATACACACTTAGACATATCATATTGAAACTACAGAATACCAAAGACAAAAATAATCTTAGGGGAAGACAGAGAACACAAATTATCTACAAAGGAACCTCTACTAGACTAACAGCAGATTTATCACCAGCTTCAATGAAAATAAAAAGATAATGGAATAATAATATCTTCAAAATCAACTGTGAACTTAGAAATGCACAGCTAGTAAAACTATTTTTTAATAATAAGTGCAAAATAAAGATATTTTTCCAACACTAAAACTTAGAATCCTCACTAAAAGAAGTCATACAGAATATATTCCAGAAAGAATGAAAATAAATCCAGAAACAAGATCTGAGCTAAAAGGAGGAATTGTGAGCAAAGAAAATAGTAAATATGTGATTAAATAAAAACAAATATTTACTATGCTAAATAATAATGGGAATTAATTTATATGGTTATAAATTTTTTAAAAATACTAGAAAATAATAACATATAGGTGGGTGGGGGTGGTCAGAGTTAAAAAGCTCCTGTAATGATCAAGAAAAAAATAAATGTACTGACTAACTTAAAAATTTAAGAAAGCAAACTAAGGGACTTCACTGGTGGTCCAGTGGCTGAGACTCCATGCTCCCAATGCAGGGGGCCCGGGTTTGATCCCTGGTCAGGGAACTAGATCCCACATGCATGCCACAACTAAGAAGCCTGCATGCCATAAGTAAAGATCCCCCATGCCACAATGAAGATCCTGTGTGCTGCAACTAAGACCCAGCGCAACCTAAATATTTTTAAAAAAGAAAGTATATTAAAATTTTAAGAGTAAAGCTGAAAGAACAGACATAGAGTGTAAAATTTTCCAATTAGTAGAGGAGAAGGAATAAACAAAAATACTCAGTCAAAGCCAAAAGAAGGCAAGAAACAAAGGAGGGAGAGAAAGTGGAACAGATGGAAAGCACAAAATAAGATGACAAAAAGAAATTCGAGTATATAAATGATTACAAAAAGTATATAGAACTTCCAATTGAAATACAAAACTGTTGCCCTAAGTTAAAAAGAAGTCCATCCCTGGGATTTCCCTGGTGGTGCAGTGGTTAAGAATCTGCCTGCCAGGCAAGGGACACGGGTTTGAGCCCTGGTCCAGGAAGATCCCACATGCTGCAGAGAAACTAAGCCCGTGTGCCACAACTACTGATCCCATGTGCTACAACTACTGAAGCCTGTGCACCTAGAGCCCGTGCTCCACAACAAGAGAAGCCACAACAATGAGAAGCCCACGCACTGCAACAAAGAGTAGCCCCTGCTCGCCGCAGCTAGAGAAAGCCCACACGCAGCAACAAAGATCCAACGCAGCCAAAAAATAAATGTAATTAATTAATTAATTTTAAAAAATCAATCATCCTTGCTAAAAAGTGTAGTAGAGGGCTTCCCTGGTGGTGCAGTGGTTGAGGGTCTGCCTGCCGATGCAGGGGACGCGGGTTCGTGCCCTGGTCCAGGAGGACCCCACATGCTGTGTAGCAGCTGGGCCCGTGAGCCACGGCCTCTGGGCCTTTGCATCCGGAGTCTGTGCTCCGCGGTGGGAGAGGCCACAGCAGTGAGAGGCCTGCGTACCGAAAAAAAAAAAAAAAAAAAAAAAGAGAAGTCCATCCCTATGCCATTTACAGGAGAAATATTTAAAGTTTGAGATGAAGTTTCAACACAATGATTGAAAGTAAAGGATCAAAAAAAGACATACTCAGTAAATGCTAACACAAAGAAAGCAGCAGAGCTGTATTAATAATGAACAAAATAGATGTTAAGGCAAAAAGCATAAACAGGGATAAAAGAGACATTATACAATGATGATATTATTCACCAAGAAAGTTTAATAATCATGAATATTTATGAACATAAAAAAGAACTTCACATTATCTAAAGCAAGAATTGACAGAACGTAAGGAAAAACTGGCAAATTCTACATCATATGAAAGATTTTAACACACTTATCTTAGTAATTGAGAGCAATAGACAAAAAAAATCAATAAAAATATTAAGGATCGAAAGCATAACAATTTACTAAGCTTAGTGTAATTTAGGACAGGTATAGAACACGAATTGTACCCAAGAATTAGAGACTTCACCTTTTCTCTCCAAGTGTCTATGGAAAGAAAACTGATCACGTACTCTCCATAAAATAGATCTCAACTAATTTCAAAGTGTTTTTAGAAAGATTATGATTTCTAGGATTCTACCATGTGTGAGCTGCACCAGCTGGAATCCCAATTTTGAACTGCCCCAACTGAAGTTCTTTTCATCAACCTTTTCTCTTAGTTAAAAAAATCAGAGGACAGTTTGTAGACTTTGATTATGATGAAATAAATTCATATTTTATGGCGAGACAAGAAAAATTTTAGAAAGACTATGATCTCTAAAAACTTCAATTAAATTAGAAATCATACAAAAACATAACTATAAATCTTCTGCATATAAAATATTAAAAATGCTTCTAATACACAGAAATTAGGAAATATTTCAAAATAAACAATGATAAAAACTCTATATCAAAATTTGTAGAATACAGTTAATGTACTACATATAGGAAAACCTATAGCTTTAAATGTACATTAAAGGAATGAAAAAACTCCAAAACTAATGATCTAGGTAACCAACCTGAGAAATTATAAAAACAACACAATAAACCCAGAAGAAAATGATAACGATAAAAGCAGAATTTAATGAAATAAAAAATAAAGACCCTATTTTTGAAAGAACCAATAAAGCAAAAACTTGATTTTTTTGGAAAAAACCTAATAAAATTAACAAACTTTGGCAAGACTAATCAATACAATAAGAGAAGAGGTACAAATAAGCAATGTTTAAAATGTAGAGGAAGGGATATTACAGATACAGCAGGAATTAAAAGGGTAATAAACATGAACAACTAGTGTCAATAAATTTGAAAGTTTAGATGAATGAGACAAATTCGTAGAAAAATATTGTCAATCATATCAGACTGATGTGGTTATGGACTGGTGCAAATTGAAAATTCACTAAAAAATTTCAGGCTCACACCAAAGAGAGGTGATCTTTTAGATGATCCTCCCAAGATTGTTTGGATTCCTCCTGACCAGAAAAGGAAGGATTGTCTGAACTCTCATATTTCATGCTAAGCCTCTGATGGTATAGTGAAAGACATATGAAATATTACTTGGGGGTGGGAGTGGGGTGGGAAAGGCCTAAACATCAGTACCCTATCAACAGTGGAAGACAATGCAAGGTATGAAATTATGTTAGAGTTCTTATTGAAACCATTGTTAATTTTCTTTTTTTAAAAAATATCTTTTTAGAATTCTGACCTTATTTTTATTTTTTTATTTTTTTGGCTGCACCACGCAGCCTACAGGATCTTAGTTCCCCCATCAGGGATCAAACCTGGGCCCACAGCAGTGAAAGCATGCTGGACCGCCAGGGAATTCCCTAATTTTCTTTATATTATTATGTCCAATCTCAGAAATTCAAGTTTCAGGTGATACATCACTGACTTTGGAGTTCAGTTTTTTCCATCTTGATCAAAACTGGAGCAAAGTCAGCTTTTCAGGCTTACCTGACACTTCCTGGTGCAGTAAGAACTCATAGCACTATGGACTTCTTCAAAGGACCGACTGTCAAAGGATGGCCACTTCTTCCCAATCAACAAATCAAATGACTAAGAAGCAGATGAGACTGTGCAGAACATGGGCTTTGTAGTCAGAACAACCAGGGTTCAAATCCACCATAAAGCTTGCATGGTCTTCAGAAAATTACATTTAAAATATCTGCATCTCGGTTTCCTCAGCTTCAGGATAAAAATATTGTTCATAGAATTACTAAGCCCAGTACAGAAAGTGTTGTATAGAAAGTGTTTATTGTAGAGCCTCTAGGTGCTCTATTATGTAGTTCTTGTCCCTGTTCCTACTCAGTGTTAGGGATAACATGTTTCTAAGTGGGTATAACTCATACACGATGAAAATGCTTCTCCTAGAATCTGGCTTAGGAAGTTCTAAACATCACATACTTAATAATCCTATTGTGTGGACCAAAAAATTCCATTTCAAGAAATTTTGCATTTTGGGTTATCATAATTTCCAAGGGGCTGGTTAGCATTTTTTTTTTGTCTGTTATATTATAAAAGAGAATGTCCTGTTTTTGAAATGGCTGTAGAAGAAAACATAAGGGCATCAGTGAAGTGGCTGACTGCCCACCCCAAGATGCTGCCCAATTGGTGTCCTATTCCTGTGTATACATTTATGGAAACAAAGTTTTGTGGACTGGCCTGCTTTATACCTTAAAAGATATATTTCCCAATGTGAAATGTATTCTCCACCCAAACAGCCAACTTCCAATAAGTGTTCATATTTTACAAATTAATTTTTATGTTTTTTTTTAAATTTTATTTTGTTGCACTGGGCCTTAGTTGCAGCATGCGAACTCTTAGGTGGGCATGCATGTGGGATCTAGTTCCCTGACCAGTGATCGAACCTGGACCCCCTGCATTGGGATTGTGGAATCCTAACCACTGTGCCACCAGGGAAATCCCGAAAAATTAATCTTTGAGTACATATTATCATCAAGTTATATTTAGAGTTTAGAATTTTTAGGCCTACAACTCTCAACACTGGTGTTTTGTTTTTGTTTTAACTTTGGGACCTAGCCTATTAATGGGCTGTGAAATTACCAGCTCAGGAGGATTGTAGCTATGATTAGTTGGTTATGATCAATACTAAAAAAATAGAGGAAATATTTGAAAGCATTATATATGGTATGGGCAAGTTCTGTTTGGGAAACTTTCATATCTGTGTTGTATGTGTGAGTGTGTATGTGTGCACATACACACAGTGGGTCATGATGTCAAAAATATCTCTTACTCTGGGTCTTGGTCAAAATGAGAATTGAAAACTGCTGTTCCATGTAACCTGGCAGAAAGGTTTGTTGCCCAGCATATGGGGCAGGGGCAGGAGTATGGGGGAGGATTCCCTCTTATTGTTCTAAAACCTGAGAGCCCACAACATACCTCACACACATACCAAGAAGTTCCCAGTGTTCAAGTTTGTTTTGTAAGTCAGTTTTTGGGGACTCAGAATGCATTCTGTAAGAGAAAGACATCAAACTGGCCCACAAAATTCTCTTTAACCTATAATGCACTGTAGCCACAGTACTAAACAACCCAAGAATTGTGTGTAAGAATATTCCACAGGGAAAATGCAATCATTTTCAATTTATGAAGTGAGATACTCACTTACATGGAGTAGAAGACTCCTAACTTGGTTTCCACTAACCTCGTGATGACTTTAGGCAAAGTTATGTATCTGGACTCAGCTTCCTCAATGGTGAAATGTTGAGGTTCTTTAAGGTTTCTTCCTCCTTTGTCATATAATGATCCAGTATCTCCCTTAGTGTCCCACCTTCCTCCCTACAACAGAGTGTGGACACTTGGTGTCCACAGTCAAATATTCCTTTCTCCACCAGAGCCCAGGAATGTGCCAAAAGCTGTGTTTCAAAAGATACAGGAATTTCCACTGTAGATGGCATGGCCTTGCTCCAGAACCCCAAGGGTCTGCACTGTAATTGTCCCTTTAGGACTTTCAACAAACTCTACATTTCCACTATTGTCCCCTCCAAGACCAGAGGGTCTACTGCATAGTATAGTATATTTGCTTATACCAAACCTTGTACCTTCTGCTGGGCTGTTTTGTATTCGGGACCACCCTGAAATCTGGCAGCTTTCCCTGTCACTTGGTACATGGGACAGCAGAATTCCTAGGTATATAACAATGGTTCTAAATCAGGGATGATTTTGCTCCCCAGGGAACATTTGCTAAGTCTGGAGCCACTTTTTATTTTCATGACTGGAGTAGGGGGAGTGCTATTGGCATCAACTTGGGTAGAGGCCAGGGATACTGCTAAACATCCTGCAACGCACAACATAGCTCCCCACACAAAGAATTAACTGGTCCAAAGTGCTAATAGTGCCAAGGTTGAAAAACCCTGCTGTAGAATGTGTTGCATTCAGAGCCAGAAGAGGCCTACCAAGTGCTGTACTTCCCTATTTGTAGAAGGGGATGCAAGATGCAGCAAATTTCTCTTACTTTGGAGGGAATATACTGGCACGTGCCTGACCGCTGGACCCCTAAAAATTCTACTGAAGTGACAGCTCGCTGATCTTTAAAGGGCTTATCTCCCCCTTCTGGAGTGCATTGTGTCATCAAGGACTCCACCTGCGTAATCAGTGTGACATCAGCCTAATGGATCATGGGATGCCCAGACACTTTCATCTCTTCACAATGTATTATAACAGATGTTAAGAGAATTGACAGAGTTCTGAGGTAAAACTTAAATCAACATCATCTGCTCCTCATGAAAGCAAACTGTTTCTGATTCTCTTTCCCAATTGGAATATATTCTTATACTTGCCAAATCAATGGCCACATGACATGTATATTATTAACATACTCTATCAATGATATCATGCCTAACATTACATCTGTTATGTAATGTTACATAACACCCTTTGGTTGAATTTATGATAGTCTACAGTCATTCTCCAGGATCCATCTGGTTTCTTCGGAGGACAGACTAGTGAATTTCTAACAAAGGGGTGGTGATGATGCTTTGGGTCTCTAGGTATCAAAGGTCAACTCAGACCCTGTGTCTAATATTCTTTGAAATGCAAGGTTCTCCTCTTTCTCCAGTGTACAATCACCTGAGTAAAGGGCCTCAGTCGTTTTGGGAAAAGACAGGAAATCTTACAATATATACTGAGATGTTGTAGGATCTTTCCTCCTGGAGACCTGTTCGCCTTTTTAGTCAGTTGGTTCTGGTTGTGAATACAGGTCAGGGAACTAAGCAAGGGATTTCAACTTTTTTGGACTGGCTGCCTTTGGCCACTTGTTTCTCCATACTTGGTTAAAAAAATGTTTTTTAGATGTTAAGCAGCATCCTTATTGAATGCCCATCTCTTTTGCCCCCAGAGATGAAATGTTCTATTAGCCTTCTCCACAATTCCCTGGTCAAGCCTCTGAGATTACCCCTTCAACCTTGCAGGTCATTGTAATTATGGCCTTGTGACTTCTTGCAGTTTAGTGTGCCACCTGCTTTGGGATGCCATCATTCCTGTTGCTATTAATTAGCTCAGTTCTGTGACTACCTTTCCTACCATCATCTCCAGCCTGTAGATGAGAGGAGTCACCACTACACTCTTTAGTGATACTTGGTGCCCCTCTCACAAGAACATTCCTGATGGTCTTGATGAATGCAAAGTCACAGGATCTTGGTGAATGCAGAAATATTTAGATCCTAATATCTGTCCAACCCCACCAGTACTTGGTCATTGGCTATAGGTACCCAGAAATAGTATGTCTTGAATTTAAATGCTGCAGTGGATTCTGAAAGTGCTGCAGCTTAGGACTGTCAGCTGAGTGCAATCCTAGAGGCAATTCTTGAAAGATTTGAGCAGTGTACTTCCATGGCTACCATATGCACATGGTTTTGAACTGAGAAGCAGGCACTAGGGCAACACAAGTTGATGAGATGGGGATCACAATGACTTGCTTGTGCAACTTAATTGGGTCCTCCAGCCCCACTAAGGCCCAATCACAGATGTGCCACTTCCATCTTATGATAGATTGCTGCTGGGTCCATCTGACCTCAGGATGACTTGATGGATTTGACAGAACCTACCTCATCTTAAATAGTTCTGGCCACATGGGCACTTAATAGTCCATGATCATGCTTTCTGTCTTTTCCATGGCCCATAAGCATGCCAGGAGCTTTCTGAAAAGTATGCAGTTCTCTGCTGCAGATGACATGGATTGCTTCAAAATCCTAAGAAACTCTGTTGTGATTCTTCTGTTGGGGAATGATACCATAAATGCCACATGCTGTCTTTTCCTATCAAATACCTAAAAATATAGGTAACTCTGCTTATTTGTCTTTTCAAAGATATGAGTTGCGGTTAACATATACACACTACTGTATATAAAATAGTTAACCAACAAGGACCTACTGTATAGCATAGGGAACTATACTCAATATTTTGTAATAACTTATAAGAGAAAAGAATCTGAAAAATATATATATTTTTTATATATATATATGTGTGTATATATATATATATATGAATCACTTTGCTGTATACCTGAAACTAACACAACACTGTAAATCAACTATACTTCAATAAAATAAAATTTTAAAAATTTCACATTGGGGAAAGATTAAAAAACAAAAAGCAAAGATATGAGTTGTGGCTTTACTCTGTGTGTCTGTTTTCTACTTCATTACTTTTTACTCTTTTTCCTACTGATAATTTAGGTTTCCTAATACATGCATTGAAAGCTATAAATCCTGTTTATAATATACACATTCAAAGCCATAAATCTCCCTCTAAGCACAGCCCTAAGCAACCTCCCACAATTAACATCCCACGAGATTTGATGTTATTTTCATTATCTTTTAGTTCAAAATATGTTTCATTTCAATTTCTTTCTCACCCATGAACTTCTTAGAAGTATATGCTTAATTTCCAAACATTTGGAGACTTTCTTATCTTATTGTTAATGATTTTTACCTTAATTCTAATGTAACTGGAGAACAAACTCTGTGTGATTTTAATCCTTTGAAATTTATTGAGATTTCCTTTGTGGTTCAGTGTATATTCAATTTTGTAACAATTTTTTTTTTTTTTGCAGTATGCAGGCCTCTCACTGTTGTGGCCTCTCCCATTGTGGAGCACAGGCTCCGGATGCGCAGGCTCAGTGGCCATGGCTCACAGGCCCAGCCACTCCGCGGCATGTGGGATCTTCCCAGACCGGGGCACGAACCCGTGTCCCCTGCATCGGCAGGCGGACTCTCAACCACTGCGCCACCAGGGAAGCCCCAATTTTGTAACAATTTCATGTAAATATCTACAATTATTAGGTGCCATGTGTAATATAGGTCCATTATGTCATGTTTGCTTACCATGTTCAAATCTTTGATACCTTCAGGTATTTTATTTGCTTGTTCCATCAGCTATGAAAGAGAGGTGCTAATCTCCTACTTGGATTGTAAACTTTTCTCTCTCTCCTTGTATTTCTTTTTTGCTTTATTTATTTTAATGCTATGTTATTAGGTGCTTCCAAATTTAGAACTACTATCTCTTCTTGCTGAATAAACCCTTCATCATTATTAAATGTTCTCTCTCTAGTAATGCTTTTTGCGTTATATTTTACTGTCTGATAATAGCGTGGCAATACCAGCTATTAGTATTTGCATGATATATTTTTATAAAATGCCTTTTTATCTTTTGACACAATCATATATTTTTCTTATTCCATAAATGCAAATTAGTCACTGATTTTTGAAAGTTGAACCAACTCTATTTCTTCCTCTTAATATCTTGCTAAATACAAATACTTAAGATTTTTGCATTTATATTCATGAGCTTGCCCCACAATTATGTCCTTGTTGAATTTAATTATCAAGATTATGTTGGCCTCATAAAATCAGTTAAAGTATTTCCTCCTTTTCAGTTCTGCTAAAGACTTTATATAAGATTTGTGTTATTTCTCCCTTATTTGGTGAAATTCACCAGCAAAGCCATGTAGGCCTATGTGTGTCATGAACTTTGAAGTTACAGATTCATTTTAATAGATATCAGTTGTTTATAATCTTTTTCCTTTTAATATTTCTGATCCTTATGACTTTTGGTGGGGCCCTTGTAAATGCTTGCGATTTTGTCATTTTTTAATCCAGTCTGATTCTCGTATCATTTAGAACATTTTTTTTAATTCAATGTACTTATTAATATATTTGGGTCTAAATGTACCATAATACATTTGTGTTCCGCTTGCCTTTATTCTTTCTTCTTTTTCTCCCCTTTTTATTAAGCATTTTTTATTTTCCCCCTTCTATTGACTTTGATGTTAGACTCTTTTTTACTATTATTGTTAACATTAGATTTACCAAGGTATTTTTCATTGCTTTTCATTCTTCTCACTCTTTCCTACATATCAGCATTCCATTGGAGATTCCTTAAAGGCTAAATTTTTTGTTACTGAATTTTAGGTAAAGATAATTTCACTGTTGTTTGGCTTCTAATATTTTGATTAAGAAAGCAGATTTTAGTCTAAGCAGTACTCTTTCAAAGGTGATTCTTTTTCTCTGGTTGCTTTTATAATTTTTTGTCCAGTTTTCAGCAGCTTTATTATGATATGCTTAAGTATGGATTTCTTTTTCTTTCTTGCATGGGGTTAATTCACAAACTTTGAATCAGTTGCTTGCTCTCAGATAGCTGTGCAAAGATCTCAGCCATTATCCATTCACATAATCCTTCTACCTCTTTCTCTTTCTGCTCTCTTTCTGGGAAGTTCATTAAATTTATCACAAAACTCTCTTCTCTGTATTTTTATTCTTTCAGTTCTCATTTTATTCTATTTTCTTCTGACCAGTCTTTCACGAATTCTATCGTCAGCTGTGTCTAACTGCTATAAGCCCATCCTTTGCGTTCTTAAATTCAATTAATATATTTTTTGGTTCTCTAACTTCCATTTGGTACTTTTCTGTACTTTCCCAGTTATCTGCTGCAATCTCCATCTTGACTTTTATCTCCTAGGGCTCAGTTAGCATATTTTAAATTTTGTGTTTCTGTTACTTTTAATTCATGTTGCCTTATCTCCTCCACACATGCCTTATTTTGTAATGGACACCAAACTTGAGGTCTTGAACTCCAACTTCTGCCCACCTATGCCTATAGGAGGCCATCAGAAGTATTGCTCAGTTGCTCAGCTACCTCCTACAGAATTCTCAAAAAAATCCAAGGGGGAAGTGATTCCAAACACAGGTTTATCTATCTAGGCATCTTTTCTTTCCAAACTCCTGGCTGCAAATCTTCACTATCTTGTTAGTTTTTTGATGGACTTCAAATTGATTTTTTTGAAATAATTTTGTCCATTTTTTTCTAAGTGTCCTAAGTTGAAGAGTTGGTCCAAATGACCTTACCTGGCATTATTATAAATGGAAATCCCTTGTTACTGAAGCCATTTATATTCTAACTATATAGGAACCTGACTTTTTGTAAGAAAAAAGGTGGCTTGATAAGGGTGAAGATATGTGGGAACTGTGGTAAAACAAAACGAAACAAACTTGTGTAACTTTTTTTTTCCTTTAAATTCCACTTGACTTTATGTTCACATAAAATGCTTTTCTTTCTTTTGTGGAGGGTGGCAAAATAGCTCTTACATGCAAAATCTATGCTGCAGTAAAGTCATCTCAATGACAATTAACATTGTTTGAATCAAAAGTAATGTCAAGCTACTTTATACCCTTTCAGTACTATCAGAAGTTAAAACAAGAAGTGAATCCTTCATTTCCAAATTTGCACTGGATGTACTTTCCGAACTTACACTATAATTCCAGCAGGATTTTTCGGACCTTGATGAAATTGCAAGGGAAATTTCTATATCTAAAAATATATTTGTGCAATTGTGGAATTTCCAAACTTCAATTGGAAATGATTTGCGATGCAATGACGTTAATTTTTGTCAGTAGAAATACTGTGGACATTTGTTTTCTCTTAAGTGTCTATATAATATTTTTGGTTTTGGCCTCTTGGCCTACAAAGCTGAAAATATTTACCATCTGGCCCTTTATAAGTTTGCTGGTCCACACCCTAATACTTCAAACTGGTAGGTTTTCCCTCATTATGCATTATTACTTAAGTGAAATGAGATGCCCTTTCCTCAATGCATCCTTCATTTTGTTCTCCTCAGAGTTCCTCTCACAAATATATTTATATAGTTTCTAGGCTATATAAAATCTGTAACGTGCAATTTCATCTGATTCTGTAAGACTTTCTCACTTTGAAGAAACAGATTTTCTTTCAGTTATAAATTGATATACACTATAACTCATTCCAAGGCCCTTCCCACCGTCACTGCATTAACGGTGACTCAAGCATGACTACTCTGGTCATATTCAAACACTGTTTGGAAAAGCCTTCACACACACACACACACACACACACACACACACACACACAGACACACAGACACACAGACACACACACACACACACACACACAGTTTCTCACATAGTTTCTTTCCCTTTTGAGTCCAGCAGCCACTGGATTCCACTGCTTCTGTGATATTTCCTAGAGGAGCTACCACAGTCAGCACACTCATACAATTTCTGTCTAGTACAGGTTCTCTGACATGTATTTTAAAGATTTCTTTACAAAGGCTCTCTCTTATCTGGTACAAATATAATTTTTCATTACAGGGAGTTTTCTGACATTTACTGAGATTTACTCTAGCACTTAGTGCTTTCTCACTCAGTACACATATATGATTTCACTCTGTGTGAATTTTGTTACACTTGGAACTGTGACTTGGAAGTGAAGGAAATGCACAATCACTGCATTCATAACGTATACCCCCACTATGAACTTTGATGTGCAATTGTGCTAGTATCTATTGCTGTGTAAATTACCCCCAAACTCAAAACCCACCTATGCCTACAGGAGGCCATCAGAAGTATTGCTCAGCTGCTCAGCTACCTCCTACAGAATTCTCAAAAAAACCCACTTATTACATTTCTGAGGTACAGGAATCTGCAAGGGATTCAGCTCTGCCTGTCAGAAATGTTCCGCTTAGCTTTTTTAGCCTTTCTAAGCTACAACATTTAATATCTTGACAGGAAGACTGGCTATTCTTTCAAACCTCCAATTTCGTAACTCCAGCCCTATGCAATCATTAAAAGCATAGCTGGTTTCTTTTTCCCTTAACATGGCCCTCTGCCTGGGCCAAATGCAGATCCCCAGACTATGCCCTGATACTGCAAAGGAAATCAGGGAGATTTTTAAAAAAAAAAAAAAAAAAGTTTTTTGATCTTCCACTAACCTCTGAATAGTTCTCCCCTCTGTGAGACTGAAGTCTATTTTAGAGTCAGTCATTTCCATATCACACTGATGCCATTAAAAATATGGCCTTCGAAAATTATCTTGCTTTTATATGTTAGATGGTGTAGTTTTACCTGCTGTGACCTACTACATCCCATTGAAAATAGAACCTCTACATCGTTTGTAAGGCAAATATTAAAGTGGTATAAAAATGAAAATGACAACTTTGGAAAATTCAGGATGTATAAAGTTAGAACACTAAAAAACGTTCTACAGTACAAATTACTTTTTCCTCCAATTCCTTGCCCTATTCCCTTTATTATCATTTTCCTCTCTATTTCTTTGATAGAACCCTTTTATTCACAAAAAGGGGAAGAAGGAATTGTAAATACTTGAATTTCTAGGAAATAACATTAAAATTTCCTTACTAACAAGCCCAGATCTCTGCCATTAAAAAGCTTAGTTTTAACTAGATTATTACAATGGATGATTATAAAATTGCTCAGTAACTATCAAGCCTACATGATATAGTTATGAGTTTAAATTTGAATACCAAGGCTTTTTCTATGTAATTAACCCTTACCATATGAAATTTTTCTTCTGGAAACTCCATTTTGTCCTCCCTAGATGGAATACAAAAGCACATGACTGGGAATAAATCTGTTACACTTGCACTTCAGAGATTTGTATAGTTGGCTAGCTTCTGGATAGCCTGATTCTTAAAAAGCTCCCACAAGTGATTCTGATGTATGGAAACCATTGCTATAAACAGAAAAACACTCAAAGGCCAGCACATTCTTAAAACTTGAGGAAGGTTATTTTTACCTGAAGGAACTTGTTTGAACTTAAGTATGAATCTATTAGGATTTGCCATTATAAGCTTCATATAGCACTTAAATATAGACTAAAAACAACCAAAAAGATTTCAGAAGTAGAGACCTACAGTTTGAAGAGATGATCCATTAAATGATGGTCACATACTTCTAGATCCATTATGGACATGATTTTATTTTAGGGTTAGCACTTTAAAGATATTAACCACTTCATTAACCTATACAACTTATTGACATACTTATTATATGATCATGATTAATATATAGTGTGTGGAGATGGCAATTACTGCCCTCAAAAATATTACTTTAAGTTATCCTTAAGAAGAGAAATAAAGCTATGAAAGCAATTCAGTTCTGATGTATAAAATTATATCATCATTCCTACCTTCTAGATGCAACGTTTTAATAATTTATTATGATCTTTCAAAAAACTATTCCACATAGCTCTCATTACTTACAACTAAAAAAAGATGATCCCCTTTGGGAAAAAAGGCAGCATGAACAGCGGGCAACTGTCATCATCCTTCATAAAATTTTACTTTGACCTACATTACTTTGTGTTACTCTATCATACATTATTCCACATGGATAAAACTTGGAAGATCCTAATTCTACTAACCATCTGAGGCAGGGATCAATCAACTCAGCTCTGTGGACCAAATCCAGCCTGCTGCCTTTTTTTTTTTTATAAACACAGTTTTATTAGAATGCAGTCGTGTTAATTTATTTCTATATTGTTCTGGTTATTTTTGCACCACAGCAGAGTTGAGTAGTGCCAGAGACTGCATGACCTACAAAGTCTAAGACATCTACTGTCTGTCCTTTCACCAAAAAGTTTGTTCACCATGATCATAATTATCTAAGTGGATTTTAAAGTAACTTACAAGTCATTTTGCAATAAAGAATTGGATAGGGACTTGCCTGGTGACGCAGTGATTAAGAATCCGCCTGCCAATGCAGAGGACACGTTTCAAGCCCTGGTCCGGGAAGATACCACATGCCGTGGAGCAACTAAGCCTACAAAGACATTTATTTGGATAAAATGAAATACCAAGAATCTAGAGATAAGGGAAACTAAGAGCTCCAAATTTGAAACTGATAAGATAGTTTAAAAAATGGTAAGGGGGGGGGCTTCCCTGGTGGCGCAGTGGTTGAGAGTCTGCCTGCCGATGCAGGGGACACGGGTTTGTGCCCCGGTCCAGGAAGATCCCACATGCCGCGGAGTGGCTAGGCCCGTCAGACATGGCCGCTGAGCCTGCGATTCCGGAGCCTGTGGCCTGAGAGGCCACAACAGTGAAAGGCCCGCATACCGCAAAAAAAAAAAAAAAAAAAAAAAACTGGTAAGGACCTAAAAAATACTAAATAGTTAGGACAGAACATTTAGTTCAAGGTCATAAGAAAATGATCTGTGTGTGTGTGTGTGTGTATATAAATAATATATACATTATTGATACTATGTATAAAATAGATAACAGAAAAAAAAGAAAATGATCTGGTGAGTACAGATACATAACTAAAACTAAGTTTGATGAATTAGTAAAGCAATTAGTAAATATATCAATTGCTAATCCAACATCACTTGTGCTGGAATAAGATTTAACACAAAACAGAAATTTGAAAAAATAGGTTTTAACACTAAGGGAATCTTAACTAAGTATCAGATAAACTATTAGAACAAGAAAGCCATTATTAAATAGTTCATAATAAATTTATGAATAAATTTTATGAGGCAAATAAAGCTGAATAGAAAAACTATACTGTGGGAATAAACAAATATTAGGTCGTTTCTAAAGTACAAATTCCTTGACAACTACTTACAGCAGAAGTGCGTATACTGCAGGTCTTGGCACTCTTCTAATGATGAGTAAAAAATAACTAAGCCAGAACTGCCAGCACTGCATTAATTTCAAGGTTTATAATTTTATACATTAAACTTAGTTATAACTGAAATCCTACCTTTGACTACCACTGATTAGCTTTTCAAAATCATTCCTACTGCCTGCAAAATTTCTACAGACTAATATTGAACATTTTAAGACTTAAACAATGTGAGAACTGTGGATCCTTCCCACCCAGCGCCACCCCCCAAACACACCCCAAGAGTTAAAACTAATATTGTAAGGGAAAAAAAAAATGGCCTCATGCTTATAGGATGATGATGAGGACCAACTGAATAGTGGATATTCCCAAAGTTCCTTAGTTAGTAGATTTTTAACTGCTTTAAAAAGATCATGGTACTTGGATCACATCTAACGACTGGATATTGGATATGAGATGTCATTAATGCTTGTACAGTCTTCTCAACTACACACAGATCCTACCATAACAAATCAGTTTTGAAGAGTAGTTCCTTCCCTTATTAAACCTTAGAAAATTTTATTTTCAGACATTTGATAAATTGAAAATGCTAAGAACTTTAACAGTTCAGACACAATAAAAAATTTTAAGTGTCCCATAAAGTTCTGAAACAAATCAGAAATTGTTCAGCCTAAGAATTAAGGAACTTAATTAAAAGGATTAAACTCAAGATAAACAAATAAAATGATTCAGGTCAAACTGACCTCACCAGATCCATAGAATCTGACAACATATACCTATAGAAGTTTGACTTAATATTCATAAACCATGAAGAAAATAAAAATATTGTTGTTCAATGTTAGCACCTCTGTTATAAACTAGAATAGCCTTCAAAAAATTTTCAGTGGCTCAAAATATGTCTAGGCACAGCTCGAAATTCCAGGTAACATTTGAGTCTTAGAAATCTGTGCAATCCTGTTTTCCTAAACATTTAAAAATTAATTTTCATCTGTATGTATACATCCAGAATAAATTTTAGATCTCCTCTCATGGGTACAGTAAAAGCTCAATAATACACTTCCCTAATAAAATTTTCATCACAATTTTAAAAACATTTTCCTATTTTATGAAAAAATATTAGTTGATTTTTACCAATAAAATGGTAAAATTAGAGGCAACTATAACTTAAAATTACACAGCTTCTTAATGTTTTATTCACAGCATTCTTCATACAGAAGAAGCTTCACTGATATTTAATTTACTGCAGCATCCTGTTGGTGAAGCACAAAATTACATTAATTATAAACGAAGAAACAAAGCACTTTTGACTTTTTAAAATTATATATATATATTTATATCCAGTTGACAAATAGCATCACAATTATTACTGTATAAAAAACTAAAAATCACATGGAAGCTAAGGCCTAAGTTCTTATTCCAATTGTTCCTTTTTGTTCCTATCTAAGAGATATTAGAAATTAAATTGCAGTACCTCAAAAAAAAAAGTCTACATTATTTACATATAGTATGGAAAATAAAAGCTGCTTTTTGGCTAAGTTAGATTGCTGCTACCTACATTATTTACATTGTAAATGTTGGAAAAAATAAGCACTACTAACAAATACCATTTCAAATGAAAATATGTTGTGCCTGGAATTTTGTTCTAAAATTAATTGTATATCCTAATAAGTGTTTGTTGAATAGAATTTGACTTCCCATAAATCTACTGAAAATTTGAGAATTCCACTACGCTTCTTTATACTGCTAATCTAGATACTGTTAAGTACAATACTGTAATAATTACAAGCACTGAAGCTTAAATGAAACGATGGCAACATGTGTGTAGATGGAATTTTATTTAAAACTGTAAAATATAATGCCTTAATGTTTACGCATAATTACGAGACTACCTAATATTCTTTTCATCCTTTAAGAAGTTTCATATATGATAGTTCCCTAAACAGTGAAACCTTCCAGTAACTTACCAGAAAAAAGTTTAATCATATTATTGTTTTTAGCATTATTTTTCTAATATTTAAAAACATATCTAAACCCTTGGCAAAAACAAACGCAATCAATTCAGTGTAACAGACTGAGCTTTAAACCGTATTTTAATTTTCAATTAACTGTAACCTATCTGTTAAGTGAACCAAAAGTAGAATTTTAAATGACCCACTATGAAGCTTTTCAAATCAATTATAGAATGCATAGAAAAGTGGAGATAAATTTTTGGGAAGGTGTAAGGTAGTAAATGTGGAAAATGGTAAATGCTAGTTTCAATAACAAAAGTTGTACTAAATGCACATGAAAGTTAAATTAACACAGTATAAAAGAGAATAGCTTAAATAAACTGGGATTCACATATTACAATAGCAAAGTTATGACCAAATGAACTGAAGACATGAACAGTTCTGAAAATTCTCTTTTCAGCCTACTTCCAAAAGAAATAGTCAGGCTTTTTTCCTGTACATAGTTTTGAGCTTTGTCTATACCATATATAGTAGAAAAATAAATTCTTTAGCAACCTAGAAACAGTTTATAAAACTCTTAAAGTTTAATTTTCTTTGCCAGACATGCCGATGTTAAACTGACAGCTATAAATTAAAGCTATATAGACAATAGGTATAAGTAATATAGAACAAGTTAAGAATACTACATTTACCAGATTTTTCTTTTTAAAAATTACTGTACTTTCTTAATTCCTGTGTGCTTTGCAATAGGAATAATAGGGACTTTGTTTTCTTAGAAAAGATAATAACATGTAAGAGTATAACACAAATAAGATAATTTATAATATACATGTACTTCAACAGCAGCCTGGTTCATGTCAACATCTTGATTCTGAAGTTAAAATTAGAAGTACAATACCTAGGACATAACAGTTGGGAAAGAATATTTATTTTAGGAAAAAATGGAGTAAATCAAACTCTTAGGAGCCTCAAATCTCAAAATCATCTATTTACTACAGTACACATAAGACAACCTTAAAATTGCAGTATGAAGATTACAATGTGGACCAAAGAATTTTTTCTTTACTACACAAAATATAACCTAGCAACAAAAAAACCATTTTTTCCCTTTCTGGGAAAAAAACTGGCATGGTTTGATAATGAACAAATTTTGAATAAAGCCTAACAAAATTTACCTATGCCACTTATTCTGAAAATTTTATCCATAATTTCGTGTTCTGGTTGTAACTTCACTAAAGAAATGTTTAACCTCCAAAGCAGCAGTCATTTACAGCAAATCTGGTACCAACATCAAAGGAAAAAATTGGTTTAAAAAATGGTGCAAAAGCCACTTTGGATTTTAGTACAACATATCACAGAAAAGAATATGAATACAAGTATGCAACTTTATATATACATACTCCAAAGAGGCTGTCAGTACCCAAAGTATTTTTATTGCTATATTAGCAATGGATTTTTGGATATGTTTTTAAGGGCCACATAAAAATAGATTCAAGGGACAGATTTAAATTGAAGTCCTAGATTAAAATGTTTGGTTTAAAGAATTTTCTACAACAAATTTCATGTTTATGTATGAAAAGTTATATAACCTTATATGAAAATGTCATGAAGTATTTTCTACACTATACTAAATGTATTTCCCAAGAGGGAAAAAATTAAAATATCTAAAATATATTAGATTAAGATTACAAGACCATAATAGATCTTTTGAACATGCATCTGTTTACAGAATTAACAGTATACAAGATGTTTGTTTCATCATGGACTATAAAGAAATGAGTTGGTGACAACTATCCTTTGCACAACATTATCAACTCACTTTAGCCACAAGCATGTCCTTGGTATGTGTGTACAAGAAATATGTCCATTTACCCCCATCAGATCATCCACAGGTTTACTTAGAAGATGAAGGTGCAGAAATATGTTAAGTGTACTTTTCTTTCTTTCAAACAACATCCCAAGCATGGCATAAGTAGCCTGAAATTATAAAATACTTAACTGGGCTTTTAGTTATCTATACAGACTGATAAAAGTAAATTAAGTTGCTCAAATTAGCACATCAAATAACAAAACCAGCCATAAAGCAGGCTGGAAAGCATTAAATGTTTCATATACGTGAGTTTTTAAATCATTTAATTTCTATAGAAAAATTTTATTCACAATATAATGTGACAGAAAATGCCACAGGAATGATATACTGATTGCAATAAGGTTGCATGCAACAGCAGCTTTGTATTTTATAGCTATTTTTGTTTATAAAAATTAAACCTCTCCAGTCATGCTTATCACATGGTCTTAGATTTGTAATGTAAATGAATAAGGAATACCATATAGTTCAAAGAGAAAATGTTTCATTATTTTGAATGTGAATTATCTGTAAGAAACATGAAGTATACTACTGAACCCTGAAACATGCATGCCTAGATTTGCTTTTGTCCAATTTCAGGCTGTCTGCAATCACTTCCTACTTATATAATACCAAGAGGATCCGTCTGTAACTGTGGTTGTATCAGCTGAGGTTGCAATGGTGGTGGTAACTGAAGCGGTACCATTGGTTCCACCAACTGTCCTGGGTTTGAAGGTGGTGGAGGAGCCACAGTGTTCGCAGTTTCCACAATTTCTCCATTGTAAAAGAAAAACTGACACTGTTGAATGAATGTTTCAACAACAGATTGATGGATCTTGGTGGTAGACAGAAACTCTCGATTTTCAAAATCAGGTCTCATCAAAGTTGGCCAAAAACAGATGGATAAGTTGTCTGCTGTCATTAGGTTGACTTTATTATGCTGACTGACCCTGAAATTATGATAGGAAAAAAAAAATTAGAAACCAGTCAAAACTCATTGCAATTAAAGAATCTGAGAGCTGGATATTATTTCAGATGATTTGGTTTTACCTTTTTTAAAAATCTTAACTTCAAATTTAAAACATTTTCTTGCTTGTGCATTCCATGTTCAACTACATTCTAATAACAGAAAAAAGCAGTAAAATCCATTCCTTATGAGAACCAAAGATGGTTTTTACTTTGGAAAAACTATCATATCCTCCAACCGGGAGACTTTTCAACTTTCAAAAAACTCAAGTTTCTAGTATTCCAAAAAACAATCTTTTTAATCATTAACTACCTTGTACATCGTTACAAATTTAATTTCAATGACAACAGTTCACAGAGCAAATTCTACCTTAAAATTCTTTTGATCTGACAATAAATAATTTACAAACGACCATATGTTAACTATTTTGCATCCAGTCTTTTAAATATGTGAGCAAGCCCTACTACCATTGTCTGTAATAAGCAAGAAACATAAGAAGCAAATCTTGAATTTTAACTCAAAATTATTAAATTGGGAGGAAAGTTTAGGTATTTTATCCAATCCTCTCATTCACACATGAAGAAACAGCCCAATATGCAAGGTAGCAGGAAAATTTTTTATTTGAATTTGTATATCAAAAAATTAAAAATCTAAACCAAAGGACCCACACCCCCAAACACAGGAGTTGCTCATCTGAGGTAAAATAAGTGCTCTAAAAACATGTGTTCTGTGGTAAAAGTTATTACTATTTGTTAAGAAACTAAATTAGAATATTCAGAATAAAGTCAACCTCTGTTAAAATATAGTGTATAGAGGGGCCCAGTCAGGTGTGTCTATGTGGTAGTCAAGTATAGGTTCTGAAAAACCCATAGATTTGAAAGACATGAATATGGGCATCAAATCTAATTGTTGAGTCAAAAAGTACAAAGGAAAGGTAGCAAATCAGTTAGATGAGGGTGGTCAGGGTCCTTGAAGAGGTAATGTTTGAGTTGAGCCAAGGGTGATGGGTGTTAGTAAAACAGTAGGAAGAAAGAGTAATTTAGTCAAAACAGTGGTTCTCAGATACTACAAAGCTATAGTAATCAAAACAGCGTGGTACTGGCACAAAATCAGACATATGGATCACTGGAACACAAGAGAGAGCCCAGAAACAAACCCACACACCTATGGTCAATTAATCTTTGACAAAGGAGGCAAGAATATACAATGGAGAAAAGACAGTCTCTTCAGCAAATGATGTTGGAAAAGTTGGACAGCAGTATGTAAATCAATGAAGTTAGAACACTCTCTCACATCGTATACAAAAATAAATTCGAAATGGCTTAAAAATTTAAATATAAGACATGACACCATAAAACCCCTAACAAACATAGGGAAAACATTCTCTGACATAAATCGTAGCAATGTGTTCTCAGGTCAGTCTCCTAAGGCAACAGAAATAAAAGCAAAAATAAACAACTGGGACCAAATCAAACTTATAAGCTTTTGCATAGCAAAGGAAACCATAAACAAAATGAAAAGACAACCTACGGAGAGAAAATATTTGCAAAGGATGTGACTGACAAGGGGTTAATTTCCGAATACACAAACAGCTCAGTATCAAAAAACAAACAACCTAATCAAAAAATGGGCAGAAGACCTACATAGACATTTCTCCAAAGAAGACATACAGATGGCCAAGAAGCACATGAAAAGATATTCAACATCACTAGTTATTAGAGAAATGCAAATCAAAACTATAACGAGATACCATCACAGACTGCTCAGAACGGCCACCATCAAAAAGTCTACAAATAATAAATGCTGTAGAGGCTGTGGAGAAAAGGGAACCCTCCTACACTGTTGTTGGGAATGTAAATTGGTGCAGCCACTATGGAGAACAGTATGGTGGTTTCTTAAAAAACTAAAAATAGAGTTGCCATATGATCCAGCAATCCCACTCCTGGGCATATATCCAGAAAAGATGAAAGCTCTAATTTGAAATGTTATATGCACCCCAATGTTCACAGCAGCACTACTTACAATAGCTAAGACATGGAAGATATGGTGTGTATGTATGTGTGTATATATATATAGAGAGATAGATAGATAGATAGATAGATATACACACACACACACACACAATGGTATATTGCTCAGCCACAAAAAAGAATGAAATAATGCCATTTGCAGCTACATGGATGGACCTAGAGATTATCATGTTAAGCAAAGTAAGGCAGAAAGAGAAAGATAAATACCATATGATATCACTTATATGTGGAATCTAAAAAAAAAAAATGATACAAATTAACTTATTTACAAAACAGAAACAGATTCTCACAGACACAAAAAACAAACCTATGGTTACCAAAAGTGAAAGGGTGTGTGGGGCATAAATGAGGAGTTTGGGATTAACAGATAAACACTACTATATATAAAATAGATAAACAATACTGTATAGCACAGGAACTATATTCAATAGCTTTTAATAACCTATAATGGAAAAGAATCTAAAAAAAGAATATATATAACTGAATCACTTTGCTGTACACCTGAAAACTAACATGACATTGTAAATCAACCATACTTCGATAAAAAAGCAAACAAACAGATTCTCAGTGTGTATCAGAACTTCCTGGAGGGCCTGTTAAAACAGATTGATAAGTATGTCTGGGGTGGGGCCTGATAATTTGCATTCCTAACAAGTTCCCAGGTGATGCTGATGCTGCTGCTTTGAGGACTGAATTTTGAGAAAGACTGAGGCAGTCATGTTAAGATGTGATAAGGGACCAGGCACAAATTGATACTTTCGGTTAAGTCCTATTAGTTTAATACAGTGGCACTTGGTGTTGCACGGTGGAAAAGGAAAGGAGATTTAACAGAGTAAGTTAGAACTAGGCCACTTAATGATAAACAATTTAGATTTTTTTCCTTTAGGATGTAAGTGATCTTTACACAAAGAACTTTTAGAAAGATCATTCTGGCATCAGGATCAAGGGAGAATCAAGAAGAAAAATAGGCAGAGAGAGAGCTCAATGACAAACTAGAGTTTCCTAAATGAGAAATGATAAAATTTAAACTAAAGCAGTGGCAGAGGAATGAAAAGGAAAACTAATCAGGAGAAAAAACTAATTTGACACAATAACTCACTGAATATGGAAGGTGAGAGAAAATACATCCAAAGAACAGCTCCATGGATTAATTTTTGCAATCTGTCAATCACCCAATATATATTTATCATTTATTTCCTATACTGGAATGTAAAGTTCCATGAAATGTGATTATTTTATTTACTGCTATGTCTGTATAGGGTTTACAAGAGTACCTGTCACAAAAAGTACATCCATTATAATCAATAGTTGAGTGTTTGTTCTAAAATTTAAGTCTGATGATACTATTTCTCTGTTCTACTCTCTAGTGGCTCCCCATACCATTCAGAGTAACAATCATGCAATGCTTTTTTCATTGACAAAGTCTTGCTCCCCACCCCACCCCCCATAAATGTCAGCTGAACTCAACAGTGCACTTAGTGATAGACATGAAAGCAACCTCCTTGTCAGTAAAATATTTTGAGGACTAAAACTAATCAATAGGCTAAACTCTGGGTAGTACTGCCCTATCCTTCACTCTGCTCAAACCACACAGGCCTTTTTGCTGTTCCTCAACATGCCAAATATGCCTGTCATTAACTGTTGTATCACTGGAGTCAAACACAGTTAAGTGTCTTAATATAACATTGATGGTGGGCTAGCACTGTGATTCTTTGCATATGCTCTTCCCTTTGTCTCTTTTCCCTATTGTTTTTAATAAAGTCCAATTCTTGTTTCAGCACTTTAATCAGGCAATACAATAATATGTTCATATACCATCCCTACATTCCGTATTGGGTAAGGTCTCCTGTAGTGCCCTGTACACATCTGTTAAATCATGAACCACGTTGCATGGTAATTTTCAAAAGAGGAAATTCCACTAATTATACTGCAATACTATGTATGTTGGTATTTTCTCACAGACGGAGACCCCAGAGAAGAGTTACTAGAAGTGCTAATATAATTTTATGCTACATTGATAACAACAAAAAAACTTTAAACACTGCTTAATACTCTCTTTTAAGAGGTATAGACTGAAATGTATTTGTTTTGGACACTGACATTATTAGTTAAAAAAAACCAAACCTCAGTTCGTTAAAATGCTAGTAGAAAATACTGTGAAGAGTAGACTTTTGAAAAATGTAGTACAAATACTAATAATTCTATTCAGTCTCAATAACAACTTTGTGAGCTATTATTCTTCTCATTCTTATAGTTGAGAAAAATCAAGACTTAGGCAGGGTGAAGTATTTGTCCAAAGCCACAGAACTAAAAATGTTTCAAAGCCAAGCCTATTTAATTCCACAGTCTTGAGCTTTACACTATTATACAATATTAATATTGCCTTTCATTTAAGAAATGGTGTTGGGAAGAGTATCTTTATAGAAAAAAGTATAAACTTGAAGCTTAACATATTTAAGGCTTTTGATATAGGATTAATGTCCTGCATTTCAGTCACAGTCAAGGTGGATAGTAATATGAATTCAAGTTTCTAATAAAATTTCACTATGAAGAATATCCAAACAAAACAAGCAAGATACACAAAAGAGACACAGTACAAAAGAAGAGGCAATTAAACCACTTAATAAAACTTGGATTCTAGTTATAAGATGTGTCACTTGAGCATGTGATTTCTCTCTTTAAACCTCAACCTTTCCAACTTCAAATAGGTTGATCTGGTTAATTATCTAAGTATCATTTCATAACTAAAATTCTAAGATTCTATAGAAGTGAATTGTTAAAGAACAGCAGTGACAAAAAAAAGTACTCACCACACTTATTATTTATATAATCATGTTAGATACTAAAAGGGTCATATACCTTTCTTTAAACAAGTTGATGAAAAATCTATTTTAAAAATACAGAAAAACTAATTCAGAGAACCAAAATTGAACTGCATGTTTAAATTAGTCTCTCTTTCTCTATTCTATGATCACCCAATTTATAAAGTTACGTGTTTGAAATCCGTAGTGCATTTTATTTGCAAAAACGAAAAATAAAAATACCTGTTTAGATGTGTTATTACATATCTGAATACATCATAGTTAACAGGATGAAATTTCTTAACGATTTCTTTCAGTGCATGAAGACGTTCTGTTTTATCCGGGATTTCTGTAAAATTAAAGTAGCGAGGAATTTGTGTGAAACACAAACATTAAAAAATATTGATAAAGCTTCCTGCTATGCTTATTGTATGAGACAATCAAGAATGTATATAAAGCATATCAGGAGGGGGAAACAAAAACAAAGAAAATGTTGTAAAGAGCCTGCTAATAAACAGACCACCATCTATTTACAATAGCCTTTTCACAAGTAAAGCTAATAACTGAAGATCAAAGTAACCTGGGGGTGGCAAAATAGGAAATGGTATATTAGTAATTTCTCTAAGCAACTTATATAACTAGATACTGATTTAGAATTAACTAATTACTTACAAATCTGTTAGGCTCTTCATATTCATGCTACAGATAGTAAGTATTTTAGGCTTTGTGGGTGAAACTACTCAACTCTGCAGTGGTACAAAAGCGGCCACAAACAATATGTAACTAGAGTGACTGTGATCCAACAGAACTTTAAAAATCTGAATTCATATAATTTTAGTATTTCATAAAATTTTCTTTTAATATTTTTTCAACCATTTAAAAATGTAAAAAAACATTCTTAGCTTGCAAGCCTTCTGAAAACTGATGGCACGCTAAATTTGGCCCACAGGCCAGTTTGCCAACACCTGATTTAAAGCATTATACTTATTTATAATCCACTTAGCTTATAAAACATTGTTCTTCACAAGTAACACAAGCAGTACAAGCATTTAGCTCAGTTACTTTCCAAATTTACACAAATTATGAAACAGGATAACTGAAATGTGGCTCTGCTGTAAATGGGAGAGGACAGAGTGCCTTACTGCTCTGCTCTTCCTCATTCAGTTCATTCTTCTAAAATAACAATGGATTCCTCTGGAGGAGGCCAGTCTGCCAACCAACTCATGGTAGTACACTAAGTACTAACAAATTTCTCATTTGCCACATATTACTTCTAAATCAGCCCTCAATATTTCCTAAGTAGGGAAGTTCTGAGGCTATTGTTCATGGCCAAAACGTAAGAAAATCTAAGCTATCAATTGGACTATTTTCCTAGTTTTCGTATGAGAGAATGTATAAGGCAACTGCATCTTATGACAATATACTGAAGTGGATTTCAATGAAAAGAAAATTAACTGAGAACTTTAACAATAAGTATTATAAGTAGTCTCATGCTACAGAGCTTGAAGACTTGTAATCAAAAGGAAATATTAAAGAGAAATATTTAGAAACTACATTAAATTTAGCCATTGAGAACACAATGTGGATTAAGCACTAGGTTACCTGATATTCAAATAGACCTTTGGTCTCATTTTCCAGATAACAAATGAGTATTTGATTCATAGAAACATCTGGATGAATGATGATGCCAAGTAGGAATCAATACTGAATGAGTACCCATTTTCCTGTCTGTCTTTTTCAAAAACTGAATTAAGACATGAGGCCAAAGTTAATTTCTTTGACTTAAAAAATATTTATATACACATGTATACAGACCATACACAGGTTAATATGTTACTAAAGTACATTACAGATACATTCATTTGAAGACTTAATTTCTTTTTTTCTTTTTTTTTTTTTTTTGCAGTAGGTGGGCCTCTCACTGTTGTGGCCTCTCCCGTTGCGGAGCACAGGCTCTGGACGCGCAGGCTCAGCAGCCATGGCTCACGGGCCCAGCCACTCCGCAGCATGTGGGATCTTCCCGGACCGGGGCACGAACCCGTGTCCCCTGCATCGGCAGGCGGACTCTCAACCACTGCGCCAGCAGGGAAGCCCAAGACTTAATTTCTTTTTCTTACAATGCCTTTGAGTTTGAATTAAAAACACAAATCTCAAACTTCTAGTATAATGATCTAACTTCTAAGAGCACCTAGTCATCTGGGAGCCTAGATAAAACTATTTATTTAAAGGGAAAGAGCTTTAATAAACAGTTCTAGAAGCTGAATTTTTATTAGCTACATATTCTAGTGCATGACTGATTTTAACACAAAGCAATCAATGTACAAACCCCACTATCATCATCCCTCTCAAAAAAAAAAAAAGGAGGCTTTTACTTACTTGCTGCTTCCAATAGCTCTGGATGAAGAGAATATGGAATTAAAGGATCTGGTAGATCCGCAAAGAAAGCTTTAAGAGCTCCAGCTACAGCATTTACTGTTACTTCCATTGATACTAGACTGATATTATGATCTATAAGACAAAAATAAAAATTAAAACTATAATAAATTTAAATTTATTACAGGAGAAGTAAGTTAAAGGGATACTTGTAGATCCAAAGACATTTAAGTCTTCTCATGGACCACCTTTCTTCACAGGCTGATTCATCCCTTCCCCATTGTTTTAATATAATTTTGCCTGACAAACTATAGATAAGGAAAGAGAAAACCAAGTAAGAAGCATTTTCTGTGACAATAAAAAAATGCTATTAGGCTTGTCAGTATATGAGACATCTCTCTTCTTTTGAAACATTCTGTTCACATAAGCTATTTAAAAGAGGCCATAAGGAAGCAGAAAGACAAAAGATAGGAATCATGCATATAAATTCAAGTTTTGATGGATGATGGATGTTCACTAAACTTACTGTGGTAATCATTTCATGATATATATAAGTCAAATCATTATGTTGTACACCTTATACAGTACTGTATGTCAATTATTATCTCAATAAAACTGGAAGAAAAAACAAAATCACTATACCTCATGGAGTATGCTTAACTGGACATAAAAGGGGTAAAAGGCGAACACTATTTTATTGTTTCAATATACATTATTATTCTCACATCGCAGGACCACTTTTGTGTGTTTTTTCTACAATATTATACTGCAAGCCAATATAAATTGTAATCTACGGTGTAAATCTACTAGTTCCCTGGTGGAGAAATTATACTTAAAAAATTTTAATATAAAACACTTTAAACACTTATCAGTGAAGTTCTGACTTAAAAAATAAGAATGTAACATATTAAAGGTATATCATAAGGTTAATTTGCTATTAAAAAAGTAACATTTTCCTTATTATAAATACAATGAATATTTATAATAAAAAATTACTCCCATAACCAAGAGATAATCACTGTTTATACTTTAGCATGTTTCCTTTCAGCCCTTTTCTGCTCATTAAAAAAAAAATATATATATATAGATAGATTTTATATTGGATTTAATTTTTAAGGCATTATCCAAGGTTAATAAAATTTCACAAGCAACTTTTAAAAACTTTTTGAGGGGGCAGGTAACATTTCATTGTAATTTCAAACTTGCAGAAAATTTGCAAGAATAATAAAAATACAAAGAACTCACATATATCCTTAACCAAGAATCACCAATCCTTACATTCTGCCCTACATAAACAATTCTAATGGCTACAAAACGTTCTCCCAGATATAAAAATTTACATAATATTCTATTACTGAACATTCAGATTTATTTCATTTAAAAATATTATAAAGATGTTATGATAACAACTTTTATGTACTAAAGCTTAGGTCCTTAGGCAGGCTATATTCCTTGTAATAACAGCTACCCAGTGAACATTTAACATGGTGCCTGGCACAGAAAACTCGTTATATGCATTATCTCATTATTCCTCAGTTACTCTTATCACTCCCATTCTAGATATGAAAAAGTTGAGATTTAGAAAGGTTAACCTCCCTAGGCCACAAAGACAGTAAGTGGCAGAACCAGAAAACAAAACCAGAAACTCTAATTCAAAAGGCCCTGGTACTGACGACTACTCTTCCTTCATTACCTGAAGTGAAATTGTACCAATTTGCTAAAGTCTAAGCAGTTCTTCTAACAATTTTTTTTAAATGAAATACCATGCAATAATGTATGGTATTTGAAATATCATGCAATAATGAAATACCAGTCTTTCAAAGCAAGGCACACACACAAACACCCCACCCACCACTCAACTTTACCATTTACCACTCAACATTTTACCATTTCAACACATATAATCTTCATTATTTTATACAGCTATCTAGTATTCTACTTGTCAACAGGATTGGTCCCCCTACCTTTAAAACAAAATACAAACAATGCTGCAATAAATATCTTGGTATGCTTACACAAAGACTTTTGTAACATAAGTATTTACAAATAGAATTTCTCCAACAAAGCTACCT
The DNA here is from genome assembly GCF_963455315.2 of Globicephala melas. Lineage (NCBI taxonomy): Eukaryota > Metazoa > Chordata > Mammalia > Artiodactyla > Delphinidae > Globicephala > Globicephala melas. The sequence continues at coordinate 111,436,222 of NC_083315.2, read as the reverse complement.
GAAGCACCCATAACCAACAGCATACAACATACCTGCTTGCCTACACTCTATCAACAATCCTTTCCACTCACATAATAAAATAAATACAACCTTTTTGTTTTAATTTTTATTTCTTTATAACTGACAGAGGTTGAGCATATTTTCATATATTTGTTGGTTGCTTTCTTCTGATATGAATTGCTTAATCTAGCAAAGAAATTCCACAGCCACACCAAGTTTACAGTTTGTCCCCTGATTCTGTTTGCTTTATACACTATTTCATACAGAAGTTTTACATTTTTAGGCAGTCTAGTTTATCATCTTGTTCATGCTTTCTAGGTTTCATGTCAAGTTTAGGCCTCTCCCTACTCCAAGATTATAAATATATTCACTCGTTTTTCTCCCTAGAACTTAGTTTTCATTTTTTGCATTTAAACCTTTGATCTCATACAGATTTCCTTTAATATGAGTAGGAAATTCAGCTTTTTGAAACTTCCTAATGGTTAGTTGGCCCAGTATCATGAAGGAAAAAAAAAACCTTTTAAATCACAACTTTAAATAGGTGCAATCTGTGATATACAAAGATGATGATGCATCATAACTCAATTTATTGCTTCTCTAATTCTGGTAATGGATTTATAGCTCTCCCATTTGTTGACTGTGGTATCTGTTCCATTAAATACTTCCAATACTACTTCAAAACTTTCTCCCCTAAACATCCATATTCTTAGGAGGTTTTCATATGAAATTTCAATGAGGGAAATAATAAAACAATGATTTTATTTTATCTTCTATAATTATCTTACCTTGATCAAATATATATATAAATATATCTATAATTATCTTCTTACCTTGATCAAACTGCTTCTGAATATTGTCTTGATCAGTTTTGTTCCCACTAACACGGTACAGTCCTTCAGTACATAATCCTAAAAGAATAAATAAATAAATAGACTTTTACACATGAATATATAGCTATAACAAAGAATTTACTTAACCTTATGTACATCTTAGTGACTTAGAAAATATGGTGGTAAAATATTTTTAAGAATAAAATATTCTTGAGCATTTCATTTAAAGTAAGTTCTTAATGGACTACCTTAATTTTAAACCATTTAGCCTACCCAGTTCCATGTAAAATAAGATACATTTCTTCCTAGTCCACTAAACACAGCTAAAATTCCTAAGTGCCATATATTAAAAACGTCAAAAGACTCTGAAAGGTGGAGAGAAAGTGAATTTGAATAGCAACCACAGAATTTGAAGAACAACAACACAGTGAGTTTCCTGGGTTTTCCTTTTGCTTCTTACGTATCTTAGACCAGGCAACAGAGAAGCCTGCAACCCAGAAGTACCAATGAGCACAGGCAAAAAAATAAAAATAAAAACAAAACACCACTCAGAAAACCAACAAGAAAAGCCAGTTCTCTCTAATGAAAGGATTGGGAAAGGTGCAGACTAGGAAGCAAAAACATTTTTTACTGTTACTGCCCTACTACAGCCAAACACCATGGAATCCACTCCTCCTCATCCACATCAGTGGAACCAAGTAGGGAGACTAGAATTCTACCTCTGCCAGCAGTAACAAAGGTGCCCCTGCCCCCCCTTCAGCAAGGACTGAATGGCAAGTCTGAACTTCTACTACCACCTTGAGGTAAGAGGTACCCTCCCCTCTTCACCATGGTAGTCAACAGAGGCTGGTAGAGATCAAGTGGGGAGGGGAGTCCAATCTTCCAGCCCCACTTTGTAGTAATGAGGCAGCTGCACTTCCCCTGCCTGGTGCAGTGTCAGAGGAGGCCTGCTAAAATAGATTTAAATAAGATCCAAAGTTTCACAGCATACTACCCAAAATGTCTAGAATACAATAATAATAAAACTAAAATCATTCATCATTCCAAGAACCAAGAAAGTCTCAACCTGAATGAGAAAAAACAATTAACAGACACCAATACAAAGATATCAGTTGTGGAATTACCTGACAAGGATTTTAAAGCATCATAAAACACTTCAGTGAACAATTATAAACACACTTGAAACAAACTTCCCAATAGAAAGTTTTAGCAAAGAAACAGAAACATAAGGAGGAACTAACTGGAAATTTTAGAACTAGAATTACAGTAACAGAAACAACAAATTCACTGAATGGGATCAATAATAGAAAAGTGATGACAGAGTAATGATAATGAATAAATGAACTTGAAGACAAATCAGTAGAAATTACCCAATCTAAAGAAATTAGACTAAAAAAAAATGATGAGCCTCAGGGATTTGTGGGACAATAACAAAAGATCTAATATTTGTGTCATCAGACGAAAACCTATCTCTATGTTCAATGGGAAGTTTCTGAAAGCACTTCTGAAAGAGACTCCATTTGATAAGGCATTGTATTGTTCTGATCCCAAGGAGAAAAAAAGAATCAACAGAAACGCAGAATTTGTCAAATTTATCCCTGGACAAATGTCAAGGTGCTTGTATGGGACAATATGTTAATTCTAATTTTTTATATTCAGAAATTCATGGTCATAAAGGTAGCAAAAATCCACTGATAAAAGTGTCAAAGTTATTAAATCCAAAGTTTTAACTTCAGTGAAGCATGGCAGACACCACCAAATAACCAAAATTATTATCATCTACAGTGGGACAAAATAACATCCTATCCCAACAGATATGATGCATTTAGAAGGATACAACATTACTTTGGTGGTATTTCTAACAAAAATGCATAATTTGAATCTAATAATGAGGAAACAGTAACCTCAAATTGAAGGAGAAATAAAAAGTTCATTTGTACAGTAAAATGCCAACCAATAAACATACAAAAAATGAGAGACTAAAAAATAATCATCAACGGAAGCTAAAACTAGTGGCTTAAAGTCTGATAGTCTCAAAGTCAAGAAAAACAAAAGAAGCTGAGCAACTCTCCCAAACTAAAGGTGTTAAAAACGACATGATTACTAAAAGCAGTGCCCATAGATTAGATCCTGAAGTGTCTGCCTAATAAAGAATTAAAAACACCCAAAATGTCAATAATGCTGAGGTTGAGAAACCCTGACATAGTGATAAGCATTTATTTGCTAAATGAAAATTATAAGGTGCTTAATCATCCATGATAAAAAATCTTGCCTTCCATTCACTAATAAATGAGTGACTTTAAAAAAAAAAAAGAAGAAGCCAACTCAATTATCTAGATGTGAATTATACAAGTTTAACTTTGACTTAAATCACCCAAAGTATCTATCCTGGGCCTCCAAGTAATATATAGGTATTAAAAATCTATACCAATATTCCCAAACTAAATTTAAAATATGTTTGAACCAAATATCATCACCCCTTTTTCCTTCTTTAGAAAGGTAACTAATCCTTACACTACACAGAACTCTTGATATCTGAAGTTCTAAAATGGTCTAAGTTCTCTTTGAGTTGCTAACAGATACAAGAGTTTCACTGAAGTCATAAAACAGATTACAAATGGTAAAGGAGAAGTAAGGTGTGTAGATAATCCACAAGTTAGATTAATATGTCCATGGGAAGTGACATCAGCAAAAGAGATAGAGAAAGGAATTTTGGGGCTTGGTTCCCCCATAAAAGCAACTAATGAGCAGCCAAAAAGTATCAGAATCAACTTCTGCAGAACCTCTGGAATCTAGTAAAAAAATTACAACCACCATTAGAAGGCTTGCTGAAGAAAGAAGATTTAAGCTGCCCACCTACCATTCCCGGTGCCACTCTAGACGGGCAACAACCATAAGGAAGGCAGCCTGCACTCTGGGTTTAGGTTTCAAGTGCCAGAGGGAGCAACACAGATCTTATTCTCAAAGAACTGTAGTTGCATATTTTGACCTGTCTGGTGGCTCCCAGAAGAAAGAGCATAAGGGCTTACCTATGTTTCACTATGTTAAAATATTCAAAACCTCTTATTTTCAACAAAAAAATTAAGAGGCATGGAAAGAAGCCAGTATGGCCCATTGTAGAAAAAAAAGAAATTAATAGAAACTGTCCATGAGGAAACCCAGTCACTGCACTTACTAGACAAAGACTTTAAATCAATCTTTAAAGGTGTACAAAAAGCTACAGGAAACCATGAACAAAGAACTAAAGAAAACCAAGAGAATGATGACTTAACAAATGAAGAATATCAATAAATACAGAGAAATTATTAAAAGAACTAAAGAGAAAATCTGGAGCTGTAAAGTATAATAACTAAAATGAAAAATAAACTATAGAGGTTTAACAGCAGATTTTAGCAGGCAGAAGAAACAATGAACTTAAAGACTGGTTAATTGAGATCATCCAGTCTAGGGAGCAGAAAGAGGAAAGAATGAAGAAAAATGAACAGAGCCAAAGAGACTTCTGGGACTCCATCAAGCATACCAACACTAGCATAAAAACTTTCCCAGAGGGGAAAAGGAGAAAGAAGAATATCTGAAAAAATAATGGCTGAAAACTTCCAAATATGAAAAAGAAACCTACAAATCTATACATGAAGTTCAATGGACTGAAAACAGGATAAACTCAAAGAGACCTACATAGGACAAAGGAAATAATAAAAAGTAAAATGGATATAAACAAAATAAAAAGTAGAATACAAAAATAAAAAGGTAGAAAAACAGAGAATCAACAAGGATGTTTGCTTTCATTACTTCTAATAAACACTGTACTGGAGTTCTAGCTAGATTAGGCAAGAAAAAGAAATAAAAGGAATCCAAAGCATAAAAAAATTAAGTAAAATTAGTCCTAATTGCTGATGAAAATACTTACTAAATATAAGAACTGACACCATAAAACTCTTAGAAAAAAACACAGGAGTACATTTTCATGTCAATGGATTTGGCAATGGATTCTTAGATACAGCACCAACACATAAGAAACAAAATAAAGATAAATTGGATTTCAACAATATTGAAAACTTTTGTGCATCAAAGGACATTATCAAGAAAGACAACCTATAAGATGGGAGAAAATATTTGCAAATCATTTATCTGATAAGGGTCTAGTACCCAAAGTAACTCAAAGCTTTCCCACTACGATCAGGTACAAGGCTAGGATGTCCCCTCTCACCATACCTTTCAACATCTGGTTGAAAGTACTGGAAGTTCTTGTACTTGCTAAAGCAATAAAAGGAAATCAAAGGTATACAAATTGGGAAAGAAGACATAAAACTATCATTTTTCACAGATGACATGATTGCCTATGTAGAAAATCTATCTGCCAAAAAAATCCTTGAACTAGTAAGTGATTATAGCAAGGTTGCAGGATACAAAAATCAACTTCTTCCCTTATGTACCAAGGAATAAATGGACCTTGAAATTAAAAACACAATACCACTTACATTAGCATGTCCCAAAATGAAAATTTTCTAACAAATATGTACAAGATCTATATAAGAAAAACTACAAAACTGATGAATGAAATCAAAGAACTAAATGCAACTGACCCTTGAACAATGCAGTAGTTCATCCACGTATAACTCATAGTTGGCCCTCTGTATCCACTGTTGCTCCACATCCACGGATTCAACCAACCATGGATTGTGTAGTACTATAGTATTTACTATTGAAAAATATCCAGGTATAAGTGGACCCACGCAGTTCAAACCCACGTTGTTCAAGGGTCAACTAACTGTAAATGGAGAAATATAACATGTTCATGGAAAGGAAGACAAAATAGTCAGGTTGTCAGTTCTTCCCAACCTGATCTACAGATTCAATGCAACCCCAATCAAATTCCCAGAAAATTATTCTATGGTTATCAACAAACTGATTCTAGAGTTTACATAGAGAGGATAAGACTTAAAGCCAAGACAATATTTAAAGAGAACAAAGTTGGAGGATTGACGTTACATGACTTTAAGATTTACTATAAAGCTACAGTAATCAAGACAATATGGTATTGAGGAAAAAAGAGGGAAATATTCAATAGATCAATGGAACAGAGTAGAGAGCCCAGAAATAAACACCCATTAACAGTCAACTAATCTTTGACACAGGAGCAAAGGCAATAAGAACAGAGCAAAAACAGTCTCTTCAACAAAAGGTGCTAGAAAAATAGGACATTCATATGCAAAAGAATGAATCTAGACACAGACCTTCACCCTTGACAAAATGAACTCAAACTGGGGACTTCCCTGGTGGTCTAGTGGTTAAGAATCTGCCTTCCAATGCAGGGGACGTGGGTTTGATCCCTGGTTGGGGAACTAAGATCCCACACGCCATGGGGTAACTAAGCCCACACACCGCAACTACTGAGCCCGCGCACTCTGGAGCCTGCATGCCGCAACTACTGAGCCTGTGTGCCACAACTAGAGAGAAGCCTGCACGCCGCAACGAAGAGCGAGCATGCGTGCCACAATGAAAAGATCCTGCATGCTGCAACTAAGATCTGACACAGCCAATTATATATATATAAATATATATATATATATAAAATGAACTCAAAATGGATCACAAACTTAAATGTAAAATGGAGAGCTATAAAATTCCTAGAAGACAACATAGTAAAAAACCTAGATGACCTTGGCTACAGTGATGCCTTTTTAGATAAAGACACAATCTGTGAAAAAAATATTGATAAGCTGGACTTTGTTAAAATTAAAAACTTCTGCTCTGTGAAAGACAACATCAAGAGAATTAGAAGATTAGTCACAGACTGGGAGTAAATATTTACAAAACACACATCTGGTAAAGGACTGTTATCCAAAATATACCAAGAACTCTTAAAACTCAGTAATAAGAAAACAACTCCAGGGCTTCCCTGGTGGCTCAGTGGTTGCGAGTCCGCCTGCCGATGCAGGGGACACGGGTTCATGCCCCAGTCTGGGAAGATCCCACATGCCGTGGAGCGGCTAGGCCCGTGAGCCATGGCCTCTGAGCCTGCGTGTCCAGAGCCTGTGCTCCACAACGGGAGAGGCCATAACAGTGAGAGGCCTGCATACCACAAAAAAAAAAAAAAAAAGAAAAAGAAAAAAAGAAAACAACTCCATTGTAACATGGGGCAAAGACCTTAACAGATACCTTATCAAAGAAGATCTATAGATGGCAAATAAACATATAAAAAGATGCTCCACATCACACGTGACTAGGGAATTGCAAGTTAAAACAACAATGAGATACCACCATTAGAATGGCCAAAATCTAGAACACTGACAACACCAATTGCTGACAAGGATGTGGAGAACAGGAACTCTCATTCAATGCTGGTGGGAAAGCAAAATGGTACAGACACTTTGGAAGACAGCTTGGTAGTTTCTTAACAAAATTAAATGTCCTCTCCACACTTCTACTGCCAGGGGACTGGGTTCGATCCCACAAGCTGTGCAGTGTGGACAAAAAAAAAAAAAAAAAAAAACACCCCCCAAAAAACCCCAAAAAACAAAACTAAATGTACTCTTACCATACCATCCAGCAATCATCCTCTGTTATTTTACCCAAAGGAAGTGGAAACATATCTACACAAGAATCTGCACACAGATGTTTACAACATTTATTTTATAGCTATAGCTATGTTTACTGCATAACTGCCCAAACTTGGAAGCATACAGGCTGTTCTTCAGGAGGTGAATGGATAATTTAACTGTGGTACACCCAGACAATGGAATAGTACTCAATGCCAAAAAAGAAATGAGTTATTAAACCATGAAAAGACATGGAGGAAACTTAAATGCGTATTACTAAATGAAAGAAGCCAATCTGAAAAGGGTACATACTGTATGATTATTACAACTATATGACATTGTGGAAAAGGTAAAACTATGAAAACAATAAAAAGATCAATGGCTGCCAGGGGTGAGGGAGGTGGGGAGAGATGAATAGGCAGAGCACAGAAGATTTTTAGGGCAGTGAAAATACTCTGTATGCTATTATAATGATGGATATGTCACTATACATATGTCCAAACCAACAGAATGTACAACATCAAGAGTGAACACTAATGTACACTATGAACTTTGGGTGATTATCATGTGTCAATGCAGGTTCATCCTTGGCAAAAAACGTACTATTCTGGTGAGTGATGTTGGTAATTGGGGGTGAGGAGGGTTTCACATGTGGGGGGATGGGGGTATATGGGAAATCTCTAAACCTCCCTCTTGATTTTGTTATAAACCTAAAACTTCTTAAAAAAAAAAAAAGATATAGGGCTTCCCTGGTGGTGCAGTGGTTGAGAGTCCGCCTGCCGATGCAGGGGACACAGGTTCGTGCCCCGGTCCGGGAAGATCCCACATGCTGCAGAGCGGCTGGGCCCGTGGGCCATGGCCACTGACCCTGCGCGTCCGGAGCCTGTGCTCCGCAACGGAAAAGGCCACAACAGTGAGGCCCGCGAACCGCAAAAAAAAAGGAAAAAAAAAAAAAAGATATAGACATATATAGATACATCAAAGCTTATAAGGATGAAGTAACACCAATGGAGCGAGAGTCTTTTAGCAATGATAAGTGACACTTCAGGGACAAGAATGTTACAGAAATAAGAAGGCTAAAGGCAGTATTTTTTTTCCTCAATCAAAAACAGTATTTTTAAATATGGGGGGAAGCTATATTAAAAATATATATACATATGTATCTCTTTAATATCCAAGAAAAAGCAACAACAGTGTTCCAATCTTTCATTTTGTTACTTTCTTTACATATAATGCTTAAAAATACGTAACGTAAACATGACATACATTATTTTCATTCCATTTTCAAAATAACAGACAAGAGGCCTTATGTTAATGATAAGGAAACAAACTTAGAAAAGTGAAGTGACTTGCTAAAATTAGAAACTGGGCAAGCCAGGGTCATTAGTTTGTCTCATTCAATATATAAAAGGAAATATTTTTGACATGCTACCCCATTTGTTTTATGCTAGGTGATTTCCTCTCTCTGCATGATTTCTATCACTGGGGTTGGGCATAGCAATTTCATGTCTAGTCATGTTTCCTAGAAAATAAAAATGCGAGCATTGATGTAAACAAAAGGGTAAGTGCCATTATTGACTGTTTCAAGACATATCCAGAAATACGGAATTACTGAATAAACCATAATTATCAAGATGTTAGATACGAAATATAGGTCATAAAAAATAATTCTAAAGTATCTTATCAAATGGAATGAAGTTTTGCTCATATATTAAAAATATTACAAAACCATGTTGAGTTTTCCCCTTTTGAAAAAGCTGTATGTTTAAATGTGTAAACATTTAGAAGAAGAAAAACCTATCTCTTGCTCATGAAATCACAGGTGATTTTTTCAGTTCTATTCCTTATGGACTCATCTGTACTTTTTTCCCTGCTGTAATGAAATAGATAGCTCCTTTCCTTAAAACAAATCAAAACAAACAAACAAAAAAACCCCTGGCTATCAAATATCCCCTGTAAGCGATAATCGTAGTGGAGCCTGGGCTAGAATCCAAATGTGTGACCTCAGACAAATTACTTAATTTCTCTGGGCCTCAGTTTCTTGCTCTGTAAAACAGAGATAGTAAATGCACACACACGCCATAGAGGTGTGAAAATTAAATGAATAAACTACAGGGAATTCCCTGGCATTCCAGTGGTTAGAGCTCCATGCTTCCACTGCAGGGGACAAAGGTTCAATCCCTGGTCGGGCAACTAAGATCCCATAAGCCACATGGCACAGCTAAATAAATAAATAAATAAATACTTTTAAAAAATTAAATGAAAAAACAACACACTTGTTTTATAGCATACTGAAAGTTTACTATACAAATAGCAAGCATTCAGTAAAAGCTGAATACATTACTAATTATTTCACCTTGGGGATAAAAAGAATAAGGGCTAGAGTGTTTCTTCAGACTTGCACCACATTCATTTTCCTGCTGGAATTTCACCATTAAAAAAACAAAAGAGCTACAGGTATAATCACCTGGTTGTCAATAAAAAAAAAAATGACGATTCCGTATGTTTCAATCTAACTTTCAAACAAAGTATTTGACATAGCTTTCTCCTGAGAATAGCCTTTCTTTCCCTGTCATAACCACAGAGCATCTTGCATATTGTGTATCACCTTCATCATCCACTATTATTACAATGTTAAACCTGGGTTTTTAATGATATAACAGCTCAGCACAATACAAATTAGTCAATTGATATAAATGTAAATTATAAAAGTCACACTGTAGCACAAATGCCTCCATTCTCTCATCTTTTGCAAAGGTCATGCATTTTTGTAGGAAAAAGTAATAAGTGCTAATTCTAGTTTGTTAAATAAAGACTTAAAGAGATATCATTCATGTATAACTACTGGCACAAGGACACACACTTAGGATTATTAAAATTAAGTAGGGTTCATTTTTTAAACGTTTATTAAAAAAGGATTTATTCACATGTCCTCCTAGTTTTAGGAGCTGGGGGTCCCTCCTCTCTTAGAGATTATGGTCTAATGGCTGTGGTGTTTAAAAAACAAAACAAAGCATTGGCTGTAACCCAATGACCAACTACTTCAAAGAAGAAAATGTTCTTGCTAACAGATAAAAATTTATTTCAAAACTAGAAAACATAAAAGGTAACATATTAACATACTAAAAAACCTTAAGGAATTTCTGCTAGAAATAGGCATACTAAAATTATCTAAAGAAAGGCTTTAAGGTCTAATTTATAATTCCTCTTTGCTAGATCAAAAATAAACAAGTCACACTTGAATCATTAAATTCAGATGCCAATGATACCAACTTTTAGCATTATCTGACACAGATAAGGTTATTAAAAGCCTAGAATTTCAAAAGCAACATAAAAAGTCCTTTAGGAAATAATATGTCTCCTAGTGTGATGCATTAAGAAAGACACAACAGGGCTTCCCCGGTGGCGCAGTGGTTGAGAGTCCGCCTGCTGATGCAGGGGACACGGGTTCGTGCCCCGGTCCGGAAGGATCCCACGTGCCGCGGAGCAGCTGGACCCGTGGGCCATGGCCGCTGAGCCTGCGCTCCGCAGCGGGAGAGGCCCGCGTAACGCAAAAAAAAAAAAAAGAAAGACACAACAGCCCTGTGTAGAATTCCAGCCAAAAATGTTTACCTTGAATCTGACCAGGAATCAGACAAAATTCAGGAACATTCTGCAAAAAAGTGACTTAAAATTTTCAAAGAATGTGTCAGGAAAACATGCATAAGGCTAGGGAACTATTCTAGATTAAAGAAAACTAAAGAAACATAACAAGAAATGCAATGCACGATCCTTGACTGGATCCTAAAGTGAAAGAACAAAAAAGTTGTAAGAGGGCATTATTGGGACAATGAATTTGATTATAAATAAAATATTAAATAACAGTATTTTATCAATGTTATATTTCCTGAAGGTGGTATTTATACTGTGGTTATGTGGAGGAAATGTCCTTGTTCTTAAGAGACACATGCCAAAAAGATTTAAGAGCAAAGTGCCATGATGTCTGTAACTTTCAAATGGTTTGGGGAAAAAAAAAAAGTTGGGGAGAAATGTGGCAACCCAGCCCCCCATCCAAACTGGTATATCTAGATGAAAGATATATGGATGCTCAATCATACTATTCTTGCAACATTTCTGAACGTTCAAAAGTTTTCAAAATGTGAAGAAATAAAGAAAATATGGGATGGTTACTTCAGATTTGTGGTCACATATTTAACACGAAATGCATGGTTTTTGTTTTTCTACAGCTATAATCTACTTTCTGGTCCAACCACAGAGTAGACAGGGAGTTAGTTTAACCACAGTTGAGGTTTGCCAAGAGAATAACATGGTCAGGGTTGAGGAGGCATGCAAAGGAGTGAATATAAAAATGGATTGAGATATATATACGTAGGACAAGGAAGTACAGAAGACATTAGGTAATGACATTTAGTGAAAAAGTGTCAGCATAATGAAAATTAGTAGGAGTTCTTCAAAAAAGCAAGTGGGAATGCTTTTAAATAAAATAAATAAATAAAATAAAAAGGAAGTTATACTGACCTTTATTTTAGCAATAAAACAAAGATTTGTTTTACCCATTTAACCTCATTTATTTCATCCATCATTGGTGCGTTGGAACAACATAATTTTTAGACCAATATTTAAAGAAACTTACCGAGACATTCATCCTTCTAACAGAGTCTTAGCAGAAAAATAACCTCTAAGCTATACAGATAGTTTATTTCTTTATAATTCATTTGTAATAGTGGGGGCATTCCAGATTAACTACATCTACATGCAAATATAAATTTTAGGATACAAAGGTGAAGAAATTCTTCCCCTATCTGGAACTTGGTCATCTGATCACCTAACCTGTCATAATTGAAAAAATGGAAACAAAAAGGATTATAAATAGCCAAAAAGATGTACAAAGCCCTTGCACTAAAATATATTATTTCCTTTATAGGAAGAATACCTCCTGTTTTTCCACAGATTCTATTTAACCTAACCAAAAACACAACTTAAACTAACTCTGCCATATGTTTTCCTCACTCACAGCAGATTAGAAGTTGCAAACTGGAAAAGTAAAATAAGATTATAAGCAGCAGGAGGTACACTGACAACAAAGCAGGAAATTGAAAAACTATAAAATCTAGAAAAAAATTTAGAAAGTCTCTAACATAGGAATGCTTCAAAAGATTCTGAAGACAGCACGTTTTTAATACCAGAGAAAACTTTCATTAAAATATCATTCTAAAGGATAAAAGGATAAAGGAAGAAACACTTCCTAGCTCACTGTATGAGGTATTACCCGGATACTAAAGCCAGACAGAAACCAAAAAAAAAAACTATGGACCAATATCCTTTATGAATACAGATGCAAAAAACTTCAACAAAACACTAGTAAACTGAATGCAACAGCATTAAAAAGATTATATACCATGAGCAAGTGGGACTTATCACAGGAATGCAAAAGTGGTTCAACATAAGAAAAAAATAATCAATGCAACTCACCACATCAATAGAATGAAAGAAAAAAACCCACATGATAACTCAATTGATAAAGAAAAACCATTTCACAAAATCCTTTTCATGATAAAAAATATTCAACTAGGAATAAAAGGTTTTATGGGTTGACTCCGTCTCCCCAAAAGATATGTTGATGTCACAACCCCCCAATACCTCAGAAGGGGAACTTATTTGGAAACAGGGTCATCACAGATGTAATTAGCTAAGATAAGATGACATCATACTGGAGTAGAGTGAGTCCTTAATACAATGACTAGTGTCTTTCTTAGAAGACAGAGACACAGGGAGAATGGAGTTAACACTGCTGCAAGCCAAGGAACACCAAGGATTGACAGCAACCACCAGAAGCCAGAAAGAGGCAAGGAAAGATTCTACCCAGAGTCTCAGATGAAGTGTGACCCAGCTGACATCTTGATTTCAGATTTCCAGCCTTTAGACTGCTGGCAAATAAATTTCTGTTGTTTTAAACTACTCAGTCTGTGGGACTTCATTATGGCAACTCCAGGAAACTAATACAGAAGGGAACTTCCGCGATGCGATAAAGAGCATTTATGAAAAACTCAGAGCTAACATAATGGTGAAAGAATGAAAGTTTTTCTCTAAAGTAAGGAACACCAGCAATGCCTGCTTTCACCACAGCTTTTCAACATTACACTGGAAGTTCAAGCCAGAGCAAGACAAAGAGATAAAATGCAACCAAACTTCAAAGGAAGAAGTAAAGCTATCCCTATTCACAAATGGATATGACCTTATATACAGACAAAATCCCAAATACACCCACACACCAAAAAACTAATAAGCTAATAAAAAAAACTTCAGCAAAGTTGCAGGATAAAACATAATCACACGAAAATCAGTTCTATATAGTAGAAACAAACATTCCGAACATGAAATTAAGAAAATAATTCCGTTTATAACAGCATCCAAAAGAATAAAATACCTAGGAATAAACTTAGCCAAGGAAATGCAAGACTTGTACAATGAAAACTATAAAACAGTGTTGGGAGAAATTAAAGAAGACCTAAATAAATGGAAAGACATCTAGTGTTCATGGATTGGAAGACTTAATACTGTTAAGATGGAAATATTACCAAAGTCATCTACAGATCAAAATGCAATCCCTATCAAAAAGGAATAATAGGATGGCTACAATTAAAACACACACACAGGACAGCTACATGTAAAAGAAAGAAATTAGAACACTCCCTAACACCATACACAAAAATAAGTTCAAAATGGATTAAAGACCTAAGTGTAAGACTGGACACTATAAAACTCTTAGAGGAAAACATAGGAAGAAAACTCTGACATAAATCACAGCAAGATCCTTTTTAACCCACCTCCTAGAGTAAGGGAAATGAAAACAAAAATAAACAGGACCTAGTGAAACTTAAAAAGTTTTTGTACAGCAAAGGAAACTATAAACAAAACAAAAAGACAACCGTCAGAATGGGTGGGAGAAAATATTTGCAAATGAATCAATGGACAAAGGATTAATCTCCAAAATATATAAACAGCTCATGCAGCTCAATATTAAAAAATCAAACAACCCAATCCAAAAATGGGCAGAAGACCTAAATAGACATTTCTCCAAAGAAGACATATAGATGGCCAACAGGCACATGAAAAGCTGCTCAACATCACTAATTATTAGAGAAATGCAAATCAAAACTACAATGAGGTATCACCTCATACCGGTCAGAATGGCCATCATCAAAAAATCTAGAAACAATAAATGCTGGAGAGGGTGTGGAGAAAAGGGAACCCTCCTGCACTGTTGGTGGGAATGTAAATTGATACAGCCACTATGGAGAACAGTATGGAGGTTCCTTAAAAAATTAAAAATAGAATTACCATGTGAGCCCAGCAATCCCACTACTGGGCATATACCCAGAGAAAACCATAATTCAAAAAGACACATGCACCCCAATGTTCACTGCAGCACTATTTACAATAGCCAGGTCATGGAACCAACCTAAATGCCCATCGACAGATGAATGGATAGAGAAGATGTGGTAAACATATACAACGGAATATTACTCAGCCATAAAAAGGAATGAAATTGGGTCATTTGTAGAGATGTGGATGGACCTAGAGACTGTCATACAGAGTGAAGTGAGTCAGAAACAGAAAAACAAATATCATATATTAACACATATATGTGGAATCTAGAAAAATGGTACAGATGAACAAGTTTGCAAGGCAGAAATAGAGACACAGATGTAGAGAACAAATGTATAGACACCAAGGGGGGAAAGTGGGGGAGTGGTGGTGGTGGGATGAATTGGGAGATTGGGATTGACATATATACACTAATATGTATAAAATAGATAACTAATAAGAACCTGCTGTATATAAAAATAAAAATATATAAAACACACACACAGAATATAACATGTGTTGAGGAGGATGTGGACAAATTTGAACCCTTATACATTACTGATGGAAATGTAAAATGCAGGAAACAGTTTGACATTTCCTCAAAAAGTTAAATATAGAATTACCATACAACCCACCATTTCACTCCTAAGTATGTACCCAAAAGAACTGAAAACAGGTATTCAAACAAATATTTGTACATGAATGTTCACTGCTGCACTGTTCACAACAGCGAAAGGGTGGAAACAAACCAAATGCCCACCAAGTGAACAAATAAACAAAATGCAGTATATATCCATACAATGACACATGCTACAACAGATGAATCTCAAAAACATTATGCGAAATGACAGAAGCCAGACAAAAGGTCACACATTGTGTGATTCCATTTATATGAACTATCCAGAATAAGTAAATCCATAAATACAGAAAATAGGTTTATGGTGGCAGAGGATGGAGAAAGGGGGGAAAAGGGAAGGGAATAACCACTTAATTGGTATAGTTTTCTTTGGGGTGATGAAAATCTTTGGAACTAGATGAAGCGGTGGTTGTACAACATGGTAAATGTACTACATGTCACTGAACTGTACACCTTAAAATGGTTAATTTTAGGGCTTCCCTGGTGGCGCAGTGGTTGAGAGTCCGCCTGCCGATGCGGGGGACGCGGGTTCGTGCCCCGGTCCGGGAGGATCCCGCGTGTCGCCGAGTGGCTGGGCCCGTGGGCCACGGCCGCTGGGCCTGCGCATCCGGAGCCTGTGCTCCGCGGCTGGAGAGGCCTCAGCGGTGAGAGGCCCGCGTACCAAAGAAAAACAAAAAAAAGGTTAATTTTATAATATATGAATTCCACCTGAATAAAAATGTAAAAAAAAAAAGTATTCTAAGTCATCTAACCCCTGTAACGTCAAAGCTGATAACCATGCTTCCTTCTTATTAAAAATTTTCTTCTTAGTGTTTTAGGGCTCCATTCTTTTGTACAGCCTATTTGCAATGTGATCTTTTCTTCTCACTCTCTATGCTCACCCTGAATTTCATCAGCACATAGTTTACATTAATATCTATACAATGACAATTACCAAAATCTCATCTTAAGACCAAATAACTGGGCTTCCCTGGTGGCACAGTGGTTGAGAGTCCGCCTGCCGATGCAGGGGACATGGGTTCGTGCCCCGGTCCGGGAAGATCCCACGTGCCGCAGAGCGGCTAGGCCCGTGAGCCATGGCCGCTGAGCCTGCGCGTCCGGAGTCTGTGCTCCGCAACGGGAGAGGCCACAACAGTGAGAGGCCCGCGTACCGCAAAAAAAAAAAGACCAAATAACTTTCCAAAGATCCACAGCCATACATTCAATTGAATCTTGAACTTTTAAAGAACCAGGCCACACAGCAGGAGATGAGCAGTGGGCGAATGAAGGAAGCTTCATCTGTATTTACAGCTGTTCCCCACTGCAGTGCTGGAGAGCGGCTGCAAATACAGATTTTCACTGGCAGAGAGGTTTGACTGCACAGAGACCATAATAAACCAACTGCTTGCAGAAACATATCAAAACCCTATCAGTGAGTGGCAAGTGACCATTAAGCTGCATCTTACATACTAGACTGGACCATAAGCAACACACTTCGGCTGTCACTGTCTCCCAATACCCCCAGGTGGGACCATCTAGTTACAGGAAAACAAGCTCAGGGCTCCCACTGATTCTGCATTATGGTGAGTTGTATGATTATTTCATTATGTATTACAATGTAATATTAACAGAAATAAAGTGCACAATAAATGTAATGTGCTTGAATCATCCTGAAACCACCCCCCTGACACCGTGCCCCTGCCAGTCTGTGGAAAAATTGTCTTCTACAAAACCGATCCCTGGGGCCAAAACAGTTGGGGACCACTGCCCTACAGGCACCTTAAGATTTAAGATGTACATAATATGAATCTATTATCAAACTGTCAAATCTGCTTTTCATACCATAATTCCTGTTTTCATTAATGGTGTACCACCTATGGTCACCCTAATATAGAATCTGAGAGGCATTTTTGAGACCTCTTTCAACTCCTTATCTATCCTAAATAGTTTCTTAGAGAGGACTATTACTCTTTCTTTTCAATCTCTCTCCACCACACTTTCTGTCTACTTAAAACTTATACTAATATTTCAAGGGTCATTTCCTAACTGGAACTTATCACAACTTCAACTAAAAACTGCAAACTTTATATGAAACAACAGTTTTCAGACACTGAACTATAGGCAGCTCAAAACTGATCTGTAAGGAAAAAGAAGCAAATAAATTAAAATGTCTGAATGCCCCGATTTAGTGCCTGGAAACAGATTTTAGATAGCAGTGCAGAGAGGTGGAATCATATTGGCCTACCAGAGTTGAGAATGTGGAGACAGGAGTTCAGAAAGGATGAGATGTCTAGAATTTGTGAGGTAGAATACCAAAAAAAGAGGGAGAGGTATATAGAGAAAGCCTCAGAGATATGCAGAAAAGACACTGGAGTCTTTGGTTGAATACTGCAAGTGTGTGAGAGGAAACTTTCTGAGGACAGGGGCTGAGACTAGTCCAAGTTCTATTCTCAAAAGACTTTTTTTTTTTTAAGTATTGTTTTCTTTTTTTAATTGAAGTATAGCTGATTTTAAGACCTTCTAATATGCAGGGCAGTAAGTGAAGTCTTCATACCTTAAAGTAGGTCTAAATAAATACTAGAATAAAAGCTGCCATGGATCTGCCAAAATAAACTTACAAGCAAGCCTAGAAAGGACCAGACTGATCCACAAAAGGCTTAACACATGACAAAACAAATCCAACACTCTTTAAAGGAACACTAGAAAATTCACCACACAAAATGAAATATTCAAAATGTCTGATGTCAAATCAAAACCGCCAGTCAAAGAAGCAGAAAAACACAACCCATAATCAGGAGAAAAGCCAACAGAAACATAAACAGACCGAGAAATAAAATATGACAGAATCCATAAAACAAGGGCCTTAAAACAGCTATTATAAATTTTATAAGTATATTTAAAGATGTAAAAGAAAATATCAACATGATATTGATAAATGATAAAAAAGAGACTTAAAATGGAACTTCTAGATTTGACCATACAGGAAAAAAAAAAAAAAATCAGTGAACTAGAAGATATAGCAATAGATACACAGTCTAGGTGAAATGAAACACAGAAAGAAAAAAAGGTTTAAAAAAATGAACAGTCTCAGTAAGCTGCGGAACAATTTTAAGATGTCTAATACCATGTAACTGGAGTCCATAACTGGGAAATAGAACAGGAAAAAATATTTCAATAATGGCCGCAAATTTGAAAATTATAAACCATGACATCTAAGAAGCTCCAGAAACCTCAAGCAGAAGTGTTTTTTTTTTTAAGCACACACTAAAATACATTTTTAATAATATTGCTAAAAACTAGAGAGAATAATGTTAAAAGCAGCCGGGAATCGAGGGAGAAAGGGGAACACATCATATACAGAGGAATACTGCTAAGAATAGCAGCAGATTTCCTTTTAAATATCATGCAGGAGACAAGAAGCAGTCTTTAAAAAGCTGAAAAGAAGAGCTTCCCTGGTGGCGCAGTGGTTACCCGCCTGCCAATGCAGGGGATACAGGTTCACACCCTGGTCCAGGAAGATCCCACATGCCACAGAGCAATTAAGCCCGTGTGCCACAACTACTGAGCCTGCACTCTAGAGCCCACAAGCCACAACTACTGAGCCCATGTGCCACAATTACTGAAGCCCGCGCGTCTAGAGCCCGTGATCCGCAACAAGAGAAGCCACTGCAATGAGAAGCTCGCACACCGCAATGAAGAGTAGCCCCCACTTGCCACAACTAGAGAAAGCCCGCACATAGCAACTTAGACCTAACGCAGCCAAAAATAAATAAAATAAATTTTTTTTAAAAAAAGCTGAAAAGAAAAAAGAAATCCATCAACAGCCTAGAACTATCAGAAGAACAAAGTTGAAAGACTACACTTCTTGATTTCAAAACTTACTAGAAAGCTAAAATAATGAAAACAAAGTGGTACTGGCAAAAAAGGATAGGCATAGGGACTTCCCTGGTGGTGCAGTGGTTAAGACTCCATGCTCCCAATGCAGGGGGCCCAGGTTCAATTCTTGGTCAGGGAACTAGATCCCACATGCATGCTGCAACTAAGAGTTCACATGCCACAACTGAGGAGCCAATGACCCACAACTAAGGAGCCCACCTGCCACAACTAAGACCCAGTGCAACCAAATAAATATATAAAAAAAAATGGATAGGCATATAGATAAATGGAATATACGTGGAAGTGCAGAAGTACTCATATTTACAGTCAATTGATTTTCAAAAAGAATGTCAAGGCAATTCAATAAATGGTGCTTGGACAATGGATACGTAAAAGCAAACGAATCAAGCTGGAATCCTTCCTTGTGCCATACACAAAAATTAACTCAAAATGGATCACAGACCTCAATGAAAGAGCTAAAACCAAAAAAACTCTTAGAAGAACATATAGGAATAAATCTTTGTGATCTTGGGTTTGGTAAAACCTTCTTAGATATGATACCATGTGCACAGTAACAAAATTTTTTAAAAAACTGGATTTCATCAAAATTTTCAACTTTTGTGCTTCAAACGATACCAATAAGGAATCTGGGGAAAAAATTTTTGCAAGTCATATTGAAAGCAACTTGTATCCAGGATATATAAAGCGCTCTTAAACTCAACAGTAAGACAAACAACTCAATTTAAAAATGGTAAAGTATCCAGGGGCTTCCCTGGTGGCGCAGTGGTTGAGTCTGCCTGCTGATGCAGGGGACACGGGTTTGTGCCCCGATCTGGGAAGATCCCACATGCCGCGGAGCGGCTAGGCCCGTGAGCCATGGCAGCTGAGCCTGCGCATCCGTCCAGAGCCTGTGCTCCGCAACGGGAGAGGCCACAACAGTGAGAGGCCCGCGTACCGAAAAAAAAAGGTAAAGTATCTGAATATATACTTCTCCAAAGACGATATACAAATGGCCAATAAACACCTGAAAATATGTTCAACATCATTTATCATCAGGGAAATGCAAATCAAAACCATATGAGATAGCATTTCATACCCAGTAGGATGGCTATAATCAAAAAATCAGAAAATAAGTGTTAGCAAAGATGTGGAGAAACTGGAACTCTTGCATATTGCTGGTGGGAATGTAAAATGGTGCAGCCACTTTGGAAGACAGTCTGGTAAATTCCTCAAACGGTTAAACATAGAGCTACCATATGATCTAGAAATTCCACTCTTAGGTATATATACTCAAAAGAAGTGAAAAACGTGTCCACACAAAACTTTTACAGGAGGGTTCACAGCAGCAATATTCACAATAGTAAAAAAGTGGCAAACAACACAAATGTTCATCAATGGAAAATTATTCAACAATAAAAATGAATGAAGTACTGATAGATGCTAACACTGATGTTATAAAACGCTATGTTAAATCAAAGAAGCCAGTCATAAAAGACCAGAACAGGTAAATCTATAGAGACAGAAAGTTAAGGGGGGTGGGTGTGGAGAAGAGGGAGTGACTGCTTAATGGGTGGGGTTTATTTTGGGAGTGATGAAAATGCTCTAAAATTGAAAGTGCCGATGGCTGCACAACTCTGTGAATATACAAATATACCACTGGATTGTACAATTTAAATGGGTGAATTGTAGAGTGTGATATCTTTCAAAAATAAGGATAATTATCTGTTTAAAGCAAAAATTATGAACATATATTGTGATGTTTAAAACATATTGGAAAATTAAAATGTACAACAAAAGAACAAGGGATAGGAGGGTTAAATGCACTGTTCCAAGGTTCTTAAGCTACATATCATGGTGGTGTAATGTTGCCTGAAGATGAACTGTGATTAAACAAACAGTGATAAAAATCACAAATGCACAACTAACTACAGTTCTGTACCACACCATTAGCCACATTTAACATGATTCTGAGGGAGCAGGACTGACCTTATGTACAAGTCTCCTTTTCCCGCAAAAATGAATGAAAAAATAAAGTCAGCATCTTTTAAACCAGTGGCCACATAGTAAAAACTGTACATCATTGTCCATTCATTTAAAAACCAAAGTCACTAGGATGGTATAAAAGTGATAACTGATGCCTTTTTAACTTTCTGAACTTTTTATTATTTCAAATTCTAGAGCACCACTAAAAAATCCTAACAGATAAATATAACTAATAACCCTGGCATTGGAGTTAAGACAGAATAAAAAATATTCAGTTAATCCAAAAGAAGGCAGGAAAAGAAAAGGAATAATGTTCACATGAGACAAAAAGAAAAATAAAAACAAGATGGCAGATTTAAAACCAGTCATACTGATTATTACATGAAAAGCCAATGATCAAATAAACGCTCTGCTTAAAAGAAATGGACTGTCAGATTCAGATATGCTATCCATAAGAAACTATGTTAAATATAAAGACACAAATGAAAGGATGAAAAAAGATATACCACATAGACACTACTCAAAAGAAAATACCATTGGCTATGTTAATTTTAGACAAATAAGGCTTCAGAACAAGGAGAATGCTTCATAACGATAATAGGTCAGTTCATAAAAAAAGACATAATCCTAAATGTATGTGCAACTAAAAGAATTTCAAAACACATGAAGCAAAAACTAACACAACTGAAAGGAGAAACAGACAAATCTCAATCATGATTTCAGATTTCAATAGTACTCGATTAAAAAAAACAAGTCAACAAGAAAATCAGTAAGGATAGACAAGACTTGATGAATACTCTCAAGAACTTGACCTGACATTTATAGAACCCTTCACCCAACAGCTTAAAAAACATTCTGTTGAAGGCTCCATGGAACATTCTTCAAAACAGACCACATTCTGGGCTATAAATAACAAGTCTCAATAAACTTACACTGAAATCAAACTGTTTTCCAACTACAATAGAATTAAACTAGAAATGAATAACAAAGATATCTGGAAAACATTTAGAAATAAAACACTCTTAATAATCAATGAGTTAAATTAAAAAGTCAAAAGAGAAATTACAAAGTATTTTGAACTGAATGAAAATGGAAACAACATATCAAGATCAGTGGCACACAGCTAAAATAATGTTTATAGGAAATTTTTAAACATTTAACATTATAGTAGAAGACTGGTCAAAATCATTAGCTAGCTTCCATTTTAAGAAACTATAAAGAAACAAAATGAAAGCAGAAAGAAGGAAAACAGAAAAAAAAGTAGAATTCAATGAATTTAGAAATGGACAAGAGAGGAAAATCAATAAAACCAGAAGTTGGTTCTTTGAAAGATCAAGAAAATTGATAAACCTCTCTCAAGAGGACAAAAAAAAGAAAACAGTAATGTCAAAAACAAAAGAGAAGACAGATGCTACAGACATTAAAAGTATGATAAGGAATTTTATAAACCACCTCTGCCAACTTGAATGAAATGGACAAACTCCTTGAAAGACACAATCAATGCTTACTGAAGAAACTGAAAATCTGTACAGCCCTGTATCTATTAAAGGAATTTAATGTATAGTTAAAAGCCTCCTCACAAACAAGATTCCAGGTCCAAATAGTTTCCCGGGTGAATTCTACAGAAATTTAATAAAGAAATATTACCATTCTATACAAACTTTTCCAGAAAATAGACTCAGTCTATGATGCCAGGTTTACCCTGAGAGCAAAACCAGACAAAGACACTGCAAGAAAAGAAAACTATAGACCAATATTTCTTAGAATACAGAAACCCTTAACATTTTAGCAAACTGGATCCAGCGATAAAACATTATGACCAAATGGTGTATGATTAACCCAGGAACGCAAGGTTAGTTTAAAAATCAACATTTAAAAATCAATTAATGGGGTTTCCCTGGTGGCACAGTGCTTAAGATTCTACCTGCCAATACAGGGGACACGGGTTCATGCCCTGGCCCAGGAAGATCCCACATGCCACAGATCAACTAAGCCCATGCATCACAACCACTGAGCCTGTGCTCTAGAGCCCATGAGTCACAACTACTGAAGCCTGAGTGCCTAGAGCCTGTGCTCCGCAATAAGAGAAGCCATGACAATGAGAAGCCCGTTAAACAGCAACGAAGACCCAATGAAGATCCCACAGCCAAAAAAACAAAAAAAAAACCTCAAAAAAAAAAAAATCAATTAATATAATTCACCACATAAACAGACTTTAATAAGAACTCTAGGATCATATCAACAGAAGCAGAAAAGCCACATGACAAAATCAACATCCATTTTGGATAAAAATGCAGCAAACTAAGAATAGAAGGATTGGGACTTTCCTGGTGGTCCAGTGGTAAAGAATCCACCTTCCAATGCAGGGAACGTGGGTTCAATCCCTGGTCAGGGAACTAAGATCCCACATGCTGCAGGGCAACTAAAGCCCACATGCCACAACTACTGAGCTCATGTGCCTCAACTAGAGCCAGCGTGCTGCAAACTAAAGAGTCCTGGCGCTCTGGAACCCGCAGGCCACAACTAGAGAAGAGAAAACCTACACGCCACAACTAGAGAGAAGCCCAAGCACCACAACGAAGAGCCCGAGCACCGCAACGAGAAAGATCCCGCGTGCCTCAACGAAGACCCCACGTGCCGCAACTAAGACCCGACAGACTTAAAAAAAAATAAAATAAAGAAATAAAAATCTTAAAAAATAAAAAAAATAAAAGAGCCAGTGCTTTCTTTAAAAAAATAGAAGGATACTTTTCAACCTGATAAAGAATATCTACAAAAAACTAAGAGCTAACATCATACCTGACAAAAGACTAGATGCTTTCTGAGGTGATAAAAATGTTCTAAATCTTGATTGTGGTGGTGCTTATATGACTATAGAGTTATTAAAACTCATACTGTATAATTAAAATTGGTAAATTTTATTGCATGTAAGTTATGACAGTAAAGCTGATTTTAAAAACTTCCACCATATTTTCTTCAGGGTTGTTTAAAAGGTTAGTCCTCTAAACAAGGGTGTTGATTATATTTACGTTACAAGTTAAACCTTAAATATGGAGATGGCTGCTCCAGTCCATAATGAGAATCTGATATTCAATTCTTAAACAACTGAGAATTTCTGCTAAAATGGATTAGCATTAATCAGTAACAAAATAATACATACTACTACATCAACAAAAGAACTAGCTTTAATCTTTATATAAGTATTCTTATGGTTTCATGGTACCTAACTAAGTATACTTCTAACAAAGCACTTAAATATATAAATTACCTGCCAGTTGACTGAACTAATTCAAATGTTGCTAAGAATTGAACTAGAATTTTCATTTTATCTTACACTTGGAATTTATTTTCCTCAAGCCAAATCACTCAACTACCATGAAAATATTCAAGAAGTGGGACTTTTTAATTATAAAAATAAATGTACAAAATGCAATCCATTGTTACTTTATTATTTTCTAATCACTAAAGAAAAGTCTTTTTGAATTGCTCAGTCATATCCACAAGGCCTAATTATATTACTAGAGAAAATGAGATTTCTTTTACCTCAAAGCAGATAGCTAATATTATAAGAACTTCTGCATTTCTACTATGCTAAAGATGGACAGAAATACATAAAGAAATTTGCCTAATACTTCTGTTGAAGGAAAAAACAAATGATTAAAGGCATATACAAATACAGGCTCTATAATTTAAAATTTATTAACTTAAGGGAGAAGATAGGCTATTTCAACTCTAATACCAGTGGATAACAGGTATTGCCCCATATTCCAATCGTTATTAAAACTGAAAGTTAGCACTTCTCACCGGACAACCTAATATGTACATATAGAACTTAGCTGACAGTCAAGATTAAATGGTATGGCGTACATACACCTAAGTAAAAATGATCTTGATTTTTTAGATAGGACATGGGCATCCTAGCTTGTTTATTCTTTAAAGAATAGTTGTTTATCAAAAGAGGTCATTAAGAATAAATAAAGCTAAAATGAAATTAGCTCACGTTTTCAAACCATTACATTTTGGAGTCTATTCAAATCACTGAAGTTTCATGGTTAACTTGTATTCATTTTAAATGCACATAAACATAATATTCTGCCTTTATAACCCAACTCTGACTACTTTCTGAATAGTTTCATCAGACAAAGTAAACATAAGAGCAGGCTTGTTTTTAAAACAGTGAGGATATCTACACACTCCTTACAAATACAACTCAAACCATACAAACCATATTAAGCTAGTGGGGCTGAATAAATAGTAACATCACAAGCTACCTCTTGCACATTCACAAATATTGCTATGAATTTTTAAAAGAAAAATTCGTGTGTAAAATGAGTTAAAAATAGTATTAGACTTAAAATGTTGCAAACATTCAAATTACTGATTTAAATCATAACTATGATTAAACAGTAGCATAATTTAATAACTGAGTTATTCTAAATTCCAGAAAAAGGTAAGTTTAACATTTTAGTATTTGACTTAGCCATTTAATAAAGAGAAGTCCAACAAAAGCATGACTGGCTAACGACAAAACTGCTTTCAAATATCAGATGGTTACATCTAGAATTAATACTCAAGATAATCAATCCTAATGAGAACGATACACCTCTTTCAAATTTTAGCTTGAATCAGGAACATTTGACAAACTATTGGTGTAGCAAAAGTGAAATTTTATATCAAACCTCTTGCAATGATACTTCTATCCTACCTGTATCTTCAATAAATTCCACACATTTTTCAACAAATAGTGGTATGGGCTTCTCAGCTGTAACCAGATCCTGGAGGGGCATCCCAAAGTAATTACTTTCCCAATTTCTACGTGTTGGTGGATTGAAGTTCTTAGTTTTCTTTTTCTGCTATAAAAAAACATATTCAAGTTAAAACTATTAAAATTAATTTCTTTCAGAAAAACATTAGTATTAAGCAATGTAAATAAACATTTTGTATCAAAAGATATATTTAAAAGCCATATCCAACCTAAATGTCCATCAATACCGGGTTCATTAAAAAAATTCTGCTAGAAGCAGCAACGTGACCAAGAGAAAGAGACAAAAGTGAACAGACAAAAAAATGGCTGAATAGAAGAAATTTTTTCCTTTGTAAAATAATAGAAAACTGGACAGGTAGGGAAATTAGAAAAGATCATTTTTCAATGCCAAGTGAAAAGGAGAAACTAGGAGTAAGCAATGCTCAATGCACAGTTTCAGTGTGGTCTGTTGATTGGTGCATTTGTTATTTGGTCTTTGGGGAAGTTCCAAGTGAGATTTTTGTGCATAGCTATATTAGTAAGAATATAACATAGCTTTAATTATTGATTATACAATGAAGCTATTCAACTCCATGAGTTTTAACCCCATCATTTCCCCATTTTCTTCCTATCTATTGACTCTATTTCTTAAATATTAAGATAATTTTTATAAAAGAAAATAACATCCTAGTGGGAAAGGAGATGTTAATTTAGTCTATTAAAAATGTTTTATTAAGCACTCCCAAAAAGATAATTTTTATAAGTAATGGACAAAACATTTTCACAATAATAAACAAAATTACGTAAGAATTTTCAAAGTTTAATTTCAATATTGCATTGGGAGAAAATGGGTTCTTAACCAGGGAGCGAACATTTCAAAAACCTAAGGAAATACTGCCTGGAATTCAACCCTTAAGGAGATTCTGAGTCACTCTTCCTTAAGTAGGGTGTATTTATATTTGTCGTAAGTATTGTTACTGACTTACAAATCACATAAAAACATACCATTTCTAATCAGAAAAGTGTGTGTGGGGGCAGGGGAGGGAACACAGGCAGAGCTTTCAATGCTTAAAGCAACAGTCCTCATTTTAATTTCCAGAGGAGTCTCTCCTTTGGATGGACTGATCTTTCAATGTGTTCTTCCAAGTTCCAAGTTATGCAACTGATACCCTGCATAATCAATCAAGTCCTTTCTTCATTTCAATTTCAGGCTGCTCTACCTATCAAACTTCCAGATCTCATGAAATCCAACTTCTAAGTCTTCATATATTATCACTCTGATGATACAGATTACATAAACTCTGGTAGGTACAGATTACATACAACATAACTAGTTGTCTGAAATGTTACCAACAAAGCATTGGAATACTTGGTATGGCTCAAGACCTAGCCCACCAAGTCAAGTAGTGTGGATCCTTCCTTACTCCTTAAACAATCCTTCCACTACCACCACCACCAAAACAGAACAATGTGCAAGAAAGTAGAAATGAAGAGATTGTTATTTCAAAGCTGAGGTAGGGATACAGCGACTGGGTCCTCTTCTTTCTCAGGAGCACTAAGGTGCTTTCCAGCCTGCAAACTATTAGCTGCACCATTTGATTACAAAAGTGAAAACTGAGGCAAAGATGGATGTTTTTGTTTAGAGAGATAATACAGTGGTGAAAAAGATTACACTTAAGCAAGTTAATGAAAACAGCAATGCCTAACCTATGGCAAGAGCCATGAAACAGGAATAAAAGATCTTAATCTGCAATGACACCTAAAAAACAAAGTTGTAAGAAAAGTAAGCTAGCTAGTCCTAACTGTTCCAATCAACTCTTAAGAAATTCTCTTTTCATATTACCCTTTAGGAACCAAACTAAACTCTGAATACTTCACTAAAATTGGGGGTAGATTTCTCTGGCTTATGCTCAGGGAATATCCATCCCTCAAAGTCCATAAAGTTACAAGGGCAAGTTATTTAATTCTGCAGTTACTCCAAGATCAGATTACACCAGTAATCTGAGGCAATGAAATGCTAAGTGGCTTATAGCATGGAATTTCTGGCAAAGTATAAAGGGATAACTTACTAACATACAACTGCCCTGACAGTCAAGTTATAGTTCACATATATGGGGGAAAAAAGCGTAAAAAGCTTATGTGACTTTACCAATTTTTCTACTAATTTACAGTGGTGCAAAAGAAAACTCTATGTAGGAAAATAGTTTTGAATTAGACATTCCTATATTAGCTTTTATGATGAATAAAAACATATATAACTTTTTTTTCTATAAGTGATGGTTCTTAAGCATAAGAATCACTTCAGGGAGTTCTTTAGAAATGTGAATTTTGAAAAACTATACATTATTCTAACATACAACCCTTAGTTAAGAGTTGCTAATCTATAGCTACAAATTTATACCAATTCAAATTAACTTACATAATTTAAAATCTATTTCATAAATTAAACTAAGGCTAGATGATTACAACTGCTATAAAATCCCATCAAGGTTCTCTGAAATGCAAGAAAAAGATGAGGCGCATGGTTATTTGGTCATTTATATCTATAGCTTTTGATGAACCAATAGTCAGAAATGGCAGGTCCCAATAAATAATTATGCCAGCAGGAAAACAGGATCTGATTTATGATAATCCAACTTTTGATTCATTACTACATTCATACAAATCTTAATTTCTGCTTAAATGCAAATACCCAAGGTCTTTTCTTCCTGGCCACTTAGGCAAATCTCATGTCTGCAAAAGCATATCCAGTAAAATAAACACTGTATTTCACAAATAATATAAACAATGTTATCAGTTAAGTGTCCAGTGGATATTAAAAACTATCATTAGTATAAGTAAACAGGACCAGGAAAAGGCATATAAATAGCTCTTTACAGAATTTGCTCTTCCACTTCAGCAATATCAGCAACACAACAAAGGAGAGCATCTAAGCAACATCCTCAAATATTCAATAAATACTGTCGATACAATCAATAACACTGAAAAAAACAATACCTCAATTGCTTCATATGTAACCAACAAACTGTAGAAAACTTAAGTAGCAAAAAACAGTTGAGGAGGCTTTCAAAGAATAAATCCAGGAAACAAGAAATTTTGGACTTCTCTATTCTCTTAAATTTATTATGGGATTCTTGAAATAAAAGATTAAAGAAGAAATGAGACAACCAGAGGCAAAATGTAAAGAAAGTGAAGAAAAAAATCCATTAAAGAAATGAATACCTCTTTAGTAAAAGACCCAATATGATTGAAAAGATCAGAATAAAGTGGAAAAGATCATCAGAGTTCTCTTTTCTACTGTATCATTTCTTTGACACATGCCAAAAAATACTTTTGCTCCCATTCTTAAAAGAAGTCTTAATCTTCTTCTCTCTGCTAGCTACTGGTCCAGAATTCTACTTCCTTTTGTAGAACAAACTCTATATAAATCATCTATACTAGTTGTCTCCAATTCCCCTCCTTCCATTCCCTCTTATATGTACTTATATTAGTTTATCACTCTCATCACTCCACTAAATCTGCTCTTATTAAGTTCACAAATGACTGTTTTGCAATAGTCAGTTCTCAGCTCTCATCTTACTCAACTTTTCAGCAGTCACTCTCTTTAGTGGACTTCAGGAGACGACCTCTATTATCTCACTTGTTCTCCCCTTATTAGTCTCCTTAGCTTGTCCCTCCTCGGCAACCTTGTAATACTGTGAATACCCCAGGCCTCAGTCCCTGCCTTTTTTTCTCAATATCTATAATCACCCTCTTGGTAATGTCATCCATATGCTGCTAACCCAAATTAATACTGCCAGCTCAGCTCTTTCTCCTGAACTCCAGATTCATTTGAAACCTTCTACCTGACTCTTCACTTGAATGTCTAAGAGATATTTCTTTCTTAACACGCAAAACTGAACTCCTGATGATTTCCTTAAAATGAGCTCCATCTTCAGCCTTCTACATCTCAGTTGCTGGCAATTCCATCCTTTCAGCTGCCAGGCTAAAATCTTGGAGTCATTTTTGATCCCTCTTATTTTCTCACACCTTACTTCCAAATCTATGAGATCTTAACCATCTTCACTGCTAATTCCCTGGTCCATACAGCTATCACCATTTCACATATGTAGATTACTGCATTGACTGCTCAATCAATCCTCCCTGCTTCTACCACCATTCTCTACATACCGTTCTCAATAAAGCACCCAGAATGATAGTGACCCACAAATAACAGCCTTCAAGGCCATATATAATCTAGCATGCTTTGAACTCGGCTTCTATATATTCTTACCTCATTTTCCTCTACTTTCTCCATCATTTTACTCCCTTTCCTTACTTCCTTGTGCAAGTAAGTTACACAGCTTACTTGCTTTTTTAGCATGTGACACATGCTCCTAACTTAGGACTTTTGCATTGGCTGTTCCCTTTACCCTCTCAATAAGGCCTACATGGACTATTAAAAATTGTGATCTATGGCCCGTCTTTCTCTAACTACTGCCCAGTACTTCTAATCCCTCTTACACTGCTTTTCCTACCCACAACACTATATAAATTTTCTCATATATCATCACCATCATCATTATTATTTTGGTGTACGCCTGCTACAATTTAAGCTCCACACAAGGGCACGGATTTTTATCTGCTTTGTTCATTAACATACTCCAATGCTCTGGAATTCTGCTTGTGAGAAAGAGAAAAGTGCAAAGATAGTCGAGGTCTCTTCTGAAATAATGAATTTAATTTGTAGATTGAATGATCTCACCACAAATAGGAGTAAACCATCAAGTTACAGACATATGCTGCTGAACTCAGTAAGCTTCAAAAATCTTAAAAGCATCTAGGCAGAAGAAACCAATGACCAACAAAGGAGGGAAAATATCCGGCTAGCCTCAAAGTGCTCACGAAAACTTGGGAAGTCAGAAAACTCTTCTATGTGAATATTCATGGGAAAAAGATTTGTCAAAGATTCTTTATTTAGCCAGTATGTCATCCAAATGTGTGTAACAAGCAACTACAGCTTTTTTTAAGTTCTCAAATATGTAATAGTTAATATTTAAATTATAGCACTCTCGAACTGCCCTAGAAATCCTAAACACATAATGAAACATCATCAGGCGGAGACAGGGCATGGAGGGATAAATTAGGAGCTTGGGATCAACATATACACACTACTATATATAAAATAGATAACCAACAAGGACCTACTGTATAGCACAGGGAACTATACTCAATGTTTTGTAATAATCTACAAGGGAAAAGAATCTGAAAAAGAATAACTATTAGTTCCTTTATTTCTCTCTCTCTCTTTTTTTGCTGATGAAGAATAAAAATAGATAACAAGAAAAAAGCAAATTAAAAAGTAAATGTAAATGGATTAAGATCAGATCAGCTATAAAAGACTCTCAGACTTGGTACAAAACTAAACAGGAGAACCTCCCTGGTGGCACAGTCATTAAGAATCTGCCTGCCAATGCAGGGCACACGGGTTCGAGCCCTGGTCCGGGAAGGTCCCAAATGCCACAGACCAAGTAAGCCCGTGTGCCACAACTACTGAAGCTCATGCGCCTAGAGCCTGTGCTCCACAACAAGAGAAGCCACCGCAATGAGAAGCTTGCGCACCACAACAAAGAGGAGCCCCCACCTGCCACAACTAGAGAAAGCCCTTGCGCAGCATCGAAAATCCAATGCAGCCAAAAACAAACAAACAAATAAATAAATAAATTCATTTAAAAAAACACAAAAAACTAAACGTGACTAACCACATGCCATTTAAACAGACTCCTAAAAACTGAAAACAAAATGATGGAGAAAGTAATGATTTTTTTTGTTTTTACAAGAGCAAGGTTAACATTGCAGCTGTCTTCAAAGCAAAAAGCTTTGAACTATACAAAAGAGACTCACTTACAATTATCTAGAATTCAATCCACCAAGTAGCAGAAACAAAGTATAGCAGAAATATGTACCTCTATGGAAACAGAATAAGAAATTTTAAATGATCTCCTTTAGTCCTTGTCAAGATCTAGTACACCAAAATTAATGATAATAAAGACGAATTAAGAAGGTTGATTTTAACAGATTTACATATACTGATATATGTTACAGTTTAAGAACAGGATAAATAGTATAATTCCATTCCATCAAAATAAATCATTTATGTTAATATTATAGCAAAAATTAAAAAACAAATACCAAACTATTGACAACGATACCCTTAAATTTAGAGCAGGGTATAGAAGGAAAGAGAAAGAAAAGACTGGGAGGAGGTTATACAGAATTTTCACTGTAAATTGTACATTTCCTTTTGTAAAGGAAGTACTTTTTGAAAAGATAAAGATCACTTGTGTAACCAGAAAAAAACCAAGATTTAAAAAATTGTGTCTATGAGGGACTTCCCTGGTGGCACAGTGGTTAAGAATCCACCTGCCAATGCAGGGGACATGGGTTCAAGCCCTGGTCCGGGAAGATCCCACATGACGTGGAGCAACTAAGCCCATGCACCACAACTACTGAGCCTGCGCTCTGGAGCCCACATGCTACAACTACTGAGACTGCGTGCCATAGCTACTGAAGCTCGTGTGCTTAGAGCCCATGCTCCGCAACAAGAGGAGCCACCACAATGAGAAGCCCACGCACCACAACGAAGAGTAGTCCCCGCTTGCCACAACTAGAGAAAGCCTGCACGCAGCAACGAAGACCCAACACAGCCAAAAACAGATTAATTAAAAAATTTATGTCTATGATATATAAACTTTAATCTTCTTTTCAAAATGGAAAGAAATAGGAAATCAAATTTCTCCCCAATGGCTTCCAATTTGAGTTTTCTCTGGTCCTGCCCTATATACTCTGTCCCACTCAAGAGATTCTCAACATATCACAGCATGCTAAAAAATTCTGAGAAGTTGTACAATTAAAGAAACTCATGTAACTACAAGTACTACCTACCCTCTCTCTTCCTAATGTCCTCAACTCACATTTCATTGGAAAAGACACATAGGAATTTTCTTCATTTATACCTACAACCAACCCACCTATGTATCTCTACCCTGATTCATGTTTTCCTTCTGTAGTATCCCCTGTTCATACAAGCCAATATCCCCTCGCCTCTTCTTTCATAGCATCAACCTGTCCCTCTCCTGGGTCATTCTTATGAATATAGAAATATAATATCTCTCATCTTTTAAAAACAAACATGAAAACAAAACCCTCTTTTGATCCCATATTGAACTCTAGCTACTGACCCAAATCTTGCTCCCTTTCATAGAAACACTTCTTGAAGGTGTCATCTACATCTATTTCTACTTTTCACATCCCATTCATTCTTCACCTTGCTTCCATCTGGCTTTCTCTCCCATTCCACTAAACTGCTTGTCAAGATCAGATACTTCCACACTATCAAATCAAAAAGAAACTTTTCATTCCTCTTGAGCTCTCAGCAACATTCTTTCTTGATCACTTCCTCCTTAAACACTTGCTCTCTTGGCTCCCATGTCACTACTCTTAACCAGTTTTTCCTCTTTTCTCACCAGGGATTCATTTTTCTTTCTTTCTTTCTTTTTTTTTTAACATCTTCATTGGAGTATAATTGCTTTACAATGGTGTGTTAGTTTCTGCTTTGTAACAAAGTGAATCAGCTATACATATATATATATATATCCCCATATCTCCTCCCTCTTGTGTCTCCCTCCCATCCTCCCTATCCCACCCCTCTAGATGGTCACAAAGAACGGAGCTGATCTCCCTGTGCTATGCGGCTGCTTCCCACTAACTATCTATTTTACATCTGGTAGTATATATAAGTCCATGCCACTCTCTCACTTCATCCCAGCTTACCCTTCCCCCTCCCCGTGTCCTCAAGTCCATTCTCTATGTCTGCATCTTTATTCCTGTCATCCTGCCCCTAGGTTCTGCATAACCCCCCCCTTTTTTTTTTAAAGATTCCATATATATGTGTTAGCATACGGTATTTGTTTTTCTCTTTCTGGCTTACTTCACTCTGTATGACAGTTACTAGTCCATCCACCTCACTACAAATAACCCAATTTCATTTCTTTTTATGGCTGAGTAATATTCCATCATATATATGTGCCACATCTTCTTTATCCATTCATGTGTCAATGGATACTTAGGTTGCTTCCATGTCCTGGCTATTGAAAATAGAGCTGCAATAAACGTTGTGGTACATGACTCTTCTTGAATTATGGTTTTCTCAGGGTATATGCCCAGTAGTGGGATCAGTTTCACCTGCCAACAAGTCTTCCTGGTCTACCCAAACTCACTTCTGAGCCCCTCCCTTCTTCTCTAGCTATTCTCTGTCCTTATGTGAATTTATCTAAACTCATAACTTTCAATCCTTTTATAACCTGATAAGTCTTCCTCTGAATACCAGATTCATAATCTAACTTTTATACTTCCACTGGGATGTCAACATAGATATTTTAAACATAATATAAAAAGCACAAAACAGATGTCTTGAGTCTCTCTGGTCTGAAACCTTTCATCCTTAACCTTCTTCACTATCTCAGTAAATCTAAATCTACCCAGTTGCTTAAACCATAAATTTATGAATCAGCTTTGATTTTCCCTTACTCTCCACAGTGAATGCATAAGAAGCCCTGTTGGTATGACTTCCAAAATACTCTAGAAACTGTCCACTTTTCCTTTTTAGTACCTATAACTTGGCACATGGTGGGTGCTCAGTCAACACTAATAGCAGCAAACAAAATTATAAACAAGAACCAGAGAAAGCCTTTACCATATAAGATTTCTGTTAATAAACACACGAAATACTGTTAGTTTATTTACCAGTTATGCAAACAGTTTCATTATACCTAATTTTTTTTTTACTACGGGAGTCATTATATAGATGTATCTAAGCTTAAGCATCTGAACCTAATAAAATCAGGATTCATACAAAATAATGATTCTTATCATAAAACTACAAGAAGGATTAAATAGCCAACTCTATGTGAATTCATTTGGATATAAGGTAATGTACTTTCAACAGTGTGTAAGAACTGAGCATTTACCATGTGCATAATAACATCATGCTAGGTACTGTGCAGGATAGGATACACAAAGCTACACATGTGAAAATCTGCATAGAGTACACACACACACACACACACACATGCGTGCACACAGTCACAAGTACAAGCAAACCTGGGGGAATCTAAAGTATCTGCGGGTCACATTAATGTCAATACCTTGTTTGTGATATTTTACTAGTTTTGCAAGATGTTACCTTTGTGGGAAACTGAGCAAAGGGTCCATGGAATCTTTCTGCATTATTTCTTACAATGGTATGTCCATCTACAATTACCTCAAATTAAAAAGATTTTTTTAAAAAAAGGTCATTGCAATAATCCAAGTAAGAATTTATGATAACCTCAACTAAGACTGTGACAATGAAATGGAAACAACATGTTTCACAGCAGAATAAAGATCAGACAAGTTAAATAGCAAGAGCATGTAGCTTTGACCCACAGTAACTCCTTCCTGAAAATACATCCTTACCCAATCATGGTGAGGATAGGGAAGAAATATCTATGACCTGTGAGGAAAAACCTGCCTTTCCTAATGAGCAAGTACAAACAAGCCTTGTATGACTGACTTCTAGAATCTCACAGGAATTTCATTAAAGACCACATTTGGCTACACAGGGTTTCTCAACTTCAGTATTATTGACATTTTGAATTGCAGGGTGTTTAGCAGCATCCTTGGCCTCAATCCAACAGATACCAGTAGCAATTCCCCACCTGAGTTGTGACAGCCAAAAATGTCTCCAGGTATTGCCAGATGCTCCCTGCAGGTCAAAATTGACCCTGGTTGAGAACCATTGCGCTAGGCTAATAAAATCAAGGACTAAGAACTCAAGTTTGGGAGATGGCTACAGATATAGCCCTGGGAAGTCTGAGACTTTAACTTTAAAAAAAAAAAGTCAATACATAATTCAAGATAGAGAATCACTACTGTATGGTACACAAAGATGAATGATAAT
The DNA here is from genome assembly GCF_963455315.2 of Globicephala melas. Classification (NCBI taxonomy): domain Eukaryota; kingdom Metazoa; phylum Chordata; class Mammalia; order Artiodactyla; family Delphinidae; genus Globicephala; species Globicephala melas. The sequence continues at coordinate 111,400,287 of NC_083315.2, read as the reverse complement.
CATAACTGCCTTCAAAAAGCTTACAATGTAGTAAGAAAAACAAAACTTATTAAACTACAAAGCAATAAAACTACTAGAAAGTGATTACTTTATGTGGGAAGAATAAGTATTACACCATAGCATAACACATCAACATAAAAAAGAAGTCTTTAGAGTCAGTACTCCATGAAGGTCTACTTAATCCTTTTTTTTTTTTTTTTTAATTCTCTAAAAGCTGTTAGGTGCTGGATGTTGTGAATGCTCTTTCAGACCCTTTAACCTAACACTAGGTGAAAAGAGGGAAGAGAAAATAACTGAGGGCAAATAAATGTGGTCTGGGTTCTTGTATACATGTATCAGACAAACTGGTTCTTGCACTGATTCATCTCTAAGATGACACCTTCCTATAAAGCATTTCAACATATATTATCTACCTGGCAGGCATTTTATTAATGCCATTAACAATTTTACTAACAAAAAATTAGACCTGGAGTCACCTGGAGAGGGTCCTAGCAAAACATCTAGCTATTCAAGTTAACGATGAGTGATTTCTTCCCAACTTCCCTAAAAATATTTTTTCAAGTGTATTCAAATCAAAATAAGTTTTATATTATACCCAGCATTTCATTCTTAAAACCATTACTTCTCCCTTTGCTTCCCATGTCATCTGTTAGGTTCTTTCTGTCACTCTGAAGATTGCAAATCAGAGCATCAGTAAAGAATGAGACAAATTCAAGTGCGTTCTTCTCTTCTCTTACATCAACAGAGGTTCTAGAGTCCATATATACTTTAGAAAGTATATATGACACCCTTAAAATGCCACTAAAATTTTGTGAACGTGCATTTTTCCAGTTAAAATATCCAAACCTTTCCTCAGATTTTCAAAGGCTAAGAACAATTTCCAAAAAGCTCAAAACAACTACACACACATACACAAACATATGCAATGTGTACCTTTATATGGACAAAGTTAGATACTAACTCAAGATCTCTTTTGTCACACCCTTATATTCTGTTGTAAGAACTGTAAACATCAGATATTACTACTTTTAAAAAGCAGTCCTCCTTCCGCTGAGGTTTCTCTTAACATAGTCATAGATTAAGCCCTATTGAGGACTCTTTCAACGCATCAGCTGAGATGACAAGAAAACATTACAGAGCTGAAAATCATAAAACTATACCTACTGTGGAAATAACTCTTCTAGGTTTGAGTGGGATGATTTGTAGTATATAAATTTTTGGAGCACATAAAATTGACAACCCTATAAACTCACTTATAAGTCTTGGAATAGTAGCAATTGTCCATTGATATAAAATTATAGTAAGAACACAGTAGTCTATGTTATAGAGGTAAAGTGCCTCCTTTATATATTAACTAAATATAGTCTGACAATTAATATAATGAATGTGCTGCAAAAGAGTAATTTCAGTAATTTGTGCTATGCCAGTTTTTGCTAAACATTCAACATGCTGTTATGAAAACTAAGTAAAAACACAAAGTTTGAATAGAAAGCCACACTGAAGACATTTACATTTGCTTTTAAATTAGTGAAAACAAGCATACCACTGACACAATCATTTAAACTGAGTCTTATTAGAACACATCAGTCAAAATATACTTTAAAAACTAACCATCTCGTTACATTTCATTCTGAATTTGAAGAGTAACAGATCATGGTCAACCCAACAGCACAGAACAAATTCAAAGAAACAGCAAATAGTGAAATGTAGGCAGAAATATTCACATTATATATCCACACTTATATCATACCATAAATTGATGTCACCAGCACCAGAAATGCTACTAAAGAAACCAATTTTAACTTTATGAGAAATTTCAGAAACACCTTAGAACTAATCAGTCAGATGTAGAACATATTTAGCCAATATAAAAGCAATAAAAATCGTTACTAAGACTTCTAAATAAATGCTTTCCAAATGAAATGAGAGATATGAAAGAACCAGAAGTTTTACTAACCTTGATGAAAATATAAAATGTTTAATTTTCACCAAAATCAAATGTACTAGACTGAATGCCTGAGAGCAGAGCCCATGACCAAGTCATCCCTGTATTCTTAGCTTTGGACAGTGTTCAGGCATAGAAGGCATTCAGTAAGATGCTTGTTGAATAAAACAACAGTTTCCTTGAGTCAAAATAAATGTAATTATTTTTAAAAACCCATAAATCGTTCTTTCATTACCACTACAAAAACAAACCTATATACTCCTACTGACTTCAAACTGATCATAGTACAACATACTATGCTAGGCCATGGAGATCAACTATAAACAACATATAAATCTAGCCTGCATTAGACACTGCAATTTTCATCCCTTAGAAATTACCCTAATTTGGGGGAAGCCAACCTCGCCAAGAGCTCTAAAGGCTCAGGCCTACATTCAATAGCATAATTCTCCACCTCTGGCCAGACTTTACTGGTCAGGAATGGATATAAGACCCAACTCATGGCAATGAGGCTGGAAAAGATGCTGGCTGAGGAATCTGGGAAAGCAATTTTCTCATTCTTCTGATCATACTTCCTTTATAAAAGTGACCCTCACTCTCTCCCCTAAGGAAGTGTCTGCAAAGTAATAACATATATAATGGGCACCCTATTATCAACTGCCCAGAAATCTAACCAAGGTACTCCCCAAAAAATAGGTGAAAAATAGAAAACCTGAAACTGTCGAGCAGTTCAAGACTTTGTTAAATGACTTAGCTCATTAAACAAAGTGCAAACTACTCTATCTGTATCTGATCTGTAAGTATTGCTCTTCCTACAGTAAGCTCTTTAATCATCCAATTTTTTTTTTTTTTTTTTGCGGTACGCGGGCCTCTCACTGTTGTGGCCTCTCCCATTGCGGAGCACAGGCTCCGGACGCGCAGGCTCAGCGGCCATGGCTCACGGGCCCAGCCGCTCCGCGGCATGTGGGATTTTCCCAGACCAGGCACGAACCCGTGTCCCCTGCATCGGCAGGCGGACTCTCAACCACTGTGCCACCAGGGAAGCCCCATCCAATTTTTATTTAGCCTTAATTATAACTCTTCCAAGAACCTCAGATGTGAACACTGACAGTCAGTTAAGTGACTGTCAAGAGGTTAAGTGATATACACTAAAAATAAAAAGCAAACTTACCCTACAACTTATACATTTTGATACAGACAAACAGCAGTTCACCACAGACATACTTTCATATACTTCATTACTTTTATATCTGGAATGAACAATCTATAAATCAAGAGAAAATTCTGGTCACCACTGTCTGGTTGACAGTGTTTTCAAAAGGCATTTTACTTAATAAAGACTGTAGGTTCTAGAAGTCAGAAGTCAAATAATTCTAAACTTAAGATTTACTATACTCTAAAGGATCTACCCTATTAATAGCTTGGTATCAGTTCACTATCTACTAATACTAAATTAACATCTTCGACTCAATATATACATATAGATATCTCTTCAGTTTTTTGAAGAAAACATATCTATTTTGGTATTCTTCCCTAAACAGGCTCCAAACCCTAGTATAATGGCTAAAGCAGCAGAATCTTCTAAGATACTATTTGATAGAGGGGTTTAATAAGAAGGGACCAATAAAACACAGAGAAAATAATAAGGACTGGATGGAACATTTGAGAGTAAAATAGGAGTTGGTAGTTGCTAATATAAATAAGAGGATGAAAAGATTCATGACCTGGAAATAAGACAGAAAAACAATTTTAAAGAAAAGCTCAAAAAGAAAAATCATTAGAATACCAGCTTATTCTAATGCACCACAAAATTCACAAAGTATTCTACTATTTACTATCTGAATCAAGCTGACAACACTGAAATGGATACTGAAGAAAAAACAAACTAGTTAAAACACAAGTATATCTCATTGAATGGATGTTAAAAACTGGCAATTTTATCAATATTAACTCAAATTTTCTCATTCAGTTCATTCTCTTAAGCACTATTTTTCAAGCACCTGTTAAGTTAAAGTCAATTCAGTAGGTCACAACCAGCACCCCTTTTTTCACTGCAATAGACTAGAAAATCAAAATAACTTATAAAGTAGGTATTGTTTTGCAAGATTTCCTTTACATAGAAATATTTATGTCTATAACGGGTTATGACTTAAGAAAATCCTTGCAAATCAAGAAATATCTTAGAGGTTTTGTTCCCACAACTAACACTAAACTCATTTTGGGGTATAGAACAAAAGATAATTAAGCATAAAGCCTTCTCTGCTTGGCAGGAATGACAACTAAAGCCCACATTAAGAGAAACAGATCTTTGAGCCTTCCTTAGATGCCACTAATGCCCAAAAGTTATAATCTTCCAATGTCAAGGAACCTGAGAAAATATTCCTAGACTATAGCTCCCATGTTGGAATCAAAGAATGAAGGTAAAAAGAATGAACTTTTCTCTTAGAGGAAAAAAAAAAAAGAAGAAGAAGAAGTACATAAATTCAGGATCAAAAATCACAGGAGTATTTAATTTAAAAATGAGTCAGGAGACTAATCCAGCAAATGGGTCAAAGGACTATTTTGAAATACAGACAGAGTATACTGAGATATTTCAGGCCTGAAGCACACTATAATAGCATTTATTGAACACTGCTGTATGTCAGGCACTTGAGACACACAGTTCCAATTTCTACCACAATTCCAAGCGAAACATTATCATTCCTAATTTACAGGTGAGGGAATGAGCTAAGAAAGGGTAAGTGGTCTATTTTTACTCTCCCTACCTTTAAGGATCCTCTCTGCTCCTTGGCCATTCAACATTGGTCTAGGCTGTGTTAGGCACTCCTCTGTATTCACTCCCTAGGTCATTTCATCTACTGCCATCTCTACTTCATTGTCTCCTAAATACATATCTCCAACTCAGACCTCTTCTCTGAGGACCTATATATCTAACTGCCTATTTGATATCTCCACTTGAACTCTAAAAGTTTTCATTTCCATCCCTCCACTCCAAACCTGGCAAATTTCCAATGCTCTACGTCAGGAACAGCATCATCACTGATTAAGCCGCACAAGATAGAAACCAAGGCGATATCTTTCCTATCTCTTTCATCATCTTTACTCTTCCCCCACATATGCAATACATTATCAAATCTTATGTATTTTAAGTATTTCTCAAATCCATCCCATTCTATCCATTGAAATCACTCTCCCTCCCCACTCCAACTATTCAAAGCTTTTATCATGATTCGCTTAGACTACTGTAAATGCCTATTGGTCTTCTGTATCACTCAACCCATACTCCATACAGAAACCCAGTGATTTCAGATCCACTAACTCTGTTAATTTCAATATACTCTTAGGCTAAATAACAAAAATTCCTAACAGTGCTAAAAAGGTCTGCATCTAGTCCCTAGCCTCAAATCTCTCCTTGTATTATTCTCTCCCATAGATCAGGTATCAGCAAATTATGGCCTAGGGGACCAATCCACCCTGCTGCCTGTTTTTAAAAATAGCCATACTGGGCTTCCCTGGTGGCGCAGCGGCTAAGAATCCACCTGCAGATGCAGGGGACATGGGTTCGTGCCCTGGCCTGGGAAGATCCCACATCCTGAGGAGCAACTAAGCCTCTGTGCCACAACCACTGAGCCTGCGCTCTAGAGCCCGCGTGCCTAGAGCCCGTGCTCTGCAACAAGAGAAGCCCTCGCTCACAACTAGAGAAAAGCCCACACGCAGCAACAAAGACCCAACGCAGCCAAAAATAAATAAATAAATAAAAAGAAGCCATACTCATTCACTTACATGTTGTCCATGCCTGCTTTTTTTTACCGCAGATCTGAGCAATTATAATACAGGAGGTATTACCTTCAAAGTCTCAAATATTTATTATCTTGCTCTTTACAGAAAGTTTGCCAAAGACGGCTTTAGATCAATGACTAGCCACAGTGACCTCCTTTAAGAATATGCACATTCTATTCATTCAGCATTAAATATTCTTCCATCCACCCAACCACTCCCCTACTTAAGTCCAATTCATCTATCAGATCTGACAAAATGACAAGTCTCAGGGAAGCCTTTATTCACCCTGTAGACCAGTATATCCCAATTCAGATTAGCCACATTTCAAGTGTTCAACAGCCTCACATGGCTTGGAAGGACAGCTCCAAGTCAGAGGTCTGTGTATTTGGGAGCACTTTGTTCTGTTTTACTGGTAAATGTGCCTGTCTCTGAGCCAATAACACATTATGTTAAATACTAAAGTTTTACGTTATCTGATAGAATAAGCACATGTATCATCACCACTCTACCTCTGCCTTTCTTCTTCAGAAGTGTCCTGGCTATTAAATACTTGGTTTTACTATTTACTCTTCCATATTTGTATTAGAATCAGTGCAGAATTTCTTGAAAAATCTTTGACACTTTGAATGAAACAACACTGAATCTAGAGATAAGTCTGAACAGCAATAACTTCTTTGTGATAAGCCATATTCATGGATAGGAAGGCAATAGTGACCCCATTTACTTAGATCTTCTTTAATGTCTTACAATAAAGTTTTATACTTTTCCACACGGAGGTTTGCACATGATGTTACAATTACTCCCAGGTACTTGATAATCTGCCATGCTTTTAAAAATGGTGTCTTCTGATTATTTTTTCTAGTTGTTTACTGCTGATGTACAGAGATGCAACGGACGATTACTGATCTTATATGGAGCTGTTTTGCTCTTTTATTAATACTAATAATTTATCTGTAGATCTCTTTTGGCTTTTACATAGGCAATCATATCATCAGCCAAGAGTGACAATTTTGTTTCTTCCTTTCCAATACTCATCCTTTTAATTTTTTTTCTTATCTTACTGCTTTAACTAGGATCTCTGTATAATACCAACTGGAAGTGGTGATGGTGTGTACATTCTGTCTTGTTCCTGGTTGAAAAGGGAATCCATTTCCCTAATTAGGATGATGCTTACTTGTTTGCATATTTATAGATACCTTTTCTCAAGTAAGTTCTCATCTGTTCATAATTTAGTAGCTTTCTCATTTATTAAATTTTATCAAGTGCTTTTTATATATATTGTTGGATTTTTTCTTTTGGTATTATACATTCACAATCCCTATGTAAAACCCTTAGGGTAAGATATTTTAGAATTCAGAAAATTTTAGTCATCATCCCTACTGTACAGTACAAAAAACGTGTATTAGGTAACAACCCCAACAAACTGTGGGTCAGTACCTGTATTCAAATACATTAACACACTTGCAGTGCACTATATGGATATTCACTCTAAATAAGACAATGCTTATATGTAGCCTCACACATTAGTTCAAGTCAGGTTTTCCCACCAAGAACAGGGTAAATCAGATTACACTGCCAAGTTCTAAACAAACTTTTGGTTTTCAGAGGTTATTGGATTTCAAAATTGCAGTTAAGGGTCTGTAGACCTGAACTTTATTTAGAATTTTTGCATGTGCACTCATAAGTAAAATGGGACTAAAATTTTCTTTTCTAATATTACCTGTGACTGGTTCTGGAATTAAGAATAGATAACTTCAGATAATGAATTAAAGAATGTATTCTCCTATTCTATTTTCTGGATTTGTAGAACACTGGAATGATCTGTTCCCTAAAAAGTCTCCTGTAAAATTACCTGGGCCTGGTATTTTTGTGGTAAGATGTAACTATTACTTCATAATTTATTTAATAGTTACAGGATTATTCTAAGCTTTCTTGTCAAGGAGTTTAACTTTGTTTAAACTTTCAAATTTGTTGACATAAAATTGTTGATAGTATTCTCTACTATCTTATTAATCTGATCTATCTGTAATTATATTCCCCTTTTCATTCTCAGGATTTATGCCTTCTCTTTTTATCTGATCAATCTTGCCAGATCTTTGTCTATAGTTTTCTAGTCTAAAAAACGTTAACCATCATCTGAGCCGACAGTGAGCTGTAAACTTTTTGCAACAGCAACATCAAAGATCACTGATCACCGTAACAAATATAATAATCTAAAAGTTTGGAATATTGCAAGAATTACCAAAATGTAACATGGAAGCAAGTAAGAAGTAAGCAAATGCTATTGGAAAAATGGTGCTGATGAAGACTTGCTTGTTGCAGGGTTGCTAGAAACCTTCAATTTGTAAAAAATGCAGTATCTGAGAAGTGCAAAAAGCAAAGCACAATAAAACAAGCTATGTCAATGTATCAAATTAATATTGCAAAATGGTAGATCAAAAGGGAAAAACAGACAAATGGGATGCTTACAGACAAACAGAAAAAAATGAACAAAATCACTTTATATCTGAGTTTCTGCAGAGAGAACACACATATTCAGCTAGAACTTTTATGCTGAAGAATGTGAAATCAAACTTCCACCCCAAATAAGATAAAGCTCAAGTAAATAAAATGTAATAAGTAACAAAAAATAATCTGCCCTCACAAAATACTCAGAAAATTTAAAAGAGCTGTCAATTATATTTACTGAATGACACAGGCAGTCTAAGTTCTCATTGATGTCAAATCCATTCTCTTAAAAAATAATTTTTTAAAAGTCAAAAGCAAACATCTTTAGAAACATTATGAACCATAAATTAAACTTACCTTTTTATCTTCTTTTACTTTGTGTGTTTTCTTCTTCATTTTCTTATCATCTAACTCCTGGTCTGAAGTGATTGCAGGATTATCAATACCACCTTTCCAAGTTTCAACAGGAGAAAGAAGTGGATCTTCTTCACTTCCACGATGTCTTCCTTTTCTTTTTGTTTTAGAAGTGGTGAAAGCTTCATCATCACTTGCATCTGAATGCGTTCTTCTGTAGTATGACTTGGCTTTACTAAATAGGGTTTTAGATTTGTATTTGTATTTTGAAGGTCTCCGTTCCCCATGACTTTTTGAGATTCTATCAGAAAATCCGTTTTCCTCATCTCCTTGGGTGTTATTCACAAATGAGTTTCGAATTTTAATAATGCGATTCTGACTATCATCTGGGACAACATATATCTCATCAGAATAGCCCTTCTGTTTGAAAATTGTGTCAATGGGTTCTGAATAGTTATCTGAAGGATCCATATCTTCAGGATGTGCCAAAGGCACCCGGGAGGTCTGTTTTCTTGGATTTTTACCAATACCAGCTTCAATTGTTTTTAAAAGGTTTGGATCCAACTTTTTCACATTTGTCTTAGGTACAACTGGTTTAGGTTTAATAGGTGGAGGCACTTTATGGTTGCGTTCATGGTCATGACAGTTTGGTGTGCTGTGAATAGGATATTCATTTCCTTCCAAATCTAATCTATATCTGGAACGGTCACTAGGCGTTGGAAGCAACTGTACATCATCCCCAATTGGACTATAAGGAGGTGGTGCTTCTGTATCATCATCTGAATCAGGGTAGTTGTTATAGGGAAAACAGTCTCTGGGAGATGGCAGGAAAACATCTTCACTTTGATGGGTTGATTCCCTTGTATTATCAGATAAATAGGAATTTTCTATCATATTTTTTTTCTCTAGAACATCACTGAAAAACAGTGTAAACACCTCAGTTTGCCGATGATACTGAGATAAAGAATACAGTGCTGTAAATTTAGCAGTGATCTCAGTTGCAATGTGTTCTCCTTCAGTCATTAACTCTTTGATTGCTTCATTTTCAAAAAAGTCTGCTTGGCTGTCAGTAACTGCCACCAGCTGTACAGGAATGGTGTCCTGAACTTCTGACAGAAATGCTCGAAGCATTCCCATTGATGCTTTCCGTTTGGCAGAATAAACTAATATATACCCATGAACCAGTTCATCTTTCCTTACTCCAATTGAGGAATGGTATGATAATATTGTGATCTGTATTCGCCTCCTTTTTTCACCAATGATTTTATCAAGCATTAGGGAATTATTCTGTCCAGCTTGAGCAGCACTGCAAGAATGAGAATCAAGGAAGGGTGAAAGAATAAGATCCACACTAAATGGATCACCACACATGGCACACATGACAATTCTCAAGTCAGCTTCTGATACATCCTTATTGGTGGGAACTGGGCTCACCACATCTAAATTATGTTTAACTGATTCTAATACTCCTCTTAGAGCTTGCTTTATTTGGGTTTCATTAAATTTACGAGGATATGTACCAGCAGGTACATCTACAAAAGGACACTGTAACTTGTTTGCCAACTGTTGCCCTTGGTGCCTGAGAATTGGTAGATTCTTACTAATAGAATCTCTCTGATTAGCCAGAATTAATGTAAATGGAAGGTTAGCCATATACTTATCTTTTCTGATCTGAGAAGCTTCCGTTCTTATTTTTCCAATAAATTCCCCAATAAAATTCAGTGACTCAATGGAATTAAATACACAGAAGCACCCATGTGGTTTAAAGGCAGCAGTCCATAACTGACTCAAAAAGTAAGGCGACTTGGCATCAACAGGCCGAAGATCAAGTTCATAAATTTTTCCATCTAAGGCATACTCATCATCAGTGGATTGTGTCCTTATCTCATTTGCTAGTTCTTGGGAAAGGCCATCCTTCCCTAAAATGAAAAGGTTAACTTTATCTATATTGGTACTATCATGATACAACCGTAAGCGGCCATGATCCAACTGCAAAAGACTGCTGGCAAGTAACTGCTCTACTTTAATGTCTGTACAGTTTTGGCCACTAAGACATGTTTCTTTAGTGGGATGATAAACAAATCCTATATGCTTAAGTAGAAGAGACTCCCTATCAGGTGCAAGTTTCTGTAAAGCTTTGTATCTAGGTTCTTCACTCAAAACTGTATGAATTTCACTCATTTTATCTGAACTAGGTGTTGCATTAAGATCTAAATCATAAAAAAGTTCAGAATGTTCAAAAAGCATTTCCTGAAACTCTTCTTTGGCTTTTTCAACTATTTCTCGCTGATGCCTACCATATACCTCTTTGCTATCAGCCTCAGTGATATATTTGAAGGCTTCATCCTCCATAACAAAGCACATAACTTCCTCCCATGGCTGCCCAGGTGAAATAAACTGAATTTTTTCCAAAGTCTTCTTGAATTTTTCCTTCATTTCTACTCTCCTCTTCTCTGATATTAGATGTTGTACATGGTTCTGATAGACTTTTTCAGCTTCTAAAGTGCTCAGGAGGTCAAATGGGATCCGTCTATCATTAATTTTGTCTATATGGTCAGTTTCATCCCAAGGTGTTTTTTCTAGCACCACAAAACATAACTGAAAATCTGCTCTCTTTTCCATTAACTTCAAAGCTTCTGACCAATTCAAATGTTCAATCTCTTCTAGGTTTGGCAAAAGAGTGTTAAAAGCTCTTGGTAAAGTATTTATATATTCTTCTCTTCTTTTTCTTATATGTTCCTGTTTAAGTTGTTCTATATGTTTTGAGAATGTATTTCTGGCCTTTCTTGTTCCCTCTAAGTTGATGTATTCCTCATAATCAGGATGATTTTTCAATTTGTTACTAACAGTTTTCCAAGTTGCATGATAATCTCTCACAGTCTGCACAAGTTTTTCAAACTTATCTGTTGCTGTGACAACAAGCTGTCTCTGCGTTTTATAAGCATCCAGATAGGGAATAATTTTAGGCTTGCCACGAGTTTTATCCAGCATTTGTACCAGTGCAGTGAAACACGTCTCAATGTTGACATTAAATCGTGCAGATGTTTCCACTACAAGAAGGTTCTTTTTGTTTGAAGCAAATGCCTGAACTTCTCTAAGATAATGATCCACACATTCATCACATTTAGTTGCTGCTATTATTACAGGTTTTTTTGATTTTGATAGTTGGACAAAAAGGTTATTTACAAATTTAAGTTGATCATCAAACTTCCTATTGCATCCCTGACTTACGTCAATGCACAATAAAAATCCATCTACATTGAGCTTCCCTTCAGGCATTTGCTTCTGTTCAAAGTCTTGCTCCAAGCCTAGCTGATCAGTGCAAATGTACATCAGTTTTTCTGCTGACTGCAATTTAGAGGCAGCTGCACGTTTTATATATGGTTGCAAATTCGTACTCCGATGAGGCAAGAAAGTCTGGTCATCAATGAACTCAGTTTGTTCAATGACATGAATTTTGCATTCTACTCCATCTTCACCACTTTGTGTTATGTCACCCCAGTACAAAAAATGATCATTGTTTACTACTCGTCCTCCAAAGTCAATGGTGCTAAGCACAGAAGTATGCTCTGGATAATATTCATCTGCTTTTGAGCGTACATATCTATTGCACAAACAAGACTTTCCAACTCCACAGTTACCTTTGTCTTTTTCAGTCCCAGAGAGTCCAACTACACTGATGGTATAGGATGGGGGGCGAGGCTCTTTGTTTTTTGCCATCATAACTCTCTTGTCATGTCTCTACATTCATAAAGATAACCAGATATACTTCTCATTCTGAAAATAAAATCATCTCAAAATACAGATCCCGAATTTCAGAACGATATTTGGTTCTTTGTATTTCCCTCATTTCTGTGCAGAAAGGTCTTCAAGATCATATGGATCATCTTCCTAGAAAGAGAAAAAGGACAAATCTTAATCATGAATTACACATGTCGAATTATATACATATTAAAGATGTTCATAACAAAGCACCAGGCAAGTTAACAATGTTACATGTATTTTAAGAAATCACCAAAGACAGTTTATGATTTACTGTTATAAATGCAAGATGACCTCAAAATTTAAGGCACATCTAACAACAAGAAAAACTAAATACAGATTTTAATGTGATCTTACAAACTTTAAAATAAAACCCTCTTAACCAAACGTGCATTTTGTTTCTACTTCTTCCTATGAGTTTGAGGAAACAACTAGTCTTTTCCCCTCCCTCAATTTTCCTGCCTTTTCTGACTGGAGGCTGGCTATGTTTGACGATAACTAAAACATACTAGTTGCGTGAACAACTCTCTCACAACTTTAAAAAACTATCTGCTTTCTGTAACATGGTTCCTCAAAACTTATTCCCTAAAATGGAATTTCATATGAATTTAGCAAGATTTTAGAATTAAAAAAAATTTTCAAGAAGTTTCAACATACTCCTGTGAAATCTATCAAATTTTATATCTAAAAGCAATTAAGGATATTCATATACTTAAACAAGGAAATATAAATGAACAGTTAATACAAATAATGACAGCATTTAACTAGATCAATGCTTCTCAAACGATCTAAGGACCTTTTATTTCATATCTGTAAGTCAATTTTTAAAAATACAATGAATGAAATGTTTAAAAAATCTAGGTCCCAGTTTCTTATTAGATTCAAGAGATACAAAATTACTGTCAAATTGTTTCTAAATGTTTTTGATTTCTGTATTTATTCCCTCTGAGTATTTACAAAGAGCTCAGAGATCACATTTTGAGTAGCACAAAGGTAAAGAATTTTACGATTATGTATTTGAGAAAATCTTTTAGAATTATTTGATATACCAACAACATCAAATAAACTTTAAGAATTGCATGTAATTTAATTTAGGTTATTTGTGTGGAAGCAATGAATCAGTCTCTTACGAAGGTATTATTTGGAGATTCTTCACATTCTTTTGAGGTTGAAGGAAAAGCAATACATCATCATTTCTACCACATCAAAATTTCACAAGGAAAATATCCAGTCATGTACATCAACATATGTGAAAATTATCTTCAATCCAGACAAAATAAAATAAAAAGACCATGAGGAAAAAAATAAAGAACCACTACCTGCCCCCAATATGTGGCTTCTCCACTACCCTCAAAATTGCAAGTAAACATCTATTTAGGTTGTGCTGCACATCTGCTATACTAACAACTAATGGTAAACAGAAATTATTCTTGAAATTTAAATTCTAATATTTCTAGTACAATAATATTTTAAAATAAAATTTCAGATTTATTTTTGTATTCTCTAAGTTTATCCTATCAGCCTCAACCAAGTATTACTTTTAACAATATCAGCCATCTGATATTCAAGCAAAATGTTCATTATCTTCAATTCGGTAATAAATAAAATATTGTCATGTTGAAGGAGCAACATAAGTAGTAGAACACCATGAGTAAATAGAACTGATTTCAAATTCAACTCCTAGTATTTACTAGTTTATGACAATAGTAAAGCCCTAAACCTCTTGAGACATGGTTCCCCCATCTATAAAACAGGGCTGCCTATCTATACAAATTTAAGAACTAATTTTTTCTTTAATGTTAAAGAAAATGTTTAATGTTAATCTTTAATGTTAAGTGCCTAGCAAAGAAAAAAATGCTTAATAAATACTAAGTTCTGTTTTTAAAATTTGATTCTTAGAACCAAGAAAGCTATTGAAGATTTATTAAAAATGATGTGATCAGACTGGTGACTTACAAATATTTATCTGGTAGCAGTATATACAATAACTAGCAGTATAAGAAAGTAGGGCAGTCCCACCCAATGCTCTTAACTCTCTTTCATTAAGTAAAAATTTTTACAAATCTTAACGTGATCAAACTGAATATTTGCACTTAGCACCAAGTTTAACATTCTTTACCTAAACTGCATAAAAGAACAACTGGGCTACTTAATGGATATTTACTGAAAAGACAACAGTGAACTAACTGGATAACAAAGTTATAAACAGTGATAAAAAGGGAAATTAGTTTGTGAAAATAGCATAGTGACTCATAACTAACAATTAAGAAAAAAATTGAAAACACAGTGGAATACAAGGTCTATCCTTCTTTCTTACTAAGCAAGCAAAAAATTGCAGAAGATATCCTTTTAAATGTACATCAAAAGAAAACATAACCAGTGATTACTCTGGGGAATTTTTACATTAAACAGTACAAACACTAGAACTACATATAGCTCTTTATTAACTCTTTGGTAGACAAGCATCTATTCTGAAAACTAAGAGCAATTCAAAGAAGTTTAAGACTATCCCCTGCTTTCCAGCTTAAGAGACACAAAGCTGTTAATAGAAAGGTAACAATACAACATCATATGGACCTGAATACTGCAGAAAAATTTCAACTACAAATCTAATCCTTGTCATAATGGTCACATCTTTGTTAATATTTTTTACATATACTTATCGAAACACATGAAAAGAATCATTCATGCTCTCCTAGAGCATAAACCTCAAAAGACTGAGATACTTTTCTATCTAAAGTTATGGAGTATAAGAGAAGAAATAAAAACACTATCACAAAATCAATTTTTAAAGTTTCAGAAAGAAAAAGGCCTTAAAAGTAAATGAAGATGAGTGGAGGCATGAAGTTTTCACGCTTTCATCAGTCATTGAAAACTGGAAAGCTTTTTATCTAACAGACAAAAAAAACCCCTCTATTATGTGTTTTTTTTTTTTTGCGGTGCGAAGGCCACTCACCGCTGTGGCCTCTCCCGTTGCGGAGCACAGGCTCCGGACGCGCAGGCTCAGCGGCCATGGCTCATGGGACCAGCCGCTCCGCGGCATGTGGGATCTTCCCGGACCGGGGCACGAATCCGTGTCCCCTGCATCGGCAGGCGGACTCCCAACCACTGCGCCACCAGGGAAGCCCCTCTATTATACTGAGGATAATTTTTAATACTAAGGCTTCAACACATCCTAATTAATTTGTTAGTGGCAGTCTCTGAATTACAAATACTGAAGTTTAAATTAAAAATAAGGTAGCTTTGTGTGACATTTATGGTTAACAAACCAAATTTACAGTAAACTACCAATTAGACACAGTGAGGAACATCCATATTCTTTTTTCTAACGATGCTCTCAGGCAGGCTACCTGCTGGTATTCTGAAGTCAGATCCAGAGTTTATGTCATGAGTCGCCATATAGTGATTTTCAAATTCTGGTGGGAAAATTCTTTCATCTAGAGGTGGGAAAGAACACTGGGCAAATAAATAGTTGCTCTCTCCAACTCTTCATCAGAGCAGTGTCTTCTTTATTTGATTTACAGGTTTACTTAACTCAGAAACTAAAGTTTATAAAAGTGTTTTCAGATTTTTTAAATGTTTCAGAAATCCTAGACCAGAAAAAAAAAAATTGTTGCCATCCTGCCCTCAAAAAGATTTTGCCATTTGTTTGAGTGAGTATGCTATTACCACCCCAAGGGAGAAAGACAGCTCTCATGAGATTGGCTGTAATAGGTTATAAAGAAATTTACTTTCAGACACTTGGATAGTTTATACATACATGAATTATCCACTGGCCCTCACTATCCAAGTCAAAACTGCCCTCATTAACTAACCAAGGTAATTTTTCTGCTGTGCTGAGAAAAAAAGAATGCCTTCTGTTTTTTTTTTGTTTTGAGTTCCCACTAATAAGCTAATGGCCAATGTCTATAGGCAGCCTGGCCAATGTCTATAGGCAGCCTGTTTGATTTAATTTGAAAATTCCTTTCAAATATTTTCAATGGTAATATTTGACTATGTCAATCCAGACATATCTTTTCTATTTTTTTTTTTTTTTTTTTTTTTGGCGGTACGCGGGCCTCTCACTGTTGTGGCCTCTCCCGTTGCGGAGCACAGGCTCCAGACGCACAGGCTCCGCGGCATGTGGGATCTTCCCGGACCGGGGCACGAACCCGTGTCCCCTGCATCAGCAGACGGACTCTCAACCACTGCGCCACCAGGGAAGCCCCTCTTTTCTATTTTTGACATAACTATTTTCATATAACTAAAAATACCTTGTTCTCTCTAACATCTACTATCATGCTGATTTTTGCTCATGAAAAAACCAAGATAAAAACAATGACCTACTCAAAGTTAGAGGGTTAAGATGAGTCTCTTGATGACCAATCTTTACTTTCTTAAGCAGTAGTGCTGCTTTTAATAGTTTGCAATCAGTTTCTCATCCTGCCTTTAAGACTACCCTATAAACTTTCACTTCAAGGAAATGTTTAGATTAAGCATCCTTACAGAAATTAATGACAATGTACAATTTTTGAGTGGAACTGTCCTACAGTTGTCTGCTGCAATGAAGCTACCTCTACAACTAAGTTTTCTGAGCAATTTTAAGCCATTCAAACGTAACGTGCTCCTTTTAATGGAGTTTTAATAACATGAAGTGGTTTTCTGCAAAAAAAAAAATGTTTTTAAGTTCTATAAGGGATCTAGGAAACTGAAAAGATTCTTATTAATTCTGGACTTAAACTAAATTTTGTTTTGTACCTTTTCACAAAACTATTGCACTCAATCAATAAAAAGTATATTTTAAAAACTATTTTACACTTTTAAGTTACCATACTGTGTCAGGAAATTCTTGCTGGCCCTATCTTCAAAATACATCCAAAATTTATTGCTTTTCACTACCTTTATTGTTATAACTCTGATCTCATTCCACTGTCATCTCTGGCTCTGGATTATTCCAAAGGCTTCTAAACTAATTTCTCTGCTTCCACTCCTGCTCCCCTTCCCCCGTCTGTTCATAGAGCAGCCAGAGTAATTCTTTTAAAACTTAAGTCAGACCCTTCCTTTCTTTTGCTCAAAACTCTCCAGTGGCTCCTAAAAATGAAAGCCAAGTCCTTTCAATGGCTTTCTACAAGATCTACCTTCTCCAGCCCTACCTTACTCTCTGACCTACTCTCATACTATTCTCCCCATTCTCATTCTATTCCAGTCACAGTGAGAAACCCTGAACTGTTGCTCAACAAGCCAAACATGTTCCTACCTTTGCACTTATTTTCCTAATACTCCCCAAATTCTCCTTTGCTTACCCTCCTAACTTACTATACAACTTACTTCTTTATTATCTGTCATTAACTCTATCCCTCTCCCTGCCCCACTCCAGGTTTAATAAAGATGCACAAAGGCACAAATCTGTTCATTCCATCATCTGGGCTCCCAAGAGCCCAGAACAGTCCTTCCCACCTAGTAGCTATTCAACAAATGCATGAATGCTAATAAATATTAAAATCAAATGTTCTTAAATCTTCGGTTAAAAAAAAAAAAAGTAAAGCATGTTAGGTTTACTAAATAGGTGCCATGATTTACTAATCTAAAAGATTTTCTAAAGCTACTTATGGAGAAAATATACATATATTCAAGGTCCCAAAATTTTTTGTCAAAAATTAAGCCATCAGAATAAAGACTAACTATAATCTATAATACTGTACAGGCATACCTCGGAGATATTGCAGGTTTGGTTGCAGACCACCACAAGAAAGGAAGTATCACAATAACGTACCACCACAAGAAAGCAAGTATCACAATAACATAAGTCACATGAATTTTTTGGTTTCTCAGTGCATATGAAAGTTATGTTTACACTATACTGTAGTCTACTAAGTGTTCAGTACCATTATGTCTAAAAAAACAATGTACATACCTTAACTAAAAAATAATGCTGTTGGAAAAATGGTGTCTATAGACTTGCTCTACACAGGGTTGCCAAAAACCTTGAATGAGCAAAAACACAGTATCTGTGAAGCATAATAAAATGTATGCCTGTATTCAGCCAGAATAATCATCTAACTTTTATTTTTGACACCTAAAAATTTTTTTAAATCACAACTATTTACTACAGAAAACATTTCAAAGACCTAATTACGCAGAAGCAGCTCTGTAATTATGTGCTCCATCTTCAAGTCAAATAGAGAAAATATCCCTTAAATAAACAAATATTCAAGACAGAAGCAGATCCAAGCCCAAAGGTGATCATATATTCCACAATCTTAGGTAAACTTATCGAGAACAGTTTGAGAATAAAAACATCAACTGTATACTAAAAGATGAATATGGCATAATATTGCCTTAAAATATACTTTTCTTAATGTTGCTAATTCTCAATGATAAATATATGCCATAAAAATTAGAAGAGGAAATGGAAAAGTCATTTTAACATATAAAAGATAGCTAAGTAAACAATGTTAACACCTGTAGGAGAGTCAATCATATTCCATGTTTTCTTTGACCAAGGTCTGTACCACATAAGCACACTATCTTAAGGGTGTAAGGAATGGTAAAGTCATCATTCCTATGAATTAGTCTTTATTGAAGCATATCTTGGTAAGATTCAGGATAAACTGTTAGGATGGAGATTTTGTTTTGTTTTTTACCATATTCCTAGCACTCAGATCAGTGCCTGACACACAGTGGGTGCTCAAGTATTTGATGACTGAATGAATCAATCTCCAGACTCAGATCCCAAACCACTGGACAATCTGGAAGTCATATTCGCAGTCACAATTAACAAAATCACAGACTATTATGGGTCCATAGGTTTAGCACAGCAGAATATTCTAATATAAAAAGTCCAGTATTTTTTCCAAGATCTTTAGTCTGCTCATTAACAAATTATGGGTTTATAAACATTAAGCCTGAAGGGCACCTTCCAGAAGGGTCTCAGTAGGCAGTACTCTTGAGATCTCCCCAAAACCTACTCAGCAAAGGTAATTCTGCTTTTATCCATTTTTATCTTTTGATATTTCAAGGATTTATTGTTTGAAAAAGTTTCATTGCAGAAAATATTTGAAAAGCAATGATGTAAACTACTCCCTAGATAAACTGCCTATCCTGTTTTTAATCCACACTTTCCTCTAACAACATGCTGCCTCTGAGGACATGGTGTCAAAGTTATTCTAAACTCTTCCTAGTCCATTTCCTTATTCTGTGATGAAAACAGAAGAACCAACAGTAACCTCATTTACATCAACCTATGTAAGCAACCCATTAAGTACATACTGTGCTTAGCTACTATTTGCTTAGCTTTATGTCAGAAGTTTTGAGGGTACAAAGGTATGTACAGGGAAGTCCACTAAGCCAGGCTATGAATATGCTCCCTTCCAGGGTCTGAGTCCTTTCTTCTCACTTTGAAGAACTGAAAAGCAGGGGGAAAGGGCATAATTTAACGTTTGTTATTGTAATGCTACACAGGAGGGAAAACAAACTGTATTAAGTTTAACAATATTCTTAATTATGGGAACATTAGGTGGTCAAATAAGAATCTCAAAAAGGGGTATAGACTAAAAAGGAGGTATGGATTTTTTTTAAAAGGCTGAAAAACACTTTCCCCACTATTTTTAAGAAGCTTTATATATAGTACCATAGCTGAGGAGTCATAGGCAGTGTGCTATACTATGGAACTGATAAATGTAACAGGAATTCAAAGAAATGAAAAATCAGTACATATTGGTATAGGTCAGGGCTTGGAAAACTTTTTCTGTAAAAGGCCAGACAGTAAATATTACAGCCATAGACAATACTTACAAAAATGATCACTGGTTATTTATGGACAATGAAATTTGAATTCCATATAATTTTCACATATATCAAAATATTATTCTTTTAACTGTTTCCTCAACCATTTCAAAATGTAAAAAGCCATTAAATGAAAACAGGCAGCAGGCTGGATTTGGCCCAGAGGCTATAATCTGCAGACCCCTGCAACAGATTAAAGGATCTGAGTAAACTCTGAAAACAGACTGGATTTGGATTTTAAAAAGAAGTCCTTCCTGGTGTGTGATTAGGGTGGAGTGGTTGAGCACAGCTGCCATGTTGGAAAGTAGAAACTTATTTCTTATTTATTTCTGAAGATATAAGATCTATGGAAGGTCTTCAAGGGCAAACGTGAGTTAGACTTTGTAATGAGCAATAAGAAGCCATTCCAGATTAGACGTAGAATACAAAACTGGATTTGGTAGGGCACAATGCCCAAGAGATGTACATATACTAGAGGCTTGAAAGCACCTGAACTATCACAGAACTGAAAACAGCAGTCCAAGACAAAGATCTTGGTGACTGGCTGCTAGATAAAAGAAATAAAAACAAATGAGTCAATGTTTCTTAAAGAAAAACTAATCAGTCCCAGCAACAGATGGTGCTATCACTTGAGTTTCAGGTAACAGTATTACCAAGACAAATGAAAATACAGAAATGAAATGAGGCAAAGTCAAGATCAGTAACATCAATTTCAAGATCATAAACTTTAGAAAATTATTTAAGAGGCCATTTGATTTAATACTCTTTTTAACAAGTATCCAAAGAGTTACAAACTTACAGAGAAGAGTAGAAATCTGGATCTCAGTTTCCCAGATCATAGGAATGTTAATTTTCTACCTTCTCTTTAGTAATCAACCAAAGTAAAAATAAAGGAGCAAATAAAAAGAGATACATTATCCTGACTCTGGAAAGGCAAGTATAGAAAGAAACGTAAAATACTGGATCACAATATTGGATCACTAGGAAGAAAAAAAACAAACTATATACCTTAACAGAAGCCAAAGAATGAGTTTTCCAAGGCTGTTTGACAATGCCAAATATAATAACAAGGACAGTGATGAAGATGTAATTTGTTTATTTCCCGATTACTCCTCCTATTAACCTTGTGTTAACACTTTTCCCCAATCCTTCAATTTGGCTCACAACATACAAACTGATGCTCTTACATTTTTACCTTATATTTTCTCCTCACCTGTCAATTTATCCACACTTCCCCTGTGCTTTTGGTCCACAGTGTCATTAACTTAAATGTTTTTCTCACTCATTCCAATCCTAGGCAACTTGCAAATGACATCTCCTTTATCTAAATTCCTTTACACCAATTTTTAAATCAATAGGTACTGCCTTGTATATGGCTCTTCTACTCTACTTCTAACTGGCATTTAACTATTCCTAAATTGTCAAGCTCACTCCCCACCAAAGCTTTTAAGGGAGCAATATTTTATATTTCCTTGTATCACTCACAGTGCCTAGTTGCTCAATAAAATACTGGTCAGGGATAATAAAATAGACTAAATCTAATACGAAGATAGAAAAATAAAAATTCACCTTTCCATTAACTCTTCATGATGAAAAGCTTGAGAATCTAACCAAATGGAACATACCAGTCATATTTTAACCCTAAAACTACAAAGTTATGCATAATTTTTTCCCAACAGTCTAATTCTAAGGAGTAAAACACACAGACATGACCAAATATTAACAACCTACTTTATCTGACTGCAAATCTAAGGAATTGTGGACAGTCAACCTCCAAAATACAGTGAAAAAACAAAAACCTTTTTTGTCTCTCTTACATTCAAACTCCTATTTGCAGTCAAAACATCCAAATTCAAATGCTTCTTCTGTAAAGGTTTCCCAAAGAGGCCCTGACAGAAACAGTGGTTCTCTTTTCCGCATCTCTTAGTACTTGTAACTATTTATTCCTGGTAAAGTTACTACTAACTTATCTTGGTACCCCCAAGGCCAGGCATATAATAAGTGCCAAAAAAGATAATCTGAACTAATGAATACAAATTAAGGCTTTCAAAAAATTCCTAATGCAGATGATTTCTTTTTTCAAAGGAATTTTTATATTTAAGTATTGATACAATACACTTAATAGACAAAAATAAAGGCTGCCCTGGTTTTGAAGGGTGGGGTATCAGAGGAAGTCTCAAGACATCCAGCAAAAATCCATAAGGGATCCAAGGAACAGAATTTGAAAACCAATTAAAGTTCATACTTAAAATTCTTAGTACTGAACTATTTTTTCTTAATTTTCCGAGTTTGAGAAAATTATCAACAACCTTCATGTAAACAAATAGGAGCTTGATTACTCAAGTCACCAAATAATGGATCACTTCATAAAGTTTCTTCACAGTTCTTTAAAAAGCCGAATTCCCTTGGTGTACTTCAAATGTATTTTACAAACATCCTTTAGGAACATAAGACATTACTAAAACAGAACACTATACAGCGTTTCTTGAGTGAACTATATTACCTGTATCCTTCCTTGGTGGGCAAAGAAACAATTAGCCCAAATAAAGTTTTAAAAATAATATCTATGGAAACTGAAGTTGTGAAAATTAAAGCATTCTGTAGTTATCAAGAAAATCTCTATTATGCCATTTCATATTTAAGAAGTGAATACTAAAGGCAACACTTACCTTAAGTCCTGCTAATGATGAAAAAGTAAAAGTTTAGTAAGCTCTTCTTGAGAAATAATTTTTTCAATTTAAAAGTGAGTTACAAAACTATTATTCTAAGCTGTGCCACAACTTCAATTCCAAAAAAAGAATGCAAGTACAGTATTTTATTCCTTAAAAAATCTTAACTTTCAAGGTCAAAATAATTTTCTCCGAAAGAGCAAGTGTGCAGATTTAAATCTGCCTTTCAAACATAAAAAGATGGGGGTGGGGGCATGGTTTGAAAACATTTAGGATAAGTACCATGTGACAGAAGTAAGATATTAATTTTGCAATACAATTTCTAAATGGCTAATTTAAATGTGGGGGAGGGGTGCTAAAAAATTGATAAAGATATCAGATTCTGTGACAATTCTTTCTCGTATCAAAGTGTAACACACCCCATTCCCCAGTGCTCTTACAATTAACGTACAAAGAATGGTAAAATAAGACATGCTGAGGTGGGTTAAAAAAAAATGTAGCCTACACATGACAACCAAATCGACTGTTATCTAGTCACCTGTATTGCTCTAATTTTTGCTTTAAGTCCATCTGATCAATAGTGCTATTTCTTGAAAGTTAAATGCACAGGTATTCCCAGCTTTTCAGTCATGTATGTTTAGTCATATGCTCCAAGGCCTATAAAAGTTTTTGGTGATCTGCATTTACCAGCCTCTTCCTCTGATCTATTGATACTACAGATACAAGAAATGTGAGTCAATTACAAAGAACACATGAAAAAGCCAAAAATGAGAAAGCAATTTAAAATGGAAGCAAAACCTTAATCTGGAAACTGTCTAGCAGGTTACCTATATGGTCAGTATGTCTATCTAAAAATACTAAGAGTACAGTTTTATCACATTAAAGTCAAATAAACTGGAATTGACAGCAAAACACTTCCAAACACAATTTATTAACATATCTTACTTAACTAAATATTTTTCTTAAGAGTTGAATCTAGATCACATTTTTGTTAAAAGAACCATCTTAAATGGAGACTTAGAGAAATATGCCCTGAAATGAAGGAGAACAGCAATGTAAATAAACACTCCCTAATATACTATTCAAATTGAATACTGGTTTTGGATTTAAGTGGAGTCGACAAACCCCGCCCCCCCAACACCTGTAGAAGACAGCATAAGCAAAAATCAGTAAATATAGCGATGCATTTCACTGTTTTATACCTGAACACTTTTTAAAGAATGATGTCGTTTCCTACCAATCACAAAGGCAAATGCAAATTATCGTTGGGAATTTAAAGTTAAAAACGCGCGTACACACCATCTGCATGCCTATTTTGGCCTAAATTTAGAACATTTAAATTCCCATATATTCAGCATGGGCCCAGACTGGAGCTTCTCCCCTACAACTTTCTCGAAATTTTACTAAACGTCCTGATAGTTTGCCTTGACTTCCGAGCACCTTTCAGCCTCAGCTGCACCCAGAGCGTCCACCTCACTTGCATTTCTAGTAACGCTGGAGAGGGAGGGTGTGAAGGAGTGAGTGTATTTATGTGTGGATAAGTGCGCGCGCGCTCCCGCGCAGCTCCCCACCCCCACCCCGATACTTTTCTTTAGTGGAAACAGGGAGAATCTAGAGGTTATTCTAGCGAGAACTCAGTATCAAAGGCTCACCCAGTCGCAGTCAACCCTTAGGACTCTTGTGTTTTGGTTGCGCAGCGCAACTTCTCATATCCTACCCTGAGCTTTAGGAGCAGACGGGAAATTGGTGAACAGAACCCAGGGAGGAGTGGGGGAGCTAGGGGAAAAGAGTGAAAGGGCCGATCCCCCAGAAAGACGCTCAAGTTTGCAACGAGGACTGTGTCTCCGCGAATATGCGCCCACCCCCTCTCCCCCTTCCAGGTGGAACTCGTTAACAGCAGCCACCCGGGCAACAGACACGGCCACCTTCCTCCCCCACGCACCATCCGAGACCAGAGCAAGTGAGGGCGGCGGGTGAGGTCGGACACCCGGCGGGGCCCGCGCGATCCCCGGCCGCCACCAGGCCTCCGCCGACCCCTGCCCCGTCACCTGTGGAGAAAGCGCCCCCCACCCCCACGGCCTCTCTGCCCTTCACGCCGCCCGTATCCTCCCCGCGGCAGCCGCTCCCAGCCCCGGCCTGCAAGGACCGAGCGCGGCGCCAGGCTCCCCTCGGCGGCTGCGGGGCCCCAGCCCCTTGAACTGGTTACAACCGGCGGCGGCGACCGAGCGGGACAGAGGGCAGCGGGCGGCTGGAGGGTCCCCGGCGAGGAGGGGGCGAGCCGGCAGGCCCGAAGGAGCAGGGAGTCGCAAGGTCCTACCTAACACCGTCGGTCTCCTCCATCTCCTCCTCAACGGCAGCGGTCCCGGCGGTGGCGGCGGCAGCGACATTCCTGGGGAGCGCTCCCGCCGCCGCCTCCTCCTCCACTCTCTGCTCGTCTCTCTTCCCCGGCGCGCTCACCGTGCGCCGCGTCCCTTCAGCCACCTCCCCCCGCCCTCCCCAACACACACGCCCCGAAACCTCAAGCCCTACGGCTCCCGCGGCCGGGTAACCCACCCTCCCTCCCTCCCTCCCCGCCACCAGCGGCGGCCCCGTCCCTCCCCCCTTCCCCAGCGCCCGCCGCCGCGCCGGGCTCAGTAATGGCGGCCACTCGGGCTCCCTCGCGCTGACGGATCTCTCCCTCTCTCCCGAACTTTACCTCAGCATCTCTCCCGGCGCGCACCGCCGGAACGCACGCGCGCGCGCGCGCTGCCACACACACGGCCGGGGGCGGAGCGGCGGCGCAGCCTCGACGGGGCGCGCGCGCGCGCATCCACAGCGCCCTCCCCACAATCCCCCGCCCCCGCCGCCCTCACCTCGCGACGCCTCCCGCGCCGCGAGCCCGGCTGGGCCCCGCCCCTGCCCTCGTCTCCCGGGAGCCTGGGAAGGCGCGAGCTCCCGAGAAGGAGGGAGGGAGCGAGCGCGCGGGGCCGCGTCCTCGCTCGCGTCCCGGCTCCCCCATTGGCTTCTGCCCCTCCCCCTTCTTCCTCCGCCCCTCCCACCCATTGGTTCCCTCTCTTACTCCATTCCTTCTCACCTTTTCCCTTTTACCCATTGGCGTGAGTGTTTTTCCTCTGCTTTCCCCTTTCTCCGTATTCTGCTCCTCCTCCGTCCCATCCTCCACGCTTTAGAAGCTGCAGACCATGCCGCCCTGAGCACGGTCGTCTCCAAACCTTTCCTGCTTTCTCCCTTTCCTTCTGTTCCGGTTTCTGGCCGTAACTGAGAGCAAACCACAATACTGAAAAGGAACCTGATATTGTGTTAGCCGCAAAACATCGCATGGGCACTGAATGATTCTCGATAAATCAGCCTACGGTCTCAGAGCGTTAACGAATTCAAGAGATGAAAATATGCGCCCAAGCTCGTTCTCAGGGACATACTTGCCTGCATGCTCTTGTGTGTGCAGCCAGTTTTCTGCCTGGGATCGCTGGCCAACTACAGACATCACCCGCCCGGGACCTGGTGCCATACTCACCCAGAAGGGAAAACTCCATGGGAGCAAGAAGAATCCATTTCGCCGTCGACACCGCACAAGGACGGAGGCAGGCCCTCGGTTTAGTCCGTTCTTATGGAAGTTGAGCGAGATGCCAAGACATGGGGTGGATTTTGGGGTAGCCCAGAAGACCCCTGCTCACACCACTACCAGCCCAACCTTAGGAACCATCGGCCACCCGGCTTTTATTACACTGCCTTAAATATATTCAATATTTTTTGAGACTTGTGGAAATCTCACAAGTTTGGGGGTACACTGAGCTTTCGGTGTATCTCTCATCTGGGCATTGGCATTGAATGGTGGAGAAAGGACGGTGGAAGAATGCCTTTTCTTTTACCATTGAAGAAACTGAGGTCTTGTGATTTTCCCAAGGTCATCAGAATCCGTCTTACACAGAGGTCTTAAAATAGCTGCCAGCAGATGAAAGAATGAATGAGCGAAAACATAAATCTACCCCAATTTGTTGTTAAGTTTAAAAGAAAGAAGTAATGTGGAGGAGAATTTCTCTTTGGGGATAGATTTCCTGCATTGAAAACAGTTTGTCATCAGTAAAGTTAACATATAAAAAAAAAAAGTCTTTTAAATTCAAATTATTCTGTATTTCTTATGTTACATAAGGTACTGAAGTTAGCCAAGGTTGCTTTTTAGTGTTATAATGATGCAGCTGCTTCCAGCCAGAAGTACGTTTCCGGTCTGTCAGTAAAGAAAAACAAAAACTGCCTTTTGGTAAAAATCTGTTAGAAAATATTTGTCAGTAAATCTGTCACAATATTCCAGCAGAAATTCTGTTCATTTCTTCCACACCCCTACCCCTCTATTCTCCATATTTCTCTAAGGTAAACTTAATAGACAAAAACAGAAGGGATGTTTAATTTCTCTAGATGTCTCTTGCTCCCTAAGTTTAAAAAGGTGTGACTAAAATTACTCCAGTCACTCCCTCGCATCTGAATGGTACCAGATAAGTAAGGTACATAGGTACTTATTTCTTTCAGTTACAAACTATGGGCAGGGAAAAAGGACACTAAAGAAAACTTGCAATGAAAGAAAATACAGAGAAAAGGAAGAAAAAAGAGGAGAGGAGGAAATTTCGGAGAGTGGATCCATCAACACATGGTACTAATGCCTTACATAGCCACACCACTTGTATAGGTTGGAAAGTTCATGCATTTAAATGCATTTTTTGACCTTTGTACTAAAAGTCCTTAAAAGTACAAGAAGCCAATTCAAAGCCATAATTTTGAGGTTGAAATGTTAAGTACTATAGGGTGTCCTAAAGATATTTTAAAAATTATTTCCTAAATAATCAGAAATTTCATAACCATGGACATGTATCAATATAAACCAAAGTCAAATCAGGGCTTTTAAACATGTTACTTTCTTTACATAATACTGTTTTCTTTAAAACAGGACATGATACTGAAGAGTCAGGACATAATACTGGAGGAAAAAAAGGACTTTTGAAATCTCATTTTCTCATAACGAAGACACCAGAAAGTGTAGGGGGAAAAAAGTCATGGTTTTCAAAAGATAATTTTCATAGCTGGCATTGTTTTTACTTCTTAGTCCTCCTGCATCATCCATCTTGATTTAAGGGGTCTGGAACTTTACAACTTTGCTCCTTATTAATACTAATATACTGGTAAACTGCTTAATAACTAACAAATTTGTATCATTTTTATGTTAGTACCTGCCTCCTCTCAAAAAAGAAAGCATACAGTTTTCTGTACACATAAAAATCTGAAAATAGGAATTGGGAGCAAAAGTTCTAGGGTTAAAAATGCTTACATATATACAAATAAAAGGCAATAAACAGCAGAAAATAAAACCCAAGGACAACATGGCATGTTTTAAAACTGATCAGGAACGATGCGTTCAGAGAAATTGCTTTAAACACCAACACTCCCCACCCCAAACAAAAACTTTGAGAAAATAAGTAATTTATCATTTACACACACACACACACACACACACACACACACACACACACGAGAGAGAGAGAGAGAGAGAGAGAGAGAGAGAGAGAGAGAGAGAGAGAGAGAGAGAGAGAGAGAGAGAGAGAGGGAGAAGAGAGAGAGAGGAAATATTACCAACCCCTCTCAGATCAACTACTCTTCTTATCTTAAAAAAAATTTAAGCATTTGTTCTGCTGTACTGGATAATTAAATTCACCTGAAGCTTTGTTCTTCATTTACTTTTTAAAAATTAGCAGAATAAGATTTCAGTCAGGTATTTTAGGTTTTTAGTTTAAATATTCTCCACAAGTTTCTAGTTCTTTAACACAGCCTAATAAAGTATTAATATGCATGGTCTTTTTAGGATCAAAAGAGATGACAGCCATAAAAAATGTTATCAAAACTCTACCTTCTACCATCAGTGGTAACACTACACACCATATTGAGATGTTTGATGTCATTTGGCTTCAATAAACTTACCCTATAGAAGCAGGTACACCCCCTGCTGGAAATCTCTGATCATAACTACTTTGGCTTTTGTAGGCTGAACCAAGAGCATAGGAAAAGCCAAATAAAGGGCCTTTCCATTCATAACAAAATTGACCCATACTTTTTGCCTGTCTGACATAAGACAGGCTTTTGGAGAACAAACTATCTCAGAATATCAACCTGATTACAGACAAAATACCCAAAGAAGTTGGAGAATAACAAAGGCAAATAACTAAATAACCAAAGCATGGTAATGTTGTTTCTTGCCTAATTTCCTATAGAATGTCACAACTCATTTCCATACCCCACCTAATCCCCACCTTCTCCCTAGACTTTTCTCTTTCTCTGTATCTCATACAGTTAGGGCTATTAGAAGGAAGGAAGGCAGAGTAAGATGGAGTGTTTCTCCCACTAGCAGGCAAATACCAATAACTAATGACCACAATATAACCATAGTAGCCATTTGCTGAGTTGAGGTGCTGAAAAGCTTTCTCCAAATTTGTTTTATGGCTACCAATGATATTTTCAGCATGAAGAAAAGGTGCTAATTATGTCTTGGCTGTTACCATAGAAAATATTTTGACAAGAGTTAAGGTAATTGAGAGCATGGGACTGGAACAGTAGGAAAGTAATGCATTGACCTTCCTGGCATTTTGTTCCACAGAACCTTGTTCTGTTGATTTTTCAGAATTGTATTTTCAGACTGAAATCCCAAAGATGGTATCAGAGTCTAGTTTCAAAATGTCATGTTCATGCTGCTCTGGTTCTTAGACATAACTGAAAGAGTGAAATCAGAGCTCTAGTTTTGACTAATTAGTATTTTATAAAGATTATTTGTAATGCAGACTCCTTTTAAAGGAATAACCAGCACAAATACTTTAATTAGACAAAAATCTTCAAGTTATTTCCTCTCACAAAAGGAGGTAATGTTGGACCATCTGGACCCTCCATTGAGTTTTCATGAAAGATCGCAGCTTGAATTTAATCAACCCCAGTAAGGTTAACCCCGTAAAGATAAAAAATAACTGCAAAGGTTGCTAACTGAATTCTCTCTTTGAGATTGTTGGCACTGTAATTTGTAAATCATTACAATGGGAAACAGGAACTTGTATTGCTTGACTATTTAACCATACATATAATTTTTGTGAATATTCCTTATTCCCACTCTCTTTAGGCCAAATTTAGATTGCGAGCCCCTCTAGGTAGGAATCACAAATGAATGTTTGGACCTATACAATAACTAGAATACAACTAGTAGAAAGCTCAATAAATGTTTGATAATAATAATATGAAACACTCTAGGTTTTATGGATTTCTGTGGACTTATTACCAACAGAAGGCTTCGGATTATATTTTGAAATACAGCTGAGATAGTCACTTTGGAAAATACAAATCATTTAAAGAAATTGATGTATTAGCCTGTGAAAGCTGAGTTAGATGTCCTTCCCTAAGTACAACCCACATTTCTCCATATTACATCTCTCTGGTAGGTAAATGTGAGTTACTAGTGACAAGTAACCATGGATCTGAAACATCAGAGAACATTCTAAAGAAATGCAACTAGCAGTTTCTGAAATCAATGATAAGGTATATAATCATTTCACAATTAAGGCTTTGTCATTTTCCTCTGTTATTATAAACTGCAATAGATGGCAAATGTTTGTCTCACCAATCCATGCTACTGCATTTTCTTCAAAACGCTTCACAAATAACAATGTGATTTTTCTGATGGATGCACAGCTTCTTTCATACACACCTATTACATAGTGAGGAATAACAATACTCATCTTTCCCCAAATAGTCTTCCCATCTCTCTTCAGCAGAGCCCGGCACAGGGTTCTAGCATATACTTTATTATTTCTAGCTTTGGTTTTCTTAGAAGTAGACGTTAAGTAACTCTTTTCTATTCTTTCCCCCAAAAGTGTTTACATTAAGAATTCTGAGGGTTTCCCTGGTGGCGCAGTGGTTGAGAATCTGCCTGCCAACGCAGGGGACACGGGTTCGAGCCCTGGTCTGGGAAGATCCCACATGCTGCAGAGCAACTAGGCCCGTGAGCCACAACTACTGAGCCTGCGCGTCTGGAGCTTGTGCTCCGCAGCAAGAGAGGCCGCGACAGTGAGAGGCCCGCGCACCGCGATGAAGAGTGGCCCCCGCTCTTCGCAACTAGAAGAAAGCCCACGCGCAGAAACGAAGACCCAACACAGCCAAAAATAAAAAGTAAAAAAAAAAAAAAAAGAATTCTGAGATTTTACAAACATGATAAAAAAGTAAAAGCAATAATTCATAAATTTGTAAAAGCTCTGTGTGTCCTATAAATCAAATTCTTTAAAATTAAATTTAAATGGAGGCACATATTTAAAATATTTTTCGACACCCTTTATTTATTTTTTTTTTTTGGCCACGCTGTGTGGCTTGTGGAATCTTTCCCCAACCAGGAATTGAACCCGTGCCCCGTGCATTGGGAGTATGCAATCTTAACCACTGGACCGCCAGGGAAGTCCTAAAATACTTTGAAAGTATGTATTTATTGAGGTAGAAAGATATTCATTTATTTTCTGTGAAAAAATCAGGCTACAAAGTGAGGAAGGAAGCACAGTTCTATTTTTATAAAAAAGAAAATGTTTTGAAAAGATGGTGATATTATTGACTAACATGTTACTAGAGATTTAATCTACATGGTGATATTACAGCTAATGTTTATTTTATTGTTTTTGCTTTTTCTGCAATTAAAACTTTTAAAAATGAACCTATTATTTCTTGTGCAATAAAAGTTTGGATTATACTCGTGTTGAAAATTGAGAAAAAGGCAATGTATAAAGCAGAATAAGGTAAACTGTCTTGAAGCAATTGAACTGCCTACTATATATAGCTACTTTTTTTTTTATTCTTCCCTTTTCTTTTCTTCACTCTTTTCCCCCTCTTACTCTTACTTTAGATGTTTCCTCCTTCTTCCTTTCTTTTTTGATTCTCCATCTTCTTTTCCTTCTCCCTTAACTTTCTCTTGGGCCTTTTACAAGCCACCTTGGGCATTGTCTCTTTCTGTCCGCAGCAGCCTCTGATGTAAGGGAATGAAACGGTCTAGGCAAACCTATTATTTCCACCACTAGATTGTACTGTCTTTGATGAATTTTTTTTAAAGTTCTTACAGACCAAATCAAGCAAAGAACATACATTTTATTATATTTAATGACTTATTTTTTTATTATTATTTTTAAAATTATTTATTTATTTTTGGCTGCATTGGGTCTTCATTGCTGCACGCAGGCGTTCTCTAGTTGAGGTGAGCAGGGGCTACTCTTCGTTGCAGGCTTCTCATTGTGGTCATTTCTCTTGTTGCAGAACATGGGCTCTGGGTGCTCTGGCTTCAGTAGTTGTGGCACACGGACTCAGTAGTTGTGGCTCGTGGGCTCTAGAGTGCAGGCTCAGTAGTTGTGGTGCACGGGCTTAGTTGCTCCACGGCATGTGGGATCTTCCTGGACCAGGGTTCAAACCCATGTCCCCTGCATTGGCAGGTGGATTCTTAACCACTGCACCACTAGAGAAGTCCCTAATGACTTATTTTAAATTATGTAAATCTGCCAATACCAATGCCTCTATTGTTGATGGTCTCATGGCACAGATCTATTTTTAAGCTCTGTTTCTACACTAAGACTCTGCTGAAAAGCTTTCAGGTATAGACAATAGGTAGCTTCTCTAATGCTGATAAAGCCAAACTGATCTTTCCACATGCTCTGGCATTTCCCTTTGGACCACAAGGTTTATGATAAAATGTGTTCCATTTGGATGGTTTCCCATGTGGATTTGCTGACACTTAGGCTACCTTTTCTTCCTATCACCCCTAAGGAAATGAGGGTTGCTTTTCTAAGTCAGACATTTATCTTGCAGAGTTCCTCCTCCACTATATCCTCAGCACAGTACAATCGATTACCAGTTTAAAGGAAAGGTAAAGATGGTCTTAACTGTAGTACAAAGGAATGCTGGGGCACAAATTAGTCTGTAGTGGAAAGGCCACCAAACTGGGGATGAGGAAACTTGAATTTGTTATCTCAGGTTCTGCTTTCTGTGTGACCTTCAGAAGTCATTGAATCTCTCTGAAGTTTCCATATCCATAAAATTGTCCCTTTGCCACTTTAACATTATTGAGTTTGAAATTATTTTACAGGGTTAGCCTATAGACCAGGCTTCATTTCTTCCTGTTTCACACTTAATTTACACCCACCATCACACCCAGGACAATGTTGTTACTCTCAGCTTCCCTGCGGGTTTTGTCTGGGTCCCATACCTCATCCCTCCCCACAAAGAGAAAAAAAAAAAAAAAAAAAAACTTTATCCTGATGAAACTAAATTAATTACATTCCTCCAAAACCCATCTCTAAAATCTATTTCATTAGGTTTGGACCTCCGTTTTCCTAGAACAAGCCAGCCACCTCCCTGTTATAAGGTCAGCTTCTCTGAACCTTCTTTGACAAAAGGTTGCTTTGTAGTTTCTAAGCTTACAGTTCTTTTTACTCCCACAATGTATTCATCACTCTGTCCCCCACCCCCCAATCAGCAGCACCATCCTGGGCATCCAGTAGCCAATCCTGGGTCCTCACAATCCTATTTAGTAATCTATTCAGTTGCTCATGGTCTCACCCATGTTTTTTCTCCCTCGTGCCCATTTACAATCAGTCTTGTTTCCACATTCAGCCCCAGACAACCACTAATCTTCTTTGTACCTCTAAGGATTTGCCTATTCTGGACATTTAATATAAATGGAATCATACAATATGTGGTCTCATGTATCTGGCTTCTTTGACTTATAATATTTTTGAGGTTCATTCATATTTTAGCACGCATCAGTAATCCTTTCCTCTTCATTGCTGAATAGTAGTCTGTTGTATGGATATATCACATTTATTTAGCTATTCACCAGTTAGTTAGCATTTAGATTGTTTGCACTTTTTTGGCTACCATGAATAATGCTGCTATGAACACACAAATGTTGGCATGGATATATGTTTCCATTCCTCTTTGGTAGATACCTATGGGTAAAATTGATGGGTCATATAATAAATTTATGTTTCATGTTATAAGAAAATGCCAAATATTTTCCAAAGTGGTTGTACCATTTTACATTTCTGTCAGCAGTGTATGAGGGTTCTAGTTTCTCCACAATCTGGCCAATACCTGTTATTGTCTGTCATTTTTATTATAGCCATTCTAATGGGTAAGAAATAGTATCTTATTCTAATTTGAATTCACATTTCCCTAATGACAAATGATGTTGAACATCTATTTATGTGCTTTTTAGCCATTGGTATCTCTTCTCTGATATCTATTAAAATCTTTTGCCTATTTTAAAATCGCATTGTGAGCCTTATAATTGAGTTGGGCCTCCCTGGATCTTAAATTCTCTGATTGAATTTTCCCCAGAAAAATCCTTAAGACTTTTTCTTAATGCAACAATGACTTTATTAATATTTCCCAATACTTCCTTGCATGTTTGTAATGCTTCTTTCTCCCTGCTTGCAAAATGTTGTAAAACAATACAATAGCATTGAGTAAAATATTTTCTCTTCTAGGGTATCCTTACAATCAGTTTGCTTAATTGGCAATACATAGCTGTTGTTTACTTTCCTTCCCCTTCCTTATTGTTTAAACAAGATGGCTTCATGCCAGTTATCCTATTTGATTTTGTTGTAGAAACAGTACACACATTCTATCAGAAAATCTGGGTGAACGACTATTAAACTCTGAGCCATACGCTCCCTGATCCATGGCAACTGGGGTCTCTATCTCAATAGCATGAGCCTTGAGCAGAACTTTTGAGGCATTTTGATCAAAAGTGAGTTACTACAACTAACCTTCTTCTCCTTGGTGCCTAATTCACTTTCAGTTGTAAGTGTTTTGTTTTGTTTTGTTTTTTAACATCTTTATTGGGGTATAATTGCTTTACAATGGTGTGTTAGTTTCTGCTTTATGACAAAGTGAATCAGTTATACATATACATATGTTCCCATATCTCTTCCCTCTTCCCTCCCACCCTCCTTATCCCACCCCTCCAGGCAGTCACAAAGCACCGAGCTGATATCCCTGTGCTATGCAGCTGCTTCCCACTAGCTATCTACCTTACGTTTGGTAGTATATATATGTCCATGCCTTTCTCGCTTTGTCACAGCTCACCCTTCCCCCTCCCCATATCCTTAAGTCCATTCTCTAGTAGGTCTGTGTCTTTATTCCTAGGTTCTTCATGACATTTTTTTTTCTTAAATTCCATATATATGTGTTAGCATACGGTATTTGTCTTTCTCTTTCTGACTTACTTCACTGTGTATGACAGACTCTAGGTCTATCCACCTCATTACAAATAGCTCAATTTCGTTTCTTTTTACGGCTGAGTAATATTCCATTGTATATATGTGCCACATCTTCTTTATCCATTCATCCGATGATGGGCACTTAGGTTGTTTCCATCTCCGGGCTATTGTAAATAGAGCTGCAATGAACATTTTGGTACATGACTCTTTTTGAATTATGGTTTTCTCGGGGTATATAGTTGTAAGTGTTTTTGAAAGTGAGTTAACTCTTTTAAGCCAAGGGAATACAATTTTAAAACACTTCAAAGTGATCTTTTCATTTGATACCTTGAAATACTGCCATGCCTTTTAATATTTTGCAGTGTAAGGCAACTTCTTGGCCTCAAAGAAATCATGTGCCACAGCAATTTAGGAATTAGAAAGAAAAGAGGCTACTGCAGTTTGGATACTCTCTTCTGATTTACTATGTGTACATCTGCAGTGTGGCCTGTGGGTTCATGCTACTGTGGTAAGCATCCCAAGGGTCGCCCTAATTCTAATAAAAGAGCTCTGGCTTTGACAGCATTCTGTATGTTCACCTTGTATTGGAACAGGCTGCTGACAATTCTTTGAATTTACCTGAGGATAAAACTCTTCACCCTCCCCAGTCATCTCATCAGTTAACTTGCTGTAATTGGCTACCACAGCCCACCTTTCAGATAAGTATTTTTAGCTAAATCATCACAATAATAGGTATTTGCCAAGGTGTTTTCAGAAATCAGATGTCACTATGTACACCTGCAGCTTAGAGGGAATGCTTGCCTATCAAACTCTCCTAAGATATTGCGAATAAATACTCTATAAGCTGCTAAAGTAAAATGCCCTCATTTGAAAATGGAAAGTCTTCATACAAAGGGGAAACACTCTAGGAGTGCTGACAACTAGAAATCTCCTCAGTCCCCCTAGTCCTGTTACATTGGTTCAAATCTTATTTAGTTTTTGCTTTTAGTTTAAATTTGTTGAGAATTCATTGTTTGAAAGTGATATATATTAAGTGTAAGCTGGTTATAGGGTAATTATTTTTAGTTTACTCTGGATTATTTTATATATGAGATATATGTGGAGTTTGACATATTTTGGAAATTCAATATGATTCCAAGTTTGTTCAAATATAAAAATCATATGAATACTTAAATAGCCTGAAAGGAAATATATAAAAATATGAACAGTGGCTATCTCTGGGTAATTTTCTAAAAAATATACTTATCATATATACTTCTTGCATATTCATCTTATATACTTTCTTATCTATCCATATACTTTATTGGACTTTTTAAAAAGAGGATTCTTTTTTTAATGCTGCACATACTAATCATGTCTTCTCATTCATAACGTTCCTTAAAATTACACTGTCTGGCAGACAGAATACAATCAACAAGAGTTTTGAAACT
The DNA here is from genome assembly GCF_963455315.2 of Globicephala melas. Lineage (NCBI taxonomy): Eukaryota > Metazoa > Chordata > Mammalia > Artiodactyla > Delphinidae > Globicephala > Globicephala melas. Next base: position 111,363,866 of record NC_083315.2, on the reverse strand, counting down.
TAAGTAGACCATCTCTTTGGAATATTATTTTGATATACTCTCTTATTCAACAACTATCAATTTGTACCAACTATGTGCCAAAGACTCTGCTCAAACCAGAAATATAAACATGAAAGGCATGGCCCCTGCCTGCAATGAACTCATTTTCATGTCCTAGGATTGGATCTTTACTGAGAGCTAGGTCCATATATTATACCTGTGAAGGTCAAATAAGTCTTTCAATTTCTGTTATTCTATAATAACTTCATCATTTACAATTTCTCCTTTTAAACATGACAAGCATAGACAGATAAATAGATAGATTGATAGATGATAGATGGATAAAAAGATAGATAAAACCATCTATAGAATGACAAGTTTGAATGGACAATAATTTCTCCTTAATCTAACTAAACAACTAACTTGTTCAAATTACTTTTACGATTACGGTATTTTCAGATTCTGATCATTAGAGGTACTCTAACTCATTTTTTCTCTTCTACTGTCAAATTTGTAGTCTCATCGTTTTTTTTTTTTTTTTTTGCAGTTTTTAGGTTAGTGCCATACCACCAAATGACACAGAGACCGTTCCAAGACCAAGTGAAGTCTTGTTTTAACTGGCATATAACTGTTTTTATTTGGGTTTCTGTGGAATTTGAGTCTGCAACTCATCCAAAATGAGGGCATTCCGCAAATTCCATTTCATAAAAGCCATCCCTCCTTCGTATACTGTTTCCATTTCCTTCAGTGTAACTAAACTTTTAGCAGGACATTCCAAGAAAAGTGATAAAGGGAGATGTTTTAAGACAAGCAAAACACAGAATTCTTATTCAGCAAGTCCTCTTGGTAATATTAATAGTAGTAGCAGCAAGAGCAGTAATAATAGTAGTATAGAAAAATAATAAACATAATTAAACATTAACCCTTTTAAATAAATTTTGAAAATCCAAGAATTAAAAATATCAACATTTTGTACATGTATTAGTTGATCCAACACAAATAATAGTCACAATTCTTTAGCAATGTGTGTTATTTCTCAAATTGTTTAAACAAAAACTAGGTTTTTCTGGGTTGCCAAACTTTTAACCTAAAAATCTTAGTTATTCTTTTAAATGCAAAAGTGTATTTAGACTCCGAGCACTTAAATGCAAAGAGAGACAGATTCTGCTATGGAAAGGAGGCCTTAAGGAAGACCTTGGTTATCTTCCCATGTAAGATTACCCCTGTGGCGTCTTGTTTCCTGAGACATACAGAGAATGGTAGCTCCCCACATACAAGGGTCGGTCTCTTGATTGCGGGTAAAACTCATTAAAGTTAATGGGGATGAGGTGCATACATCAAAACAAACATGGAACACAGAGAATATAATAGAGGAGGCTCTGAGAACCTTCTGACTACAAATGCGCAGTTGGTTTGTGGAATTGTAATAAGGGCTGTGTTCTGGATCCTCCTTTCTTCTGGGAAAGCCTCAGAATGTTTTCCTGAACCCTGCTTGTGTGCAGACTCATGGCAGAGTGTTTTGCTCTAGTGATGTGCTACTCACTGTCTCCTCAACAGAGCGCAATTTAATATGAGTACTTCTGAGTGCCCTAATTTATGGAAAATAAACTCCATAAGAGCTGAAGTAACTTGAATTCCTTTGCTTGAGAAAAGGAAAACTATTTTTAAGCATATAAATGAAGCAGTGAAGAATGAACAAAAGGGAATGAGCTTACACTGCCATAAGGTTAAAAAGAAGGAAGATCTGACACTGCTAGATACCTTAGGGGTTTTCGGGCTTCTCCAGAGTTGCTTGAAAACCAGAATCAGGAGTATTGCTAGTAAGTCAGGATAAAGGACTAGGTGGATATTACTATGATACTACTTGTGTCAAGTGAAAAATGCCATTAGAATCAAATGTTCTGTGTGTCTTAACATGCCTATAAAACAAGGAGGTTGCCTTTCACTTGGTGTGAGTGCGTGGTAAATAATGCTGCAGTGGCACAGGGTACATACCAATATCAGCATGCTTACCTGAGCCCTTGGTTTCAGGCTCATCTTTGCATCAGTATATCTGGGCCTCTGTTCCCCCAGTTCATCATCATCATCGTCATCATCATCATCATCATAACAAATGAATAAATCATTATCCTTTCCAGCCATTCAAAATTTTAATAAATAGATAGGAGAAGGGATACTGTGTCATGGTTCCCAAACTTTTCATATTCTCTTCAAAATTTTTCAGTGGCTTCCATGTGATATTTTGTATTTTGAGAATCTATTGATGAGACAAATACAAAATGACAACAGCAAAAGTAACAACTATCATGAATTTTCTTATTATTTAAAAATGAATGTATTTTGTTAATCCCAGTGGCACTTATGTACATTTGAAAAATTGCACCTGTGGGACACTCTATGTTAAGTTTCCAGACACTGGTGTGCACCTTCAAAGGTCCCAACAAAAGTCAGCCCTCTGAGAGAAATAACAACTGGAACTGAGGAGATCTGGATGTGCAGTCACTCCGTGAAAACATGAACAAATGCGTTTTCCATTCTGAACCTAATTTCCTCATCTATAAAATAAGGAGCTTGGACTAGCTGCTCTTTAAGAATCCTTTGAGCTTTAAAACTTTGATTATATCAGATCCTTGATTTAGCAACCATATGCAACTGGATTTAAATGTCATATGTGGCTGTAAATGTCAACATGTGGCAATATTAATATGCTTTTCATGCTAGGGAAGTTGTTCTTACCAAAAATTTCTCAATATTCCTGCACATTTGTGTTCAGTAAACCCATTAAAAATATGCAGCATGCCTATTTTCAAACATTGCTTTATTTTTTATATTCCATTTAGTCAGTGGATCTTCAAAATTAGGTTTCAACATATTTATCCATGTATTATAGATGGAAACATTGAAGTCTGTCCAAAGAATCACATAGTATGTCAGTGACATAGTTTAGAACAGAGCTGTCTTTAGAAGATAATTTCTGCAAAGAATGCTAAAAGTATGTGTTAATGCTCTCCTGACAGCAATGAGTAAGTTATGGAAATAATCACTGTAGGAAATTTTCTTCTCCAAAACTATCATTATCCTTATTGCTGATGACTATTAACTCAGTATTTTTCTGGTTTGTGCTATTTGATTGTAATTGATTAATAGACTGTGAAGTTACTCTATCAGGGTTTGTGTATGCTTTTTAAATGTTGAAGTTGAACTATACCTTAAAATGTTTAATATTAATATTATTATTGCTCATGTAAATAGCATTTCAGGAAAATTTTGAGAGTGAATGAGTTAGTGAAATTGTAAGTGCTGTTCCTAGTAAATTTCAACAAATGATAATACTTTTTAATTTTAAAATATCAAATCTAATTTTAATGTTTATAGATCTATTTAATGTTCACTTTTCTTCAATAATGTGATTGTAGCATTATCTTTAACATTTATTTTACTTTTCTTTTTTTTAAATTAATTAATTTATTTTTGGCTGTGTTGGGTCTTCCTTGCTGCGTGCGGGCTTTCTCTAGTTGTGGTGAACGGAGGCTACTCTTTGTTGTGGTGCATGGGCTTCTCATTGGGGTGGCATTTCTTGTTGCGGAGCACGGGCTCTAGGCATGCCGGCTTCAGTAGTTGTGGCTCGCACCCTCTAGAGCACAGGCTCAGTAGTTGTGGCACACGGGCTCAGTTGCTTCGCAGCATGTGGGATCTTCCCGGACCAGGGCTCAAACGTATGTCTCCTGCATTGGTAGACGGATTCTCAATCACTGTGCCACCAGGGAAGCCCTGTTCTACTCTTCTGACCATGTTTTTTCCTGAAGTGAGTATATGTACAAAACTAATATGAGTTTATACACAAACATATGATATTTAAGTGCCAACCAAGCACACATCTCTTCCTCTTCTTAATCATTTTGAACTTTTAGTGGATATTTTAGGTAGTCACAGAAATAATTTTATTCATAACTGTTCCATCATTTTAAAGCCTAATTACAGGAAATATTTTTATTTTAAAATACTGGGCGCCTAGAAATAAAGAGATTTCTACTCCAAGAAACTTGGGATAGCCAGTGTTTTAAGAGTAACTAAGCACCTAATGTACTGGGAAGAAGAGTAGCTTTTAACTTAGGGCAATAGAACTACTGTCCAGAACAAACCAGTACCAGTTTAAAGAGGATTTAGTATGTTTACATTTCACCCAGGTATAAAAAATTATATTGAGTAAGAATCTAAGAGGTCATGTCAAGATAAGTATGATAAAGTTTCAGCGGTTTAGCTGGCAGTGAAAAGGAGAAGAATAGAGCCTAAAACAGAAGGACCTTAAACCCAGAAAACTTCTATAGAGCTAAGGAGTATGGCATTAAGACTTTTGTCACCACAACTCTTCCTTCTTTTTATCCTTCTCATTCCTGAATAAAGTAGGATGGCTGGTCCACACTGCAGGCCCCTATTAGGGGTTGGCCCCCTTCAGAGTCACTCTGCTGTGCGGGTATAGATGCATTCATGGGAACTAACTCTCCAACCTTAAGCAAGCTTTGCACCCTGATTAAGCACTTGCAAATTCTAGGCTGCTGAACAATCTCTTCATGAAGCTTTCCCAGGTTCTTGGCAGGATAAAGATCTTCCTCAAAAACACACTGATTAAAGGAATGGTTCAGATACAAACTGAAAAGTGCTACATGAGATAGGTAGGGTCAGAAGCAACTAGTCAGAAATTCACAAGGGTATAGCTAAGCCCTTGATTAGCCACTGCATGATGGGAGGACACAAAATGGGAATCTAGACACAGACACAAATAAAAAGTTGAGAAATACTAGCATGGTTTCGTGGCTAAAAAACAGCTCAGAAATTAATTTCAGCTTTACATAATCACACAGGAAGCAATGAAATGAAACAAGACAACCTGCTTGTTCAGAAATTAATTTCTATGCTAATCTTGAACCCTAAACTTTTGCTAATCCTGATTCACTTTAATCACTTTTACAAAAGCACACACGCTTAACCATGTTTCCCGAATGCCACTGTTTAGCAGTTTTCACAGCGTATTTTGTTTTGATACAGGTCTTGTCACTTTGGCCATCATCTGACAAATTTTAAAAAGGCAATCTAATCTAAACACAATCACACACAAATTTTGGAATGTTTCTTGGTACACATGGCCCTGAAAATTTCAGATTTTTATGAATCAGTTTGGTCCAGTCCAGACGATCAGAGGTCTCTACAACAAAGCTCTGGAATCCTTTTCATGGGCTAAGTAAGAATCCAGCAAATTACCAAATGATGGATGAACAATTGCTGTCATGATGCCTTCTGGCACATTAACAAACACCAAATCACGCACTAGTCATTCTCCAAAGTAGGTGATTATCATCCATACTCAAATAGTTTAAAGCGTCTAAGTAAAATGACTATAGCTTTTACGGACTCAGAAAGTAGAGAGGGAACTCTAATCCATCCTTCTTCCTCTAGATTGAAAAATATTTATGACATTTAAGAAAGGACTGTTTATCCAGTTGGTTTATTCAGTCAGTTGTTCATTCGTCCATTCATTTAACCAACATACACTGAGGGCTGGATGTTGTGCTTGGTGCTGGAGATACAAAGATAAAGACAAATCTATTCTCACTGTTTAATGGGAGAGACAAACAGGAGAAAAATATCGGATTATAGTGATAAGCATGTTAGAAGAATGCTCTCCACTGGGAGTGAGGGTATACAAAGGATGGCTTCCATCACCAAGGATGTGATAACCAACCAGAGTCTGTATAAGGAGGAGGAACTGCAATGTTGAACAGAGTAGGGAAAGGCCAAGGAATGGGCACATGTGCTGAGGGCATGGAGAGGGAGATGTTTGATTTGCTCATTCTGTTCTTATTAGTCATCACTTTTTTTCTTTAGTTAAAAAATAAGTGAAAGAAATTCAATAGGAATCATTTGGAAAGACAGATGACCTGTGATTACACTAGAATGCAGCTCAGTTTTAGTACTTCAGGACAAGAGAAAGAAGTTAGTGGTCTCCAAGGACTCCTTTTCCACTTTAAAATTTTCTGATTTTTGAAGCTGTAGCAGAAGCTTAACAATAAGATGATAAAGAAAGTCATTTCACTTGTGACCACAGCAGTCAGGATAGGTGGAGGAGGGTACCAGGAGATTCTAGGAGGGAGTCCAGGAGGTATGACCAAACAGCCCCAAAACACCATCATCCAATAGTTTCCCAGAACTCTATGGCCCTAGTTCCTCAGTCCTCTATGAGTGTTATTCATAACTTCCCATTTGAGGGGCTGTGATATAACCCCATTCTTAGAAATCTCCATAACGTTTTAAAAAGATAGCCCAAATCATGATCCATATAGCTGTAGCTTACATTTCTCATTTTCAACACTTAAAATTTCAGAATTCTTAGATTCTTCCCTTTCTGCAATACAAAAGAAATAATGAAAGTATTTGTTCCCCCAAAACCAAAAAACAGAAAATGTACATTAAATTTGGCAGCAATAGTTTTACAGGGCTTCAGTAGAACTGGATTGCAATTGTATAATCTAACGAGAAGCACTTCACTCCATATTTGCCTGCCCCCCTCAAATCCATGCTGTGGGGAGATAACTTTTTTAAGTGACTACCAATTTAAATGGTTAAACTCCTCTTGGATGTGGCATTAAGATAAAACAATAAGGTAAAACGAACTGAACTCAACTTTAAAAGAAACTTTGTTATGGTGAAAACCCGAACATTAAGACATCATTAAAGCTTCCTGATTAAATTAACATAAGAGGCACAATCTTTCCTTTCCCCCTTCTTTTTAAGAAGCAAAAGCTTCTTTATGCTGACATCTCAATGTATTTGAAGGATCAGTTAAACCAGAGTAGATTTCCAACCTCTATAAAACAGGAAAGAAAAAACAAATAGCAATGGTTACTAAATGCTGCAATAGACTGTTCTAAGTGGCACTCAGAAAAATGGTGTGCCCTTTAACACAGCAATTCTACTTCTAGGACTCTACCCTATGGAAAGATAAATAGACAAGAATGTCAATTGCTATACTATTTATATTGCAAAAGAGGGAAAACAAATGTATTTTGATTAAAAGAAGAATAGATAAATCAATTTTGTTAGAACCATGGCATGGAATACTATGCAGCCATTAGAATGAGATGTATTTATATGTACTAACATGAAAAGGTGTCTTAAGATATTAAATGAAAAAAGCATGTCACTTAATTATATATATATATATATATATACACACACACACACATACATATATATGGCTGGATTCCATGTGTGTGAAAAATATATGTGTATGTATATGTACATATATCTATACATTTAATATACAGTAAAGATTTGGAAAGATGCGTACCTGTGGAAGAAAGTGGATGGAATGCAAGAGAAGGAGGGTAAGGACACGGCAAAGAGGAATTTGTTACTTACACTTTTATGTTGTTTACGTTTTATGATTAAAACTTTTTAAAAAATTAAAAAGAAAACAGTATGTATCAACTGTCAACCAAGAGAAAAGAATAGCAACAGCAACAAAAAGTCTAAAATAAAGAAAGTTAGGGGCCGTAGCGCACACTAGAGAAGGGGTACTAGAAGTCTATTTGAGAAGACTGAAAACTATCTTGGTAGCAGATTCTTATTCTTTTGTTTTCTTCAGATAAGGTATTTTCAAACAGTGAATTATGTAAGCCCGAAGCATAACATCTCTGATTGGTATGCACTGTAACTTTATACTATACAGATTGTATCATTTCTTAATATGTGCCAAGCACATCACTAAAAAGGCACAAAACATATGCTTTTTACCTGTGATAAATCACCTTGACTAGGTCACAGACTGCAGTTTTCTAAGTGCCACATAAGAGCCCTGAAACATGGTGACAATCCTCTTATTTTGCTGGCCTGAGTGACACGTGCCATCAAAATCACAGCCCACCTCACATTTGTTACACTTTTGACAATCAATTTTCATTCAGTAATGCTTGTTCATGAACATTGGCATAAAACAAAAGGAGGGGCTTCCCTGGTGGCGCAGTGGTTGAGAGTCCGCCTGCCAGTGCAGGGGACACGGGTTTGTGCCCCGGTCCGGGAAGATCCCACATGCTGCGGAGCGGCTGGGCCCGTAAGCCATGGCCGCTGAGCCTGTGCGTCCGGAGCCTGTGCTCCGCAACGGGAGAGGCCACAACAGTGAGAGGCCTGCGTACCGCAAAAAAACAAAAAAACAACAAAAAAAGGAGATATATATATATATATTTTTTTCATTTCAAAAGTATGAAGTAGCATTCAAGTATTTTTTATAGTGCTGGTAATGCTTCGACTTATTACAATTAGTATGATAAAACAAATATTTAAAACACAATAACTTGAATAATTATATAGGGGGTTTTGTTCCATGGTACTCAACTCTACCTAGTATTTAGTTCCCTCCATCTCTCACCTTCTCCTCCCTTTCTTCTTTCTTTTTTTTCCTCCCATCCTTCCTTCCTGCCTTCCATAATTATGTATTCAACACCTCTTATGTGTTAAGTAGTGTGCTGGGTGCTAGGAATCCAAAGATGAGTATAACATAATTCCTGCCACGAATGAGTTTGCAGTATAATGAGGTAAACCATATGTTAAGCAGGTTAGTCTGAATAAAACGTGGTGCTGTAAACAAAATCCTGACAAAAAAGAAAATAACATTTATCAGGCATCTACTACATGCAAAGAACCATGTTAGATGTTTTATCTACATTATTCATTTAACCTTCATATCTTCCCATAGGTATTTTTACTTTCTTTTTGCAAACGAGGAATTGAATTGCAGAAAAATTAAACAATGTTAAAAATTTCAAAGCATCTAAGAAATAACCAGCAGTGCTGTTAAGATGGTAAATTATAAACTTAGCCGGATTAACTCACGTGTTTATACCTGTCCCTGAACTAGAACCCCAAAATCTTGCCATCCACTGCCAAAGCTCACTTTTAGACAGACAGAAAGAAATGGGCTGCTATACCTCATTACGGTGAAACTTGGCTTTTTTTTAACATCTTTATTGGAGTATAATTGCTTTACAATGGTGTGTTAGTTTCTGCTTTATAACAAAGTGAATCAGCTATACATATACATATATCCCCATATCTCCTCCCTCTTGCGTCTCCCTCCCACCCTCCCTATCCCATCCCTCTAGATGGTCACAAAGCACCAAGCTGATCTCCCTGTGCTATGCGGCTGCTTCCCACTAGCTATCTATTTTACATGTGATAATATATATAAGTCCATGCCACTCTCTCACTTTGTCCCAGCTTACCCTTCCCCCTTCCCGCGTCCTCAACTGGCATTTGTTTTTAACAATTATGTTTCGAATTTTAAGTAAAGGAAGACAACAGTATCATTTTATTAACAATTAATTTTAAAAGGATTGATAATTGGGAGAGTGAAGTTTTCTGAAAACAAAAGTATTGACACTATATACAGAAAATGGAGGACTCTAGAAATGCTACTGAATGGTTTATCTGACCTCCGTTTTACCAAGTTTCCTTAATTTTACAGTTTAAATGCATTCTTAATTTCTCTTCCCTTTTTGGGGACAGTATTGGAGCAGTTTCTATAGCTAAGATGTACCTAGAAGACTTAATTAAGGCTGTGTAATTTTTACGTATTATATTCTGTAAGCTTTCTGGGGGAGAGCAGGAAGTAGGCATTTTATAGCTGGTAAAACTGAAGATCCGAGTATTGACTGAAGGTTGAAAGAAAGAACAGCTAATGAGCCTTCCTCATAAATACAGTTTAACACTTTCTGTTTTTTGTTAATAGAGATGAAATGTAGCTTGTTTGCTTCCTCCTTTTCTTCCAACAAACATATATTAAATACCTACTGTGATCCAGACTTTGTGCTAGGTACTGGGGATACAAAAATGAAGTAGCTCACAGCCTAACAAGGATAGCCCTGTAAAGACCATGTTCTAGGCACTGTACTATGTGGTTAACATGGATTATCTCATTTAATACTTACAATAATTCTGTCTGATAGGTACTAATATTGTCTCCATTGTGCAAATGAAAATAACAAGGCTAATAGAGCCCCCAGTCACACATCCAGAAAGTGGCATTGCTAAGTGTGTTTGAATTTTAATTACTGCATGACACTGCTAAAATAAAGATATACCTAAAGAACTGTGGGAGTCAGGAAGGCATAAAGGGAAGTGACCGACTTGGCTTCAGGCAGTCCAGAGAGGCTTTATAGAGGAGATAACATTTGAGCTCTACCTTTAAAGAAGACATAGTGGATATTCACTGGGTAGAGAAGAGTGGAAGGGCATTTTAGGCCGGAAAAAAAAATATGCAAAGACACAGAGTTGTAAAAGGGCATGGAAAGGTTGAAGAAACAGTTCAGGATCTGCAAGAAATGAGTCAACAGACCTACAGCTAGAAGAGGAGGGTTTGCATGCTTCAACAAGGAGCTTAGGCTCTATCCTGAAGGCAGCAGAAAACTAAGAAGGAAGTAGAATAAGATTGTGTGTGTGTGTGTGTGTGTGTGTGTGTGTGTGTTTAAGATAATGCTTGTGGCAATGCAGAGAATGGTCTGGAAGTACAGTGTCTAGCTGTAACTGCAACAGTCTATGAGAGAAAGAAGGGGCTGCCCTGAGGCTCCATGTGATACTGTGATTTATAATAAGAAATATATATTTGGCCTTCATCCCCAGTCTCTGACACAGAGCTCCTAAAACCTTTATAAATTCTTAAGTGATAAGAGAACTAGGAGCGTCTTTTGATCTAGTGAGGTGACTCCAGGTGGGCTCCTGGATGGGGGCTGATCACCAGAAAGACCAAGCCATGATTAGAAATGGAATTTTTAGCCCTGCTCTTACCTCCACTTCTCTAGAGAGGGGAGAGGGACTGGAAATGGAGTTAATGATTGATCAGGCCTACATGAGGAAGCCTCCATAAAATCCCAATAGTATGAGGTTCAGAGAGCTTTCAGGTTGGCAAACACATCCATGCTAGGAGGGTGATGCACCCCAGCTACACAGGCACAGAAGCTCCTGCATCTGGGACACTCCCAGACCTCGCCCTATATATCTCTCCATCTGGCTGTTCATCTGTATCCTTTAATAAACTGGTAAATGTTAGTAAGTGTTTCCCTGAGTTCTGTGAGCTGCTCTAGCAAATTAATCAAAGCCAAGATGGAAGTAGTGGGAACCTCTGATTTGTAGCCAAGCCCCACAGAAGTTGGGAACCAACTATTTGCGATTGGCATCTGAAATGAGATGAGAGCTGTCTTGTGGGACTGAGCTCTTAACCTGTGGGATATGACACTATCTCCAGGAAGACAGGGCCAGAATTGAGTGTCACAGAGAATTCCTTGTTGTGGGGAAAAACACTCCATGCATTTGGTGACCATTTTGGTGAGCAAAAGTGAAGTGTTCTGTGTGAACATAAAGGAGAAAGACACAGGAGGAAAAACTGGGTTTTTTCTTAATTTACTCTAGTTCTGTGGATGTTTAAGTATCCAAGCAGACAACACTGTGCAGGATGCTGAGGGGGGTGATAAGAGCAGGTAATAAGGGAAGTAAGTATATATACACCTTACACATGCGATGTTATTGTATGTATTATTTGCTTGATCCTCACAACAACCCTCAGAGGTTATTTCTTTCTCTATTTTGTGGAGAACTCTGATTATTAAGAAAGCTACCTAACATCATTCAAGTGACCACTGGCGGAGCTGGAATCCAAACCACCCAAGCCTGTCTTCTTCCAAAGCCTATGGCCTTTCACAAAGGACACGCTGAAGGACACTACAATCTAGTTAATGGTTCCATTCATTTCGGTTTGCCTTCACTGAATTTAACTAAAGTACCTTCGAGAGCCAAAGTGTTAAAGCAGCAAACAAAGATGACAAAATAAAGATCACAGAGCAGATCTATAAAATACAGACCAGGTTAGGGGCTCCTTTTAAAAGTACACTCTGGGGCTTCCCTGGTGGCGCAGTGGTTGCGAGTCCTCCTGCCGATGCAGGGAACACGGGTTCGTGCCCCAGTCCGGGAGCATCCCGCATGCCGCGGAGCGGCTAGGCCCGTGAGCCATGGCCGCTGAGCCTGCGCGTCCGGAGCCTGTGCTCCGCAACGGGAGAGGCCATAGCAGTGAGAGGCCCGCGTACCGCAAAAAAAAAAAAAAGGTACACTCTGTACATCACGTTTGTGGGCATACTGCCATTCACCTAAAAGAGAAATTTCTAGAGATGCTTGTGTCATTTGCATTTGTGGTTTTGGAAACTTCCCAGAAAACCATCCTCTGAATAAAAGGATGTGGCCTTAAGGTAAAAATTATACTTAGCTTTACCTAGCAACCCAACGTCCAGAATCAAGGTTATCACTAAAATGATTTTGAGTAGGCTTTGTGTATTTAGATGCACATATATGCATGCACCCACCCACACATACATACACACACAAAGTGTCTTTTTACAGAAACTAGGCTTGCCTGCTGCCCTTAGGACCTGTTTGTAACATTGCATTCCAGTGACTAAATGGACTTGATACCATATTATAGTAAGCTCTCACACTGCTGTGGCAAAACGCCATTATACTTTTACTATCATTCACTAAGTTTACAAATGGATTGGGAAATATAATCCACATGGTGTAAGTGCTATATAATGTCAGTTGCTGCTGTTGTTGTTATTCATCATCATTATTATCATTATTTTTCTAATTCACACAGTCATCAGCATTAATACTATCAGGGGTGGACCCTAAAACTTTGGAGGATCTAGCAGTAGCAGGAATCTCATGGGCCTTTGACCAAAGAAGTGTCTTCTTTTTTCTGCAAAGGACACTCTTTAGATGATCAGATTGACTCAACCAGGCCAATCATCACCTCATAATTTCCCTCTCCCATTATTCCACCTTATTCTTCTTTTTTTTAACATATATTTTATTTTTATTTATTTTTTAACATCATTATTGGAGTATAATTGCATTACAATGCTGTGTTAGTTTCTGCTATATAACAAAGTGAATCAGCTATATGTATACATATATCCCCATATCCCCTCCCGCTTATGTATCCCTCCCGTCCTCCTTATCCCACCCCTCTAGGCGGTCACAAAGCACTGAGCTGATCTCCCTGTGCTATGCGGCTGCTTCTCATTAGCTATCTATTTCACATTTGGTAGTGTATATATGTAAATGATACTCTCTAACCTCGTCCCAGCTTACCCTTCCCTGTCCCCATGTCCTCAAGTCCATTCTCTACATCTGTATCTTTATTCCTGCCCTGCCTCAAAGTTCATCAGAACCATTTTTAAATCCTTTTTTAGATTCCATATATATGTGTTAGCATACAGTATTTGTTTTTCTCTTTCTGACTTGCTTCACTCTGTATGAGAGACTCTAGGTCCATCCACCTCACTACAAATAACTCAATTTCGTTTCTTTTTATGGTTGAGTAATATTCCATTGTACATATGTGCCACAACTTCTTTATTCTTTCATCTGTTGATGGACACTTAGGTTGCTTCCATGTCCTGACTATTGTAAATAGTGCTGCAATGAATATTGTGGTACATGACTTTTTGAATTATGGTTTTCTCAGGGTATATGCCCAGTAGTGGGAAGGCTGGGTCGTATGGTAGTTCTACTTTTAGTTTTTTAAGGAACCTCCATACTGGTCTCCATAGTGGCTGTATCAATTTACATTCCCACCAACAGTGCAAGAGGGTTCCCATTTCTCCACACCCTCTCCAGCATTTATTGATTGTAGATATTTTGATGATGGCCATTCTGACTGGTGTGAGGTGATACCTCATTGTAGTTTTGATTTGCATTTCTCTAATGATTAGTGATGTTGAACATCTTTTGATGTGTGTGTTGGCAATCTGTATGTCCACTCTGGAGAAATGTCTATTTAGGTCTTCTGTCCATTTTTGGATTGAGTTGCTTTTTTTAAAAAATTAAATTAAATTAATTTTTTTATACAGCAGGTTCTTATTAGTTATCAATTTACATATTAGTGTATATATGTCAATCCCAATCTCCCAATTCATCACACCACCACCACCACCCTCCCCCTCACGCCACTTTCCCGCCTTGGTGTCCATATGTTTGTTCTATACATCTGTGTCTCTATTTCTGCCCTGCAAACCGGTTCATCTGTAGGGGTGTTTGTTTTTTTTTTTTGACATTGAGCTGCATGAGCTGCTTGTATATTTTGGAGATTAATCCTTTGGCAGTTGCTTCGTTTGAAAATATTTTCTCCCATTCTGAGGGTTGTCTTTTTGTCTTGTTTATGGTTTCCTTTGCTGTGCAAAAGCTTTTAAGTTTCATTAGGTCCCATTTGTTTATTTTTGTCTTTATTTCCATTTCTCTAGCAGGTGGGTCATAAAGGACCTTGCTGTGATTTAGGTCATAGAGTGTTCTGCCTATGTTCTCCTCTAAGAGTTTTATAGTGTCTGGCCTTACAGTTAGGTCTTTAATCCATTTTGAGTTTATTTTTGTGTATGGTGTTAGGGAGTGTTATAATTTCACTCTTTTACATGTAGCTGTCTAGATTTCCCAGTACCACTCACTGAAGAGGCTGTCTTTTCTCCATTGTATATTCTTGCATCCTTTATCAAAGATAAGGTGACCATATGTGCATCGGTTTACCTCTGGGTTTTCTATCCTATTCCATTGATCTATATTTCTGATTTTGTGCCAGTACCATACTGTCTTGATTACTGTAGCTTTATAGTATAGTCTGAAGTCTGGGAGCCTGATTCCTCCAGCTCCGTTTTTCGTTCTCAAGATTGCTTTGGCTATTCGGGGTCTTTTGTGTTTCCATACAAATTGTGAAATTTTTTGTTCTAGTTCTGTGAAAAATGCCATTGGTAGTTTGATAGGGATTGCATTGAATCTGTAGATTGCTTTGGGCAGTATAATCATTATCACAATGTTGATTCTTCCAATCCAAGAACATAGTATATCTGTCCGTCTGTTTGTATCACCTTTAATTTCTTACATCAGTGTCCTATAGTTTTCTGCATACAGGTCTTTTGTCTCCTTACATAGGTTTATTCTTAGGTATTATATTCTTTTTGTTGCAATGGTAAATGGGAGTGTTTCCTTAATTTCTCTTTCAGATTTTTCATCATTAGTGTATAGGAATGCAAGAGATCTCTGTGCATTACTTTTGCATCCTGCTACTTTACCAATTTCATTGATTAGCTCTAGTAGTATTCTGGTAGCATCTTTAGGATTCTCTATGTATAGTATCATGTCACCTGCAAACAGTGACAGCTTTACTTCTTCTTTTCCGATTTGGATCCCTTTTATTTATTTTTCTTCTCTGATTGCTGTGGCTAAAACTTCCAAAACTATGTTGAATAATAATATTGTTGAGAGCAGACATCCTTGTCTTGTTCCTGATTTTAGAGGATTTTTCACCATTGAGAATGATGTTGGCTGTAGGTTTGTCATATATGGCCTTTATTATGTGAGGAAAGTTCCCTCTATGCTTACCTTCTGCAGGGTTTTTATCATAAATCGGTGTTGAATTTTGTCAAAAGCTTTCTCTGCCTCTATTGAGATGATCATATGGTTTTTACCCTTCAGTTTGTTAATATGGTATATGACCCTGATTGATTTATGTATATTGAAGAATCCTTGCATTCCTGGGATAAACCCCACTTGATCATGGTGTATGATCCTTTTAATGTGCTGTTGGATTCTGTTTGCTAGTATTTTGTTGAAGATTTTTGCATCTATGTTCATCAGTGATACTGCCTGTAGTTTTCTTTTTTTTTTGATATCTTTGTCTGGTTTTGGTATCAGGGTGATGGTGGCCTCGTAGAATGAGTTTGGGAGTGTTCCGCACTCTGTTATATTTTGAAAGAGTTTGAGAAGGATGGGTGTAGCCCTTCTTTAAATGTTTGATAGAATTCGCCTGTGAATCCATCTGCTCCTGTTCTTTTGTTTGTTGGAAGATTTTTAATCACAGTCTCAATTTCAGTACTTATGATTGGTCTGTTTATATTTTCTATTTCTTCCTGGTTCAGTCTTGGAAGGTTGTGCTTTTCTACGAATTTGTCCATTTCTTCCAGGTTGTCCCTTTTATTGGCATATAGCTGCTTGTAGTAATCTCTCATGATACTTTGTATTTCTGCAGGGTCAGTTGTTACTTCTTTTTCATTTCTAATTCTGTTGATTTGAGTCTTCTCCCTTTCTTTCTTGATGAGTCTGGCTAATGGTTTATCAATTTTGTTTATCTTCTCAAAGAATCAGCTTTTAGTTTTATTGATCTTTGCCATCATTTCCCTCATTTCTTTTTCATTTATTTCTGATCTGATCTTTATGACTTCTTTCCTTCTGCTAAATTTGGGGGTTTTTTGTTCTTCTTTCTCTATTGCTTTACGTGTAAGGTTAGGTTGTGTATTTGAGCTTTTTCTTGTTTCTTGAGGTAGGACTGTATTGCTATAAACTTCCCTCTTAGAACTGCTTTTGCTGCATCCCATAGGTCTTGGGTCATCATGTTTTCATTGTCATTTGTTTCTAGGTATTTTTTGATTTCCTCTTTGATTTCTTCAGTGATATCTTGCTTATTTAGTAGCATATTGTTTAGCCTCCACGTGTTTGTATTTTTTTACAGTTTTTTTCCTGTAATTGATACCTAGTCTAAGAGCGTTGTGGTCAGAAAAGATACTTGATATGATTTCAATTTTCTTAAATTTACCAAGGCTTGATTTGTGACCCAAGATATGATCTATCCTGGAGAATGTTCCATGAGCACTTTAGTAGAAAGTGTATTCTGTTGTTTTGGGATGGAATGTCCTATAAATATCAATAAAGTCCATCTTGTTTAATGTGTCAGTTAAAGCTTGTGTTTCCTTCTTTAATTTTCATTTTGGATGATCTGTCCATTGGTGAAAGTGGGGTGTTAAAGTCCCCTACTATGATTGTCTTA
This sequence comes from Globicephala melas, assembly GCF_963455315.2. Lineage (NCBI taxonomy): Eukaryota > Metazoa > Chordata > Mammalia > Artiodactyla > Delphinidae > Globicephala > Globicephala melas. The sequence continues at coordinate 111,346,978 of NC_083315.2, read as the reverse complement.
CTGTTGATTTCCCCTTTTATGGCTATTACCATTTACCTTATGTATTGAGGTGCTCCTACCTTTGGTGCATAAATATTTACAATTGTTATATCTTCTTCTTGTATTGATCCCTTGATCATTATGTAGTGTCTTTCTTTGTCTCTTGTAATAGTCTTTATTTTAAAGTCAGTTTTGTCTGATATGAGAATTGCTAGTCCATCTTTCTTTTGATTTCCATTTGCATGGAATATCTTTTTGCATCCCCTCACTTTCAGTCTGTATGTATCCCTAGGTCTGAAGTAGGTCTCTTTTAGACAGCATGTATATGGGTCTTGTTTTTGTATCTATTCAGCTGGTCTATGTCTTTTGGTTGGAGCATTTAATCCATTTACATTTAAGGTAATTATTGATATGTATGTTCCTATTACCATTTTCTTAATTGTTTTGGGTTTGTTTTTGTAGGTCTTTTCCTTCTCTTGTGTATCCTGCCTAGGGAAGTTCCTTTAGCATTTGTTGTAAAGCTGGTTTGATGGTGCTGAATTCTCTTAACTTTTGCTTGTCTGTAAAGGTTTTAATTTCTCTGTCAAATCTGAATTAAATCCTTGCTGGGTGGAGCAATCTTGACTGTAGGTTTTTCCCTTTCATCACTTTAAATACGTCCTGCCACTCCCTTCTGGCTTGCAGAGTTTCTGCTGAAAGATCAGCTGTTAACCTTATGGGGATTCCCGTGTATGTTATTTGTTGCTTTTCTCTTACTGCTTTTAATGTTTTTTATTTGTATTTAAGTTTTGATAGTTTGAATAATATGTGTCTTGGCATGTTTCTCCTTGGATTTATCCTATATGGGGCTCTCTGTGCTTCCTGGACTTGATTATTTCTTTTCCCATGTTAGGGAACTTTTCGACTATAATCTCTTCAAATATATTCTCAGGCCCTTTCATTTTCTCTTCTTCTTCTGGGACCCCTATAATTCAAATGTTGGTGCATTTAATGTTGTCCCAGAGGTCTCTGAATCTGTTCTCAATTCTTTTCATTCTTTTTTCTTTATTCTGCTCTGCGATAGTTATTTCTTTTCTTTTCTTTTTTTTTTGCGGTAGTTATTTCTACTGTTTTATCTTCCAGGTCACTTATCCGTTCTGCCTCACTTATTCTGCCATTGATTCCTTCTAGAGTATTTTTAATCACATTTATTGTATTGTTCATCATCGTTTGTTTGCTCTTTAGTTCTTCTAGGTCTTTGTTAAACCTTTTTTGTACTTTCTCCATTCTATTTCCAAGATTTCGGATCATCTTTACTATCATTTACTATCTGAATTCTTTTTCAGGTAGACTGCCTATTTCCTCTTCACTTGTTTGGTCTGGTGGATTTTTACCTTGCTCCTTCATCTGCCGCGTATTTCTGTGTCTTCTCATTTTGCTTAACTTACCATGTTTGGGGTCTCATTTTCGCAGGCTGCAGGTTTGTAGTTCCCCTTGTTTTTGGTGTCTGCCCCCAGTGGGTTAGGTTGATTCAGTGGCTTGTGTAGGCTTCCTGGTGAAGGGGACTGGTGCCTGTGTGCTGGTGGGTGGGGCTGAATCTTGTCTTTCTGGTGGGCAGGGCTCCATGTGGTGGTGCGTTTTGGGGTGTCTGTGAACTTATTATGATTTTAGGCAGCTTCTCTGCTAATTGGTGGTGTTGTGTTCCTATCTTGCTAGTTGTTTAGCATGGGGCATCCAGCACTGGAGCTTGCTGGCTGTTGGGTGGATCTGGGTCTAGCGTTGAGATGGAGATCTCTGGGAGAGTTCTCACTTATTGATATTACATGGGCCCGGGAGGTCTCTGGTTTTCCAATGTCCTGAACTCATCTCTCCCACCTCAGAGGCTCAGGCCTGACACCAGGCCAGAGCACCAAGACCCTGTCAGCCACATGGCTCAGAAGAAAAGGGAGAAAAAAGAAAGAAAAAAATTAAAAAGTAAACTAAAATAAAATAATTAAAATTAGGGCTTCCCTGGTGGCGCAGTCGTTGAGAGTCCGCCTGCTGATGCAGGGGACACGGGTTCATGCCCCGGTCTGGGAAGATCCCACATGCCGCGGAGCAGCTGGGCCCGTGAGCCACGGCAGCTGAGCCTGCGCGTCCGGAGCCTGTGCTCCGCAACGGGAGAGGCCACAACAGTGAGAGGCCCGCGTACTGCAAAAAAAAAAAAAAAAAATTAAAATTAAAAAGAAAACAATATTAAAATTAAAAAGTAATAAAAAAAAGAAAAAGAAGAGAGCAGCCAAACCAATAAACAGATCCACCAATCATAACAAGCACTAAAAACTATACTAAGAAAACAAGAATCAGAAACAAGTCAGCTTCAGACAGCAAACTCCAAGTCTACAGTTGCTCACAAATTCCACAGCCTTAATTATGGGTGGATTTGTTGTCTATTCGGGTATTCCACAGTTGCAGCATACCTCAAGTTTATCATGGGGATTTAATCTGCTGCTCCTGAGGCTGCACGGAGAAATTTCCCTTTCTCTTCTTTGTTCACACAGCCCCTGGGGTTCAGCTTTGGTTTTGGCCCCATCTTTGTGTGTAGGTTGCCCTCAGGCTTCTCTTCCTTCCCAGACAGGACGGGGTTAAAGCAGTGGTTGATTAGGGGGCTCTGGCTCACTCAGGCCAGGGGGAAGGAGGGGTACAGTGGTTATAATGGGAATGTGGGGCGAGGCTGTGGTGGCAGAGGCTGGCGTGACGTTGCAAGCTGTGTGTTCTCCTGGGGAAGTTGTCCCTGGGTCACAGGACCCTGGCAGTGGCAGGCTGCATAGGTTCCTGGAGCAGGTGTGTGGATAGTGACCTGCGCTTGCACACAGGCTTCTTGGTGGCTACAGCAGCAGCCTTAGCATTTCATGCCTGTCTCTGGGGTCCAAGTAGATAGCTGCAGCTTGCATCCATCTCTGGAGCTCATTTAGGGGGTGCTCTGAATCCCCTCTCCTCATGCACCCCGAAACAGTGGTCTCTTGCTTCTTAGGCAGGTCCAGAGTTTTTCCCGGACTCCCTCCCTGTTAGCTGTGGTGCATTAGCCCCCTTCAGGCTGTGTTCATGCAGTCAACCCCAGTCCTCTCCCTGGGATCTGAACTCCGAAGCCATAGCCTCAGCTCCCAGCATCCCCCTGCCCCAATGGGTGAGCAGACAAGCCTCTCAGGCTGGTGAGTGCTGGTTGGCACTGATCCTCTGTGTGGGAATCTCTCCGCTTTGTTCTCTGCACCCCTGTGGCTGTTCTCTCCTCCGTGGGTCTGAAGCTTCCCCACCCCCACCCCCAGTGAAGGGGCTTCCTAGTCTGTGGAAACTTTTCCTCCTTCACAGCTCACTCCCAGAGGTGCAGGTCCCCATCCCTCTTATTTTGTCTCTGTTTTTTCTTTTGCCCTACCCAGGTACGTGGGGATTTTCTTGCCTTTTGGGAGGTCTGAGGTCTTCTGCCAGCATTCAGTAGGTGTTCTGTAGGAGTTGTTCCACATGTAGATGTATTTTTGATGTATATTTGTGGGGAGGAAGGTGATCTCCATTTCTTACTCCTCCACCATCTTGAAGGCCTCCCCACCCCCATTCTTTTCCTTCAACGTTTATTAACCCTAATGATTAATTCATGCATTTATTTAATTAATATTTATTAAGTGCCTACTCTATGCCAGACCTGGTTCTAGGTGCTGGGATTAGAGCAGTGAAAAAAGCAGTCAAAAATACCTACCCTCAATAAGCCACGACATAGAAACAATCTAAATGTCCATCAACAGATGAGTGGATAAAGAAAAGCAGTACATATATACAATGGAATACTACTCAGGCATAAAAAAGAATGAAATGAAATCATTTGCAGCAACATGGATGGACTTAGAGATTATCATACCAACTGAAGTAAGTCAGAAAGAGAAAGACAAATACTATATGATATGACTTATATGTGGAATCTAAAATATGATACAAATGAATTTACCTATGAAACAGAAACAGACTCACAGACATAGAGAACAGACTTGTGGTTGCCAGGGGGAAGGGGGAGTGGGGAGGATGGGTTGAGAATTTGGGATTAGCAGATGCAAACTATTATATATAGGGTGGATAAACAACAAGGTCCTACATATAGCACAAGGAACTATATTCAATATCCTGTGATTAAGCATAATGGAAAAGAATGTATATATTTGTATAAGTGAATCACTTTGCTGTACACCTGAAACTAACACAACACTGTAAATCAACTTTACTAGAATAAAATTAAAATTAAAAAAAGAAACTAATTAAAAACAAAAAACAAAACAAAAAAATACCTACCCTCAAGAAGATGCTATTCTAGTGGACCACTCATGCCACACATGTCAACCATACCACTGGTCCACCTGAGGGCCAGTATCGGACACCCTGTCAGGACCCAGGACTGGCAATAGGTAAAGAGTGGGAAGAAGAAAAGACCAGGGCTGCAGACAGCCACGCCCCACCCCCACCCTCCTGCCAGAGTCTGACTACACACCAGCATGGTTAAGAAAAAAATTCCGTATTGCTACACTCACCTTTGTGTGATGCTTTGGGTTTTACCACCTCTGGAGGCTCACAGTTCTTGCAGCTGAGATTGTGGCTCTCCTTTCCAACCAACAGACGCCTATCACCAAGAACTTTTCATGAGGAAAAAGCTGAAGATCTGAAGGAACCGAGGGCATTTTACATGAAACTCTAGGCTCCTGGCTGCCGGCCCTGTGCAGGCACCTTCTCATTAGGTGTGAGCTATACTGACTGAGCAGCTCTGCGATCTAGGAATCCATCCACATGCAATCCACCTCTGCCACGCTAGGGACTCGTGTCAGCAGTGCCTGAAGGACATGACTGGGAGATTGAATTTGACCTACTTCATACTCGGGTTCCTTCTCAGTAGGATCTTAATGAGTTTCACTAAACCACATCTTCTCAGTTTCCCTAAAATGTAAGGAAGGAAACAAGATTCAGATGATTCACTTAGAAATATCCCTTTATCATGCAATGTTGACTAAAATCACCTGTTTTCAAATGAGGGCATGTCAAGTAGATGACTACCACTTTTCCATTACAAGAGCAGGAACAGAAACTATCTAAAAAATAGATAAACTCAATTCTCAAAAAAACTAAAAACTGTTATTTTTGTCAGTGATTCAGCCTCTTTCTCTCAAACCAAGCCTTTTAGTAAAAGTAATAACATATGAGGAAAATAGGTATTTTGAATTGAATTTCTTTTTTTCCATTTCCTCCTAGTGGAGGTGACTAATGGACAGTGAAATGGCCAAGAGATAGGCAGGGAGCCACAGAGGACAGGAGGAGGAGTGAAGGGCAGAAATAATTCACGGATGGTAGCTAAGTCTAAAACAATGTAGAATTCAATATATTTCTACTTTGCATGGGAAGGGAAGAGGCATGGAAAAAAATAGTTATATTAGCTTAGGTAATGACAGTAATTAATACCTGCATGCCTCTACTATGCTAGGCCCAGTGCCTGCCAGGTATTTTCTATCCATTATCTCTCAGCAATCCTGCAAGGGTGGCGTTATTCTTATTTTAAAGAAGAAAAATTGGAGACTCAGAGAGTTAAGTGCCCTGACCAGGCTCACACAGAAAAGTGGAAGAGCCTGGACTGAAACCCAAACTCAAGGCCCTTCCCTTTCACCCTGTCTCCTCTGCACCACTCCTGAGAACCCACTGCAAAATTTTACACATTTCTCAAATGGGAATCTATTATGTTATTATGACACTTTAAAATGTTTTAAATAACATTCTAGTGAAACATGTAGGATATCATTAGGGCATGGAAAAATTACCTAGAGAGCTTGTTTAAGTTGCATATTCCTGGGTTCCACCCCTGGAAGATTGAAATTCAGTAGGTCTGGGGTAGGGTCCAGGAATCTACATTTTAAACAGGCATCCAAGTAATTAATACAGGTGATCATCAGATTATACTTTGAGACACAATGTCATAGACCCTACACCAAATTTCTAATTCTCAATTTCTTATTCCCTTGCCTTGTCACTCACTTTATTCTAAAATGTATGGATATGTGCCAATGAGATAGTAGTCTGGTATATTGGGAAAAAAATAAAATACTGGTGGGAAGGGTCCTAGGTTCTGGGTAGAACTCTGTTGCTAACTAGTTGGGTAAACTCAAACAATTCCTTTGAATGTTGTGGGCCTTTGCTCCTTTACAAATGAGGAGTTTCTAAGATCATGCATCTATGATTTTATTTGGCTGCAGAAAGCCAATTTTTAAAATGATAATGACCTCTAGAGCCTAACCATTTCGATGGTGAAATCTAATAAGCAGAGTCTAGTTTCTCCATAAATTTTATAATATCAACACAGTGCCTCCAAATATTATGGATTTGAGGGAAGGGAATGGGAATCCAAAAATGGAAGCAAGTACAAGTTATATTTTTAAGACCATTCAGTTGTTTGCTTAGCAACTGATTTCTTCAATCAAGTAGTTACAGCTATACTAAGAATTCTTTAAGTATGTATACAGTAGACCCTTGAACAACATGAGTTAGAACTGTGCCAGTCCACTTATATGTGGATTTTTTCAATAGTAACTACTGTAGTACTAAATGATCCACAGTTGAATCTGTGGATACAGATCCACAGACACGGAGGGTCAACTGTAAAGTTATAGGAAGATTTTCCACTGAGCAGAGAATGGGGCCCCAAACCCCCATGTCGTTTGAGGGTCAACTGTATTTCAAATCTTAGAAAACAAGCTGTTGCACAATCATTCTAGTTTTCAGTAGCATCTTGAAGTCCAAAGCTATTTTGAGTTAGCTTTTAAAGAACTAAAGATAACCCTTGATTTACATCAACACACCCTTGGATATTGAAAACACAGGTTGAGAATTGCTGATTTACATCTTGTTTTTAAATGTCCAAAGTATGGCTTATTGGATGGTTAGTATCCATGGAGATAAACCTAACAAGTGAACTGAGTCACACAAATGAAGCCACAAGTTACAAAAGAGAAGGAAGACCACGGTGAAAGAGCTATGGTTCTAAGTCAGTGAGGAAAATCATGAAGCAAACTTGCTCACTTTCAGAAAATTGTGTAATATATTTACCTTGAAATATTCCTCTCAGCTCTGTGACTTATTAACACCTTTCTAAGGCACTAATTTTCTTGTTCAAACAGACTACTCTAGCAGCAGAATTTGGTTACAGAAAGAGACAAGGAAAAGATATATTATTACGTGGGAAATCTGAATCACCAGAAACAAAGGAAACAATTATGAACTACGTTGAGATGCACTACTTATAGCAATGTTAAGGGAGACATTAATTTCACATTTAGATAGTGTGTAATAATTTCTCCAGCATTTTGCAGTATAATTTAACAGCTCTTATTTAAAAAGGAACTTTTCAACTCAATTGATGCTAGTTTTATCTCTGAAGCTTTCAATTATACCACATTCCCAAAAGCATCATATTAAGTAAATTCAATGCATTCATAATCTTACATAGCCTACATAGCATAGTAGAGGCACTTAGGGAAGTGTACTGAGATTATTTTACATGTACCATAAGGATAAATATACATTTTCTATCTATTTTCTAGCTCTTTCCTTAATAAGATCTTGGAGAGTTCATAAATTGACTTTGACTTCTTCAGTTTATGATTTTGCAGCATCCTAGAAAGATGAAATGTTTGCTGCTGCAGCTAAGGAGTATAATATTGCTGCAGTCTATTTACTTGTATTGCAAGGTAAGCTCAGAGGTTAAAATGAAAAGGTTACTTTTTTAGATCAAGAATTCTAAGGAAAACAATTTTTTATACTCCATACTAATCTTTAATAACATTCATGACTGCTATGACCTAAAAAACCAAAGTAACTATTTTTTCCGGCTTAGAAAAAATTCCAGCCAATAACCTCTAATCCACACATAACCCAAAATATGAACTCCAGAACCAAACCCCTGACAAACCATCAAAGACCAGGTGGGTACCAGGCTATGTAGGTGCTCAAGCACCTTCCCCCTTCACATTTTACTGCATCTTCAAAAATGAAGAAATAGTTCTGTGAGCTAAAAAGGGGGTGGTGGAACTACAGAGCTCTCGCTACTGAGACAAATGAGAAGAGTGTGCCCCCAGTGGATCAGAAACTTCTATAATCATGATGTTCAGAATCATTGGAATGCTATTTGGCCTGCAAATTTTTCATTTGCCTGATTTTTTAGAGGTTCTGGGCTCACTTAAATAACTTTGGGTATAACTGTGGTCTAAGGATATTCTATCAGTGCTGAGGAAACCCAGAGAGCAGGCCTTTTTGGAAATGTGTCTATACTGTATCTGAAGAATAAATAACTTTCTCTAGGATTGTTGTTTAGGCATTTAAAATTTTGGTAGGCTAACGCATTCTCAATAGTAATTCTGAATAATCCTGCTGTGTGAAATGCCAGACGAAGGAATATCGAGGTAGAAGAAATGAACTCATAATAATGGCAGCTAAAATTTATAAGTGTTTGACATGAACGATTTTGGTTAATCCTCACAGTAATCCTTTGAGGTAGGTATAATTATATATTCCATTTCACAAATGAGGAAACTGAGATCCACAGAAGTGAAGCAACTTGCTTGAGGATTCATAGCTGGTAGTGGCAGAACAAGAATTTAACCCAGGCAACTGGGTTCCAGGTCTGACATGTTTAAATGGTGTGCTATATGGCCTTCCAGAAGGCCTCTTTTGTTTCCAGAAGGTCCAGCTCCACAACGGTCAGCTTGTCTCTGCCTACTTGTCCTTAGTTGCTAAGGAAATGAGACAATCTCTAAGGTGAGCAGCATAAAACGTTCAAATGAGATTTAAATAAGGAACTTAACGTTTTTATTTGTGCTACGTTGTGCTGTACTAAAGGCAATTTATTTCATTCAGTACTTCAGAAGGCATACATTTTAGAATGTGATACTAGCATGGAAGATTTACCCTATCCAATCTATCATTCTTTTCAATAGGAATTTTCTGACATTGAGGATACAACATGTGGGGAAATGGCATTAACAGCCTCTGTGAACATATTCCAAGTTATAAAGTTCTTTGCAAGGGGTTGGGGAAGAAGGGGCAACTCTCTACCTAGAATTTGTTGGAAGTGACCATAAGACAGATGGAATTCTCAATCCTGTCACTTTGACTGGGAAAACCTCATTGCCTTGAGGTTCGTGGAAAAAACTTGTTGCCCACCCTGGGCCCCTGGGATGTCCCCACAGCGCCTCCTCAGCAGTAGACTTTTTACAGTATGTATACCCCTCGCCTCTAGGGACCAGGGAGTTCCTCAGCTCTAGTAGAGATGCTAAGGAATTCCAAGAACCCTGTGCAAATCCTAACATCTTTGGGTGCACAGCTAAATCATGCACACTATTTTCTTCCCTAGCTTTTCTATTCTCAGCTGTGGCGGTTCTGTGTTATCTGTACTCACACAAATCTCTATGCCTCTGGAAAGTGACAATGACCAAGTTCTCTCACCAATTCATTCAAAGTTTGTGGTCAAAATAGACAAAGAAATTACTGGAAAAGGCTGGAAAGGCTAAGAAGGTTTTAATAAATGATGTAATATATTAAGTTGCCCCAAAGTACAAGTGCCTTTTCAAAAGGCAGCCCCCTAATTTGTAATCGCACTCTTATTATTTAGACCCAAGTTCATTCCATATTTCATGACATTTTATTATTTTATTATTTTATTATCTGGCAATGGTTACTCTTGACACTGTGGTCAGATAATAAGGTTGGGCAGATGGTACTTTCAATTTAAATGGAATTTTATGCCATTAAAAGGAATGTTTGCTCTGTCTAAGAAGAGCATTGACTGTAAAAGTCACAGGCTTCAGACCGTTTCCTGTGGGATTTTTCCGCTATCCTTCCAATTAGTCAGTCAATGTGATGTTTCCCTAAACATAATCATTTATTTTTCTCTGGAGGGTTACCTTCCATCCCATTCAAGAAAGATGATCCTGGAAATAAGGAAAGCTTTCTACACCCCCCAGTACAATATTTATGATTAATTGCAGCCTAACATAATGAATGATAAAAGGAAAAAGTATTACGTTTCCTTGTGCTTCTCATATAAAAAAGCATTTGTTGCAGTTTGAGTCCCAGCCAACTTCCATTGTTTAGGCAATAATTAGTTGAATTATACCAATCACCAGCAATCATAACAGAAATTATATAATTGTACTTTAGACCAATGACCTTGGACTTATGAAAATAGAACATCGGGTATTTAATTGCATAATGTGGCACTACAATTCTATATCTATAAACTCGAGGTTTTATATTAATTAATTTACAATACCCTGTACCTAAACATTTCTGAAAGTGACAAAATTATGTAAGTTTCACAAGCTATCCAAATAGCATTTATTTCAAACAAACTGAACCATATTAAAAACAAGACTTCCACTCTCTTATAAATAATGACTTCATATATTTCAGAAATTTGAAGGGACTTTGCCACAAACATGTTTAAACTGAACTGTTTCGAGAATTGGACTAGTTTACATTATTGAAGGATGAAAACAAAGCAACATCTTTTGTAATCAGAGAAACGTTGAATCTGTTCAATACTCACTGTCAGTAGAGTTCACCTTAAGAAACAGAATGGGCTGTGCATACAAAAACAAACCTCAAGTTGGAAGGTTCACATCAACAGAACGATGAATAAAGGACTCTTCCAACACAGTAGGCAAATTTCCCCTTTAATAAGCAGCCAGGAAAAAGCAATATTTCAACGTTTGCTTTCCTTCCTCTGAGGGAGAGGGTTTCACTATGACTTATTTTACTTCCTTTTTATTCTGTCCTATTTTCTTGGCTCTCACAGACAGCTCCAGTAGCAACATGACAATCCCACTTTGCACTTGCCGAAAGCGCCTTTTCTCTAAAACTCTCAGCTGTGGTCTATGCGAGGAGAGTGTAAAACAGGGGAAATGATGCAAACATTGAAGTTCAGCCTCTCAGTACAAACATTTTGAAAGACACAGACTCATCTGAACCCCAGACTGGGAAAGAAGGACACCAACAAAACCCAAACTCCTCCCAAACTTCAGGCTTAGTATCCCTGAGGCCTTTGAGCAAGATTTACCATTATCTTGAGCTCTGACTCACAAATAAAATAAAGCAATGAATGACATTTTTTTTTAATGAGCATCTGAAGAGTAACTAGATTGCGTTTTCTAAAATAAAACTTGGAAGAAAAGCAGATTCTTGGAGTTCTAAAAATAAGACTAAAGTGGGTACTTAGTGTGTATTACTCTTGAATGCATGTTTCTAGGGTCAAAAACACTCACATTTCTATTTTTTTTAATGGAAAACTTACTTATCCAGGGAAAAATCATCTCAAAATAAAAAATGCTTCAGAATAAAATTTATCAAAAGGTTGTTGACTCTCTCTTCTCAAACCTATGTATATGCATGTGTAAATCTGCATCTATAGCTATCTACACAAGTATTTTTTAATGGACGAAAGAGAACTTTCTTTACAAACATCAGAGAACTCTATTGTATGTTAAAGTTATTTACAGTTACTATCATAAGATAGAGATTTTTGATTCCCCAGATTCCTGAGGAGTAGCTTGACTTCAGGAGTCTACGACCATTCCTTTGCTTCAGCATTTATAATGGCTTTCAAAACTTACAGCAGTTTTCTCTTCATATTTCATCAAAGATGCAAATAGACCTTTTCAAAAGTTATCAGCTAATTAGAAGAGTTAATTTGTGTGGACTGGAAATTTCTCATCCCCAGTCTGGAAAACAGTTTGGTATTTTCTTATAAAGTTAAACCTTTACCTAACATATGATCTAGCAACACCATTCTTAGGTATTCATGCAAGAGAAATGAAAACTTATTCCCAATTGGCTTTATTCAAATTGCTGAAAACTGAAGACAACTCAAATGTACCTCTGGTGAGTGGAAACCAACTATGGTACATCTATCTATACAATAAAATCTTAATAATAAAAAGAGATGAACCGTTCATGCACCCAACATGGGTGAATCTCAAATGCCTTATGTTAAGTGAAAGAAGCCAGACTCAACAGACTACACCCTGTACAAGCCTGCTTATATGACATTCCAGAAAAGGCAAAATTATAGGAAGAGAAAACAGATCAGTGGTCACCAGGGGCTGGGGACGGGAGTAAGAGGAGAGGTTGACTATAAGGGCAACAAAAGGAATTTTTTTGAGGTTGTTAGAACTGTTTTGTAATTTAATTGTGCTGGTGGTAACAGGACAGTGTGTGTCTGTCAAAACTCCACATTACACCAAAAGTGTGAATTTTACTGTAGGTGAATACGGCAAACTTAAAAAATGAATTAACACATACAAGCACAAGCATAAAAACCTGGAAGTATATATGCCAAAATACTGATGGTGATTATCTCTTAGATGTGGTATTATGGGTGATTTTAATTTTCTTTCTTGTCCTCTAAAATTTTTAAATTATCCCCAATAAATATATGTTATTTTTGTTTCTAGGGGAAGAATAAAATTGCATTCCTTTCATCTGTTGAATGTGAGCCTCCAGATCTAGTTGACTGCAACTGCCTCTTGGAGGCCTCCTTCATTCCAGTCCTCCTTCCTTCTGTCCTTTGTCCTTTATAATAGTTTCAACATGTCAACACTCAGTTCAAGAAGACGCAATGGTTGCCTAATGCCTTCTCAAGCAAGCCCTAATTTCTTTGCTGCCTTTCGAGTCTATTGCTGACATAATAAGATTGGGTAAAGGTTTACTGAGCCCTTATTATATGCCAGGAACTGCTAGCTGCTCTACATGAAATATCTTATGTAATCCTAGCACAACAGTCTTAAATGATATGTTTTTTCTGTCCTCAATTTATAGATGCCCACTGTCATACGCTAATAGAGAAAGAACTGTGATGATCCCAGAGCTCAAATTCTCAATCACTGCAGTGGAGTGAGGCGGTTAAAAAGTATGGCATCTGGAGGAAAGCTGCCTGGGTTCTGAAGCTTGGCTCACTACTGTAGCTGGTGATCTTGGGGGAAATTGTTTAACTTCCCTGAGTCTTTTCCCTGACATTAAATAAGGATAATAGTAGCAACTATTCATCAGTTGGTTGTGTGGATTAAATTATATTACACGTGTAAAGTGCCTAGTACAGAATAGGCGTTCCCTCTGTGCCCTCTCTCCCACCCCTTCCAGTGTTCTTTCCCCTTCAGCTCTAGCAGGAACCTTCAGCTCCCATCAAGGTGATCTCCTAACTATTCAGTAACAGTGCCAGGCTCTTCTTGTTTCTAGGTCACTGGTTTATTATCCCTTTAGTCCAGAACATCCGCTCTTCTCTTTTCCATCTCTGTCTTACCCTAGCCAACAAGGCTCAGCTCAAGTTTCCCTCCGTCCAAGACAACATTTCTTTATAAACCTCCTTATGGGTGGTCACTGATGATTTTATGGGCATTAATTTTGTCTTTGATTAAAATGCCCATCCAAAAAGGTAGAGAGCATTTCCATCATCATGGAAAGTTCTATTAAAGAGTGCAGGTCTGAAATCTAAACCTTTGGAGGGTAAGGACTATAGCTAAGGTTCTGGAAACCCAGCAGTGCGTAACACAGTGATTACATAGGAAAAATTCAGTTGAGCACTTATGTTTTGCTTTATTGATTTACCAAGGGTATGCACATTTGATGGGAATACTAATGTAGGCATGATCATCTGACCTCAGCTACAAAATAATGGTTGATTCAGTTATTTATACAATTTCAACTTTTGTTTCAAAAGACCAAATTTCCAAAGAGCCCAGCTCATCTCTCCCTTTTGAGGGAAATGAAACAGTTATTCTGCCAATGACCCCTTTGGTTATGAGCTGATGTCCACTGTGACACATGCAATTTTCACAGAATCTTAGATGAAAGCTGCCTGTGTTAAGTAATCTTTTGCAAATCATTACCTAAAATAATTGTCTTAAAGTGAAAAGACTTCCTTGTGCTTGACAAATACTGCCCTGATAACTTGCAGCATTTCAAGAAAAGGAAAAATGCATGTATTCACCTTATTTTAAAGGTAAAGAATTAAGGTCAAGTGATACAACCAGGGTCACACTTCAGCACTACTACTGGATCCAGTTCCCTCAGATACCTGAGCCCCTAGCCTACTTTCTCTCCACTGAATCCTAGAGTTCTAAATCACTCCCATACCCTTAGGGCATTTTGTGCCCACTAATGATGCCACTTATTCTGAGCGCCTACAGTTTGTAAGCTCTCTGCAAAAGCGGCAAAAGCTGAAGCCAATGCGCACACCTCAATCATGTAAACATCTTGGCTCTAACGCAGCTGAGTCACTGTCACAGAGTAAACGACTCTCAAAAAAGTCAGACTGAGCTTAAACCATTCTACTAAAGCTGCTGCAGAGAAGTAAGCTATTAAGAAATAAAACATAGGGCTTCCCTGGTGGCGCAGTGGTTGGGAGTCCGCCTGCCGATGCAGGGGACACGGGTTCGTGCCCCGGTCCAGGAGGAACCTACATGCCGCGGAGCGGCTGGGCCCGTGAGCCATGGCCACCAAGCCTGGGCGTCTGGAGCCTGTGCTCCGCAGCGGGAGAGGCCGCAACAGTGAGAGGCCCGCGTACCGCAAAAAAAAAAAAAAGAAATAAAACATAAAATCAACAAAACAGCATTTTTTCCACCATATGCTAAGAGGTTTCTCCAAATGATCACACACACACACACACACACACACACACAAATCCACACATCAGACAGGAGAGCAAACTGAGAAAGTGGTTTCAGGGATGTGTTCATTGAAATACTCAAGCAAGATGAATTGCTTTTTGATAATTAGAATTGAGGAAGTCTTTTTATTTCATCTTCTATGACAGGGGTCTCCAACCCCTGGGCTGCGGACCAGTACCAGTCCATGGCCTGTTACGAACCGGGCCGCACAGCAAGGCTTCATCTGCCGCTCCCCGTCACTCCCCATGGCTCGCATTAATGCCTGAACTCCACACCACCCCCGTCCCTGGAAAAATTGTCTTCCGCGAAACTGGTCCCTGGCGCCAAAAAGGTTGGGGACTGCTATTCTATGACTGCTTTGTGTATTACAGAAAGACTTAAAATTCCAAGGAGGTAAAGGTCTTTCTCCACATGCCTCATCGCTTTGTGCTTATATCCAGGCCACAATGAGAAATTTTATAAAAATTTCTCTCATCAGGCTTATTTGCCAAATATTTTCAATGTTAAAACGGTTCACTATTGCACTCAGACTGTAATTAAGACTTGAAGAAGAAAGTTATTCCTCAGTGCATCATTATTAACATTCAAAAAGAATAAAAGGGGGATAAATATGCGTTTCAACAAATGAATTAGCAAAATGAACTTGATTTTATAGTTTTGGCATTCCCTGATAGCATAGCTCCTGGAATCATAGCATAAATAATGGCCCCTATTATTAAGACTGAGAAATTTAACAAGGCACAAGATCAAAGTGCACACACACTGGGTTAACCTCACATTCATTCAGTCACAATTATTAAAAAGTGCTTTCAGCTAGACTTGCACTTTGAATTTGAGAGGATTTCTTAACTGACAGCAAATTTACAGCCTCTCCTTACTGCAGCAAATTTGCTTGACTTTTGGTCTTTATGCTGACATTTTGATAAACTAGTACTCTAGTCCCATGGAGAAATAGCATGATAATAATCTATAGCAAACACTTGCAAATTAAAAAAAAAAAAAAAAGGAGCAGAGATATCAGGATAACATGCAGCTCTCCAACATCAGAAAAAATAATCAACAGTACCAACAAAAACCTATTGGCAGCCTCTTTGCTTTTGCTCATATTGAAATTCCCTCCCCCTCCCACAATCCCCTGGGAGGTGTGCTCCATCTTTTCATTAAAGAGATTGAGATGGGAAGGTAGCGAGAGTCAGAGACAGAAAGAGAGTGTGATGAAGAGATACAGACAGAGGAAGAGACCCAGAGACACGGAGAGAGACAGAGAGAGCCCAAGACAGATGACATAGAGCGAGAACC
This sequence comes from Globicephala melas, assembly GCF_963455315.2. Lineage (NCBI taxonomy): Eukaryota > Metazoa > Chordata > Mammalia > Artiodactyla > Delphinidae > Globicephala > Globicephala melas. Next base: position 111,331,007 of record NC_083315.2, on the reverse strand, counting down.
TGAGAGAGAAACAAAAGCCTCTAATTCAGAGCTAGTTGATATTAGGTTAGGCATTGAGTATAATAACCTGTTGGAAAGTCCAAACAAGAGTGAAAGGAAGGTGGATGTATTCAGCTTAAATTGACTTGCTCCGTGGTCCAATCATATTATCCCTGACCTTTCCTCCACATCATGCCCCCACGTCACGTTCAGGGGCTCTATTTTGAGCAACATCTAACCTTGGTATTTTTACTCAGGTTGTTCTAGTTGGGTCAGTCACCAGAAAGTGGAGAATACTAATTTGTAATCGCTAAGGTATTTGGATCAGGGAGTTATTTTTCATTTGAAACTCAAACAGTCTGAGCCACTCATCCCCTGATACCATAATACTGCTTAGCTGCCCAGGGTGCTCGCAGATCCTGGCATTTCACTAATTACTGCAGGAGATGATTGCCTCCAACACTTGCGTTAGTTGAAGCATCCTCTTCACAAGTGAAGCAGGAGGTAGGAGACACTGCAGGATTGACTGATTCTGGGGTATTGACAACACAAAGCAAAAGTCTGTGAGATGTGCTCTACCTCAGGTGACACTGGCCTATTTGTTATACACGACTGAAGACACTGTGTATTCCAGTGAACTTCATTTTAAAATGTAGACCAATAACATCAACTATGCCAGTGGTTCTTGAACTTTGGCATGCATCAAAATTACCTGGACCTCGGCCAGAGGGCTTGCTAGAACACATGCTGCTGGGCCCTCCCCACAGAGTTTCTGACTCAGTAGGTCTGGGGATCCACCTTGAGAACCCAGCAATCCCAGGTAATTTAGGAGAGGAAGACTCAGTAAAACAAAGAGGTTCATACATACAAAGAAGGAAGAAGATGCCTCCTCTAGACCAATGCTTTTTAAACTTAAATGTGCCTATGAATCACCTTGGAATCTCGTTGAAATGCAGATTCTGACTGAGTAGGCCTGGACTGGGTCCAGAGATTCATCATTTCTAATGAACTCCCAGGTGATGTTGACGCTACTGGCCCAGGAACTACTGAGTTTCGAGGCTCTACATTACCCAGGGAAGTGCTTATCAAAGTATGTCCTGTGGACCATCTACATCAAAATCACAGGGCTGGTTGGGGAGGGATGGTATTGTAATTATTGCAGATTTCTAGGCCCACCCCCTAGATATACTGTATCAAAAACTCTGAAAGTGAGGTCCCAGGAATCTGCAGGTCAAACAAGAGTTTCTATGATTCCTATACAGACTAAGAACAATGCACTGGGTGTTGGGGGATGGCATGGGGGAGAGGAAGTCAGGGAGAGGGGGACATTAATAATAGGTAGTTATTCAGGGATTAATATTTCCAGGTATTGGCTAGTAGGGCGCCTGGGTATTTTCTCTCTCTATTCTATTGCCCACCTTATGTTGGCTGTTGATGACATCAGAAAAACTAACTAGGATCCTAAAAGAAGGGGTGAAATGTCTAATGGCCTATTTTGCTCTGTACTAGCCAAAATTTAGTAAGGAAAAAATAAATGGAAACTATAGGCCATATTTTAAATTTTTTTCATAAATTTAAATTATTTCTGCTTTACCTATTTTCTGTTTCCATAGACAACCACAAATTGTCTAGACTTCTTTTGTTAGTAGTAAGTGAAAAAATGTTTCTGTAATGATTACTTAATATGTTGCGAAATCCAGGAGACAGCAACTGCCTGCCAGCAAGTACCATATTGAAGTTTCCTAAACACTACAAAAAATAGAAATTATTTATGGTTAGCATTCAACATTGGCAAACAAGTCATGCTATTAAAGTTGTATTTGCATATGTTATATTAGGAGGCATGCTAATGTATGTGCAAAACTGGGCATAATTAATCATTTCCACCAGTGATAAATGTCCCATTTCCAATCTTGTGGTCCAATCCCTCCTTTCTTGGGAGCAGAGACCTCCGGGAACACAGCATGATGTGCAATACCCCTCCCCCAACCCCCTGCTCCTATACCTACCTTTAAAGGACTGAACTATGAAAGATAATTCCATGTGCTTATCTGAAGACTAAGAAAATAAAGCAGTATTTGAACAGCAGTAAATATGGACAATTGTTTCTAATCCTAGTCTTATTGTCAGGAACATTTAGGGAGCTTTTCAAAAGCTCAGGTTCCCCAATCATCTCAAGATTCATATTCAGTAGGCTTGGGGTAGGCCAGAAACTTTATAACTGTCTAAAACACCCCAGGTGATTAAGATGATCAGCCAGCATTGGGCCCTACTGGCCAATGAGCATTGGACAGAATCAGGGAACTTCGATAATATTGTAGTTATTATTTTTGTTGTTCATAATAATTTCTGTTAATATTGAGTTCTTCCTACATATCAGGCATGTTACTAAGCACTTTACATATATTATCACTGAATCATCACAACAACCATGCATTTATGGGTGGGGAAACTAAGACTTGGAAAGGTTAAGTAATTTGCCTAAAGCCAGAGATATAGTAAGGGCAAAGCAGAAATTTGATTTTATCACTAAGTAGTAAATCAGTCATTTGAGTAGTTACGTGAGTCATTTAAGTCACTGGGTTTTCTCATTTGGAGATGAGGGCTGGTAGACTAGATGCTAGAGCTCTTCTAATCTTCCTTTTTTTGATTCACTATTTTATTTTATTTTATTATTTTTTAACATCTTTATTGGAGTATAATTGCTTTACAATAGTGTGTTAGTTTCTGCTTTATAATAAAGTGAATCAGCTATACATATACATATATCCCCATATCTCCTCCCTCTTGCGTCTCCCTCCCACCCTCCCTATCCCACCCCTCTAGGTGGTCACAAAGCACCGAGCTGATCTCCCTGTGCTATGCGGCTGCTTCCCACTAGCTATCTATTTTACATTTGGTAGTATATATAAGTCCATGCCACTCTCTCACTTCATCCCAGTTTACCCTTCCCTCTCCCTGTATCCTCAAGTCCATTCTCTACATCTGTGTCTTTATTCCTGTCCTGCCCCTAGGTTCTTCAGAACCTTTTTTTTTTTTAGATTCCATATATATGTGTTAGCATATGGTATTTATTTTTCTCTTTCTGACTTACTTCACTCTGTATGACAGTCTCTAGGTCAATTCACCTCACTACAAATATTCAGTTTCGTTTCTTTTTATGGCTGAGTAATATTCCATTGTATATATGTGCCACATCTTTATCCATTGATCTGTCGATGGACATTTCTAATCTTCCTTTAAGCTCTAATGTTTACTGGTAGAATTCTGTTGAACTAGGTAGGAGACATGGTTTTTGGCCTCCTGGAGCTCAAGATGCGTGGTCAGACTCCCTTGCCCTCCTTCCCATTTTAGGTTTAAAGCGTCACTTCATCTCTGTCTCCTCATTTCCTGTGGAGCAAAAAACCCCTTCACCAGCAACCCTAGTTCCTCTCTCAGGCTCCATCTCCCAGCACCTCAGGGCAGAACCCCAACCCTCCGGGCCCACTGGATAACAGCTTACCCAGCCCTGTGCCCTTTGCAAAGTGTTCTTTTTGCCTCAGTACTTTGCCCTTCTTGGTTACCTGATGGAATAACCTTGCTCACCCCTCACAGCCAACCCATATATCAACTCCTTTGTGCAAACATCCCTCTTTTCCTGGTCAGAACTGATTTGTTCTTTTAAGATTTTATTTTTGTCTTGTGTTATATGTAGAGTGAACTTAAGTTCTAGCTCTCTGGCAATCTCAGTTTCAAATATTCTGTCAGTTTATCTACACAAGGATGCCAGCACTTGGCAGTCTTGGTTTAGACAGCATGGCAACTGTAATTATGGCATATATCCCACTAGGAGTGTGAACTGTTTTCCTTTTGGTGATATTCTAGGGGACAGAGGCACCTGCCTTATCAGTTTGGCTGTTCTTCCAACCATATCCATCCATCCATCCATCCATCCATCCATCCATCCACTAATTTATTTGCATATATGACAAGTTATATACCCCAAATTTAAGTTGCCTATACTTGGCACATAACAGACACAATTTTTTATTGAACTGATAGTAACTGATTTTATGTGACTCTTTACTTAGATAAATCTTTTGCAATCAGCTTCTTCTCCAGCATACCCCTGCCACCTTGGACAAAAACTATTTCCTCTGAAAAAGTAAGTAATGAAGTATCAAAGGAATGATAGCTATAGAAAATGAATAGAAGGGCAAAATGTTAAATTTGATTAGTGCAGGCTATCAGCATAATAAAAGAGACAAAGCTGACACTGTGCTTTGGTTAAAATACAATGATGAAGGCCAAGTTCTTTATCTGGACCTGTGCCCAGCACTGCCTTTGTACCAAGCCTGGAAAAGGATTCAGACAGCATGTGACCAATGTGACCTGTAAGATTAAATGAAGGTAAGCAAGGGGCCATGTCATATTCAGCTCAGGCTGCTAAAACAAAATACCATAGACTGGGGGACTTATACACAACAGAAATTTATTTCTCACTGTTCTGGAAGCTGCAAGTCCAGGATCAGGGTGTGGGCATGGTCAGATTCTCGTGAGAAATCTCTTCCATGTTGCAGACAGCTACCTTCTCGTGGTATCCTCCCATGGCCGAGAGTAGACGAAGCCGTCTCTCTTATGACTCTTCTAAGGGCACTAATCCCATTCATGAAAGCTCCATCCTTAGGACCTCATCTAATCCTAATAGCCTTCCAAAGGCCCCACCTCCTAGTACCATCACAATGTGGGGTGCAACTTCAACATATAAATTTTGAGGGAACACAAACATTCATTCTATTAACAGGGCACCAAAAGGTCCTCAGAGCTGTTCAACCCACCACAGCACAAGGTGACAGCATTCAGGGAAAAGAAATATGGTAGACTTCTGAAAGTGGTTTCATCTCCCAAGGCAATAGGAATAAAAGCAAAAATAAACACATGGGACCTAATCAACTTATAAGCTTTTGCATAGCAAAGGAAAGCATAAAGAAAATGAAAAGAGAAGCTATGGGCTGGGAGAAAACATTTGCAAATGATGCAACCAACAAGAGCTTAATTTCTAAAATATACAAACAGCTCCTACAATTCAATAACAAAAAACAAACAATCCAATGAAAAAATGGGCAGAAGACCTAAATAGACATTTCTCCAAAGAAGACATACAGATGGCCAGTAGGTACATGAAAAAATGCTCATCATAGTTAATTATTAGAGAAATGCAAATCAAAACAGAAATGAGGTACCACCTCACACTGGTCAGAATGGCCATCATTAAAAAGTACAAATAATAAATGCTGGAGAGGGTGTGGAGAAAAGGGAGCCCTCTTACACTGTTGCTGGGAATGTAAACTGGTGCAACCACTATGGAAAACAGTATGGAGGTTCCTCAAAAAACTAAAACTAGAGCTGTCATATGATCTAGCAATCCCACTCCTGGGCATATACCCAGACAAAACTATAATTTGAAAAGATACATTCACCCCTATGTTCATAACAGCACTATTTACAATAACCAAGACATGGAATCAATGTAAATGTCCATTGACAGATGAATGCATAAAGAAGATGTGGTATATATATTCACAGTGGAATATTACTCAGCCATAAAAAGAATGAAATAATGCCATTTGCAGCAACATGGATGGACCTATAATAGAGCTTATAATACTAAGTGACGTTAAGTCAGAAAGACAAATACTATATGATATCACTTATATGTGGAATCTAAAATATGACACAAATGAACATACTTACCAAACAAAAACAGACTCACAGGGTTTCCCTGGTGGTGCAATGGTTAAGAATCTGCCTGCCGATGCAGGGGACACGGATTCAAGCCCTGGTCCAGGAAGATCCCACATGCCAAGGAGCAGCTAAGCCCAAGCACCACAACTACTGAGCCTGCGCTCCAGAGCCCACGAGCCACAACTGCTGAAGCCTGCGCGTTTTTTAGCCTGTGCTCCGCAATAAGAGAAGCCACCACAATGAGAAGCCCTCGCACTGCAACGAAGAGTAGCCCCCGCTTGCCGCAACTAGAGAAAGCCCGAGCACAGCAACAAAGACCCAACACAGCCAAAGATAAATAAATAAAATAAATAAATTTATTAAAAAGAAAAACAGACTTACAAACATAGAGAACAGACTTGCGGTTGCCAAGGGATGGTCAGCTAGGGGAGGGAAGGATTGGGAGTTTGGGATTAGCAGATGTAAACTACCATATATAGGTTAGATAAACAAGGACCTACTGTATGGCACAGGGAACTATATTCAATATCCTATGATAAACCATAATGGAAAAGAATATGAAAAAGAATATATATATGTATAACTGAGTCATTTTTCTGTACAGCAGAAATTAAACACAACATTGAAAATCAACTATACTTCAATAAAATTTAAAAAAATAAAAGGGGTTTCTGTGTGCTTGGATACCAAGAGAAGAGCATGCATATGGGAATTGTTTACTCAATTTTCATAATCTCCTTTTAATGGTTATTGTTTGCCAACTTGTAGAAGGTGTCACTAACTTCCCAAGGTTTTCTTAAGCATCTCTTCTCTGTGCTCCTAGACCATGTATCTCCCCCATTAACCATACTGTAGTTTCCTGCGACTGATCTAACCTATCTATCACACACACACACACACACACACACACACACACACACACACACACACACACTAAACTGAAAGCTCTCAAAAAACAAGATGTAATTCGCTTTGGTCTTCCCAAGGCTTAGTAGAGACATGGAAATTGCTCAGCATAGGTTTGATGAATTAATGAAGGGAAAAAATTAGCCACCCATACCTATCATGAGTAGTTCCTTCTAATGACCACCTTTGGACTTTCAGAGTAGGTGGTGTTCTGTTTGTGTCATCCTCATAAAAATGTAGGCTGTGTCAGACCAGAGGTAGGTTTCTGACCCTGGGGGTATCTAAGTTTGGTGATGATGAGGTAGAAAGGATCAAAGCTCAGGGGGACTAGTTGGGCTAAATCCCCGCTAAAACAGAGAACACCAGAACTTTACTATCCCAGCCATTGCTAGAAAGCAGTTCTAATTCTGATTTTATTCTAGTAAGATAGGCAAGTGTTTCCTTTGCAAAGGTTTGTCCTCTTCTTTCTGACTTTGCATGAGTATCCAAAGAATTCTTGTAGAGGTGGCAAATGGACTCCTTCTGTGCAAGATAAGAATTACAGCTTTAACACTTACTTCCTCTTAACGAGGACTCAGGAATCCTGAACCAAATTTCAAAGACCAGATGAGATGGACTTTGCTTTGTAATGTGTTTTTCTGCCTCATTATCCACACACCCTGCCCTTTTCTTTTCTCAATCATCTGTAATTAGTTTTCTGCTATGACCTGTTTAGAATAGTGGATGCATTTCCCTTGATCATCTACTTGAATATTATATCATTACTTCACATTTGATGAAACCTTGGTTATTCTAGGAAGGTTGGACACAGATGACCATGTTTTCTTATAGGGCAGTGGAGAACTAAGTTTTGAGGCTTGCCCCCAACATAAAAATGTTGGGGCTTTTGACATTCTCCCAGCACGGCCTCTAATCCATTCTAAGTCACCTTCACTGTGTCTCTGTCAGAAGTCAAAGATCTGTGATCCCTGCCTCAACGCTGTTAAAAATAAGAGGATATACTTTTTTTGCTTTTTTTTTTTTTTTTTTTTTTTTTGTGGTACGCGGGCCTCTTACTGTTGTGGCCTCTCCCGTTGCAGAGCACAGGCTCCGGACGTGCAGGCCCAGCAGCCATGGCCCATGGGCCCAGCCGCTCCGCAGCACATGGGATCCTCCCGGACCGGGGCACAAACCCGCGTCCCCTGCATCGGCAGGCGGACCCTCAACCACTGTGCCACCAGGGAAGCCCAAGATGATATACTTTTAAAACCACATGCTGTATGGTGAATGATCACTGCATTGACTCTCTTGTACCTTTTCCTGTTCCCGTTCTTTTCCCTAATGCACATCCAAAGAAAATGGCCCAGCTGAATGTCAACCAGTGGAAGCAGAGGAAACTATTTTGCTACAGTTTTCAGATCCAGTGGGGATGTGGCCTAAAGGCCTCAGATGACTGAGGTCTCATTATTCTAAGATTATCCTGTGTTGTTTTTATGTTTGTAACTCTTTACTGTGCAAATCTCCAGGAAGAACAATGTTTCCTTTTTTCATTTTTCAAATCTGGTCACTTAATTGTTTAAACATAATGCTGTGTATACGTGATGTTTCCATCTACTGAGGGGATCTTATATAAATTATAACTCTCTCAAGCCCTTTTCATATGGGAAGTTTTAAAGTCAGATTAGATCTAGATTGAGCTTTCAGAGGGGTCTTTCAATGGTAAAAATAGCAAAGCATTTAAGGAAATGTTATCTACATATGAACAGTTCATATCTTCAAAGGATATTTCATTGTATCTAACATTCAACAATCCTGACCATTTCAGTAGGCCATGCACAGAAAACATAATCCTCCTTTCCCTATTTTATTTTTTCTGATAGTGATATCACAGACCAAAGGATCATTAATCAGGCCCTGGATTTTTTATTTTCTTCAGAGGAAAGTGTCAAGAGAAAGTACATGCTTTTAAAATCAGCTTATCACTGACAAGTCACTCCTTAGATTATTAAAGTTGCAAGAACTTCCACAAACATCATTTACTTCTTATAGAGAAAAAATTTGTTATGGTAAGAAGAGAATAATAACTTAAGTCTATTCAGAACTGTTGAAAGGCATAACTCACAAGACACTATGCAGTAGTTTGCAAAACTGTCACTTCTCATTCACTTGAGTTCCAAATCTCTACTTGGGTGTATGAGCAAAATCTTTTGCTGCTTCTCATCTCTTTAGGGCCACAGGTTCTCCTTCCAGACTATCTGGTGCATTGTTTCTCAAAATGGTGTTTTGCAGAACACTGACCTTCAGGATGGTGGACAAGACCACACAGCACAGTGGTGGCAACCTCAGTGGGTATGGGCATGAGCTATATGTGGATTATGACAAGGAGTGTATTGGACTCAGGTTACTGATTAATCCAGTGCTGTTCACCTGATGCCAGCAACATTTTAAAAGCAGACTTTAATGCACATATAGTCCTAGTTCTGGTATTTCCAACCCTATGATTTTAAATGTGACCTTCTCTAATCCTTGGTCTCATTATTTATAAAATGGACATGATAAAAATAGTCCCTGTTGCACTAGTTGAGAATATGAGATGAGGCATGCTGATTTTTTTGTTCACGTGTTTGTTTACCTGTTTCTCCTCTGTCTTCTCTTTACCTTACTCCCAAGTAAAAATCAGGGACTTTATCTTGTTCATGAAGGTATCACCAGTGCCAGGAACAATGTGGTCACATAGCAGGAGCTCGCCAACGTTGCTCTGAAGAAATGAATGGCTGAAAGAATACAAGAGAAGTTCTTGGCATGATTCCTGGCAAATAGTAAGTACTCAATAAATATCAGCATAAAAACCAACCTAGTTCTCTGAAATGTTTCTCAAATAAAGAAGCTTGTGTAATATATATTGTAAAGACTCTGAAATAGCCTTTGGGGAAGAAATTTGCATAATTTTGGCTCCATTTACCAATCTTATTTGGCCGCAAAACCCCCTCTTCTCAACTATACTTGTTAATTAATATTCTGCAACATTATTGTAACATTGAACACACTTTGGGAAATAATGAATTAGTTCAGTATCCCTATTTTAGAGGTAAAGAAACTGAGGTCTAGATATTAAAGGGTTTGCCTAAGTGAAGTAGCCAGGAGCAGCAATTCCAGAGCTAGAAGCAGATGTTCCAAGTTCCAGGCCTGCATTCTCTCCCCTAGGCCAGTGTGTGGGCAGTGACATTGTACTCTGGAATTAGAAGGTATTGGATTCAAATCCCACCTGCATTGTCTAACACTGAGGTCTGTATCAGACATTGCTGGTGCCCCACCTCATAGCCTCTCTTCTCTCAGTGGTTCTGCTTTTGACACCTGAGCGTGGTTTACCTATTGGAACTGGCCCCCAGGAATGTGTAACCAGGAAGTTCTCAGGGATTAACACCCCACTGAGCAACCCTTGACCAATGGGGGATGGTCACTCATGGGTAAGTGCTTTCCCTTTCTACCCGCCCAGGCAGATAACTCTGAGGTGCGGTCTATATGTCTCCCTTGAGTGTCCCTGTGGGGTGGATCCCAGGCGCCCGTATCAGTGGCATAGCCCACAACTGGATAGGAGTACAGGCGAACTCTCCACATTCCTAGCTTTCCTCCTTTCCAGTCATGCTGCCTCTTCCCAGGTGTGTTACTCTTTTTTTCTTTAATTAATTAATTTATTTATTTTTGGCTGCATTGGGTCTTCATTGCTGCACGCGGGATTTCTCTAGTTGCGATGAGCGGGGGCTAGTCTTCGTTGCAGTGCGTGGGCTTCTCATTGCGGTGGCTTCTCTTGTTGTGGAGCATGGGCTCTAGGTGCGTGGGCTTCAGTACTCGTGGCTCGTGGGCTCTAGAGCGCTGGCTCAGTAGTTGTGGCGCATGGCATTAGTTTCTCTGCGGCATGTGGGATCTTCCCTGACCAGGGCTCGAACCTGTGTCCCCTGCATTGGCAGGCGGATTCTTAACCACCATGCCACCAGGGAAGTCCCCCAGGTCCGGTACTCTTTTGCTTACTGTCGAAAAGAGCTGTGTCGTCTCTTGTGAGCCTATCAAACAGGTGCCAGGTTTCACACCAAAGGTGGCTGCGATCTAGCAGGCGGAAGTGTAAAAGAGGGAGTGACATCTAAATATAAGTTGGACTAGAGTGGAGGCCTCTGAAAGATGAGAGGTGCTCCAAGGCTCAAAGCCCTGTTGTTTTTTTCTTCCTGAGTTTTCAAGGATTTTGAGAAGTCGTAAGAACAATGTGTTTAAAAACATACTCCGTGTTTTTGACACCTTCTGGTTTTCCTGTTATGCTGAATAAAAAGAGGGAGCTACTCTTGGTGTGGGAAAGCAGTGCAATCTGAGGTGGTTACCATGCTCCTTTAGCAACGCTGGGTAACCTACCAGGGCAAGAGAGGTTCAAGCTTTAAGCTTACTGCCCTGCTCTTGACCCCTGAGGCAAGAAGGCGAGGCAGCGTGGCTGTTAGACTGTGGAAACAAACAGACCCCAAAGTCTCAGTTTATTTAGTGCTTATGCAATAATACAATACAAGGGTTTCAGTTCAGCAATTTTCTTCCATGTTATGACTTAGGGACCTGGGCTCTTCCACACCGTGGCTCTGTTGTTCCCTGGAGCCCCATCTGTCATCTGCATTCAGCTGGCAGAAGAGGAGAGTGTGCAGAAGGCTCTCTCTGCCCACAGGTGACACTCAAAACCAAAGTTCATACTCCACTGGCAAGAACGAGTCACATGGCTCCTGCCCCCGGACAAGGAGGTTAGGAAATGTGGAATATAAATTGGCGGGAGCAGCCAGCCATCTCTGCCACAAAGGTACAGTTGTCAAGAATGCCAGTTCTAGAGCCCAACGGACCTGAATCCAGACCCTAGTTCTACCACTCACTAGCCATGTAGACAGGGGCACGTTATGTCACCTTTGAGACGCTTTCCTCCTCTGTAAAATGGGGATAACGGAAGAATCTGTCTCACAGGTTTGTCATGGGGTTCAAGCAAGATGATGCAAGCACAACTCCCGTCACAGCGCCCAGCACTTAGTGAGCCATCAGCAAACGGTGTTTTCATTATTAACTGTGAAGAAATGCCACCATCTCAGTGAGATGTGAAAGTTTCCTTCGGTTTGAAAGAAACAGAGGCATATACAAGTTTTTTCAGTTAATTTGAATTTTTTAAAGAGATAAAAGGAAACAAGAAACAGCAGGAAAAAACCTGAGCTAGAACGTCACATAGGTGATGAAAAGGACTCGAATTGGGGACAGTATTCCTGGAAGCTCAGGAGTACCTCTCAGGAGGGACTTTGGCTGCCCTACCCACAAGACTCACCTCCTCACTGGTCCCGCATCTTTCTTTCCTGCTGCTTCTGATGGTCTCTCTGTTCTTCTCAGCACCTCCTGGTTTCTTCTTCCTCACTACTTGTGTGAGCTGTCCTCTGTGTATCTTGGCTTCTTTACCATTGTGTTTTCTGCAAGCCTCTGTCTATGTCTGTGTTCAGACACCCTGAGAGGATCTGTTGGGTAGCCCTTACCCAATAAAGGGCACCCATCACTGGTCAGAACCCAGAGCCAGTCCACCTAGGCTATCAATGGCTTTTTTATGGTGCCTACAGTGAATCTCTGACTCAATCATCTATGTCTTTGGCAGTGGGAATATATCATACAAGCACGGTGTCCTGGTGTAAGAAAATGTTTCATGCTTCCTTGTATAGAAAGGAAGAAACTGTGGTTGGAGCCAGCACTCAGAGAATGAAAATAGGACAAATCATGAACATTTTCCCTGGTGAAAATCTTCAAATGTATTACCTGCCTTCAATTTGCTGTGGATTAGCTTGGTTTCTCAAATCTTATGAACGAATGCTTAATAGTGAAGTATTCAGTCAATTCACTTAACTGGTATCCCTGGTTGAAGTTTGTCTACATTTATCCATCTTCCATACTGCCATTAGATTTCTGTCCCCATATAAATCTGATTATTTTATTTTCCTGCTTAAAAATCTAAATTGCTTTTTTTCTACCTAGGAGTTAAGCTCCAACTTCTTAGCCTGGTATATCGGGCCTTCTAGATGCTGATACCGTCCCCTCCACCATCCTTCCACGAAGGCCTCAACATGCTGGATTTTCTCCATTCTCTTTCACACTTTTGTGGCCACGTATATGCTGTTCTCTGCTAGGAATTCTGTTCCCCACCTCATCACCACCTGGAAAATGCCCATTTCTCCTTCAAGGCCCACTCACCTGACCCCTTTTCTCTGAAGCTTTCCCTGGAGCTGCCAGTCTCCGCCTTCTCTCACCACCACCACACCCCTATGCCTGGGTGAAATCAGCTACCCCTTTTCCTGATTCCGATAGCATGTAAACACACCTCTAAGGTGGTGTTTATTATTCTACATCCTGGTTTTCCAAGAGTCAGTCTCCCAGGCACAGCTGTGAGCCTCAAAAGCAGAGAACATGTCTGATTCATCTTTTACATTCCCAGGGCCCGAGAGAATCCTTCTCATTTAGCACGCAATACCCAGAAATGTTGGATTTTGTTGGAATTCAAAACGCTGACATCACAGAGGAATCTGGAATATGGAAACAAAATCCACTCATTCTCTTGTTGTGTTTCTCATTATGCAGGATCTTTACTTCTCAAGGGTTATTTTACGGTGGACCACATGCAATCTACTTCATAGAGTATGAAAGAGAAATAAGTCTACATCTTCTATAAAGTTACATGTTGCCAGCTTCGATTCTTATTTAAGATCCAGGAAAAGTGTACGATGTTTTATAAGTCATATGATTCTCAAACATCCTCTCTTATGCTTTTTCTCTTAATACATGTATCATCATCTGGGGAGCAATGAAGTCACCAAGGTACGTCGACTGGAGACGAGGACTGAAATGATGAAATGTCTCATTCTCCACATGTGGACACAGACCCTCTCTGGGCTTTTGAAAACTAACCTCTCATTACCAGACCTCCTTTCTGCAGAGGGACACTTCTACTTTGGACTGTTTCAGAGGAGTTGGCATTTGGTAATGTGTGTGGGGCAAGTATGGTTGTCGAAATGGTAGGAGGGTGCTTCTGGCATTTAGTGGGTGGGAGACAGGAATGCCAGATACCTTGCAATGCATGGTCAGTCATGAAAATCGAATATTGTTCCACCAACAATAATAACCCTGCAGCTGAGAACGACTGAGTTAAAGGATATGTTAAGCCCTTAGTTGAGAACCATTAAGTTAACCATTCATATGTTTCTTATTTTTATTTATTTATTTATTTTTGGTTGCATTGGGTCTTCATTGCTGCACGCAGGCTTTCTCTAGTTGTGGTGAGCGGGGGTTACTCTTCGCTGCGGTGTGTGGGCTTCTCACTGCGGTGGTTTCTGTTGCAGAGCACGGGCTCCAGGGTGCGCAGGCTTCAGTAGTTGTGGCACGTGGGCTCAGCCGTTGTGACTCGTGGGCTCCACAGCACAGGCTCAGCAGCTGTGGCACATGGGCCCAGTTGCTCCGCAGCATGTGGGATCTTCCCGGACCAGGGAGCAAACCCGTGTCCCCTGCATTGGTAGGCGGATACTTAACCATTGTGCCACCAGGGAAGTCCCAACGATTCCTATGTTTAAGTCTTCTTTTTTTTAGGTGAGATGCGAACAAATCATAAAAATCCAAAAGGAAGCTCCTGCCTCAGTTTAAAGACCTTTGATTTAAAGAAATTAATATTACTTTTCTTCTATGTGCTAAATATGGGCTTATATCACATTCACTGGAAACAGGAGACTCCTAAAAGAACCAACAGAGAAAGCATTTAGCATGCCCTCTTGCTTGTGAATATAAGACAGAATAGCAGAATAAAACGGCCCTTCCTTTGAAATGCATTTAATTTAATTAAACACCAGATTAAAGGTAAGACAGTCTCATCCTTATTACAAAATAACCTGCAGAGTGAAAACTGAAACATGCACAATTTCATTAACCTTCCATTCATAAAGCAAAATGTAAGGAGAATGCCATTTTAACATCCAGCTGAACAAGGCTATTTCCATGCCTTAAGTGTGCTTTGTGCATTAGCATTATTTGTCAGTGTGCCTACAGGGAATGGTGTGGAGGAAAAAATCCCAGTGCAACAAAGCATTTAGAAATATGTATCCTCTTAATCATCTATTTTTTGAATGAAGATATTTCCTTTTCATACAGTGTTTTGTTTGCATTGTTAAACATTCTTTTTATTGAAGTATAGTTAATATACAATATTATGTTAGTTTCAGGTATACAACATAGCGATCTGACAATCAAATACATTATGAAATGATCATCACAACAAGTCTGGTAACCATCTGACACCATATAAAATTACTACAGTGTGATTGACTGTATCCCTTATTACTTGGTTAAATATTCTTAGCAGCATATGAAAAAGCATGTCAGTTGTGGCTTAGTGATATTTATCAAATTTGGGGTCTCTGTTAAATCTTGACCCAGGGTGTGCAGAATCATAGAACTTTACAACCTCAGCATTTCAAAAACTCAAGAGATCATTGAGTCCAGTTCCCTATTTTGCAGATGAGAAAACTGAGGCTCAGGGAGATGAGGGACAGTGGAGGTGATGGTTCTCTGCAGGGCCAGGGAGAAACAAGAGTGGATCTGGGTAGGTTTGCTTTGTGAGCTCTCAGCATCTTCCAGTTACAGACTGTCTTTAGTGAACCTCTAATTATTTTCTGAATAGATAACGGCACTTCAAAACCTTGCTCATTTTACATCCTTTTTTAGCTGTTAGTACCAATACAATGAGCTCATGACCAAAAAGGAGAAAGAGAAATTGGGGCAAAACCAAACAACCACAATTTATAAAACTGTGAAACATAACCACCTAACATTTGAAACACACGTCATATTTCATTAAAATGTTGTGCTGCATTCAACTTCAGTCACTGCAGAAAGATGTAACATCATTTACCTTCTCTGGCTCTAACGGGTTGGCACCAGGCAAGCAAGTCCTTTGGCACCCATCTCTTCCCCCCCGCCCCCACATGTCATTTGCAGACGAATTGTATACCTAACATTTGCTTTGTGCAAGTGAATTTTAAATCCAGGAAACAATACAGTATATTTTAGTATATTATAACAATAAGGTTCAAGTTTAATGAGATTTGGATCTAATGTAGCAATTTGGAAGTCTCTTCAAGCTTATTAAAATGAGATTCTACTCAAGTTTACAAGCAGGTACAATAACACTTGGGATATGACTATATCTTGCATTTGAGAGGCTTTTTTAAAGTACGTGTAAAGCATATTGCTTGTGTAATATTCTCTTTTTCTTTCCAGATTTTTATTTTATGACCACTGACACCGGAATAAATGTCCTTCTTTGACAGGTACTGGTGTAGCATTTTGGTAATTAGCTTAAAATACAGCTGACTTGTCCTCCTGCTGCTTTCCCCCAAGGCGACCAATATCTGGAAGTTTGTTTTAAAGCCATTTAACAAGCAGGAAGAGCCATACCTGTTGCATCTGATTTCCTCCCCATTAAATCAGGATGAATAATTTAATAAGAACTGCTCATGCATAGACACTCCAGTGATTGGTTGAAAGATAAGACTACCAGGCTGCTGGCATTTTTGCTATTTCTGGCTGGTCTTGTCCAGAAGCTTGTTTTTCTTCCCCAGCGGCAGTAAGCCAAATGACCCTGTGACCTCAGACTTTTACCTACGCCCTTAGTGCACTAGGACCTTTCCCCTATGACAAAGGCCATTGTTCCTTTCGCAACCATGGCAGACGCTTTTGGTTGGCTATGTAACTGACTTTCACAGCCCCTATCTTGCTATGGGTTGAAGTAGGCAGATACTTGTATTCCCAGCCTCCCTTGCAGCCATGGTGGTCATGTGACCCAGGTGTAAACCATGGAGCATAAGGTAAGGTTGCTGAGGGGATTCTGGAAAATCTCTTCTTCCCTAATTGGGAGCTAGTTTGACACTGTAAGGTCTCTGGAGACAAACTGTCAGAGGGTGAGTCCCAGCTCTACCACTTCTTATCTGTGTGACCCTGATAAAGTTAATTGTACTCTCTTTGGTTTCTCAGAATCGCAGACTCTGACTCAGAACCCTTGAGTTCTGAAGATGCTGACACAAACCTGGAAAGCTTAGCTCAAGGTTTTCTTAAGTAAACAATAGACATTCTCATAGTGGATTTTCTGTTACTATCTACTGAACAATTCCATCTAATACTGTCACTACTTAATCCAGGGTTTAAGCCCTACCATCTCTGCCTCCAGCTGTTCTTCTGGCTTTGTTCACCATGTACTGCTTCCTCCTCTGGTGGAAATCTTTTAGGAGAGTCCCTCCTGACAGTCTGAGACTGACTTTCTTGAATCCTCTCTGGGAGCTCTCTTAAATTGACTGTGGGCTTGATAACAGCCTCCTGTGAGGGAATTAGGGTTTAATTGGGGAGGGGGAGTTATTAACCCATTACTCTACTTCATCTGAGCAAGATGGAGCTGTAAAATACACAGGCCCTCCTGCCTCCTGCAGGGCTGGCCACTGCATGCAAACATCTCAATAAGTCGCAGGGGTCCCAATCTGGCAACTCACAGGCTGTGTCTGAGGTGGCCTAGGGGTCTCTGCAATCTTTAGGCACCATGGCATGTAGGCTCTGATGGGAATTCAAGACCACCACATGTGTGGACATGGAGGGGAGAACTGAGCGGCCTCTGAATATCACATGGTGCTTCTTTGCCAAGATCACTATAAAGCTGCCCCACCTCTTCTCCCTCAGTGCGGTTATGTTTCTTCTGGCAAAGTTTGTTCTCCACGCTTCCTTGTTTTCCAGACCACTCCTGGGAAGACTATTATGAAAAACATTGAAGGCAATGATATTGTAGAATGACAGAGGAAGGAAGAAATACAGAAGTAGAAGCTCTGGGACTCACTCTTCTCTAGCTAATCAGTTTCTTGCTGGGTGCCTTATATCTCTGTTTCTATATCCAACTTTGATGATAAGCCCCTAAGGATTTCTTTCAGTCTGTACATCGCTGAAAGTACTGCAAAATCACAGTAAAAGCAAGGATAATGAAAAGTGGGTCACTTTGTAGCCCACCTGCGTTCTGGGATTAAATCCAGCTCAGGTCAGGAACAAGCCGTAAGACTCAGTTTCTGTCACTTATCATGGGGCCTCAGTGAAATTATTTTCAATATTTCCAGTGCATTTATAGATGATTTTTCTATCACATAAAAGTCAGAATGAGAAGGAAGTTTCTCTGGGGAAATTTAGAAGAAAAGCACATTCATCTATTGCTGGAATCTGTTTTCATTTTTTAAGCATATGGGGGTATTTGTTTTTTAGCTAAATCCACGAGGTGTTATGTGTAAGGATCAACACATTGCCATAGGCTACATTCTTAGAAGATACTGGACCCTCCAGAAGCCAACATAAATGGTTTAGGTTGTTAAGGTACGAGTTGATGAATTGCCCCAGTGCTTCAGCACCCTGTGTCCTGCTAACTCCCAGGATGTGCTTACTTGAGGGAATAGTTTGACGCAATGTACACATAACAGACGCACTGCCATGCACATCTTGGGATGACCCAGAGTTGGACAGGGACCTGGGTTTGTAGAACTGCCAGACATAGAGGAAGCTCCTTCATGGCTATTCCACTCCACACTGTCAGACTTGCCTAAGCCCCCTCTCCAGCTAAACAAGCCATTCCCCCGCCCCCCAGTGCTTCCTGAGTCCTTAATCCTTTTACTGAGAAGCCAGAAAAAGAGGTCAGTGCAGATGGGTGTTGAAAAGAAAAACCCTGGGTCTCTTTTAAACAAGAAAAGCAGAGCATTTCTGAATTCTGGCTCCAACACAGAAAAACCCTGTCTCTAAGTCCCTGCTCATGATGACTGCCTGCGGACTTGCTGGAAAATATTCTTGCTGATATTAATTGCCGTGATCATGTATCCCGGGGAAGCACTTTGAAAGTACTCAGAGCCAGTTTTTTGGAAGCAAGAAGGCCAAGCAGTCTACTATGCATTGAGTTTAATGAGAGGAAAAAAAAATCTATATATCTATCTGAAGACTTTAAGATCTATAGTCCTAGGTGTGTGCCTAGCACTGTGCCAAGCCCCCTAGGAATGCAGAAGATTCAGAAGACAGGTTTGTTATGTTCCAAGAACTTAGACACAGGAAGTGAGACACAATCATCCCATAGTTAAACAACTGATAGTTAAACAGTTAAGTGCTCAACTGTGCGGTAATAAGTAGAGCTGTGCCAGGTGGTCATGGGAAAGCCCTGCGCCTGAAGCTTTACAGCTTTCCTGTACCTTTACAGGAACACTTTGTGGAAAAGCCACCCACCCAGTGGCTGGTGCCATGTCAGGAAGATGAAGTTAGAAAGGATTGAGATGGGGCAACTTGTTTTTATCCACAAAGGGTATCTGTGTGGGTCAGGAATGCAATCAGACAACTTATGTTGGTCTGACTCAAACTTTGTACTTAGTTCAAGGTCTGATTTATAGCTTCAAACACATTTACCTATAAACACAAAGACACTGCAAAATGACTTGAGTCTTTAAAGAGTTGAGAGCTGGTTTTACTATGGCATGTGGCGACGTAAGAAATGTTTGATGGCTCTTTCTTACTACAAAGATGACAAGTCAGGACTTTAAGTTTCCAGGAAACGCACATTCACGGCTTTAGTCACCTCCTTGCTAGAAAGACAATAGGAGGAGGAACTGAATTCATTCCATCCACGTGTATCACTTTGCCTTGATTCCCAAAGTAATGAATGAGTTTTTAAGCAGCAGTTGCTGAATTCTTTGCTTTGTCCTGACTTGCAGACTATTTAAGAAGGAAAGCAAGCCAGGGAAGTATTTAGGGGGAAGAGTGCCTGCAATTTACTTTAAAATGCACCAAAAACTAAAATGGATTATTGGGTTGGATAGAGAGATGGATAGATATGTAGACATGTCATAAGGCAAGTATAGTGAAATATTAATGGAAGAAATCTAGGTGGTAGGTATAAGCACGTTCATGTAAAATTTTTTTAACTTTCAACTTTATTATTAAACAGTTTATAATAATATTGTGGTAAAAAACTGAGTCAAGGTTTTGCTTTGCTTTTTTAATTTTCTTGCCCTTTCTTCTAATAGTTAAAGATCATTATCTGAAAGGACACAGAAAGAAAATAGCCTGGACTAAGTCCTAGACATAATGAAAAGTAAGAATTGTATATGTGATTTTTTTAAGGAACCCTCAAATCTATCTATAGCAGCCAAGTATTGATGCCAGAAATTCTACCATTACAAACATGGTCTTCTGAGTTTAGGGATTGTTCTATATAAACCTCCTGAGGTGCTAGGAGGACTACCAGATTAAACTCTATTAGTTATTAACATTCAACTGCAAATCTTTTTTTTTTTTTTTGGCGGTACGTGGGCCTCTCACTGTTGTGGCCTCTCCCGTTGCGGAGCACAGGCTCCGGACGTGCAGGCTCAGCAGCCATGGCTCACGGGCCCAGCCGCTCCGCGGCATGTGGGATCCTCCCGGACCGGGGCACGAACCCATGTCCCCTGCATCGGCAGGCGGACTCGCAACCACTGCGCCACCAGGGAAGCCCCTCAACTGCAAATCTTAAGTGACCACTTCCAAATAATATGTAGCTAAAAATGTTGGGATAAGGGAGAGAGAAAAGAAAACATAAGCACTGAAGGTTTTAGGACATGAGTGCAAGATGCTGAAAATATATCGGCAGAGGCATTAAAGATCAATTTCACCTTCTTAGAAGGTTACCCTGGGCCAACCCAAATCTGATACTAGTGTTTGCTGCTCTTGAATTCTATATAAAAATATCCTGAAACTCCAATGGAAGTACCCCATGGCAATTTAAAAAGGCTTATAAACTGCCCTTCTATAGCTGTTGCTACCTGACACCAAGGACTCAAGTCTAAATCTCAGCCACACTGGGGACACTTGGTACAGTGGACTGTTCATCTATGGTTGGGCTTAAATTTTGACTTATCTTTCCTCCATGGAGGAGGATGATTTCTTTTGTATATTTATCTATTTTTCTATCATCAGATACATTTTCTTAGCCTGGTTTCTTTAGAAAGCAGAGCCTGAGGCAAGGGTTCATGTGCTACTATATTGTTAGGGAGGGTACACCAAGGATCAGGAGTGAAGGACAAGGGAAGTAAGGCAGAAGAGGAGATAGAACCCATACAAGGAAGTACACAGTATACAAGTACACAGACCAGCTGTGTACTGAGCTGACGACCACTGAGCACAACTGATTGTTTGATATCACAGGACCATCTTCCATGGAGCCATGTAAACAATGTCTCAGCAAAGTACCTCTAGGGAAGAGTAGGGGAAGAATTTATCCCCTGCTCTCACAGTCCATTGGTCAAAAGTTTCACTCCATAGAGTTAATTCTCCTGCACACCCAGGTGTACAAGTGTGAGGGTTGCTGTGAATGTCTATGTCTATGTCTTGGTATCAAAGAAGTCCCAGAGTAACAGGCAAATGGTGAACAGCATGCACGTGAGGCAAAGCGTGGTCAGGTTGTGCCTTTGTGACACTGCTTGACAACTGGAACTGAGAGATCTAAAGTGGTGGATAAGAACGGTCTAGTACAGCCCACCCCTGTACCAAGCAGCCTACTGTGCCCTCTGTCATCTGGCTCACTTAGTTTACTCTGGAACCTCTGTTTTCCTAAGAGCAAGATGCTCTCACTTTTTTTCCCTGAAGGGGAGGTTTAAATCTAATCAGTCACAGCATTTCCCTCAAGGTGGTGGCAGCTGAAATTTTCAAAAAGCTCTAAAGCAAGAGGGTTAATGATATGAGATGTAGTACTACAGTTGCAGCTGGTCCTAAGGCTATAATTGACATTCACCATCCCCCTCTTCCACCTCCCGTTTTAGATTTCTATCACATTGGCCAGCACTTTGCCACTGATCTGCATTGCTTGCCTAGTAGCATAATCAAGATCTACACTCCCAAGGGATCTGAGGTTTTTATTGCTTTGCCCTTGGGCTGTGATTGCTGTCATTACCCATTTTCTATCGATGCAACAAAATACATCTTCATGAATCCTGTGGGTTTCAGAAGTACTCTTCCCTGTTCACACTGCGCAGAACAACCACAGCTCCTCTTCCTTTGCTTGCTGATCCACCAGCATAAGGAGCCCAAAGTGAGCCAGTTGTAGTTGCCGTTCAAGTTCAAGGGAAACCTCTGAATACCAGGGCCTCTAAACTTGGACAATTCTGTTTGTGGGAACGTAAAATAGATTCACTAAGAAGGTTTCTGGAACTGATAAGATAGGCCATGCCTCCTTCCCAGACCCATGTGTTCTAACTACTGGGAACATAACACCATATATTGGCTACTGGTGCAACACATATATTATACGCCCAGAGGAAAGAGCTCCAACTTTGCAGGGTGTTTTCTCCAAGGTGACAACTTAGCTGAGACTTTACTAGCCTATTCCACCATTCTATGAGACTGGCTGCCTCTGGATGACAGGGTACATGGTAGACCCTGTAGTTAGGTGCCTATTGTCACACCTCTTTTGCTGTTGCTGTAAAATGGGTCTCTTGGTCTTATGCAATGTTGTAAGGGCTACTACATCAATATATCAGGCATTCTGAAAGGCCTCAGATGGTTATATCGGTGGAGGCACTACGGGAAGGGAAAACAAACCCATATGCAGAGTAGGTATCAGCCCTGAAGTGCTGCCCATCAGGGTAGAAGGGACCAATATGATTGCCCTGCCATGACGTAGCCAGCTGCCTCACTGAAGAATGGTGTCATAGCAAGGAATCAACACTGGTCTCTGCTTCTGCCAAGAAGCCTTGAGCAGCCTTGGTAAGGGGGAGCCCATACTTTGGGCCCATGCACAGGCTCCTTGCTACCTTGGCCACACTGTTTACAGGATCACTGCTCAAGCACTGGGTAGCTGACGAGAGACACTGGCTTATATCCACAGGATAAATCAATGGTCCTCCTGGTTATTGAAATCCTCCTCTGTGGTGGATACTCTTTGGTGATCATTAATATGAGACACAAAGATCTGCACACTTTGTGCCCAGTCACATAGGCCAAGCTATGTGTCTCTTCTCCACACCTCCTTGCTCCATCTGAAGGGACCATCCTCCAAGAACGTGCATAAACTGCACCTCAAAGATTGTATGTTGTGCAGGGATGGGAGAGAAAGACGGAAGAATTTCTCCACCGTTGGTGGAGAACTCCCATTTCCCACTGGTCAAAGGTATGACCCATGGGATTGCTAACTCTCTTGCACTTCTAGGTTGTTGCTCATGCATGGGCACCTGGGGGGTGGGGGTCCCACACCTTTGTGTCAATAGGGAAGCACCAGGAAGGTGAACAGCTTACAGTGCAGTCATGAGGGTAGACAGTGTCAGGTGGCAGCTGTGTGAAGCCCACTGGAGTCCATGCAGAGCTGGCTACTTCTGAAGCAGCTGGAACAAGCAGGTGAGGCTGAGAATAACTGAAGTAGAACATGACGTGTTTGATACACCCCTCAAAAAAGCACATTTCCAAAGAAGTGTGACCCAACTGTTTCCAGGCTATAGGAATCAATGAACCAATTTTGTCCTTAATATGGAATTTTACTGGCTTGTGTAGGACTCCATCTGCATTATTCCCTCTCCACAGCCCCTCACCCTGTAGGTGTTCTTGGGAATCTGGGGAATGTCTCAGATGTGTTTGAGACTCCATCGGGCAGTGCTCACTGTGACGACCACACCTCTGTTTGCATCCCGTCCCACCTTTGGCAGCCACGGCCGCTGCAGGCTAACAGCCCTGCCAACGCCGATGCTCTGCTTGGGGGGCACAGCATTGCCAAGCGCCCTGGCCACACAGAAAGGAGATGGTGTTCTTCCTTGTGTTAAGTTCTGTTGGGGGAGAGGCCTCACGCTGCAGTGGAGTTGTCTGGGCTCTGTGGTGTTACACTTCGGTGACACTGCTTTTCCAGTTTTATTTATTCTTCTCTCTAGGGCTAGCATACAACACTGAGATAATTGGGCCAGGGTGGCTTCAAATAATGGCCTCTGTGCTCAACCAAGACTCATTACTCTTCGATCCTTAAGTTCTCTTGCTAAGTCCAGCTTCCTGTGCCAGAATTTTTCTTCCCCTAAGAGGTTTTCTCCCAGGGACGGTACAGCTCTTGCACTTTAGTATTTGATACATCTTTCTCTTCCAAATCCCTTTCCTGCAGTTTGCTAAAGGACTCAGTTCAAATTCTTTGCCTAGGAGGTTCCTGAAGATTCTTGTAAACCAGGACTACTGAGGGCTGGGAGATACTATTTGCCCAATTCCTCTCACTAGTCATATCTGACCCTTAGCTCTTGCCCATCCCTTAGGGCTCCCTAATCCTTAGGAAAGGAGAACAGAGCAAACATCTCCTACACACACACACTATCAGGTTAGTGATTTAAAGGTTTAAGTTGGAAGCCGTTAAAGAAAAACTCCTATTAAATATTTACAAAGCTTGTACCTGCATAGCATCCTCTGCCACCATGCTCCCTTTGCCGACCACTTCCTTGTTGGTTTTTGGTACCCCTTGAGTTAAAATATTTGAGCTCTTCTGCAATACACAGAGACCACGAAGCCTGATAAAAGCCTCAGGGAAGCAGAGCAGTGTTTACAGGAAAACATGCAGTGGACACCCTCCATGCCATGGCTCCAGTCATCACCCACTATCGCCACCTGTCAGGAGCTGGAACTCTGGATGAGCCCAGATCAAGGGAAAGTCCATCATCCCCTGTAAAGTTATCAGGATCCCAGATCCTGTCTTCTCAGACTTTGGGTGGGAACTTCCCCTTTACGTTTCCATCGTTCCTTGGACAAAGGAAGTCCAAAGGACTTTGTCCAAAGGACAAAGGCTGGCATTGTATGCCAGCCACGATTCAAGTTAGTCAATTCAAACCTGGCTGACACAGTATTGATGCTGCAGGTAGGCACACCCTGGATTAGCTGTCTTCAGCTGAAATACTCATGCAAATAATCACTTCAAAATGTGTGGGCAGGGCAGGTCCTGAGACATATTCCAAGATGCTGCTAATGTTTTACTGGGCTGTCACTTTGTGGTGGCTTCTTAAGTGCAGGAATCTTGGTGTCATCTTCCTTTGGACAGCATCAGGCACACAGTTGGTGTTAAAAATGCTTATTAAGTAACTGGATGAAAGAATTAAACGTAGAAATAATTACTTGAAATAATGCCATGAGCTGGGGAGCTGTACTTTTTTTGATGATAGAGCAATTTTCATTATAAGAAACTTTGAAAGAGAATCAATATATAACCCATTTGAATGTTTGTCTAGACATTGATAAACATGGACTAACGCAGCATCAGAATTCCAATGTGCAAGAATATATAAAGAGTAGAGCTCTGTCTTATTTGCTATTTCACATGTACATACTTGTGCTTTAATAAGTTAGAACGTTAGGGCTGGAAGAGACCCATCAAATTTAAAAGCTGAAGTCTGAAGAAATGAAGTGACTTGCCCAAGGTCACACATTAGTTAGTAGCAGATTCTGGACTAGGACCCAGATGTCCTAACTCCCATTAGACATTTTCCCCCTCTATTCCCTGCTCAGTTATCATGCCCTCTCCTTAGCTGTACTTTTGTCACCGTGTCACATGAACAATTCCCCATTTAATTTTGAAGTCCCCTGTTCCAGAGGTGAGCCAGTCCCTCTCTTCGAAAAAGGCTGCTGAAAGCAGTAATTATACCACCAGATTTTAGTCATTCTCTTTCTTAATGACATCTCTGATTAATTGGTGGAAACACTGCTGTCTGAAATATCTCCAAGTCAGCAGCACCTCCTCATTTCACTAGCTATGCTAATTTGAGGGAGAGAATATTGTAGAAACAATTTGGTTAGAAATGCCATGATTTTCTCTTCTTTGCTTCTTACCCGCTTGTCTCTCTATCTCTCTGTGTCTCTGTCTCTGTCTTTCTCTGTCTTTCTCTCACACACACACACATGCACGCATGCACATACACACAGATTATTTCCTGTACCCAAAGGACTGCAAAAGAGCCTGAGAAGTTATCTAGTTTGTTCACCTTAGACATGATCACACCTGTACATCCCAGATGTAAGCAAATCTGACTGTTTATACAGAGGACTCCTCCCTGGGGAATGCCCTTCAGTAATTCTTGCTAAGTGTGAACCCTGTAGGAGTACACACCACACACAGGCACACTGTGGGCAGCACAGGAGACCAGAGGACCCCCACTGCCCTTGGAGGCCCATAAAAGGCAGTGCAGATGGAGAAGGGTACAAAGTTACCCACAGCTCCATTTCCTATATGCATGATACTGGGCTCTTTATTAAGGACCTTTTCCTGGGACACATGCTCCAATAGTCACTCCCTTCTAAATGGACACACCTGAGGTGTGGCAGAGATCTTGTACCTGGTGCAAGATTCTCTGGATTTAGCATACCACCTCCTCAGCAGGAAGTCCTTCCTAACCTAACCCTCATTGCAAAGGCCATTCCTATCACTTCTCGTTGACCACTGCAAAGATATAGAACAGCAAGTGACCCCCTCTGTGTCACTGTTGACTCTTAGTTCTCTCCAGGCTTAATCACCATCCCATGAGAGGCACATCTAGCCTCTTACTGGATGCTGGCAGATTGCTGTGAAATCCATCAAACAGATTTTTACTGACAGTGTCCTATGTTCTGAGCTCTTAGTATACAAACCCTGAAAATGAAACTTCTGATAAAGTGAGAAAGATGATATTATTAATGATAACGGTGATAATGATTAGTATATGCCAGGTCCTTTACTAACTTACTACATCTTCCCTATGAAGTGTTATTACCTCTAATTTTTATGCATGAGGAAGCCAAGCATCAGGTAGGTTAAGTAACTTGCCCAACGTCACACAGCTAATCGGTGAAAGAGCCAAACAGCCTTTCTCCAAAGTCTGTGGTGCAACCACTGTGAAAATGTAGACAATTTCAGTAGAAGGTAACAAGAACTATAAAGGAGTTTGTATACGATACCTGGGGAGCACAGAGGAGTCACCTAACTTGGGCTGAGGAATTACAGAAGACTTCCTGGAGGAGATGGTTTCTGAGCAGCCTCTGACCCCCAATTCCTAGTCCAGAGGCAGGGTCACTAATGCAGTCACAAAGGGTGGTCACCTCCTTCACCTCTATGGAGGCCTGTCCAGCCTCCAGTCCCTTTTCCTCCTCCATATCTTGGCTGGATGTGATTGGTCCAAACTGTTGTTCCTAGTCCTACACTCTTATTCAGAGGGAGTTTATCCTTCTTATGCTTCTGCACCTCCCCCCAGCTCCAACTCTGTTGCTCAATGCCTTACAGTCTAAAGCAAGTAAGAGAATTGGATGCTGCCTCCCTTTCACCATTAAGTGAACCCTGGTGGCAGGCGAGGAGAATTAATGCATTGAATCCGAATATATCTGGGATGGAGTGACTCCATAACAAACTCATTGTGTCATACTTGAACAATATAAGGATTCTTTCCTTCTCTCCGAGATCCCACAGCTGCAACATTTCTGTGCTGCTTTGCAGACTCTTATCAGGGCTTTAATGAAGTATAGTTGGTTTGAAGTAAAGTCTGTCGGTTCTCATGAAAAGAATTATATTTTGTTCTTGCACTGCATATTCAGCTTTAAACCAGGACTCAGGGCTCATTACTCAGAAAACAGTAATCGATTTTTATCCCCAAATATTAATTGTGCTGCTGTATTTTCCCCTGGTAGGAGGATGAGCTCATTATCGAGAAGGGTTTGCCCATAGGAAACAATTGGTTACAATGATCTAGAAACCAGTTGCTCAAAGGGTTTGAAAGGGCCAGACACTGCTATGCTGAAGGGGGCTTTGGCTGGGAAAAAGGAAACTAATTACCACACATAATCCTAGTGACATTCCAAGGAAAACCAGTATGGCCATTGGGATGTTTGCAACATTTGTAAAAGGCTCTGGTTGCACTTTTTTTGTAGCAATAATCACTGATTATGAACACAGAGCTGGGGAATAACACAAGGGCTTTTTAGTCCATCTTCTAATCTTCGATTAAGCCTATGTGTCAGATGAGCAAGACTATCTCTCAGTTTAAAGATTGCCGAGAGCTTTAATCTCAGGGATGGGGCACATAGTAGCTGCTCAGTAAATATCTGTTGAATGAATAAACAAATCTGAATGCCTGTTCTGGCTTTCCTGGACCTCACAGGAGTGATTTTCAGCCAAGCTTCCTATTGTAGATTCCAGAAGCAATCTAGTTTTTCCAATCATGACTCTGGAAGGTACAGTAAGCATGTTTTAGAAGGGGAAAGGAAGAAGGGAAGAAGGGAAGAAAGGGAGGAAAAGAAAGAAAGAAAGAAAAGAGAGAAAGAAGGAAAGAAAAAAAGAAAGAAGAAAGAAAGAAAGAAGAAAGAAAGAGAAAGAAAGAAAAGCTCGCTTGCTCTCAGGAGGAGAGACAAAGGGTAAAAAAAAAAAGGAGGACGTAGGGAAGCAGGAAGGACAGTGGAGCATATAGGAGGAAGGAAGTGCAGTGAAGTAGCCAGACTGGAGGGAAGAGGAGGAAGGCTTGGGAGTTGGCACCTAGTAAAGCAGTTAATGGCCTAATAGCAGCTTCTGAGAGCTCTGAGTTAATGGAAAACAAGTGATATGACCTGGTAGTCTCCATAAATGGGAGGCAGAAATAGCCCCCTGGGAAGAGTCTGTGTCTGTGGTGGTATAACGGACTGAATAAAACATTTAAGATAGCAAGAAAGAAAGAGGGAGGGAGGAAAAAAACTCTCCCAGTTAAGAAATCTATAGTTTTCCTGAAACTGTAAGTTCACTTTCACAGTGATGAGAAAGGCTCTCATTTCCAAAAAGGGAGAGACCCTAAAATTGCCAGGCCCACAGGTTAGAGTGCTGTTTGTGAGGAAAGGAAGCCTGCTTATGCCAGAAAGCAGACTTAACTTGTTCAGATAGTTCAGATATGAACTCTTTCCCTGTGGGAAATCTGGCCCACTTCGTTGCCTTTTTTTCAGCAGTGAAAGCGCAGAGTCCTAACCACTGGGCCGTCAGGAAGTCCCTTCATCGTTTTCTATATTGGCCAAGGCCAAGATTATGGTTTTACTTGCCCTGCTCAGCAACTTAAAATACTCATTAACAGCAAGTTCTTCATTATGTCTAACCTGTATCTCTCTTGCTTTAATACAAGTTTCCTTTTCCCTCTCTCTGCAGCTTCAGTGGAGGAGACTAATTAGCACCCATCTTCTGTGCAGTACATTCCTTGATACTCTTTACTCTTAGGTTATTCATTAGCCAGCTCCACCCCCTCCTCTCCAGGAAGGCTTTGAACAATAACTAAATAGACAATGAGACCTGCTTCTGCTGCCTTTTCCTAACACATCCTCGTGCGCAGCATCATGAACCAGGCACAGGGAAGAGAATCACAATAAAACAATTTCAGATTGGGAATTAACTGCATATTTCTTTAACGTTTAGCCTAGATTATCACCCCAAAACTGACCACATACTCTTCCAAACAGTTTTATAAGACTCATATAGGGCACGAATTATCACCTCCACATGAGGGAAGAAACCGGAATGTGCCGTTCCCCAGCAAGTTATCAGCACAGCCAGGAAAAACCTCCAGTGTCTGAACTTGAACTTTCTTGCCCTGCCCACAGTCCAAAGTATCCTTCATGTCTTCAAGGTAAAAGTCCAGAAAAATCTCAAGGAATTTCCGAGAACCACAGCCACGAAGGGGAGCTTGTTGTTGGTCCCCCTGCGGTTCTAACACTTCCCTGGACTTCCTGATTCATCCTCCCACACCAGGTGTCTCACCGTGAAATTCTCTTTCTCCACCTCAAAAAAAACAAGCCTTGCAGGAAATTCTCTGGCCATTTAATTGCTTCACAAAGACAACTTTCTCAAAATTTTCCATTAGCCATCAGTTGCTCTTTAATTTAGAGTGAAGAGAAAGGTCATCATCTTTCTTGCTACTTAAACTAGAGCATGACTCAGAAGAACAAACAGAGAAGAGACGGCACAAATCCCCACATTATTTTTTAATACCCCATGTGGTATTGCAGGCTCCACTCAATAAGATCTAGGACTAAAGTAAGTCTATCTTTCCTTACGTAACTGTTTACCTTTGCAAAGACTCACAGGATTCTTTCATACAGGACAGACACTCACTCAGCAGGCAAGACTGGCATCCCCTGGGGTCAGGGAAACAGACGGCCAACCCCAAGTCAGAACAGAAGGTTGCAGCTCAGAGTGTGGGCTGACCCCATACTCAGAGAAGGCGGTGGGGACCAAGGGGAGAGGAAAAGGCCCCATTCCCAGCCAACATGCCCTCCCAGCTCAACAGCATCTGTGGAATTCCATCATTAGAGATTCCTTGCCCTTGTCTCCTGGGAGAAGACAACAAACCACACACTGAATCATTAACAAGCCGGTGGGGATTTGTTCATCATATGACTCCCTCTGGAAGCGGGGCTGGGGGCAGCGGGAGCTCTTCCATTCACAGTGCTGCCCAAGCCCCGTCTAAGAGGGTGCGAGCTGGAGCGGGCAGCCCAGTCTTCTCTCCTTGGTCCAGCCAGTGGGTTTTTTTAATTCGTTTTAATTGAAGTATAGGTGATTTACAATGTTGTGTTAGTTTCAGGTGTACAGCAAAGTGATTCAGTTATACATATATTCTTTTTCATACTGAGTAGAGTTT
The DNA here is from genome assembly GCF_963455315.2 of Globicephala melas. Classification (NCBI taxonomy): domain Eukaryota; kingdom Metazoa; phylum Chordata; class Mammalia; order Artiodactyla; family Delphinidae; genus Globicephala; species Globicephala melas. Next base: position 111,300,729 of record NC_083315.2, on the reverse strand, counting down.
CCTGTGCTATACAGTAGGTCCTTGTTAGTTATCTATTTTACATATGTAGTGTGCATATATTAATCCCAAACTCCTAATTTATCCCTCCCTCCTTCCCCCCTTGGTAACCATAACTTTTTTTTTTTTCCTATGTCTGTAGATCTATTTCTGTTTTGTATACAAGTTCATTTGTATCCTTTTTTTTTTTTTTAGATTCTACATATAAGCAATATCATATATTTGCCAGTGGTTTTTAAGACTCCATAACTTGTTTTGACTCACTGGCCTGCTGGGCTGGCACACCTCTTGCACACACACTTAGAACAGTGCTGCTCTCAGAACAGACCCCTCACAATCTTGATCTGCAGCTCTAGGTTTTCAGCCTAGAGTTTTCCTGGGTATAATGTCAAATTAGGTGAGTAGAATCTCTTTGGTTACCTTGGAAATTCTCTCTGAAAGTAAACGCTTGGTTTCAAAAGGGAAAAAGGAAAGTTGATACCTGCCCAGCTACCTTTTGGGTGAGGGTTGGTAGAGCTACCTTTGCAGTGTTAAGTGTTACCAGCCCCCTACCCACTCTGTCCTGAAGAGGCTGCATGGGCTGGGAGCCTCCTTTATACCTCCAATTCCTGATAATACAGTGTCCCATTGGCAACTTCCAAAACACAGGGTATGAACTCTCTCTTCTCGGTTTTAAGGCTGGAATTTCAGAAGTGATTTCAAGTTTGATTGCCCGGTTCTCATTTTCTGTGGATTTTGGCAAGTCAGCTATTCATGACACCATTTTCATCTGCTAGCCCCACCCTTGGTGGGACGCATTTCAAACTGAAATAATCCCATCCTGAGCCATGAGATCTCTCGCTTCATTTAAAAAAGTGAGAGAGCCTAGCACTCAGCTGCAGACAGATCTCTAGGTTAAAGAACAGCCATTTTTCGTCAGCTTTAGCAGATATTGTGATTTCCTTGGGACGTTTACCACATGCAAATGTAGTCTCTCTCTCTTGGTGGAATGTCTCCCAGATTTTGCTGGGTGGATCAAGTGGCATTGCCAACTAGAGAGGAGAAAAGTAATGGAATGAGGAACACAGTCATGATTCCTTTCTTCTGCAACCAAGGTTTTTCAAGGAATTGGTCAATTATTCTTCTGGCCTTGGTATGTCTCAAACAGTTGTATTCACATTCTTGTTTTGGGGCAACCTCTTACAATCTCAATTGCCATGGGCAGTTCAGGCAAAATCTCACTTGTGTCTGAATCTAGATGAATTCAGGAACAGGCTAGAATTTTACCAGGATACTTACCTCCACATTGTTTTACTTTGGAGACCTGTATTTTTAGGTAGAACTGGAATCTCTCAATTCTCTCTCACGTGGATTACCTGTGCCAAAGTGACCATATTATGAAGTTGAGAAGGGATTAGATTTTACTTTACTTTCATCTCAGTTTCTATCCTATTTTAGGAAAGATGGAAATTACACATCTTCTTTTATGCCCATTATTTCCACTCCAAATGAAAAAGGAAGAAGTTAATGACCAAACATTTTTGATCATCTCTGTCTCAGAACATTTCTTACAGGTTTATCCAGAGAGGACAGAGGCTGTGTTGATTCTGTCTGTGAAAGACCGAGACAAGTGGGTTTAAATAATGCATAGCTTTTCAGTCTCTTAAGGAGGTGGCTATTTGGTTGTTTATCATACTTAAATGGCTGAGAATTGGCAGGAACTGACTTTCAGATGACACCAACATGAGAACATAGGACGGAAAGGAGGAGCAGGGGTGGTGGTGGCAGTGCGGAGGGATGACCTTTAAGCAGTTTCATCCCTCTCTCAGCATACGCAGCATTGCTACTCATTTCCACTATGCTCTATTTCTCAAACCAGAATTTACACCTTCCTCCTTCCGGGAAATAGGTAGCCATGTGCCTGGTACTGGTAGCCAAGGGATAAACAAATCCATCTTCCCAGAATACAAACGTTTTCCCCAAAGATTTTGGGGTTGGGACATGTAAAGCAACTTAACTAGTAATTTAAATAGTTTTATATTGAAAAAAAGCAATATATTGAGTATAATATTCTAATATAATTTTAACATGAAAGGAGAGAGTGAAACAAACTCTTCCAATGTCCGTGAGTAGTTTGCTCAATGCCAGGCTTCCAGGGAGTAGCATGTCTGTGCTCTGGCAAGTAGGATGCCTGAGCAGAAACGTTTGAGAAGCACAAGCTGCTGTATTTAACAAAACTACCTACCACATCCGTGTCCCGAGGCTGGCCAGCAGCTGGGTTCTTTTGGGCGGGGCTGACCCAGGCATGCTGCTGTATGGGCTGGTTGTGTGATGCCTGGCCCCAAATGAGCCATTCCACCCCTCTTGCTCTAAATAAATCCCGACCGTCTGCCCGTTGCTATTGCTTTTCACTTGATGGTAGTTATGAGGCCATTGGTAGAAAACAAGAATCTGCTCTTTCACCATCTGCATATTGGACAAGTCTTGCACTATTTAGCTTCTGGGGCCTGATAAGAAGGCAGCACAATCTGCCCATTGACTGCTGCCCTTCTTTCCAGCCCCAAGTACCAGAGTCTCCTGGCTTAGACTCTGATTTTGCATGTCTCTAGCTGTCCCCAGTTGGATGCTTTCAGTTGCACCTGCATGGCACTTGTAAGAGAAGAAAAAGGGCTCCCTTGAGCTAATTCAAACTCCTGGCCCTCACACTTGTTGCACTCTCATACGTCTCTAATTTGAGATCCCTCAAATTAGGGATCTCTAATTTGAGGACTAAACATGTTTAAAGAATGCTGTTTTCATGCGTCCACAATCCATTGTTTATTTTGACCCATATTCCTAGGAACATCCTGCATACTTCCCTTGTATTTTTTTTCCATAGAAGAAGGCAGGCGGTGATGACAGGGCTCTTTCTCCTGCTCCATCTTCACGATGGCTCTGAGGTCAGCTATGCCTGTGTCCAGGCCATCAGGGAGGGTTCATAATAATCTCCTCTGGATCTAGCATCTTTTATTTTTTTTAACTTATTTAAAAATATCTTTATTGGAGTATACTTGCTTTACAATGTTGTGTTAGTTTCTGCTGTACAACAAAGTGAATCAGCTGTTTGCATACATATATCCCCATAACTCCTCCCTCTTGAGCCACCTTCCCACCTTCTCTATCCCACCCCTCTAGGTTTTCACAAAGCACCGAGCTGATCTCCCTGTGCTATGCAGCAGCTTCTCACTAGCCATCCATTTTACATTTGGTGGTGTATATATGTCAGTGCTACTCTCTCACTTCGTCCCAGCTTCCCCTTTCTCCACTGTGTCCTCAAGTCCATTCTCTATGTTTGTGTCTTTTATCCTGCCCTGCCACAAGGTGCATCAGTACCATTTTTTTAGATTCCACATATGTGCATTAGCATCCGGTATTTGTTTCTCTCTTTCTGACTTACTTCACTCTGTATGACCGACACTAGGTCCATCCACCTCATTACAAATAGCTCAATTTCATTCCTTTTTACGGCTGAGTAATATTCCATTGTATATATGTGCCACATCTTCTTTATCCATTCATCTGTCAATGGACATTTAGGTTGCTTCCATGTCCCGGCTATTGTAAACAGTGCAGCAGTGAACATTGAGGTACATGACTCTTCTTGAATTATGGTTTTCTCAGGGTATATACCCAGTAGTGGGACCCCTGGGTCATATGGTAGTCCTATTTTTAGTTTTTTAATGAACATCTATACTGTTCTCCATAGTGGCTGTATCAACTTACATTCCCACCAACAGTGCAAGAGGGTTCCCTTTTCTCCACACCCTCTCCAGCATTTAAGGTTTGTAAATTTTTTGATGATGGCCATTCTGACTGGTGTGAGGTGTTACCTCATTGTAGTTTTGATTTTCATTTCACTAATAATTAGTGATGTTGAGCATCTTTTCATGTGTGTGTTGGCAATCTGTATGTCTACTTTAGAGAAATGTCTATTTAGGTCTTCCACCCATTATTGGATTGGGTTGTTTGATATTTGATATTGAGCTGCATGAGCTGCTTGTATATTTTGGAGATTAATCCTTTGTCAGTTGCTTCATTTACAAATATTTTCTCCCATTCTGAGAGTTGTCTTTTCCTCTTGTTTATGGTTTCCTTTGCTGTGCAAAAGCTTTGAAGTTTCATTAGGTCCCATTTGTTTATTTTTGTTTTTATTTCCATTTCTCTACGAGGTGGGTCAAAAAGGATCTTGCTGTGATTTATGTCATAGAGTGTTCTGCCTATGTTTTCCTCTAAGAGTTTTACAGTGTCTGGCCTTACATTTAGGTCTTTAATCCATTTTGAGTTTATTTTTGTGTATGGTGTTAGGGAGTGTTGTAATTTCATTCTTTTACATGTAGCTGTCCAGTTTTGGCTAAAACTTCCAAAACTCTGTTGAATAATAAGGGTGAGAGTAGGCAACCTTGTCTTGTTCCTGATCTTAGTGGAAATGGTTTTAGTTTTTCCATTGAGAACGATGTTGGCTGTGGGTTTGTCATATATGGTCTTTATTATGTTGAGGTTAGTTCCCTCTATGCCTACTTCTGGAGTGTTTTTATCATACATGGGTGTTGAATTTTGTCAAAAGCTTTTTCTGCATCTATTGAGATGATCGTATGGTTTTTATTCTTCGGTGTGTTAATATGGTATATTACATTGATTGATTTGTGTATATTGAAGAATCCTTGCATTCCTGGGATAAACCCCATTTGATCATGGTGTATGATCCTTTTAATGTGCTGCTGGATTCTGTTTGTTAGTATTTTGTTGAGGATTTTTGCATCTATGTTCATCAGTGATATTGGTCTGTAGTTTTCTTTCTTTGTGACATCTTTGTCTGGTCTTGGTATCAGGGTGATGGTGGCCTCGTAGAATGTGTTTGGGAGTGTTCCTCCCTCTGCTATATTTTGAAAGGGTTTGAGAAGAATAGGTGTTAGCTCTTCTCTAAATGTTTGATAGAATTTGCCTGTGAAGCCATCTGGTCCTGGGCTTTTGTATGTTGGAAGATTTTTAATCACAGTTGCAATTTCAATGCTTGTGATTGGTCTGTTTATATTTTCTACTTCTTCCTGGTTCAGCGTTGGAAGGTTGTGCTTTTCTAAGAATTTGTCCATTTCTTCCAGGTTGTCCATTTTATTGGCATATAGTTGCTTGTAGTAATCTCTCATGATCCTTTGTATTTCTGCAGTGTCAGTTGTTACTTCTCTTTTTTCACTTCTTATTCTGTTGATTTGAGTATTCTCCCCCCCCTTTTTTTTATTTGCGATACGCGGGCCTCTCACTGTTGTGGCCTCTCCCGTTGTGGAGCACAGGCTCTGGACGCACAGGCTCAGCGGCCATGGCTCACGGGCCCAGCCGCTGCACGGCATGTGGGATCTTCCCAGACCGGGGCATGAACCCGTGTTCCCTGCATCGGCAGGTGGACTCTCAACCACTGCGCCACCAGGGAAGCCCAAGTCTTCTCCCTTTTTTTCTCTTGATGATTCTGGCTGATGGTTTATCAATTTTGTTTATCTTCTCAAAGTACCAGCTTTTAGTTATATTGATCTTTGCCATCATTTCTTTCTCATTTACTTCTGATCTGATCTTTATGATTTCTTTACTTCTGCTAACTTTGGGGTTGTTTTGGTCTTCTTTCTCTAATTGCTTTAGGTGTAAGGTTAGGTTGATTATTTGAGATTTTTCTTGTTTCTTGAGGTAGGATTGTATTGCTATAAACTTCTCTGTTAGAACTGCTTTTGCTGCATCCCATAGGTTTTGGGTCATTGTGTTTTCATTGTCATTTTTTTCTAGGTATTTTTTGATTTCCTCTTTGATTTCTTCAGTGATCTCATGGTTATTTAGTAGCATATTGTTTAGCCTCCATGTATTTGTATTTTTCACAGTTTTTTCCCTGTAATTGATATCTAGTCTCATGGCATTGTGGTCAGAAAAGATACTTGATATGATTTCAATCTTAAATTTACCAAGGCTTGATTTGTGACCCAAGATATAATCTATCCTGGAGAATGTTTTTCCCTTGCTCCTTCATCTCCTGCATATTTCTCTGTCTTCTCATTTTGCTTAATTTACTGTGCTTGGGGTCTCCTTTTTGCAGGCTGCAGGTTCGTAGTTCCCGTTGTTTTGATATCTGTCCCCAGTGGGTAAGGTTGGTTCAATGGGCTGTGTAGGCTTCCTGGTGGATGGGACTGGTGCCTGTGTTTTGTTGGATAAGGCTGGATCATGTCTTTCTGGTGGGCAGGACCGTGGCCAGTGGTGTGTTTTGGGGTGTCTGTGACCTTATTATGTTTTTAGGCAGCCTCTCTGCTAATGGGTGGGGTTGTGTTCCTGTCTTGCTAGTTGTTTGGTATGGGGTGTCCAGCAATGGAGCTCACTGCTCATTGAGTGGAACTGGATCTTAGCGTTGAGACGGAGATCTCTGGTAGAGCTCTTGCCAATTGATATTACATGGGGCCTGGAGGTCTCTGGTGGTCCAATGTCCTGAACTTGGATCTCCCACCTCAGAGGCTCAAGCCTGACACCCAGCCGTAGCACCAAGACCCTGTCAGCCACATGGTTGTGGCAGGCATCCGACACTTGAGAGAGCAGAAGGGTTTAAAGTTAGAAGAACTGGATGAAGTGATGCCTCGGGCACTTGCTGGTTGTGAACCCAGGCACAGCCCAAATCTCCCTGAGCCTGTTGTTCACCTCCACTCAGCCCCAGGGCTGTTCCAACATCGTTGGGGCTCCAGTTGTCACTTAGGGCTGGTGCACCTCCTCTCCGGTGTCCGGCCCTCAGCTGACCCGGAAGCAGACGTTGGCTTTTTACATTTTGTCTTGCTCCTGTCTGAGGATGAAGCTTGTCAGAGTGGTGCTGCTATCGGATTTTTTCAACCTGCTCCTCCGGGTCGTGGTGCTTCAAGCCACCACATCCATTAAGAAAGACTCTCAGGGTGCAGGGTCTGAGTCCCCGGCATGGTCTGGGGAAGGCTGCGGGTTCCGGAGCGGGAGCGCAGAGACCGGACGAGGTGAGAAGGAGGAGAAAGAGGAGCAGAGGAGGAGTGGATTTAGCATCTTAAATATCTCTCTGGACCTGTTCGCCTTTTGTTGACTTTAAAGTACTAAAAGTTACTTGGGACATGAATAGCCCACTGCCATGTTCCCACGAGGATTTAACAGATTTCCAAATTATGATCACGATGACAGAATATTGGATGACATGATGAATTAGGAAGTTCAGATGCCAATTTATAATGTAGTGAGATTTAAAAGGAATTACTATCAGAACTTTGCTACCAGAATTCCTTTTGTGTAGAGAACTGACTGCTAAGTTCCATGAGGATAGGAACTATATCTCTTTTAATTCTCTTTGGATACCCAGTGCCTAGCTCAGTGGTGGGCACATAATAGGTGCTCAATAAATATTTGTTGGAAAAACATGAATGCATAAAAAACATTGATGGACCATTTACACAGACTAAATACAGCATCTGGAAGGGCAAGGCAGAACAAAGGAAAAGCTAAATGGTTATACATAAGCAAATGGAAGAAATTAGCTTTTAAGAGGGGAGAGAAAGGGAATAGGAGAGGGTCAAACATTTCAGGAGGCAGGAGCAGAGATGTTTAAGCTCAGGGGTGTATTAAATTCAATTTGAAGTTATGTTTCAGGGTTATATAATCCCTTCATCTCCCCATATTTATATAAAGTCTGCTGTACACACAAGGGTCACAAGTGAGGCCTTTTTGTTGTTTTACTTGCTTTGTGCCAAGCAGTGAAAGGTGCTGAGTTTCATGTGTGGGAAAGTACCAAGTGAGTAAGAAATACACACGTAGGTGCTCAGATGACCCAGTGGAAGCAGGAATCAAGAGCAGGGGTGTCACCTCCCACCCCTTCTACCCAAACTATAGGAAAGTTTGGATAGTGTGGGGTGTACCGTGCACATGAGGAATGGGTTTCATTTTGATCTCCCATGACATCTAATCATAGTAAGAAACAACCATCGGGCTACATACTTCATTGGTATCTGATACCACTCAAGTCTTGATTTCTCATTCAGCCCTTCCCATTATCCTCCTCTCCCATTCTTTATAATGCCTTGAATAATTTTCATTATCATGAAATATGAGAGAAAGGTTCTGCTGACAACAAAATGAGAAATATGTCTATTCCCATAATACTCAGAGACATTTAGGCCCAGATTTACCACCTATGAAATCTATTCTTGCCCTCCTATAAGACCCAGCTTAGTATAGGTAGAATAGCTTTTGAAAAATGCTTGAATCTGAAGTAATAATTAATTGGTCTGAATCTAAAGTAATAATAATTAAATATAAGAAATTATGATGAAGTCTAAAATTCCAAATGAGATTTGTTGAAGAAAAGAAAAATCTTTCAGGTTACTGAAGAAATGTGCTTTCCTAGCTGCAACTATCTCAACTATCATGATGGATTAGTGAGATTAAAACAACTCTTTCTCTACCACCGACTATGACAATAGGTGTTCTTTATCATATCTTTTTAGTTTGATTAAATCTGAACTTGTAAGAAACTTGCATACCAAGAGACAGTTTAAAGCTAATGTTCTTTGAAACTATTTCAGGCTTTTCTCCAAATTCTCCAAAGATTTTTCCTAGAACAGTATCTTGGGAAATGAATGGGGAGGGTAGACCCTTGGCATTTGAGGATTTCACACTGGCATGTTTACAATGTGCCATTTCTGCTATTTGTAAGTGACTCTGGATTTCTATGATACACAGGAATTTGTCATTTTGAATCTCGTCTTAGCCTGACTTTGTTGTTCTCTACTGTTCTCCAGAAGTGATAAACTCTTTGTCTATGAAAAATGGCCATTGAATTTATTGAAAATTGAAAAGCTGATTAATTCATCATATGAAAGATGGGACAAGAGACTTTTGTTTGAAATGTGGTTCTAGAAAAACGTGGATTCCCCAAAGTAAAGAGAAACAACCTTTTCAAATATTAAGAAGCTGTCTACTGGTGTTAAGGTGACAGAAATTAAGGTTCAGGAAGAATTATATTCATTACCAGTTCTTAGCTCACATTTTTTTAAAAAAAATTTATTTATTTATTTAGCTGCACCAGGTCTTAGTTGCGGCACGTGGGATCTTCGCTGTGGCATGTGGACTCTTAGTTGCGGCATGTGGACTCTTAGTTGTGGCACGCGAACTCTTAGTTGCGTCATGTGGGAACTAGTTCCCTGACCAGGGATCGAACTTGGGCCCCCTGCATTGGGAATGTGGAGCCTTAGCCACTGGACCACCAGGGAAGTCCCCTTAGCTCACATTTTAATATAGAGGCATAGTACAGAACTGACACTGCACTCAGATTCTATTTCCCACTCACCCACTAACCAACTATGTAAATCTGAGAGAGTCACTTCACCTCTCTGGTCATTGTCATCATTATCACTATTATGGAGGCCTCCATTTATTGAGCCCTTACTATGAATTAGGCACTGTGCTAAGCTCTTTACCTGGATTATCTCATTTAATGCTTGCAACAGCCTGATGCTGTAGGCACTATCATTATTATCTGCAGATGCAAATAATACTGAATAACAACAGCTAACAGCTCCTGAATGCTGATTGGGGGGGACAGTATGCCAAGTGTATTACATGCATCTCATATAATCCTGTTAATAATGAGCTGGCTACTATTTAACCTCTATTTAACAGATAGGAAATTGAGGCTTAGAGAGGTTCATTAATTTGTCCAAGCTGACACAGCTAGTAAAAGGTGAAGAAGGATTTTGAATTAAAAATGCCATTTGCAGCAACGTGGATGGACCTAGAGATTATCATACTAAGTGAAGTAAGTCAGAGAAAGGCAAAAATCATATATCACTTATATGTGGAATCTAAAAAGAATGGTACAAATGAACTTATTTATAAAACAGACTTACAGACTTCAGAAACAAACTTATGGTTACCAAAAAGGAAAGGTTGGGGGAAGGGATAAACTAAGAGTTTGAGATTAACATAGACACACTACTATATATAAAATACATAATCAACAAGGACCTACTGTATAGCACAGGGAACTCTATTCAATTTTCTGTAATAACCTATATGGGAAAAGACTCTGAAAAAGAATGGATACATGTATATGCATAACTGAGTCACTCTGCTGTACACCTGAAACTAACACAACATTGTAAATCTACTATACCCGAACATAAAATAAAAACTAAATTTTAAAAAAATGCAAAAAAAAAAAAGTTCTCTGACTCTGGAGCTCAAGATCTTAATCATTAGGCTCTACTGGTTTTATAAAGAAATTAATCATACTGAAAAAACAGACATCAGTGTACAGATGTTGAGCTCTTTACATTTACATAAGCACCAAGTGTTGGCAATATTCTGTCATTTAGTCATTATGTCATATAGATGGTATTTCCCATTGGCAGGGCCAGCTCTTTGAGCTATTTCCTCTGTAGTAATTTTCATGGAGCTCTACTCACTGCATGTGGTTTCCTATTTGTGGGCAACAGTGAACACTGAAAGGACAACTGGTCAAGGTTCAGGAGGTAGAAACACTATGAAGCCAGGTCTCATCTGTGTGTGACTCGAGGTGGTCCATAAGGGATTGAACCTGTGCCCTGGTCACGTTAGCACTGCACTTCATCCAAAGAAACCAATTGCCCTCATCAAATCCTAAGTGTTATCTTCAGCAATTCCATTTTTTGTACCCTAGTAAACAGATGGCAAGAATCTGTGTTTCTGACAATTGAGCAAACTTTCTTTTTTGCCTTTCTTGGCTTGCAAGAAGAAAGGAATAGAAAATGGAAATTCACTGGGACAAACAGAAGGCAGATTTCTAATGTGGATTGTCCAAACCCTACACACATACACCATCACACACACAACTGCACACACAAATATATACATACACACACATGCACACACACACAGAGCCACCAACAGCAGTACAGCAAACACAAGAGTGATAGTGATTTGTCTATAATGAGAGCAGGATGGGAGATTTAGTAATACTTCATTTTCATGCATTTTCTTTAAGGGAGCACAGGTCAACATTTAGACTTTTCATAGAAGACACAGAAACAAATATACAATCTTTTAGATTGATTGTAAATCTGAGGAGCAGATGTATCCAAATGATAGTTATTAATGTTATTTCTGTCTCTGGGAAATGGTAAATTATATTCAAGTCTGTTACTTAGCAGAGTTATTATGCATTTAGGAACTTAAATGGGGGACAGTTTTGATTTTCTTTGGAAGAGAAAAGGCAGACTCATCTTTCGGCTGAAGCATGACTACTTTGGGATCTGGTCAGATATCATCTTGAGAGAGAGAGAGAGAGAGAGAGACTGGCCAGGTGTCACTCTTGTCCTCCATGGGTGGTACAGATGAAAAGAGGAGGCATGTGCAGGGGATTTGTTCTCGGCTTCATAATGATACTCTTCCTTTATCTGACATTCACTAAAAATAACATTTGAATGAAGGAATTGGGTCACCTGGTAACATTTTTGGTAGCAGCAGTACCTTGTGGGGAAAGCCTTTATGTTTTCATGCAGCACAGCACAAGTTCAGTGTTGGGTTTGTTGAAGGCATTTCCAAAGACAGCTCTGGAAAGTCCTCATTGGAATCTCTCCAAAGCTCAGGAGAGGGGGCTGCATTTCTGGGGCAACTTGGGAGCACACCCACTCCCCCACCGTGGAGGCAGGGGCAGAAGTAGATGAATAAAACTTTAAAGGCTTGTTTCAACCCTGCAGTTCTGTATCTTTTTCCATGCGTTATATTCGTCCGAGGAAGTGAGCAAATTACTTGACCGCTTTATCTCTCCTAATATATTTGTTTCATTTTCGAGTATGGAAAATACAAGCTGCAGATTATTTTAGTGTCAGATGGCTGGAGTGAAACTGGGAGCCTTTGAAGACAAAAGACATTTGTACCCTAATTCCTAATTCTAGAACTTTCAAGAGACCTAGCACATAGCAGAGTTCAACAAAGGTTATTGAATGAATAATAATAATTGGAAACTCTGATCCATCTTCTGCGGCTCTCACCCTCACTCACTCAGTCCCGCCACTCGAGTCCCGTGGCTGATACTCAGACACACCAAACATGTGCTTCCTTTGCATTCACTGTACTCTGGGCCTGGAATGCTCCCCCCAGATATTTGTGGGACTGGCTCTCCCACCTCCTAAGGTCTCCACTCAGATGTTACCTTATCAGTGAGGACTTCTGTCATTTCCTCCACATTCTTCCGTTGTAATTCCCAGCATCTGATATAGTATATTCACTTGTTTATCTGTTTAGCCTCTTTTATCCCTCCCTGACCCCGACTAGAACATGAGCCCACAGGAGCAGCAGCTTCGTCTTGCTCACTGCTGGATCCCCAGAACTTAAAAATAAATATTGATTGAGTGAATGAGCAAATAGATGAACATGTGTTTTAGGTATCACTCCTCTGGTTGATATGAACAGACACTCACTCAGGCAATCTCAAGTAAAGGGGATTTGCCTTAATAAGAAGGAGTCTTACAGAAACCCAACAATAGGATTGTTGGTAGGTTACTTGTTGGGGCTGGGTGTCCTGAAGGCAAGAACTGGAGCAGGTGGCCAGGACCTCAATGGCAGGGCTGGGAAGACCTTGACTCCAGCACTCCAGCACGACCACGCTTCACTTCTCCCCTCCTCGGAGATTCCTGATTTCCTCACCACTTCAGCTTGTACTGGGCCACATGACAGCTCCGGGTCTGAGTTTACTGCCTTACCTCCATCAACTCTCTCGGTCACAGTTTACCCACAGAGGAGTCCGATGATCTCAGATCATCTTTTCAAGCCAGGTCAATAGTTCCTAAGTCTCTGGCTTTTCTACTGGTTGAGTCAATGCTCATTGGCATGAGCCAATGCCCTCCCCAGCTCCACTCACCTACGATGTGAAGCAGATTTCTGATTTCACCAGAAATCACTTGAGGGACAGCTTCTAGAAGGATCAGGCCATTGACCTCCCAAATACTATCCTCCTCCTTCTCCAAGAATGCTCTTTTATCTCCTACATTCCCCTTTAAAGGCAGTAGGAGGTTCATTTCAATTTTTTGATTGATTTTCAATCAGTTAGTTTTACCCAAAAATGTCTTAAAAATCATGACATGTGTTAAAGACATTACAGTTCATGTGGAATCAAAAGTCACACAAGCTTTTTTTTTTTGCCTTGGGCAGATTCTAGATCTGACAAGGGCAGCCTGTGTGGCAGGTCCTGGGCAGAGACCAGAAATGCTGTATTAGGGAGTTTGCTTCTCTTACCAGTAGGGAGGACTGCTTGAACTTGGAGAGGGAACAAACTGAGACAACTGAATTCACAGCAAAGGGACTGGCAGGTGACAATCATTCTGTTTGGCTCAGATGATGGAGGCTAAGCTCTTGAAAGGTGTGTAATTAATCTCTCTCATGTCCTCTTTAAGTCTCTTGTCAAGCCCAGGATTTGTTTTCCTTTCTGATCTCAAGATTTTACTACTGAGAACCCTAAGCTAAGTAGACTGAGGCCTGCATGGACCCTGATGATGTTCCTGGGAGACTGTTGCCCTCAGCATTCTACAGAAAGCAGGCAGCCATAAACAATGGGACAGTGACCCTTATAGAAGCCCATGAATGCATTCAGCAGGCCCAGGGCCAGTCACCACTGCTCTGTGGCCCTCAGCAAGTAATAGCCCCTTTGGGCCTCAGTTTCCCCTGCTCTGAATCTCAGAATTATGAGGATCAAAATCTAATGGACACATTGTGTGTGGGAAATTCCACAATTTTAGGAGACTTTTTCTTTCAGAGTATGAGTTGACAACTATGGTCCATGGGCCAAATCCAGCTTGCTGCCTGTTTTTTAATGACCTGTGAGCTAAGAATGGGGTTTACATTTTCAAACGGTCGGAAAAAATCAACAGAAGAATAATATTTCATGACATGAAAACAATATGAAATTCGGATTTCAGTGTCCATAAGTAGAGTTTTATCTAATGCAGCCATGCTCGATCATTTCCATCAGGGCCAAGGACTAGTACCCGTCTGGCCTATTAGGACCCGGGCCGCACAGCACGAGGGAAGCTTCATCTGCTGCTCCCCATCTCTCCCCATCGCTCACGTTACTGCCTGACCCATCCCCCTGCCGTCCCCGTGGAAAAACTGTCTTCCACGAAACCAGTCCCTGGTGTCAAAAAGTTTGGGTAAAGCTGGTTTACATACTGTCTATGGCTGCTTTCTCACTACAGTGGCAAAGTAGTTGTGACAAAGACAACATGATCCACAAAGCCTAAAATATTTATTTTCTGGCTCTTTACAGAAAAAGTTTGCCAAGTTCTGTTTTAGAACATAGAGGCTAAAAGTAACCATCTAAGTCAGACACACCTAGGTCAAATAACAGCTCACCCCTAACTAGCTTTGTGACCTTGGAAAGTTATTTAACCTTTCTAAGCTCCACTTTCCTTATCTGTAAAACAGAGACAAAAACAGTCCTTATCCCAAAGATCTTTGGGAGGAATTGGATGAGCAGGCACTGAGCTGAGATCCCAGTCTGGCTGAGTAAACCAAGGCATGACTGTGAGTTTCTTATCCTCAGCATCTGGTACAGTAATTGGCACAGAACAGGTGCTAAATATGTATTTGCAGGATAAATACTTGAATAAACTGCAGAGTGTACATTTAATATGAGTTTGGCATATTACCCTGAAGGTGTCTGGGGTGGAGTAGCCAATAAAAGAGGGAAAAGACAGGCCAGAAGTCCAAGAGGGCTCAGGACCAAGCAGAGCCAGCCCAGCCACGAGCTGTTGCTGTTACTACCACTGCTGCTCCCAGGGCCAACCAAGTCTTGGGGGACTCTCACTGGGCACTGAGATTTTTCTTCTGCTCATGTTTATCATAGTACTTATTCCTAGAACTAGAAGCCACTCACTCACTCTCCTACCCATTAGGAGGTCTTTCTGGCTTTACCTTCATAGCCAAATATATCCAGAATCCTCCCTTTCTCTCTCTCTCTTCACTCTGCCATTCCTAGTGCTCTGGGCTGAACCACCATCATCTCTCACCTTGATGACTGCCTCAGTCTCTGCTTCCTCCTTCGTTCTCCTATAGCCTGTGCTTAGTACAGTAACCAGCGTTATCCTTGCACAAGGTCAGATTATATCACTCCTCTGCTCAGACTGTCCAGTGGCTGCCCATCTTATGCAGAGTAAAAGCCAAAGTCCTTCCAATGGCCTGCAAGTCGCTACTTGCTCTGCCCCACCCCACTGCTTTTGACCTTTTCTCCTACTCCCCTCCCGCTTGCTCACTCTGCTCCAGCTACAAGGCCTTTTGCTGTCCTCAAATGCACCAACAGGCTGCTGCCGAAGGGCCTTCCTCTGATCTGTCCCTTCCATGTGGATGCTCTTCCTTCCGATAGCCCCATGGAGAACTCCCTCCCCGCCTTCAACTCTCCTCAGAACCTCACTTCTCAATGAGATCTATCCTGGTCACTCTACTTAACTAATACTGTTTAAAATCAGAACTGCACCCTTCAATGCTTCCAGTCCCCCTTATCTTTATCATGAAAGATGATTGATTCTGCCTATTTTTATTGGTTTTATTTCCACTAGAATGTAAGCTCCATGGGGGCAGGAATTTTTGTCTTTTTTGTTCAGCAATGTATTCTAAGCATCTGGAACAGTGGCCAGCCCATAGTAGGTACTCAATAAAATTTTTTGATTGAACCAATTAATAATCTAATATGTCATAATCCAATAGTCTTTCCACCCATCTCAGAATCTACCTCTCATTGAATCTGCCAGGAAGCTGACCACCTTCTTGAAGACTCTTTGCCAGTATCTTAGATTCTATAAAGGAAACTGTGGGAGAAACTTTCCCCAGGGGAATCTGAGGGAGCCCAAACCACACCCCAGCTTCAGCTATACCCCCTGGGCCAGGAATGACCTCACCAAGGGCAGATAATCCAGCACTGGACTGTTCAAACTCCTGCTTTTTTTTTCTTTCCCTCTCTTTGTTTGTGCACCAGCATTATTGATAAGATCGCAGAACTTGAGCAAAAGGGTAGGGGAAACATAAACCTCAATAGCACTGAATTTCCAGCCTGTATAAAAGATCTGGCAGGAAAAAGAGCTTGAAATATTGGCAAGAATTAGGGGTAGGCTCTGTGCATTGAGTTATCCCAATTACCTCAGATAATGGTGCGATTATACTATCACCTCTGAGGAGGATGAAAGGAGAATATGAAATGGCTCTGATCTCCTCAGGTTCTGTACCCTGCCCGGCACAGCATGGGCTCATTCTGCATCTCACATCCCAAGAAGGAAACTGTTACCCACAGATACTCGGTTCCCGGTTGTCACGTTGTGAGGAATCCTGTTAGTGTTCACATGAAACGTCCCCATGGCTCTCTCCCTCTGGCCCATGTTCCAGGAGAGATGACTGTGGTCAGAGTTGTCATAAAGTTTAAGTGTATATGAATCATAAATAATGACGAATAACCACATTATAAATTTTGCAAGGCTTGTTGCACAGAGATGAGATTTATACCTAAAGATACTGAGAGTAAAGCCCCCCTTCACCCTTTTAAGGCCTCAGGATACCCAGCAATCAACAGGGAAAGGAAATGGCCTGAAGAATTTACTGAGGAAAGTCCTTGACCAGCCACAGCTGGGGCACTCCTGGTGTTGGCTTCCAATGTGTTCTTTCCCTTCTCAGGTGATACCTAGAGAAAGGGGGTGGGAAGAGGAAGATTCTCCTGAGAGAGCAGAATATAGACTACATTTCTGGGCTCCTCTTTAGACCTGGAAGTTTAAGGTAAAGTTTCAACTCTTTTTCTTACATATAGAGCTAATTATTGATATAAAATAGGTATCTACAATTTTTTTCCAGCTATCAATTATGTAGGTGTGCTTAAAAAAAAAACAAAAACAAAGAAGCCAAGCCCTTGCTTCTCTCTGCTCCTGCCCAGTCAGAACGTAAGGAATAAAATAAGTGAAAGTTGTATGCTTTTTTACAATGACCCTGTGGGCAGCGCTGCCCGTCTCTCACCCTGGGCCAGTGAGTCTATTTGCAAAGCTGATTTAAGATGAAAAGCAAAGTGTAATGAACAAGCTGTACCCCTCTGCCCTGATGAATATTTTCTGAGTGAAGTTTTACCAGCCTCAAAATTTTTCACCAATTCAAGAGGAAAAGGCATTAGGCTTCTAAATGGCCTGGATCAGGTTTCCATAGTAGCTTGGTTAGACAACAGACCTTTTCCCAAGAGTTATGCAGATCTTGTCAATAATGCTGGTGCAAAAACAAGAAAGCCAACAATGGGGTCTTGTTCATTTTAAGCTGAGTCATGAAAATCATGCACTAAAACCATCCTTGGAGAAAGACCTGATTGGTAAAGCAACAGCCAGTAAACTTGGAAGGAATTTTTGAGAGGAAATGTTACCCTCTGTCTTCTGAAAGGCATTCAAAGCAATGAGATATGGAGGAAAAAGAATTTGACGTTGCACTTCTTAACCTCATAAAACATTTTAAAAACTAACTCACTGTCATAATTTATAGCAGGAACTAGTTTCTTGTGTCTCAATGGACAGCCTGTGTGACGTCATGGCCCCATTTGTATGATTCATTTTTTTAAAGGCAATCTTGCCAAACCATTATAAAGTAAAACAATTAATTACTTTTATGATAGTTGGTTGCCTTCTGGCCTCTACTCTTTCCTTCATGGGGGACATTATCACCTCATGCAGGCTTGCCTGATACTCCTGCCAATGTATGTCAGAACGCTGCCTGTACATTAACACGAATCATCCAAGACATGCAAAATGAGCCCTCATTTCATTGGCCAGTGCAAATTTAATACTGTTCCTGTCTTGCGTTTCTTACAGCTCTACCTTCTACTATCCTTACAGCGCTATGCTTCTACTGCAGGATCCCTTTACAGAAAAGCAATTATTCAACCTGACCTGCGCTACCGTTACACCAAATGTCACCATTCATCCCAACAAATAGGAAAGCTTTAGTTAAGGACAGAGATGTTTTCAGCTCTCTCAAAGAGGACAGTGAGAAGGCTGTGGTGATGCAGAGTAAAAGATTAGGAAATTACTCCTCCTGAGACTCTTCTTATCTCCATCTAACTCCAAGGGAGAGTCAGATGCCATCCAAGTCAAAGTGAGGCTAGCTTTTATCTCTCTACCCCCTCCTTCTCACTTCCCAATCTTCCTCACGATTACAGCAAAAGTAGAAAACCACTTCTCTCTTTAGATTCTCTATTGCTTACTATAATTATTATGGCAGCAATTGCTGGGTGGATTTACAATCTGATATTTTACCACAATGCAGATATTAAATCCTCTTATGAACATGATCTCATTAATTCTTATAACGATAGTCTGATATGAAACAAGGACTAAGACCTTCAATATTCATTCTCTATACAGACAGGGAGAGCGAGGCAAGGTGCTGGGAGGCCACAAGGGAATTAGCTAAGCTGGAATTCAAACCTAGTATTCTGATTTTCATTTAGTTCTAGTGCTACCCTAAATGATTCTACATCTTAGAGGCGTAAAATACCCACGTGAGGATCAGCCAGGATGGAGTGAAAGTAAACATAATTCCATAGAGTTTCACAGAGCACCATTTGACTGCAGTGGCTGAGTCTCTTAATTCAGATCCTTAGGGGGAAATCTCACTGGCGAAGCACTATCTGTAGATTGATACCCTTAGGTTAGTTGTGGGGGAAGAAGCACGTGTGATGCTGAGGTGCTCCTGCAGCTAGAAGGGGAAGTTAAATCAGACTTGTCTCACCTATTTGTTCCAAGAAGTCTCAGTATGTAATTGTATTCAGCCTTGTCTTCATATTTAACTTGACTTTCCTAGTACATTAAAAGTTTCTTGACATTAGGGCTCTGGTTTTTTTTTTCTTCTGCCTCTCAGGGCCCTATATGTGGGTTAGCAAAAATATTGGTTGAACTGATTTTATCTTTTATTTGGTACACACCAAGTAAAAAGTGTAAATACTTCTAAGCCATTGGATGGATGAATATTCATTTAAAAGAGATAGAAAATAGCCATATTTTTCTTTACAGAAGCTTGGTCTTCTCATTGGCAAACATCACATACAAGCATTCCATATTTCAAAATGGTTTTAAGATGATGTGTTCAGAGACTTCAGCGTCCCACAATGACAGAGTAACTGATACCTGGCTTGTCTTCCTACTGCAATAAACTATGACAATGAACAAGACATATGAGGCAACTGTTTTCAGGCAAAGAACAATAGGGGGCATAGGACTATAATTCTTATAATTCTGCAATTCTTGAGAGAAGGAAAGCATGAAATGAACCCCAGAATTGCCCCAGTTTTCTGCCCTGGGCTTACTTCTGCCATAATATGAGGAGATGGAGACAAAGCAGAATGAGCAGATAAGGCAGAGATTACAGTTCCAGGCTGCTAAAACAGTTAGTGAGTGAGATCAGATGCGAGAGAAGAACCTGTGCAAAGGGGGGTCCCAAAAGTCTGTGTGGGGATTCACCACGGGTTCTTGGTATGGGTGGGGCTGTAGTAGAATTCAGTTGAGACCTGAGAAAGACTGTGTTTTAGGATTACAGTTCCTACTTGAGAAATAAGAACTTTAAGAGTAAGAATCATATCATAGAGTAAAGACTAACTTCAAAACCAAAACAGTCCTCCCCTAACAAAAAACAAAACTGAGTCTGACAGAACCAAAAAGTATGTACCAGTGACTTAACTACCCATAAGAACAAAACTCAATACTCTTTACACCCAACACTCAACACATAATCCAGAGTCTCTATAATGTATCATCCATAATGTCCAGCCTACAACAAAAATTTACCAGGCATGCAAAGAAAAAGATAAATATGACCTAAACTAAAGAAATAGAGGGAAAAAAAGAAAAAAAACAACCAAGATATTCCAGATGTTGGAATTATTAGACAAGTACTTTAAAAGAGCTACTACAAATATGTCAAAGGACTTAAAAGATGGTTAAAATGAGTGCACAGATGGGAAATCTCTGCAGAGATGAAAAATACCGAAAAGAATAAAATGGAAATTCTAAAACTGACAAGTACAAATATATGAAATGAAAATTATTAGTAAACTTGAAGAAAGACAAATAGAAATCATCCATTCTGGAGATAAAAGGTTAAAAAATGAACAAAACTCAGTGATCTATGAGACAATCATGTGGTCTAACATACTAAAAAGTATTTCTTTAATCCAAAAGAAGTCAGGAAAGGGGGAACAAAAAACAAATTTGGCAACTAGAAAAAAAATGAGATGATATACTTGAAACTAATAATCGTATTAATATAAATGAACTAATATTCCAATTAAAAAGGAGAGATTATAAAGTGAGACCCAACTAAATACTGTCAAGAAGAGATCCACTTGATATATATAAACACAGAGATAACTTAAAGCGAAAGGTTGGAAAAATATATACGATGTAAACAGTAAGCGAAAGAAAACTGCTGTGATTCATTAATATCAGACAAAGTAAAGAGTATTATCACAGATTTTTTAAAAGGATAATTCTTAAGGAGAAATCAGGAAGACATAAAAATTCTAAATGTATACTTACCTAATTACAGAACTTCAAAATTTATGAATAAGAACTGGCAGAACTAAAGGGAGAAATAGACAGTCATAGTTGGGGATTTTGATACCCTTCTCTCAGCAACTGATAAAACAATTTAAAAACTCAGAGTGGACAAGGAAGATTTAAACAAGATTATCAACTAACTAGATGCAGTTGCCATTTAGAAAACACCACACTCAACAACTGAGAATACACTTTCTCTTCAAGAGCATATGGAGTATTGGAGGTCCTAGCTACAGCTAGGACAAGAAATCAGACAAGAAAAAGAAATAAAAGGTATCCAAATTGGAAGAGAAGAGCTAAAATTGTCATTATATACAGATGACATGATACTATACATAGAACACCCTAAAGACTCAACACAAAAACTACTAGAACTGATAAACGAATTCAGCAAAGTAGCAGGATACAAGATTAACATACAGAAATCAGTTGCATTTCTTTACACTAACAATGAAATATCAGAAAGGGAAAGTAACAAAACAATCCCTTTTAAAATCACATAAAAAATACTTAGGAATAAACCTGACCAAGGATGTCAAAGACTTATATGTTGAGAACTATAAAACATTGATAAAGGAATTTGAAGATGATTCAAAAAAATGGAAAGATATTCTATGCTCTTGGATTGGAAGAATTAATACTGTTAAAATGGCCATACTACCTAAAGCAATCTACAGATTTAATGCAATCCCTATCAAACTACCCATGAGATTTTTCGCAGAACTAGAACAAATAATCCTAAAATTTATATGGTATCATAAAAGGCCCAGAATTGCCAAAGCAATCCTGTGGAAAAAGAACAGAGCAGGAGGTATAACCCCCAAATGGATCTTAGAGAATGACGATTATTGTAAAGTTAACCAAGTGCTGACTCCAATTGCATCTGCTGTTCCAGATGTAGTTTCATTGTTTGAGCAAATGTAACACTCCCCCTGGCACCTGATATGCAGCTATTGATCTGGCAAATGCCTGTTTCTCAAAGCTGTTAAGTAAAGAACACCAGAAACAGTTGGCTTTCAGGGGCAAAGCCAGCAATACATCTTCACTGTCCTACCTCAGTGGTACAGCAACTCTCCAGTCCTGTTAATTTAGTCCACAGTACCTTGATCATCTTTCCCTTCCAGAAGACATCACACTGGCCTTACTATGGACCACCAAGTTACTATGCAATCTGAGCTTCCCATCATGTACCGGGTGTTGTCTGACCTACCAAGGTTGGGTTTGCACAGAAGCACTCCATTATCAAATGGAAGTGGTATATACAAGATTGGGTTTGAATAGATCCTGAAGGCACAAGTAATTTATATGAAGAAGTGGCACAAATACTCATGGTCCCCACTCCTGCCACATTACCTTCTCTCCCCTAGCCCATACCTATGACTTCATGGGGAGTTCCCTACAATAAGTTGGCTGAGAAAGAGAAGACTCATGCCTAGTTTACAGATAGTTCTGCACTATATGCATGTGTCACTCAAAAGTGGATAGTTGCAACACTACAGCCCCTTTCTGGGATATCCCCGAGGGACAGTGGTGAAGGGAAATCCTTCCAGTGGGCAGAACTTCAAGCAGTGCACTTTGTTGCTCATTTTGTTTGGAAGGAAAAATGGTCAGAGGTACAAGTCTATGGTAATTCATGTTCTGTGGCCAATGGTTTGGCTGCATGGGTAAGGACTTGAAAGTAACATGAATGGAAAATTGGTGACAATAAAGTCTGAGAAAGAGGTATGTAGATAGACTTCTCTGAATGGGCAAACAAAGTGAATATATTTGTGTTCCATGTGAATGCTCACCAAAGGGTGACGTAAGCGAGGAGGATTTTTTAATAATCAAGGGGATAGAATAACCCTTTCTGCAGTACATGTCATCCTGTTTTTCCAGCCACTCTTGCCATTTTCCAAAGGGCTCATGAATAAAGTGGCTATGGTAGCAATGAAGGAGATTACGCATGGGATCAGCAACATGAACGTCCATTCACCAAGGCCCACCTGAATACAATTACTGTTGAAGACCCAATCGGCCAGCAGCAGCGCTGAGTTCTTGATATGGCAC
This sequence comes from Globicephala melas, assembly GCF_963455315.2. Taxonomy (NCBI): domain Eukaryota; kingdom Metazoa; phylum Chordata; class Mammalia; order Artiodactyla; family Delphinidae; genus Globicephala; species Globicephala melas. The sequence continues at coordinate 111,278,092 of NC_083315.2, read as the reverse complement.
CATTCCCCAGGCTAATGAGCTGGCTATCTGATGGCAAGTTGATTACAATGAACCACCTCCATCATGGAAGGGGCAGTTCTTTGTTCTTATTGGAATAGATAATTACTCTGGAAATGGATTTGCTTTAGCTCTGTGCAATGCTTCTGCCAAAACCACCATCCATGGACTTATGGGATGTCTTATCCATCATCATGGTATTCCACACCGCACTGCTTCTGATCAAGCGACTCACTTCACAGTGATGGGCTATGTGGCAATGGGCCCATACTCATGGATTTCACTGGTCAAACTATGTTCCTCATCATCCTGAAGCAGCTGCCTTGACAGAGTGGTGGAATGGCCTTTTGAAAACTTAGTCACAGTGCCGGCTAGGTGGCAATACCTTGCAGGACTATGGCCATATCCTCCAAGAGGCTATGTATGCTTTAAATCAGCATACAGTATGTGGTGCTGTTTCTCCCACAGTCAGAATTCATGAGTCTAAGAACCAAGGGGTGGAAATGGGAGTAGCACCACTCACTATTACCTCTAGTGATCCACCAGTAAAATGTTTGCTTCCCATCCCTGTGATTTTATGCTTTGTTGGTCTGTTGATCTTTGTCCCAAAGGGAGAAATGCTTTTACCAGGAGACACAACAATGATTCTATTGAACTGGAAGGTATAACTGCCATTCAGCCACTTTGGACTCCTCATGCCTCTGAGTCAACAGGCAAAGAAGAGGGTTACTATACTGGCTAGAGTTATTGATTCCGATTATCAAGGGGAAACTGGGCTGGTACTACACAATGGATATAAGGAAGAGAATGTCTGGAATATAAGAATCCCTCAGGGTGTCTCTTAGTACTACCATGCTATATGATTGAAGTCAGTGGAAATCTAGAACAATCCAATTCAAGCAGAACTGCTAATGGTCCAGACAGACCCTTCAGGAATGAAGGTCTGGATCACACTATGAGGCAAGGAACCACAATCAGCTAAGGTGCTTGCTGCAAACAAAAGGAATATGGAAATGTAGTATAAGAAGCTAATTATAAATACCAGCTATAACCACGTGACCAGTTACAGAAATGAGGACTATAATTGCTATGAGTATTTCTTGCTTATTTTATTAAACATGTTTATGTATATGTGTATATATATTTTTGTTTGTTTTCTTCCCTCTCTTATCACCATATCATCTAACATAGATATATTAATAGTGAACTTTACATAACAGTATTTAAATTATAGGATATCAGGGAGAAGAGTGAACATCACCCAAGACCTTTTCATCCTCTTTTGGAGAAAGGATCAGTGTGTTTTTGGTTATATACAGGATAGTTGTATCATGTTAGGCAAAAGTAGGGCTTTGTTATTGTCTTTATTTGGAAATTAAGTATAGTTTAAGGAGATATCTATGAGCGTCACATTGATAAGGGGTAGACTGTGATGATCTGTTTTATGTGAACTCTACTAGGCAATAGTCCCCAGTTATTCAATCAAACAGTAATCTAGGTGTTACTCTGAAGGTATTTTGTAGATGTGATCAACAGCTACTGATCAGCTGACTTTAAGGAGATTATCCTCACTAATTTGGACAGGCCTGACCCAATCAGCTACAAAGACCTTAAGAGCAGAACTGAGGTTTCCCTGAAGAAGAAAAAATTCTACCTGTGGACTGAAACTTCAACTCCTGCCCACTGCCCTTCTTTATGGCCTGTCCTACAAATTTTGGACTTGACTACCCAGCACCCAATAAGTATAAGCCAATACTTGCAATATAGCCATCTTTCTTTCTTCCTTCTTTTCTTTCTTTCTTCCTTTCTTTCTTTCTTTCCTTCCTTCCTTTCTTTCTTTCTCTTTCTTTCCCTTCCTCCCTTCCTCCCTCCCTCCCTCCCTCCCTCCCTCCCTCCCTCCCTCTCTTTCTTTCTTTCTTTCTTTCTTTCTTTCTTTCTTTCTTTCTTTCTTTCTTTCTTTCTTTCTTTCTTTCTTTCTTTCCTCACACACACACACTCACACATACATATGTATATACACATATATTTACCCTACTAGATTCTTTTCTGCTGGAACCCTAATGCATATACTCCTCAACTCCTTTTTGAGGCCAGAAGAACCTTGATACTAATACTTGACAATAACATGCAGGAAAAGAAAATTACAGACTAATATAGCTCATGAATTATAAACACAAAACTTCATAATAAAATGCTAGCAAATCAAACGCAGCAATACAAAAAGGATAATACATCATGACCAAGTGGGGTTTATTCCAGATTGAAAGTTAGCATAATATTTGAAAATCAGTCATTGAAATTCATCATTTTAACAGAATAAAAGAGAAAAGCCATATCACCATCTTAATAGAGGAACAAAAGCATTTGACATTCCACATTCATTTGTGGTAAAAAATTCTCAAAAAATGAGAACTAGAAGGGAATTTTCCAGAGTGTGATAAACAGCATCTATAAAAACCTACAGCAAATATACTTAGCAGTGAAATATTGGCTGCTTTCCCCCTAAGATGGGAACAAGGTAAAGCGTCCACTCCTACCATTTCTAGTCATCGTTGAACAAAGAAGTCATAACCAGTGCAATAAAGCAAGAAAAAGAAACGGAAAGCATAAAGATCTGAAAAGAAAAAACAACACTGTCTTTATTTACAGATGGCATGATTGCTTATGTTGAGTGGTAACTACAACACATACTATCTTTGTGATCTTGGACTAATTACTTAGTATAACAGGCTTATTGTCCTCGTCTGTAAGGTGGTCATACCAAGTTATGAGGATGTGATGAAATAATACACATAAAGTGTTTGGCACAATGTCAGGCTCATGAGATGTTAGTGTTGACAGTGATGGTGGTAGTGGTGGTAACTTAAATAATCTAGGACATTATCCAGAATTTAACTTCTCTGTGCCTCGATTTCCTCATCGGTTAAACAGATAATACTATTGCCTACCACATAGTGTTCTGTGAGGATTGCAAGCAAATGCATATACCATGCTTTGAACAATGCCTAACACAAAATAAGTGTCAATAGTGTTAGCCACTTTTATTATTATCCAATTATGTGTTCCATTTTTAGAATAATCTCATATCTTAAAATTGTTCTCTGAGAAGCCACCTTAATAGAAAGGATATAGGATTCAATCTTTTTGGTGAGAAACATAGTGGAGCTCCTCTGGAACCCAAAACTGATTTGTAGCCAAAGAAATTTAATTAGATTCAATAAGCTGTTATTGAAAACCTACTCTATACCAGTTGCTGCTAGGCACGTTTATACATTTTAACCTCTTTTAATCCTCAAACCAGCTTTTGGGTGGGCACTTTCCTCAGGTCCATTTTATGGGAGATTGGGACACGGTATATAATTTGCCCAAAGTCCCGCTGCTAATAACTGACCAGGTTAAAATACCATTTCAAGGCCTCCAAGTCCAAGCATTCTCGTTGCTTCTTCATCACGTACAACATAAGTAGCCCCCAACTAACCTCACCAGATTGTGTTTATTCTTTATGTACAGATAAAATTAGTCAGTCACGAGCATTTATGCTAAATGTCCAAATTAACACTGTGAGTGTGTGTCAAAGGAATCCAAACTGTTGGTGGGGGCGGGGAAGGAGGGAGGGAGAAGGTTTCTCTCCAGTCCAAGTGATTTGGATCCACACCAGCGTATCCGCCCCCACTTTCTAGACTCTGTGCTGTGAGAAAGAGATATCAGGGTGTATAGTAAATGGAGTCTCACCAAACTCCATACCTAATTCTTGCCGGAAAAAAACAGAAGCAGTTAAAAATGTAACCTGTGTTGGATTCCTGCACAAAGTCGGCCTTCACTAGCTATTGCTACATGTTGATCTAGAAGAAATATTTCATTAAGTACACACTTGCTGTAGATTTTTATCTAGTTGCCATAGAAACTTTGGAGGAAAAGCTTGTTTTTAACCCTTGGACTAGGTTTGCCACCCAGTTTTATAGCTCTATTTAAGAGCCCCCTTATTTTAAACTCTTCCCCTTCTGCTCTCCTGTTTTCTTCTCCTATGAGACAGCTGGACGGGACCTGTTCATGACCTTCAAAATGCCCCTTAGTGTGTTTTGAAGGCACAGTTCCTGAGGGTAGATGGCAATAGCCAACGGTGCTTTTCTGTGTTTATCTGTGAGAAGGGCTCCGGTCACGACAGAATTTTTTTAAGCTGAAGTTTCACTTCATCAAAAATAAAAATGAACTTTCGTATTTCTATCTCCTCTGCCAAGTAAGCTTTCCCACCTAGCCCAAGTCCTTAAAGAAGAAGTAATGAGCCCCACCCAACTCCCCAGATAGCCCCCAAACTGGAAGTGTCTAGTTTCTAGATGCCCTGAGTCCTTCTGTCCTCCCACAGCCCCCCTCCTCTCTGTTCCTAGAGTTTCCAAGTACACCACTAGGGCTGTGCTTGTCTGCATAGCTTTCCCATCCCTGAGGGATGTACGCATGTATCTCAGAGCAGGAGTCTAGGCTCAGTTTACAGCCAGTTGGCTCCCAGGATGTGAACTCGTAACTGTCTCCATACTAGATGACATGTTTCTAAAGTTGTCCCTTTCTTCTCCTGTCTGAGAGCTCACTGACACAAATGGAAATCCTCATCTGGTTATAATTGGTTTTGCTCCACAGGAAAGAGGTGGGTGTTGGACAGTGGGTTGTATTTGGTATGGGGGGGGGCGGGGGCGGGGTCAGTCAAGGCCTGGCCTTGCTCTGGTTTGGACGGAAGGCTGAGGGCCAGATGTTGGACATTTCTGGAAGTTAGAAAATGTAAGCTGTAGAGGACAGGAAGATGCTTCCAAGCTCTTTTAATTTTGGTTGTGGACGGAGGTGTGGTTGGGTACCATGGCTGAGAATGATCTCACATAAATAACATACTGTCCCTGCCAAGGCAGACATGGTCTCCCAGAGAGAAAGTGGAGGTAGGGCCTCATCTTTTTCCAGGAGCGTGACTGCCACTCCACGGACTTAGCCTCTCAAGGTGAGGATGAAAATTGGTTACAGTGGCCTACTAAGGACTTGGAACTGCCAGGAATCCCACCTTGCAGGAGTGCACACACTTGGGAGGACGTCTTGTATTAGCATTCTCCTTCTTGTATTAGCTCTGGGGCTCTGATTATGGAGCCCTTGAAAAAGGCCTGGATGACTCCCACAAGCATAGGGAAAGATAAAAATTCATTACAAACTGTTCTGTTCCTGTGATTACTAACAAATGAGTGAGATAAGCCAGCTCATCAGTGCAACACTCCCTGGAGATGAAAGGGCTTCAGGGTTGCCAAGACAGGCAGTCTTTCCTTGGTAGAAAGTCCAAAGGTGACCACTGTGGCTGGACGGGTGTCTACACCTGACTCTAGGCTATCAATATCCAGGTGAGCCCTAGATGTGGGCAAGGAGGAGTTTCAATTGCATCTGTGGGTTGCTTGTAGCTACAAACTCCTGTTTGTCTCATTTCTGAATGCCTCTCATGCTTCAGACAAAGCTTGATGCATATAGTAGATGCTGAGCAAGTGTTTGTTAAATGTATCCCAGGGTATTGCTTGCTGTCTTTGCTACACATCATAGATTTCTTTTTTTAAATAACAACTTTATTGAGATATACTTCACAAACCATGAAATTCACCTTTTTAAAGTATACAATTCAGTGGGTTTTAGTGTATTCACAGAATTGTGCAATTATTACCACTATCTAATTTGAGAACATTTTTACCACCTCTCCCCAAAACTCTGTAACCGTTAGCCATTCTTCCCTATCCTCTATCCCTCAACCCCTGGCAACCATTAACTCAGTTTCTGTCTCTGACAACAGTTTTCTGATAATTGCGTCCCACAGTTTTATGTATTTCTGCATAAGCACACAAAGCAAAATGTCTACCCGGTCATGCTCTTCAGAAAGCATTCCCTGTGTTATCCTGGTTCTAACTAATTCAGTCTCATCCTTTCTATCACTTAAAAGAACAGATGGCTTCAGCCTTCTCCAGGCCAAGGCTGAGTCTCTGGATTGCCAAACATGTTGATGAGCTCTGAAATTCAGCCCAGAATCACAATGAAAGCAAATGTGAAATACCTGGATATCGCCAAACTAATTCAGGCCTATCCCATGCTCTTCCACCATTTAGCAGCCACATGGGTGACCCATTCTGGTGCAATGACTCTTAGCGGAAGTGGAATTTGGGGCATGCCAAGTCAGCGACAGGAGGTCAGGCTTGGTCTGAAAAGGCAGCACTGAAGATGGGCCGTGGCGTCAGCCACGGGACTTCATGTGAGGAAACAACAAGTGCTGTTTTAGGAAGAGGCCTGAAATCTGAAGCCCCAGGTTGTGAGGTTACACTGGGAGTGGGAGGCACAGCCTGAAGATCTCAAGCCCAGGGCAGAGCTGATTCAGGATGCAGGATGGGCAGCCAACTCCTGAGCATCGGAATCTGTGCAGGCTGAACAGGGTGGTTCTGAGGACTATTGCCAAATAGCTGGTTGCTACCTCAGTCAGATTTATTAGCCCAGTTCAGCAGTCTTTGCCTGAGAGTGTTTTAAAGGCACCACGGGAACTTTGACACTGGGAACTGACTCACTGATAGATAACGTGGAGGAGGTTAGTTCTTCCTTCTGAACTTCCTTCCTTCAACAGCTTAACCTCTTTAGAAAATGAAAGTTGGTGAGAACAATTCTCCAGTTCCAGGAACATCATGGCGGCTTCCCTTAGAAGAGGTGGCAAGGCTTTGTGATCTGTTTATAGTCAGTTGTTAACATGTGGCTTTTCCAGGCCAGAATGTGAGCTTCTTGCAGAGAGAGTCGGTGTCACTTTCCTTTTTGTATCCTAGTGCCTAGAAGTTCTGGCACATAATAACCACTCAATAAAGACTTATTTAGTGAGTGAATAAATTTCTAGTACCTGTCTCCATAAAATATATGTTCCCATTTTTTTTCTAACTTCTCAAGGAAATAGAAGGGAACTACTAGTAGCAAAATTTTCTACGGAACTCAATGGCAAAAAGAGTACCCTTTCTCCAAGAATCACTGCACTGAGGAGGGCCATTATGATAAAATGTAAATGTGTCCTTTTAAATATGCTACTCTTATCAGGGGAGAAAATGGTACTGCACATCCAAGGGGAAAATATGTGAGCTGAATAAAGAACAAAACAAAACACGTGATGTGAGGCCAGGGAGACAAGCTCTTAAAATGCTGGTGCAGAGACAGCAAGTACCTCACATGCATGTTGACCCCCTTCCTCCCGTGCCCGTGACAGACACCGCTAATCAAGTCTAGGCTATTCTTTCCCACCAAACTGAGGCTTAACTTCAGAATCCTTGTCAACGCTGTATCTCATGCGGTCATTACTGGGTGGTTGGTGTTGATGGACATAATATAAGCCATTAGTTATGGCTGAGCTGGAGCGTAGGAAGGACAGGGTGGTGAAGGAGTGTGAGGTCATTTAAGGAAGATGAGAACGGGGCCCGGGAGGAGCCCCAACAGACGGCTGAGATCTGTGGTGTGGCTCAAGCCTTCTATGTAGGTTGTTGGGTGCGTGTAGAACAGTCTCAGCCTAACTCAAGGAATGTCCTGGGGCTGGATCCGAGACCCAGAAAGAAAAAGGTCCTGTTTTCCAAGAGGCCCAAGAGGCTAAGCTAAGAAGTCAAATCACCTGGCAAAGTCTGTTATCCCAAAGCATGAGTCCGGAAGAGCAGCCAGTTTATTGAAGGAGGAAGGAAACAGCATTAATTCTGCACCAGGCCCCATGAATAATTGAGTCTGCCCAGAAGACATGCCTGTGCTATAAGCTGCTTGTACCCCAAGATCGCCTGCCCATGTGGAAAATGCTAGTGTTATACAATCTGATGGAGCAAACTGCTTCTGCTCCTGGGTTAGGGGTGACATGGGGACAAGGAAGGATGGATTTGTTTCAGAAGTAAAGGGAAGCTGGTAAAGGAAAAATCTTTTTCCTGTCTTCCCAGGAGGGGACAACAGAAAATTACCTGGGTATAGCTTTTTGTCTGTCAGTAGCACTTTTGTAAACCTGAAATGTTTGCATCTATCTTCACAGCAAAGCTCTGTAGGGCATGGGTTTCAGTTTCTCCTTTGAGGTGGAGGAACTGGAACCCAGACAGGCTGCATGATGAGTTCTCTGACACACAGGAGACAGCTGGGACCAGCCGTCAGGCTCTTCTGGTTCAAGACTTGTCTGAGCTGACAGTAGAAAACATGATGCCCAATGGTTCATAGCATAAGGTCATCAAAATAGCCCTGAAGAGAGTGGTCAAGAACCACTATGAACCTAAGCTGAGTTTTCTATGGCATTTTTCCTCTGAGAAGCTAGAAGCATTTTCTTGCTGTACATTGAAGGGACTCAAAAGGTATATATATATATATGTATATATATATTTTTATGTCAATAACAGCATGCTTGAGTACGGATCAGAAAGAGCCAGTGTACAGGCTGGCCCACCCATTCTCAGAGGCAGTGTGGAATAAGAGAAGTTAGGAAGACCTCGATTCCAGCTTTAGCACTTAATAGCTGTGCAGCCTTAGGTAGTTATTTTCACTCTCTGAGCAACCATAAATTTAGGATACAACTATTTACTTCTTAAGGGCTGTCCTGAGGATTAACAGGGTATGTAAGTAGCTTGACACATAATACATGATCAGTAAAGCTAAATCCATCCCTCCAAGTCAAGACAGAGGCTGGTGGTTTTGTTCTTATAAAGTAGGCAGCACAGGGGAAGGTGGTTAGAGATGGTTCTGGACTCCGGGATGTCCAGACGTCCAGGCCAAAGCTCTTTCCCCTTCTCCATCTCTCTGCTGCCTCGCCAGCCCGTAGGCTCAGGCCAGGGGTGAAGGGGGCGGCGGGGAGGAGATCGAGTGGACTCTGGCTCCCAGGGCCCTGGCTCCTAAATGGAAGCAGGCAGCTATGTCCTGCCCTCAGGGCTGCTTTTGAGTTTATTTCAAACGAAGCACCATTTGGAGAGAATTATATTCATCTTTTTGGGAGGTGACAAAAGCATGGGAGTCTGAAGGGGGAGCTGGAATTAAGGAGAGATGAAGCAGGGAGCCACACCACAGAGGACCCTGGTCACCGGAGAATGCTCCGGAAAAGCACCAAAGCTGGTTGCTCAGTGAATCCCCTTCTTGGCTCAGAAAACACACACCTGTGTCTCTGTCTCCTCCCACCCTCAGGAGCTTGGGCTCAGCCTCTGCCAGCTCCCTCAGCCAAGCCCACGGCTTGCCAGGAGGTCAGGTCCAAAACACAATTGCAACAGCAATAGTGAAGGCTGAGCAAACAGCCCCGAAATGATGATGAAAAGCTGAACTGGGGGAGCAGGCAGGCTGTCCGGGAAAGACACCAGGATGATAAATCATGGCAACCAGGCCCCGAGTTCTCGCCAGACCAAGAGCTTCGCTGCGAGCGGGGACACAAGGGAAATGGCGACTCCTCCTGAGCACATTCTGGAAAAGTGGCGACTTTTCTTTTCACGTAATACGTTCATGTGACGGTTGTCAAGACCACGATGAAAAGCCGTTAGAGGGAAGGGTGAAAGCAGAACCCTGAGGCCTTAGAGAAGGCAGTCAAAGGCTGGCATATTTTTAAAAATGAATTCTTCCCCAGCGACCCCTGGTACAGTCCGGCCCTCAGCTAAGCCTCCAGCACAGCCTGGGTTCTCTGTCCTGGAGGCAGTCGAAGCTCTGCAAGGTAGCTATCCTTGAACGCCCGCCTGGAAGACAGAAGCGTGGTGCCGACGGGAGAAGGTTACCCCCCTGTGCTTGCCGGGGGAGTGAGTAAAAGCTGCACAGGAGCACCGCCCTGGGGAAGGGAAGGTTGGCCGGCAACCTCCATGAGGGGCGCCAGGACAGCAGGATGACCTCCAAAGCCATCTCCTTCCTCCTCATCGGTCATCCAGTCCCTGGCCCCTGGTTCCCAGGGTGCAGCCACTTGTACCTTCAGAAGAATCAGACCTGTGGCTTTTGAAAAGCATAAAATGCCTCTAGCTGAGGCTGGCCTGCCATTCCTTTCTCCAAAATGTTTTCTTTTTCCCCTCTTCCCATATTCCTGCATCACCCTAGCCCAGGCCATGTCATCTCATTCTTGGGTAATTGCAATGGCTACAGTGTGGCCTTCTCAGCACAGTTCTCTCCCCTTCAGGTTTTCCTTGCCATGACCATAAGACTTTCTTCCTTCACGACTTTTTTTTAATCACGAAATTCCCACTCCAAGTTTTACATCAATATCCTGTCATGCAGTGTCTAGAGCCCAGACCCCTCTGCCTGGCTTTCCAAATCCTCCAGGATCCAGCTCCAGCTTCTACAGGTCGTGGAGAATCTGGACCTTCTGTTCCAGCTAAGCCAGCCTCCTCCCTGTTCCCTGTTCATGCCAGACTCATCCCCACCTCCATTTCTTATTCCTCCTTTCCGCAGTGCCCGCCTCACCCTCTCTGCCTAATCAAATTCCCCCCCTCCTTCCAGCCCAGCTGCAGTCCCCTTCACTCCTTGCCTCACAGGACTTCCTAGGCCCCCAAGCTCCTCGCTTCTCTGAATTTCAGCTGAAATCAGCAGCTCAAAGAGGCTCTTGATGAGCTTCTGATTGTCTCATTTGTCTGGCTCATCTGCAAAGGATTTGACAGCAGGGCCACTGCTCATATCCTTCAATGACCTCAGGAGAACCAGGACAGAGCATGGTGTTCACACATAAAAGGGGCACAATTCATACTTGTTGGCCCTACAAAGTAGGGTGACCTTGAATTACAGTGCGATCATTCATTCAACAAATGCCTACTGAATACCTACTGTGTGTCACGATCTGCGCTGGAGATCAAAGTGTGAGAAAGGTGGGGAACTAACAGGCCAGTGGGAAACATAGTTAAATAAGCAGTTACAACACAGACTGGCAATGAAGACCCTCTGACGGGGAGAGAATAGCATGCTACAGGGTACAGAACGAGGGCAACTCTTCTCCTAGGCTTGAGAGATCGTGAAATGCTTCACATCATTGGTGTTTCTTAAAATAAGACCTTGAGTTAGCTGGTTATGGGTGTTAGGGAGAATGAAAGAAGAGTATTTTCAAAGAACTGAAAGATTTAACATAGCTTGATCATGTCTAGGATTGTCACCTTGGCTTTCCTCTATTTATTTAAACGGCCTCTGTGCCATAAATAGTTATTAAATCATAATGTAACTATCTGTCTGTATCTACTGATCTATCGATTCTATCCATCCATCTATATATTCCTAGCCAAGAACACACAAGTCCTTTGTACTTGCTAGACATGGTCTGGGGAGGTGCACAAGCATACATATTTTATAGCATCTCTGTAGCTTTTCATTCTTAGCTGCCTGAGATGTTTGGGATAGTGTTTCTTACAAATGGAAGGTGTGGGGGAAGGGGGATGGGAGAGGGATGGATTGAGCTCTCTCTTACAGAACACTCCAGCCCATTGGTTTCACGCAGTTTATTGCTATTCATAGCATTCCGTTTTCATCCGAAATGTGGGAATGATCTGACTGCCAAGCTATTATGGATAAAGTGAAGAGACTGCCTATGTACAAATCTGTATTCTCTTTCTATTACTAAGAGCCAAAGGTCTAAGGCCCATCCCAGCCAGATTTTCACATGTTCAGACTAGCAGGGTAGTTCCTTGAATAGAAAGAAAGCAAGATTTACACGTCACCCATCTCTCAGAACAGAGTCACAGCCTGGATGTACTGGCATTTTATTATGCTACTTCTGGATTATTTATTTAATATTGTTTCATTAAATTTTCAAAGAACACAGGTGGTTTTTACCAATAAAACATGGAATGCCAGGGTATGAAAATGGACGGGTAAATTCAACTAATATTTTTGTTCCTGAAAGAAGTATAATGTTTGTATATTTATGTGGGAAAATAGATAACTATTTTGTGACCAAAGATCCTTTCAGTCACATTGAGACCATCCTCTCTGTGGACCTGTGAGTACAGCGCGTGGTGCTGCCTAGCAAACTGAGCTCTACCCCGATCTGTCCAAGCACCACAGCCTTCCACTGCCGTGCAGAGGGAAGGCTGGACCTCAGCATCTTGTGCTAAGTATTCAGGGCACAGACATCAAACTCCTCTTTGTTTTCCACGGGATGGCAAAAGGCTGGGAAACACACTCAGGGCCCCGCACCTCTATTGACTGGTTTGGAAACAGGAAGGCCCTGGCTGCAATATTCAACCGCATTAAATGCCCGGCATTATCCAGGGCCCTGAACATGGGTTCATTGTCTGGCTGGTCTTTGCCGCTGAATGCGCTGGAGAAAGGCCGTGCGTAATTAGGGACCGCCTGGTGAAAAGGGCTTCGCTCACACCACATGCCCAGTTTTTGTCCTTAGAGGAGGGTGTCAATCTGAGAAAGGGTGAGCCCCTAGGGAGAGACATTTATAAACGATTTTGAGGAGGGGTGGCTATCTTGTTACGGTGACTTTGGGGTGTGGAGAAGATTCCTGGTCAGAGTTTAGATTTAGGCCACGACAGCTGCCAGTGAGAGAAACTAACAGAACTCTGCTGTTGACAACTGTGCATGGTGAGCTGTGGGCTCCTGTGCTGGGGGACTGGGATGTGTTTTTCTAATAAATTCTTCCCAGTCGGATGTGAATCGTTTCCAGGTACTTAGATGACTCAATGACTTAATATTTCATTTTAAACCATGCTCTGCACAGGAAACAAGGCTGACATTACTAGGATTTTTAGACTTTAGATGTGCCTCATCCAGCCAGATTGGTTTCAAACCCTGAGGTAGCATTACAGAAATATTTCTTATGAACATTAATAAATAACCCACACTGTTCTTTCGAAAAGCAGAATCAGTCTTTTCAGTGGCATGAAAAAGCTTTGAAATGAGGAGAATGTGGAGGTTTTCCGCACTCTTTAGCATAAATTCAATCTCTCTGAGTGGAGGGTTCCCCCCCCCGCCCCCGCTATTGCCAGCTTTCGTTTGCTAGACCACAAGCCTCCTTTAATTCCCGGACCCTTTAGCTTGTAATTTTTTAAATAGACAAATATGTTCCCTTTCAGGAGGATCCCAATAATCTGAACAAGCTAACAAGCTTTCTTTCCCTGTCCTTTGCTCCTAGCATAAATGTGGTTTCCGAGCTGACTCTGGTACCTACCTCAGCAGCTCTGCTTCCCCTGCCCCACAGCCTGGTTGTGGAGATGTAACCTCAGAGCTTTGGCCAGGCTTGGCTGTGCTGAGACCAGCTGTTGTGATTTAACCATGAACAAACTCAGAAGCTTAGCCTTTGAAGAGAACCTGAAAGTTGTTTGGTTCAATGACCTTCCCCAAGTTATCTCCTCTCCAGTTGAAATCCTCACTAATTTGCAAGATGGTCTCTGTATCAGTTGACATTGCTAACTGCCATAAAGCTTTCCCACCCACCACCCCAGGGATCCTACTTCAGTGTTCCCATTTCCTATATATATCCTTGGTACAGCCCTCTCCAGAATGACCATAGCTAGTTGCTTATATATCATTTTCCTCTGCTGAAGTCTTGAAGGCAGTAGCCCTGTCTTATTCATCTTTGTATCCCCATTGAACAAGAGCTGAAAAGAAATGGGCAATTCTTTCACTTCAGCACTGATTCATCTCACTCTATCAGTCAACCAAACCAATCTATTTAACTATTTCATAGTTCAATCCACATTTCTCCAACTTGTTTGAAAAACTATCATGAAAAAGTCTGTCAAAAAGCCTTCTAAAACCCAAACATATTCCCCTGATCTTTGGTTTAATATTTCAGTTTAAAAAGTGTTAATGAACTTGATTTGTGATGATTTCTTTTTACTAAATCCATCTTAGAACCTGGTAATCATGTCTCCCCTGTCTACATTTTAACAAACTATTTGTTAGATAACCCATTCTAGAAATTTGCCAGTGGCTAACGTTAAGATCACCAGGCTGCAGTGTGCAGAGTCCACCTCTGAAATTTGGGGGATACCCATTTCTCCCTCTGACCTGTGGCTATTCATTCCTTGGTAACTTGTTCAAAAACTGTTAAAAAGTTGTTCCTTAATCATATATTTCAATTGTTTTGGTTCCCTGGAAAGTAATTTATCTGGCCTTGGAGACCTGAATGCATTTCAAACGGCCAGCTGCTCTCAATATCTTTGTCCTCAATTGGGGCTTTACCTCATCTTTCTAGGATGTGTCCTCACCAATGAAGGGAGATAAAAATCAATTCATTCCTGCTTATGGGGATAGTATAACTCTGGGAGGTGGAGTGTGGTGAGAGCCTGGAGCATTCCCGCCAGCTATTGGCAGAGGTGGATTTACTGTGAAGCTCACGAAGCTTAATCTTCAGAGTCCTTTACTAATTTTGTATTCTTTTTCTTAAAATTGTTCTGTTAAACTGTGTAACCTTCAAAGCACAGACATATGGAGCTGCCCTTGAGCCTTGTGTAAGGTCACGTATTATGCTTCTACTGGAAGTGTTCTTACGGGTATTGCAAATAACCGGTCTATCAAAGCAAGAATAGAAAATATAGGGGTGTTTTATGGGCTAACCAGGAGACTTGAAACACTCAGTACTGATACTACCATTTCACCAAGACTTTAGGAAATTCACTTAACCTTACTGTTGTTTCATTCTCTTACCCACAACATGGGGAAAATAATCCTTCTTTCAGTCTTAGTTGATACTCATTCAATGCTGACCCACTATAGGTATACCTCACTTTACAATAATATGATAAATAAAAAGAAATATTTGTTGACATACATATTAAACAGAAAAATTAACCTGGCATAATGAGCATTTATTCTACAAGGGAATTAATTTAATTAATGAGTACTGAATTTTAAAAAAGGATATAAGATTTGCAGTAAGGAGAACTGACTTCTGAACACAAGCCAGGAAGCCCTGGAAGGTTGAGTGTGCCCCTGCACCCTCATGAATCTTAGTTCCTGCATCTGGAAAATGGAGATGACAACACTTCCTCACAAAGATGGTGTGGCAGTTGATACCAAATATACTAAAATGCTCTGTAAACTGTAGAAGTGATTTAGAGATGTATGGTGTTATTATTGCCTTAAACCATCAAAATTATGATTGATTTAAAAAAGCCAACCTACACAAAATTTCCTGAAGTACAGACTACATACTATTGGCAGTCACGTAGGGCAGGAGTTAAAAATTTAGTGAACGACAATGCAAATATCAAGTGTTATACAGATAAATATCAGTGTAAAAATCAATAAAATATCCTACCTCAAGAGCACATCTCTCTGATCCAGGCCCAACTCTTTCCATTCAGCACAGCAGAAAAGCTAGTGATGCTGGGAGTCACACTGGGAGTTCAGGATCAGTAGACTTGTTATCCGACCTTGTTATGGAACAAACATTCCTTCAGTTCCTTCTTTACTGTGTCCCAAAGTCTGGAATATTTTGTTGACACTTCCCAGCCCAGAAAAATGTCTCTCTAGAGTTCCAAAGTTCTTGCAGCTGAGGGTTCTGTCTTCTTTTGTTTACGCATAATATCACAAATTTCCGACTTGAGGATGTCCCTCCATTCAGAGAAACAACCTTGGACAACAGTGGCAGGTTGCCCTTGAGATGCTTAAGATCCTACCTGGCAGGAGGAATTTTACAACTGTTTCCTTTCAAAGGTTGCCAGGAGATTTGAGAAGGCTTCAGGCCTCTTAGACATTTCCAAGCACCTTGCTTGCAGGACAAATCTGTTGAGTTGGAAGGCTATGGCTTGACTTTGCTTAGCTCAGTTTAACAGCAATTTAAACATAGAGTCCGCCCCTCACAATCTGTTGTTCTACAAGGAAGGCCTCATTTCACAAAGTTCCACGCAGAGTGCAGCTTCTAGGCTCAATAGAGACAGCTGCATTTATTATCACCAGCCCTGACTTTCATTTCAGCGAGGAATCCTGTTTCAGTTCATTATCTCTCAGAGTTCCGGCTTCATCAGTCTCCATTAGGAAGTACCTTGCCTTTCTGCCAAGAGGCACTGGAGGTGAGTGGCCCAGTTCCCTGCCTCAGGCGCCAGCTGCCAGCAGCCCCCAC
The DNA here is from genome assembly GCF_963455315.2 of Globicephala melas. Lineage (NCBI taxonomy): Eukaryota > Metazoa > Chordata > Mammalia > Artiodactyla > Delphinidae > Globicephala > Globicephala melas. Next base: position 111,262,083 of record NC_083315.2, on the reverse strand, counting down.
TCCCCCCGCCCCAGCCAAGCACCTCACCCTCCACCTGTAGGCCAGAAACCCAACTTCCCTCATTAGGGAGAATGTCTTTTCTGAAATTACCTCTGACACGTGGAGTTCGGACAGCACGCTCTCCTAAGTTCCTCCCTGTTTCCTTTCATCCGTGCCATGGAGGGTTACCTCACAACTCTCCTCTCACCTCAAAACTCTGAGCCCGAGGGGCTTCCCTGGTGGCGCAGTGGTTGAGAATCCGCCTGCCGATGCAGGGGACACCGGTTCGTGCCCTGGACCAGGAAGATCCCACGTGCCGCGGAGCAGCTGGGCCCGTGAGCCATGCCCACTGGGTCTGAACGTCCGGAGCCTGTGCTCCTTAACGGAAGAGGCCACAGCAGTGAGAGGCCCGTGTACCACAAAAAAAAAAACAAAAAAAAAACTCTGAGCCCGAAAAAGATCTCGGCTGGGGGTTCAACCCACCTTTCTCAGCATCTCCCCCCTTACTAGCAAAGCCATAGCTTTCAAAGAAGAAAAAAGGAGAAGGAAATAAAGAAACCAAGCCCAATTTTGGATAGAAAGGGAAGAGTGAGGAAGACAAAGAAAAAAAAAAGATGTGGAGTGAGTCTTCGATTTCAGGGGGCACCTGGCATTGAATCAGGAACACGTCCAAGGACAGCTGAGACCCCAGGGCCACGAGGTCTCTTATTTTCGTTTAAAAATCAGTAACATGGAACTAAAACACGTTTGCAGACTGGTGGGATTTTCTCCCACCTTCACTCATGGCATTTCTTTCCCTTCACTGAGTTTAGTAAAATAAATAAAAAATCAGACCCTGTGTAGCATGAAACATCAAAGCTTTGTCCAAAGAGACAGTGCACACAAGCAACAGAAAGGTGATCGTTTTGCAGACTTTCCACTCAAGGATTTAAAGCTGCCTCAGCCCGGCTCAGGAGGGACTTCATGCAGCCTCTTACAGGATGGAGGCAGGAACCGCCCAATGGAGCTGCCCCCTTTCCCCTCAGATCTATCACCTTCATACACACCAGCTTCAGCTGTGCCTTCATTCCCAACAGCCAGCACCTGCTTCTCATGTAAAGGCCCACCCTCAGGCCTGCACACAGACAGCTGGAAGTGATGGGGAATTTCTGTCCTGGGGAGGGAAAGGGGGAGGGGTAGGACTTAACAACCAATGACTGTTGATTAGGTGGAAAATATTCCAGCGCCTTGCCCATCCCTTCCTGATGAAGACAACTCTGAAGTATGACCTCCTCTCTCTCCAAGAGCAGCTCTGTGGGACTTCGCTTGATATTTTCCTATACCTCCCTTCCTGATCGACCTCCCTGCCAATTTTTCCTGGGAATGCTTCCTAATAAATCTCTTTCACATGATCCTTATCTCAGCAGCAGCCTCTGAGAAGCCCAACTTAAGACATCCCAGGACGAAGCCAAGAGGCTGCGAAAAGGGGAGAGAGAGAGAAACGAGTCTCCAACAGTTGGGACCCAGAGATGTGGATGGAGGGAAATGAGAGAGGAGGGCTTGATAGAAAGGGCTAGACAGTTTTTAGACCGAAACTAAAGAAAAATTTTGTACAATCTTCCAGATCCCACATGTCTTCTAATATGTGTGTGTGTGCATACATGTGGTGTATGATTTTCCTTTCCCCTTTCTCTTTCTGTCAAAAAATTGCACTGCATGCCCTTTGGATATTATAGGCATAACTAAAGAGTTGCATGTTATTTTAACCTAAAATATATTTTCTTTATGCTTTCTTAATTTTGGTAACAACAAAACAGCTCTGACAGGAAATAAAATAAATGAAAATACAGTTTAAAGAAGTGACATTATATGAGCCTCTAGCAAAGTAACTCTAGGGCATGACGGAAAGAGGTGGTGGGAATGGAGGGGCATCTTCTTTCTGGGTTAACAGAGGTACCCATTTGATCCTCTTGCCCCTGAGCTGTGAGGGACAGCCCTGGCTTGGTAGTGGGTTTGAGAGTCTTAGCTGAGACTCTTACCCTCCATGTCTCCTTTCTCTGACTGTGATATGAATAATGGTGATGAAAACATCATCCATTATATCACGTTTACAGGGTACCAGTGCTCAAATTTATTAATGCATTTAACTCTTGCAATGATCCTTTGAGCAGCTATTGCTATCTTCATTTCACAGAGGAGGAAACTGAGGCACAAAGAAATAATATAACCAAAATCTGCACTGGTACATAAAAAGATGCTCAACATCACTAATAATCAGGGAAATGCAAATCAAAACCACAATGAGCTATCACCTCACACCTGTCAGAACGGGTATCATCAAAAAGACAAAAGGTAACAAGTGTAGGCAAGGATGTAGAGAAAAGGGAATTCTTGTGCACTGCTGGTGGGAATGTAAGTTGGGGCAGCCACTATGGAAAACAGTATGGAGATTCCTCAAAAATTAAAAATAGAACTACCATATAAATCCAGCGCTTCCACTCCTGGGTATTTATCTGAAGAAAATGAAAACATTAACTCAAAAAGATTTATACAACCTCATGTTCATTGAAGCATTAGTCACAATAGCCAAGATATGGAAACAACCTAAGTGTCCATCAGTGGGTAAATGGATAAATACAATGTGATTTACACAGAACAGAATATTATTCAGCCATAAAAAGAATGAAATCTTGCCGTTTGCAACAACATGGATGAACTTTGGGGGCATTATACTAAGTTAAAGAATTCAGGAGAGAAAGATAAATACCATATGATCTTTAAGAAAAAAAGAAGCTCATAGATACAGAGAACAGATTGGTGGTTGCCAGAGACAGAGGCTGGGGGTGGGTAAAATGGGTAAAAGGGGTCAAAAGGTACCAACCTACGGTTGTAAAATAAATAATTCACGGGGATGTACAGCATGGAGACCATAGTTAATAATACTGTATTGCATATTTGAAAGTTGTTAAGAGAGTAGATCTTAAAAGTTCTCATCACAAGAAAAACATTTTTGTAACTAAGTATGGTGATGGGTGTTAACTAGACCCATGGTGGTGATCATTTCACAGTATATACAAATATCAAATCATCTTGTACACCTGAAACTAATATACTGTTATATGTCAATTATTCCTCAATAAAAAAGTAAAATAAAATGAAACAAAAGAAAACCTGCTTCTTCCTACTTCACACAGTTGTTGTGAGGAGCAAATAAAATAATGGATATGAAAACACTTTGACAATTCTAAGGCACCACACATGGTATACAGTATTAGCATTACTGTTGTAGTTATTATTGACCAGGTTAACAGTTGCCATCAGAGCTACTGACCTATCCAGGTTATAAATAATCTTTCCTTATAGGTCTTACAAAACCAAAAAGCTATATTCCTGACCAGCGTTCAGTGGGGCATTGTTTACCTGTAGAAGGTGTTTACTTGGGGTTTACAAGGCTTTCCCTGTTTGTAGCGTGGGCCTCAATTTGCACCTAATGTCTCTCTCTACTCCAGTCTCTAGTTGTATCTGGAAGACTGGCAAAGTGGGCTCACCAGGGAGCTCCTGAGGGGACCCATGAGAGGAACAGTAGAGATATTTCTTGGCCCTGACCTTAGCCTCTGTTATGGGTTGAATTATGCCCCCCAAAAGATGCTGAAGTCCTAACCCCCAGTACCTGTGAATGTGACCTTATTTGGAAATAGGGTCTTTGTAGAAGGTCAAATTAAGATGAGGTCATTAGGGTGGACCCTAATCCAATATGACTCGTGTCCTTATAAAAGGGAAGACTTAAGACACAGAGACAGACATGTACAGAAGACAGATGATGTGAAGACACAGGGAGAATGCAATATACAAGCCAGGGATGCTCAAGGCTACCAGAAACTAGGAGAATAGCATGGAACAGATCCTTCCCTCACAGAAGGAACCAACACTACCAACTCCTTGATCTCAGACTTCGAGCCTCCAGAACTGAGACAACAGGTTTCTATTGTTTAAGCCACCCAGTTTGTGGTACTTTGTTACTAACACAGCCTCCTTTATTACTTTGTTATGGTACTTTGTTAGTAATACAGTTAATGTAATAAATTAATACAGCCTCTCATTGACAATCTGCCTCTGCTCCCTGCCCCTGACAGAGAAAGCAGGATACCCTTGTAACCTCCTGCCCTGGGTCAAAGCTAGGGGGAAGAATTGCGGGAAAGAGTTCTGAGCCAAGGACAACCAATCCCCAGGCTCACCAGGACCCAGGACCGCTGCAGCCTGGGTCAGGGAGATGACTCAGGACCAGCCCGTGCCCTCTCCAACAAAAGGAAGTTGTAGTGGGTGGTGGGTGCTAAAGTTGGAAGCCCACGGAGACCCTGGCATATGGCTGCCATTTTGGGTTATGTACAAGATGAGTAAGCAGAGGAAGCCGGTCAAGAGAAAGTAAAGAGAATGGAGAGAGGTGACGCTGATGAGAAAGACAGAAAGAGAGACAGACACACAGAGAGACAGAGAGACAGGGAAAGACTGGCAGGGCCATAGGGCTGTCTTGCTTCTACCCTTCCCGAAGCCAGATTTCGCTGGGTTCCCTCATGGATATCCTTTAATAAATTCCCCCTTTTTTCCTCTGGTAACTTGATTGTTCTCTTTCTTGCACCTAAAGTGGCCTGAGTATGACAGCTCAGAACAGAAACATCAATCCCTGGAGAAGCATGATACTTAGTAAAGCAGTGATTTGGATATTTTATTTAATCCATCTCCCCATGTTCTCCTGGCTTAATCTGAGAAATGGCAGAGTAAGTGAATTAAAAGCTAAAAATAAGTAAGTCATGTTGATGTAACGTACAGCCTGGTGATTATAGTCAATAATATTGTACTGCATATTTGAAGGTTGCTAAGAGACTAAATCTTCAAAGTTCTCAGTGCAAGAAAAAACTTTTTTGTAACTTTGTATGGTGACAGATCTTAACTAGACTTACTGTGGTGATTATTTAACAGTGTACACAAATATTGAATCATTAGGTTGTACACCTGAAGCTAATATTATATGTCAATTATACCTTAATAAAAATATTTTTTTAAAAAAAAACTAAAAAATTGCTTTAGGTAAAAGCCCGAAGATATTAGGCTCAAGGTAGAATTGTTTTGGAACCTTGGAACAAAGTATAGCCCAAAAAGGGGATGGGTTTGAAGCCTGGAAGGTTCCAGGGGCCTTGTTCTGAAGAGCCTTGCAGACCAGGTGAAGCAGTTTGGCCTTCTCCCAGAGAAGGAGAGTGACCCAAACTGATTTGCATTTCAGAAAGATGAGGACAGCAGCAGGGTGAGAATGGAGGAGAGTGGTACAAGATTAGAGGTAGGCAGTATGATTAAGAGGCTGTCGCAGGAATCCAGCCATGAGATGATGGTGGCCTTAGATGAGGACAGGACCCTGGAGGAGGAAAGAGGAAGGGATTGAGTTAAGAGATGTTAAGGCGGAAACCTGAGTGGACTTGGTGAATGTGGCTGAGGGGAGGGAGGAATGGATAAGGACATGAGGTCATGCGAGGTGACTGGTGGGCAGAGGTGGGCCCCCGGGGCCAAGGACCGAGGAGCAAGAGCCAGTCCCCGATATTTAAGACCCGGTCCTCCAGGGTGGCCCCCATCCCTAGGGACCGAAAGCACATGTCATCCCTCCAACAGCAGAAAAGCTCCTTTTCAGGCTGCTGCCTGCCTGGAGCCTCTCACTGGTGCTCTGTGTTTACACATTCAGGAGGATTCAATCTCCCATAATCGTATATGTGACAAAGGCCTCGCTATAAGCAACATTAATGAAGACAAATGAATGGGCCAAATGCTGCAGCCTGCACGGCAGCTCCCAGGGCCCTGCCTCGCAGGGAGGCTGCTTTGTGGGGGAAGCTCATTTCTGGCTGGGCTGCCCCGCTCTTGCCTTGCCTAACGGAGATGTATGAGAACCCTCCCATCACGGGGCGACTCAGCCACTGCCTGGCCAGTGGGGGCAGCCCCCGCAGGGGGGTTTTAAGGGACTTCAAGAAGATTATTAGAATGTGCTTACACATTTTTGTGAAAGCTATCTTAGGGGAGATAGGCAAGTAGAGATTAGCTGGACACAGTGGTCTGATCGTGTTAAATAAACACGCTCCCTGCATCCTCGTGGGTGCTGATTGCGAAAGCAGCTATTAGAATTTAATTCCAGCCAGTGAGTGACCACACCACGGAAGGCATCTTGCTGAGTGCCATGAATCAGTCCTGCATCCAGGATGGGGTTGGCTCTTAGCTGAATTCTCTTCTCCCCTTTAAGGCCACTTATATATCTGCTCATCCATTTCTCTTTGTGACGGATCAGAAAATATTCAGCTTTGGGACTTTTACTCCAACCTCTCCTGGGGGGAATCACAGCCAGTAGAAAAAAAGAAGGTATTTATAAATCAAGCAGCATGCCACGGGGGCTGGTGAAGCGGCCGTGGCTCTGTTCTGGCCCCGGACGGCAGGGGTGGACAGCAAGCAGGCCCCACCCGGACAGGCTAGGTGTTGATGCTTAGAAGCAGCTCAGACAACCTCTAGAGGAAAGATGGTTGTCCAAGGTGCATGTGGTGAGAGGACACGATAAACTGCCCCATTAACAGGCAGAAGTGCTTGTTGTAAAAGCACCCAGACCTGGCAGCAGGGAGAGTCTCACCACCGTTTCGGCATCTGCTGTGTAATTCAGGAGATTGTATGGAGGACAATGTCTCTCTCCCAAGGGATGTCTCCAACAGGACATTATAAAAAGGTGCCCCTCATCAGAGTCGAAACATTCTCAGGATTTCCCATCACGAATAAAACCAGCCAATTTTACTAGACCAATATGAAGGGATTCGAAACTAATTAATCAGTGCAGAGACCAGATCAGCCAGTGACAGTGAGACAATGGGATGAAAACTTGGTAAGTCAGCGCAAGGCCTGCCTGAATTCAGACAGTGAAATAACACTGGGGATCATCCCCTGTGGAAGAAATTCCAGTTGCTCGGTGAAAAGAAGTAAGCTGGGTGACAGATCCACTGTCCCCAGCAAGCTTCTTCAGGGAATATCCTCTTAATGACACTCGGATTGATTTTCCATTGCTGGAAGGAAGAGAAGGAAGTAGAAGTGATCAGAGAACATAAATAACTTTTAATAAAGCCTGGCAGGCTGCATGTGTATGGGAGAAATGAACAACAAAAATAATGCACGAGTTTCCAGCATCAACAGGGTGAGTATGAGTAAATAAAATTGGGATGGGACACACTCTGGAGCATCTTACCACTTTGCTTAGCCAGCAGCCACAACCTTGAGGTGCAGGCATGTAGTGGGGCCCATCTCTCAGGCTCCAGTTTCCTCCTCTCCTAGAACAAAGGGTTGGGCCAGATGAACTGCAAGGCCCCTTCTGGCTTAAATGTGCTACTATTTGTTACTGTTCCAGAGCCACTCTGAGAGGGGCCCAAGTCAGCGTTGATCGAGAATTGGCCATAATTGTGTCGTGGGAAGACACAGAGTCTTGCCTGGCTTTATTAAAAGTTATTTATGTTCTCTCATCACTTTTACTTCCTTCTCTTCCTTGCAGCAATAGAAAATCAATGTGAGTGTCATTGGCCATAACTCTGTCGTGGAAAGACTCCTAATTCAGGGCTAGATCTGGCCTCTACCCACTCCCATCACTTCATTTGTCAGAAGCCTCTCAGAACTCAATCAAATTTATCACATTATTTTACACTTGCCTAACACCATGCAGGCCACGCGGCGGCTCAAAACATACACATCCGTCATGTCTCCTGGAGTGGTGAAAGTGCTCAGCCTTTGGAGCCAAAAAGAACTGTTTTCAAATCCCCACTACACCACTAACTGATTGTGTGATTCTAGACTAGTCACTTCCATACAATGGAATATTAGGCAGCCATGAAGAATGAGCTGGCTCTACAGGAACTCACAGGGAAACATGCCCACAATATATTATTTTAAAAGTCCATAGCAGACAAGAGCCAGAAGATGAAAGCAACCCCAGTGCTCAATAATGGATGAATGGACAAACAAAGAGTAGTATATACATGCAATGGGATATTATTCAGGCTTAAAAAGGAAGGAAATTCTGACACATTCTATAGTATAACATAGAGGAACCTTGAAGACATTATGTTAAATGAGATAAGCCAGTCACAAAAGGACAAATAATGTATGATTCCATCTATATGAGGTACCTAGAGTGGCCAAAGTTGTAAAAATAGGAAGAAGAGTGGTGGTTACTAGAGGCTGGAGGAGGGGGAATGGGCAGTTAGTTACAATAAAAAAGTAAATGGCAGAACAGTAAGTACACTATGCTCCAATTTTGGTTAAAATATGTTGTCTTTGTACAGCGGAAAGTCTGGAAGGCTACCCACCACATTGGTAACAAGGGTTCCTTTGGGGAGTGGGATTGGGAAGGGGTGGTAATGGATAACATGACTGACAAGTTACCTGTGTCTCAAGACATGAAAGTTTGTGTTCAATTTTGACGGGGCAGTGTCAGTAGACTCTGACTCTCAAAACCCCTCTGTTTCAAAAGGAAAAAGTATTCATCATTACTTTTGTCATTCCCTCCTGGGCTGCTGTCTATGGCTTTCTATTTTTTACCAAACACAGTCCAAACTCCTTAGCCTGGCACATAAGTCCCGTACAAATGGGCTGCAAGCAGCCTCTTACAAACCCCTTTTAGCTGTCTCCGTGCACCAGTGTCACAACCATTCAGTACTCTCTGAGCACAGTCCTTCACCTCTGGGGCTTTTGATCAAGCCATTCTCTCCATAAAGTGTCCTCCCCCTCAATCTCTGCCAGTAGACTTCTCGTCCATTCTTCAAGGGCACAGTCTCTAAATCCCTTGGGTGGAAGTGATTCCTCCTTCCTCTCTCAAGGCACTCATCACACCCAGCTCATCTTCGACTCATCTGTACATCTTCTCTCCCCTTATGGACCCTCTGCCCCTGGTGAGAAAGGACCAGGCCTTGTGCAGCTTGATAATTCTTGGGGCACCTACTATGGTGTAATAACTCAAGAGCAACAATGGTGATGGTGATGAGAGCTCCACACGGTGCACCTCGCTCACTTCACCTCGTCCCGGCCGCCGCCGTTCACTGAGTGCCTGTAAGCTGGGATCTGAGCTCAGAAATGACATATATCACCTCACTTTATTCTCACAAGATTTCTCAGGTATAGGTGTTATCCCCATTTTGCAAATGAGGAAACTATGGTTTAGAGATTAAAAAACTTCCTAAGATCATACTGCAAAAGTGGGGATTCGAACTCAGGCCTGCCTGACTCCAAAGCATGTGATCCCAATAACTACAGTCTACTGGCTTCCTGGTATACTGGCACATGCGGTAGGCACTCAGTACTAGCATGGTTAATGACTGCAACTGGACAGAGGGCGGCATGTCATGGGAAGAGCACAATGGCTGTTGACCCAGTGCTGTAAAAACCCACAGTGCTCTGGGCTCCCTGGCCAGTGAAAGCACTGGAACTGTCAGCTCACGCCTACTTGCAGCATTCAAACGAACACTCATGGCTGTTCAGGCCAACCACAGCATTCCCTTCGCTCTCTTCCTCAGTCTAATTCAGACACCCATTTCTCCCTAACCAAAGCCTCAGCTTCTCCCACCAACACCCAGGGGCTCTGCTCGTATCTGTCGATGCTTAAGTCTGGAAATGGGGAGAGGTGGCTGTGAAAGCCTCTTAGAGTCTGACCTCAGACACACAGACATGAAGAAACAAGCCCTGCAAACCAGACGTGGCCCTCTTCACCTGTCACGCTCTCCAGAAGCACTGATGGTGAACACAGGAAGATTCTCAGATGCGGAGGACAGATTCCAGGGGCTCTAGGAGGGGCGGGAAGGAGGGGCCCGCCTGCTGACCCCCATGCATCAGCCCTTCTTCAGAAGCTGATGGCCCCAGTACTTGGTGTATCCAGACCTGCACTGTCCACATGTGGCCACTGAAAGGTGGCTAGTTCGAACTGAGATGTGCTCCTGTACAACACATACCTGGTTCCAAAGACTTGGCGTGAAAAAAAGAATGTAAATTATCTCACTAATACTTATGTTGATGGCATGTCAAAATGATAAGATTTTGGATAATTAGGTTAAATACATAGTTAAAATTCATATCTAATTTTTTAATGTGGGTAGAAAATATGAAAGTATGTATGTGACTCACATCTGTGGCTTGCACGATATTGTCATTGGACAGAGCTGATCCAGACCTCCAGACTCTCTGTTGCAGGTCCATGCTTTATCCAACCGAGACCCTGGCTTTCTGGACTCAGCTCAACCCCACATGGGTTTTCTGCACAGCAGCAGCTATGGTGCTTAGGGTTTCCCGCCTCTGAAGCCAACAACAGAGTTTGAGAATAAGAAAGAGCTGGATCTTTGTGCATTCACTCACATTTCCCTCCCAGCCCATCTCCCTGGCTTGCTTTCTTTTAGGATAGTGGTTCTCAAAATGCGGTCCTTGAACTAGCAGCATCACTTCACCTGGAAACTTGTTAGAAATGCAAACTATCAGGCACAATCCAGAAACTGATTCAGAAACTGTGGGAATGGGGTCTAGCAACCTGATTTTTAACAAACCCCCCTCCACGTTATTCTGATGCATGCTAATACTTGGAGGTCTTAGGGTAGTGTTTCTGAAACTTGGCAACATATTAAAATCACCTGGGGAGGATTTAAAATTTCCAATGCCCAGATCACATCCAATGTCAAGTAAATCAGAATCTCTAGGGGTGGGACTCAGGCATCAGTTTTTTGAATTCCCCCAGCCTTGATTCCAATGTGCAGCCATGGATGAACCCCATTGTCTAAGGGTAAGGGATTCAAGATTACCAGCCATTCCCCAAGAGCTGGTAAGCAGGTGAGTAAGGCAGCCTTACTGTACGGAAGAAAACAGTGTTTAAAATGGAGTGAGAAAGGGGCTGAACTGTACATGCCTAAACCTTGAAGGCCTCTTCCATTATAGGTCAGCTGCTGTAACGAAACAGGGAGATGCACCTTAAGATTTTCTGAGGTTAAAATGACAATGTGGAAAGGGGACAGCTTTTCCCACAGTCCCCCAAGAGGAGAGTGGATGATGGTCAAGAGAGGCCCGGGATGCTTTCATCCTCTGAGGCTCCAGGCATGTGAAAACAAAGACATGTCCAAAGAGGGTTTCAACAACTGTGATATATTTTAGAAATTTACATTTAATAAATGAAGGCTTGTGACACGTGTAAAATTTAAAACACACTCACAAGGCAGTGTGATCATCCTACTCACAATATAATAGCAGAATTTATTTTTAAAATTCATGGGCATGGTACCAAAGTCTGGCAGAAGTTTAAAGCCGATGATCATTTCCTTCTTTTAGTCCTATTAGCATATCTTTGAAGATAAAATTTTTAAATCCAAATTTGAAGCCTTTGGTGAGTGTGAGATCCCTGGATGAAAGGCCTTCCTTTGCCATGTGCCCCTGGAATAGGTCCAAGAGGACCCCTGGAAAGGGGTCCTGAGTGTGGCTGGGGGCAACTGAGCCATGGGGGTTGGCCAGCATCTGGGAGCCCGGTAGCAGCGTGCTGGGGTGGGTCGGGGGACACAGGAGAGAAGTCGGGGCTTTGAGGGTGTGCCCAAGCAGTGCCAGTCTGTGCCCACCCCCCTGCCCCACATGACTGGTGCCCACGTCTGCAGCTCGCCACCCTCTTGGCCTCTGGTGCCATCCATCCACAGGCTGCTGGCCCCAGGAAGTGGAGCAATGACAGTCACAAGACACCTTCCTTTCACCGTAAGGTCATTCCTCTGGTTTGATACACAGTTGTTGGGGGAGGGAAGGAATTGGAGAATCACTTCCCTGTGCAGTACCTGCAGTATTGTGGGTTTACAAAAGCACAAATTCTTCTGTTCCAGAGGCTAGACTGGGCTCAGGGCTCAGGACTCCATGTGATATTATGCTTTAGGAAGAAGAGAGAGCAATGCCAGACCGAATAACTACTGCCTAGGCAGCGGACACATCAGTGAGGAGCACCGCTGGCCCCAGCAGCACATGCTTTCTCCTCTGGGAGGTGAACTCAGAGACACGCTGACTAACGGCCCCACCAGCTGCAAGCCTCTGAGGTCTCTTAGGAGGCCCCCGGCAAGTGTGTGGCATCCAAGCAGTACAGGCAGCCTGGGTACCACAGGGCAGGGTGGGGGTGGGGCATGAGCCCAAGAGGAAAGAGCAGCCCTTGTTCTCGTGGGCTCTGTCTGAATCAGTGGCAGCCACAGTCTTCCTGCTTCCTGGAGATTTGGCCCCAGGCCTCATGCCATTCTCTATCCAGAGGACCAAGGCTTCCAGGGAAGAAAGGCACACCCAGGCAGAGGTGGGTGAGGCTGGGGTTCAAAGTCCAGGGCCAGCCCTTAAACCTCATGGTATCCTCAGCCAAGGAAGGGTCAGTCTGATTCCTCTGTTTCATTTGTCTCATCACCCTCCCTCTGGGTCAGTAGGTTCCTAAGTTTCTCCAACCTATGGAAAATCTGAGGAGGAGGGGAGAGAAAAGGAGAGAGGGTGAGAGAAGGAGGGAGGGGGATAGAAGGGGAGAGAATGAGCACATGGGCTACCCACAGCCCCATGGCACCAGGGTGGCAAACATTTGGAGAGAAGCCAACCGTCTGGCACCTCGAATCTTCCACATCTCCCCAGCCAGCTCCTCTGGGCTCTTTGTGCCCCATATCACCCAGGCTTTAAATTACCAAGACCTGGGTCTGGGTTATTTTGTCCAAAACTTTCCTCTGGACATCTAGATTGCAACCCAAGATGTACATTCTTGTTTTTTCTTTTTTTAAAACTTTTCCCTCTTTTTTCAAACCCTTCTGTCGAGGGCTGACTTTCAACAGATCGCAGTGAGGGAGCTGCTCTGCTACTTACGAAACCCTGACCCAGAAGCAGGTCGTCTACGAATGGTTTAGCACCAGTTTCTCCACGAACGTGCGGACGGGCGAGGGGGCGGCCGCCTTTCCGGTCGCACCCCGTATCCCAGGACGAAGGGCTCTCAGCACCGGATCCCGGTCCCAACGCGCGGCGGGGCGCGCTGCGCCATGCCCCGGGGGACGCGGGCGGCGGCCCACCGGTGGGGACGGCGGGGAACCGGCTATCCGAGGCCAACCAAGATGTACATTCTTGGAATCAGATTTCTGAGGCCTAAATGCAGGACAGTGTGGTCTTAGCAGTCTGGCTGCATCCCATTTCCATCAGCCCATCTGATGAATACACAATGAGGTGCGCATCACTTCCGCCCAGCTCAGGAGACAGCAATGGTGCAGGTAAACCTGAACAACCCAGCCAGGGCTCAGCTAGTCCTGGCTATTTAGGGAGAGTAAGGAGGACGCAGAGGGTCTCACATGACTTGTGGTATCAATCCCAAGGCTGTCAAATTGCTCCTTCATATGCTGTGAAAAGAAACTATTGGTTCCAAATCCACCCCTCGATTCTGTAAGACAGAAGACCATTTCGGAAAGACAACCCAAGCCAAATCCCAGACAGCCTCGTAACAAGCGCTATAATATTAATAGTAGCAGTAATAATGATGGTTAACAAGCATCACTTACTTTGTGCCGGGTACAGTTCTAATCTTCACGTGGATTTACTAGGAATATGATCTGTGGGGCAAGGCGAGGACCATCCTGAGTCAGGTGGCCTCAGGCAGCTTCCTTGCCCTCTGCTAAGCCTCCGACACAGACTCGTCTTGACTCTCCAACTTCAACATTCTTGCTCAAGTCTTAGCCAGCCTAGGACCTGGGTCTACATCTCCTTATCAAAAGGGAAGAGTAGCAAGCCCCTGACAGCTTCATTGAATGGGGTGACCTTTAGGAGAAAACCCCAGAAGGAGGGACTGTGCATCCCCAGGAGGCAAGCACTGTTTGCTCATTGCTTTTGTTCCTCTAGGGAGCTGTGAGATGGGGAGGGGGTTGTCTAATTTGGTGAAAATACGATATGTAAAAAGCCTAAATTAATTCATAAAGTTATTATTGTCTTTCTAAAGCAGCCTATCCTGGGGTACCTTTCTGTAACTCCCTAAGTATATCTAAAATATGATTTTAAAGTTAGATTTACGGAAACCTCATCAAGCACACATGCACCGCATGGCACACACCTGTGTAAGTGCTCCTAAAATGCTAGTATGCATGAAGCTTATTTTTCTAGCATGTGTCCTGTGTAGGGGAGGGGAGGAGGGGAGTAAGAACAGCGTCATGTAGTTGCTCCCTGTGCACTGGCTGCACAGTGGAGCACAGGGTGCCTGGGAGCTTTAGCAGCAGCATTACACGTGTCCTCACAACATACACACGGGGGAGGTACGATCATCCCAATTTACAGATGAGGAAACTGAGGCTTGGGGGTCAAATGATGTCTTCATTATTGCACAGCCATCAGTAGCAGAGCTTGGTTGGAACCAGGCTTGTCTGACTCCAACGACCAGAGCTACAGATAAGATGCAAACAAAAGAAGATGAAGAAACTCTCCCAAGTTATGCCCTGATGCTCCCTAATTACAGATGTGACTGTAGAATCCTGTCATTTCCTTTCTTTTTCGTCTTCCTTGCTTTCTCAATCCAGTCAGAATGAATTTTAAATGTGTCCCAAGTGGGGTGTGCCTTTGGCTGCAAAGAGCCACTCAGACACTGGAGCAAGTCCAGCCAGTAGGTCTGTGAATAAACGTCCCCTTCCAGAAACATTCTCTACAAGCACAGCTTGACTAGAAGGACTTAGATGCTGGAGCTGGTCTAAAAGGGCCATCACCGAAAGCTGCCAGGTCCGAATAAGAGATGCCCTAGCTGCAGAACCAGTGACACCACTGGCTCTCATACCATGTCTGAGAGGAGCACAACAGGAGGTTCTCCAGGAAGCTTCTTGAAGTTCAGAGGAGTTGACCTCTGTGCAGATTCAGCAGCCTGACGAGCCAAGGCCAATTCCAGGCCTGGCATGTCTAACAAATGCAGCACTCAAGCCCAAGACGCTCAAATTGTTACCTCATGTTAAAAAAGAGCCTGAAGCTGCAAGCAATTAGCACTGCATCTGTGAGACTAGGGAAAGACAACCAAGAGAACGGGGCTTAAAATGACTATTTTGGTCCATATGGAAAATCGATATGTTGCGTGCATGATAAAATCCTTTTGGATATGTTTTTAAACCTTACATTTTTAAAATTCAGGTTTTAAAAGTTATTCTGGGAAAGCAGCATGAGTTCTATAGCATCAGGAGATCTGTAAGTAAACTGAAAAGCTGTTGGAACCTTCAGTAGAGGAATTAATGTAATAAATGAACCCGGGCATTAGTGCAAATGAATCAAACTGCATATATTATAATTTTAATCAGTCATGGAATTTCAATACTCAAAGGGACCTTGAAAATTATCTGTTCCAAGAGCAAGAATTATGGAAAATAAATGGTCAGGTGGAGAAAATCTCCTGGCTAGAGAAATGTGCAAAGAAACAGAGTCAGGAGGCAGCATGCACCGTGGTTTGAAAGTTCAGGGCTTTGCAGGATTGCAAGAATTCTTCAATAAATGCAAATCAATCAGTGTGATAAACCATATTAACAAATTGAAGGAGAAAAACCATATGATCATCTCAATAGATGCAGAAAAAGCTTTCGACAAAATTCAACACCCATTTATGATAAAAAACCTCCAGAAAGTAGGCACAGAGGGAACTTTCCTCAACAAAATAAAGGCCATATATGACAAACCCACAGCCAACATAGTTCTCAATGGTGAAAAACTGAAAACATTTCCACTAAGATCAGGAACAAGACAAGGTTGCCCACTCTCACCACTATTATTCAACATAGTTTTGGAAGTTTTAGCCACAGCAATCAGAGTAGAAAAATAAAAGGAATCCAAATCAGAAAAGAAGAAGTAAAGCTGTCACTGCTTCCAGATGACATGATACTATACATAGGGAATCCTAAAGATGGTACCAGAAAACTATTAGAGCTAATCAATGAACTTGGTAAAGTAGCAGGATACAAAATTAATGCACAGAGATCTCTTGCATTCCTATATACTAATGATGAAAAATCTGAAAGAGACATTAAGGAAACACTCCCATTTACCACTGCAACAAAAAGAATAAAATACCTAGGAATAAACCTATGTAAGGAGACAAAAGACAGTATGCAGAAAACTATAGGACACTGATGTAGGAAATTAAAGGTGATACAAACAGATGGACAGATATACCATGTTCTTGGATTGGAAGAATCAACATTGTGACAATGATTATACTACCCAAAGCAATCTATAGATTCCAGGCAATCCATATCAAACTACCAATGGCATTTTTCACAGAACTAGAACAAAGAATTTCAGAATTTGTATGGAAACACAAAAGACCCCGAATAGCCAAAGCAATCTTGAGAAAGAAAAATGGAGCTGGAGGAATCAGACTCCCTGACTTCAGACTATACTACAAAGCTATAGTAATCAAGACAGTATGGTACTGGCACAAAATCAGAAATATAGATCAACGGAACAGGATAGAAAGCCCAGAGATAAACCTATGCACATATGGTCAACTTATCTTTGATAAAGGACGTAAGAATATATAATGGAGAAAAGACAGCCTCTTCAATAAGTGGTGCTGGGAAACTAGACAGCTACATGTAAAAGAATGAAATTACAACACTCCCTAACACCATACACAAAAATAACCTCAAAATGGATTAAAGACCTAAATGTAAGGCCAGACACTATAAAACTCTTAGAGGAGAACATAGGCAGAATACTCTATGACATAAATCACAGCAAGATCCTTTTTGACCCACCTCCTAGAGAAATGGAAATAAAAACAAAAATAAACAAATGGGACCTAATTAAACTTAAAAGCTTTTGCACAGCAAAGGAAACCATAAATAAGACCAAAAGACAACCCTCAGAATGGAAGAAAATATTTGCAAATGAAGCAACTGACAAAGGATTAATCTCCAAAATTTACAAGCAGCTCATGGAGCTCAATATCAAAAAAACAAACAACCCAATCCAAAATTAGGCAGAAGACCTAAATAGACATTTCTCCAAAAAAGATATATAGATTGCCAACAAACATATGAAAGGATGCGCAACATCACTAATCATTAGAGAAATGCAAATCAAAACTACAATGAGATATCACCTCACACAAGTCAGAATGGCCATCATCAAAAAATCTAGAAACAATAAATGCTGGAGAGGGTGTGGAGAAAAGGGAACCCTCTTGCACTGTTGGTGGGAATGTGAATTGGTACAGCCACTATGGAGACCAGTATGGATGTTCCTTAAAAAACTAAAAATAGAACTACCATATGACCCAGCAATCCCACTACTGTGCATATACCCTGAGAAAACCATAATTCAAAAAGAGTCATGTACCACAATGTTCACTGCAGCTCTGTTTACAGTAGCCAGGATATGGAAGCAATCTAAGTGTCCATCGACAGATGAATGGATAAAGAAGATGTGGCACATATATACAATGGAATATTACTCAGCCATAAAAAGAAACGAAATTGAGTTATTTGCAGTGAGGTGGATGGACCTAGAGTCTGCCACACAGAGTGAAGTGAGTCAGAAAGAGAAAAATAAATAGCATATGCTAACACATATGTATGGAATCTAAGGGAAAAAAAAAAGGTTCTGAAGAACCTAGGGGCAGGACAGGAATAAAGTCACAGATGTAGAGAATTGACTTGAGGACACGGGGAGGGGGAAGGGTAAGCTGGGACAAAGTGAGAGAGTGGCATGGACTTATATATACTATCAAATGTAAAAGAGATAGCTAGAGGGAAGCAGCCGCATAGCACAGGGAGATCAGCTTGGTGTTTTGTGACCACCTAGAGGGGTGGGATAGGGAGGGTTGGAGGGAGGGAGACGCAAGAGGGAAGAGATAGGGGAACATATGTATATGTATAGCTGATTCACTTTGTTATAAAGCAGAAACTAATACACCATTGTAAAGCAATTATACTCCAATAAAGATGTTAAGAAAAAAAAAAAAAAGGAAGTTCAGGGCTTTTCACAGACAGGCTGGTTTCGAAGCTCAGCTCTGCTTCTTGATGGCAGTGTGAACCTGGCTGGGTGTTTGATCTTCCTAAGTGAGTTTACACCTCTGCAAAATAGGTCAGTGCAACATAACATTTTCTGAGTCTTAAGGGAGAACATCTACAGAAAAGACTTAATATGGTGCCTGGGAGAACACATGGTGCCTGGGATGTCAGCATTCACTACATAAACAGAATCTAAGTGAGCCAGACTGACACACTCACTATATATCCCTGTTGCCTTTCTCCCATGTGTCTATGAAAGAAAAAATAATATACAGTAGACCTAAGCAGTCAGATTTCTGACCATGAGAGCAGGACATGGTACCCAAGGACTTTTCTGGATTAAAAGAATGATCTTCATAGAAGGCATCTGCATCTCAGCTGAGAAAGAAGCCAGAGCTGTTAAGCAAGAGAGGAGGCCCCATGCAGATGGTGAATCTCCTCCCTTATAAGGGTTAAGTGAAAGCTTCCAGCAATGGCTCTTGATGCAAAGCTGCCCCAAAGTTATATAGCTCTGGGCAAATTTCTGGCCAAGGGAAGTTCAAAATGAGCTTCAATGGTGTTTCCATTTTAGCCTGGAGTTTGAACCAGTGCTGCAGTAACAGTGACTGATTGAGAAAAGCTGAAGGTTAACAGATATTACTCCGTTTGTGTGTCTTTACATCTTAATATAACTTAGTTTAGCCTTATAACATTTATTAATCATGCCGAGCAAGACAGTGTAGAATAGCGGGAGAATCGCAGGCTGTGGAACAGAACAAATCCTGGAACTGTCCATTGGTACCATGAGCTCTTAATATGGGGATAACCATACCTGCCTCAAGGATGCTGTGAAGCGCTGGCATAGGGCCTGCCACATAGTTGGTGCCTAATAAGCATTTGTTTCTTCTTCCCATTTCTTTCACATTTGTTATGTTAAAAAACAGCTCTATTTTTGAATAGAAAAGAGGGCTATACTTGCCTGACTCGGTTTCCCACACCAACAGGACTCCCAGCTGCTCAGACCAAAACCAAGGACTAGATAGCGCTCTCTATTCGGCAACAGTGCACCTGAATCACAGACACGGTGTCTGTGAAGGGATTAGCTGTGGAGCATAATTTCCCAAACCTGAACCTACAGTAGCAGAAAAGACAGCTGGGCTTGGAGCAAGAGACAAGGGTTTTCATCCCATTTTTGCTATTAGGTAGTCTTTTTTTTTTTTTTCTAAGCACTTTTATTCAAGAAAATTTGAATTATATATATATATATATATATATATATATACATACACACACACACACACACACACAAATACTTACAAGAACATATTAAATACTACTTTGTCATGACTGCTGATACTAGCTAGTCTTTTGACTGTAGGTAAGTCACTTAACACTTCACCTGTGTCTCTCACTCCAATTCTACAAAACAAGGAATTTTCTTTTTTAGACTGGACAACATCCAAAGTCCTTAAAGCTCTAAAAACTCCATGTTTCTACAGTTTGGTTCATGCTGTTTGTTAAAATGTGTGACTGTGTTCCATTCCAAATCCTGCTCTGTGTCCGCCACGTTGGTCTGAGTCATGATTTGTTCCCTAAGTTAGAGGCTCCATGTAAACAGTAACTGCACAAACAGAATCTGAGTGAACCAGGGTGCCAGCTGGTTCACTGCTGTAGCCTCTGCTTACTCTGGAGATCAGCTAAAGCCCTGGGAGTAAACAGATCTGCCGGGAAGATAGGATTTTACTGTGAAAATGAGCTTTCTGACATGTTTAAAGCAGCAGAAATGGTCTGAAGATTGTTTTATACCTAAATGATCCCACGTGAATTTTTTAAAAAAACAAAACAACCTCCCATACCTCTGCAGGTATTTAGTTCCTGTGGCTGATATAAATTTCACTTAACTCCCAGCTGACCCCTCACCCTGGAAAGTTTTTTGTCAGAATTCAAAATAAAATGAAGGCACATGCCAATTAGTAGCCCCAATAGTCAGACTGATGGGAGCAAGAGCTTTGGTTTATAGAACATTAACATCTCACAAAACTAAGTATCTGATTCATCACTGTAGCCTTATAGTTTCCCTAACAGTTAGCAGTGTTTTGCACACAGCAGGCTGGGAGCTCTTTGAAGGCAGAAAAGGTATCTTATTCATGTCTAGCACAGGGCCCTGGTATATTATAGATGCTTGTAGTAGTTTGCTAGGGTTACCATAACCAAGTGCCACAAAGTAGTACTTAAACAACAGAAGTATGTGATTTAAACAACAGAAATGTATTTTCTCACAATTTTGGAGGTTAGAAATCTGAGATCAAGGTGTCAGCACGGTTGGTTTCTTCTGAGGCCTCTCTCCTCTGCCTGCAGATGACCACCTTCTCCTTGTGTCCTCACGTGATCTTCCCTTTGTACATTTCTGTCTAACTTTCCTCTTTTTAAAAGGACACAGGTCATATTAGATTAGGGCCCACACTAATAATCTCATTTTAAATTAATTAGCTCTTTAAAGACCATATCTCCAAATACAGTCACATTCTGAGATATTGGAAGTTAGGACTTCAACATATAAATTCTGGGGGGACACAAATCAGCCCATTATAAGTGTTGAATGAGTGAATGGTGGAAGGATAGGTGGATGAATAGATGGATGGATGGATGGATGGACAACTAGGTAGTCAACAAACACTAGGTAAATCAAGTAAATTTACATAATCACTTGTGGAGATTGGTTTTGCTATAATACTCCAAAGGTTTTTACATTATATATTTTCATCCAACCTTACAAGATACTTTTAAAAATTATTACTCACCAAATTCCATCAAGCTGACAAAACATAGCCACACCCAGACTTATCAATGTCATTTCCCCTGTCTAATTATCCCCATTTGTAATGACTTCCTGTACCCAGGAGAATATCAGTATCTGCTTACAATAAATAACCACTACCTCTCCCATAAATAACTATATACTTAGAATCTTTACATTAGGGAAACAGAAAGAACTAAAATAATTGTTTTAGTTAGATATGTTGCCTGATAATTTCATTGTTCAGCCTGTTTTGGTTTTCAACCAAACCTGGCCAGCACTCAGTTTCTAGGTTGTCTTAGCATACTGATTCCATTCAGTGAACTATAGAAATGCCCCTATAGAATTGTAGGGGACAAGGAAAAGGCCCACCAGGGGTCTCAGGTTCATTTGGTAGCTTTGAGTGCTGTCACACCTCTGATGGCATAGAAATTCATGAACTCGCCCTCCACGGCCAATGATCCTTCTCTATGTTTCCATCTGGCTGTAGAATAAACGTGATCACAGTAAAACTATCAAGGTGGTTGAAGGTGTGTGTCTGGAGGGGGTCAGCAAGGTACCTGAGCTCCTTGCCCTGTCCCACAATGTCCTGAGTCATGGTGCTGCCTGCCAGTCTGATTCACAAGTCCCCTGGTGCCAGCCTCTGTCACAATGGGAGGAGCTGCCAGGGGACACGCCCAGCCTTAATGAATGAACTCTTTGTGGCACAGCCAGTATGAGACTGATTCATGGTGTTGTGGGTCCATGTGGGCACTCATTCATTCATTCCTCTCTCATCCATTCTCTACTGGAAACCTTGTTCAGCAGATAAGCCATAGCATGAGCTTCCCTTGAAGAAGTGTGGTAATCTTAAAAGGTTCCTTTATGTTTCATACCAATTCTCTGCTTAAAGATACTAACAGAGAGATAAACAGATAGTGTGAGTTGTATCCGTATAATATATGAATTAGGTATTAAAATTTAAAGACAAATTTATTGTGGTCCTTGGTCGATGACAATGATGAATTATCTTGGCGATGACCCTTGGGCAGATTAGCTACTCTAAATTTAGGATTAACCCATGCAATTGCCCCCCTGCTGCCTTCCCCTGAGGCTTCCTGAGACAAGGTGGTATTAATGAGTATGTCCATGGACGTCACTAGGCATGATGCCATTTGATTTTGACTGTGTGTATAGAACAGGCCCTTGAGGTTCTAGGTTTTCCCCATCTGCAGAGTTCCTTCCCCATCCCCACACACCTAGACAGTTGTATCGGGAATTAATCAAATACATTCATGTGCCATAAAACTTCTTGTCAGGGATTCAAACCGAGTGATTTCTGACCTCTCTCTGACTGCCTTTACTTTTAAAAATGTGCTTTAACTCTATTTGTGACATGTTTTATTGTAAACCACTTCACATTCTTTTTGAGAGTAGGTGGCATGTAAATCATAGTTGAAGAAAACCCTTCAAACCGGTGTAATATTCCCAGAGCATGAAAAGTTCAGTGAGGAGCAGCAAGATGCAGGGTCGGTTCCCCTCAGGCCCACCTGGCCAGGCACACCTGTCATCCCCTCATCAGGGCCTGTTCTCTCCAGGCTGAGGGATGATGGAAGAGCCATCCAGAAGTCTGTTAGGAGCCCCACTCTGCCAGAAGCAGAGCATTTAATTCACTCAAGCCTTGCTCTGCTGACAAGCTCACATCATAGACAGACAAAGATACGGTGACGAGAGCTGTTGCTTGGACCTATTTTTGGCCAACGAGGGAGAAGTAGATGGATGACAGAATGGAGCTGACTGGCACTTGGAGAGAAAGGGGCCTTGCCATCACATGATTGTAAGAGCCGAAGAAGGGAATATGTGCAGCTAATGTTCCTGTGACTGTAGGAAAGCAGAACTCCACAAGTCCAGCGGAAAGAAGGTGTGGTTCGATGGACTGAACAAACCCAGAGGGCAGCATAATGTGGAGGTTAAAGTACACACTCAGGAATCTGTACATACCTGAGTCAGGCTCACAGCTCTGCCCTCACAGCTGTGCAAATGTCACCTCCCCGTAGCTCAGGTTCCTCACTATCATCATGAATAACAAGACCTACCTCATATGTCAATTATGGGAATTAAATGAGATAAGATATGTAAAGCACGGTGTCTGAATCATGGTAAGCACTCAAAGGGTGACAATCACTGTGCTGTTACCGCTCTTGCAGGCCCCCTATGTGTAAGGCACTAGGCTAGATGCTTTTTGATCCCATGGTCAGAGACTCTAATCATATAGAGTTTGATTCTGAAAAGATTGAAGGCTCCACATAATATAATTCTGATTATCTATTCATACCTAATTCCGGAGAGGAAGAAGAGAGGGAGTTATCCAAAGAAATCACTGTGTCTCCAATCAGTTTGTATTTACAAGGACACTTACAAAGGCAGGAAGGAGGAATTTGCAGCCAAGAGCAGACACAAAGGAATGGCATAAAATGAAAGAATCAAGTCAGGGAAGTGGAAGGCTGGGTTTGGGATTAATGCACACAGAACAGCAACGCTTAGAACAAGAAAAAGAACAATAGAAGGGTTCGCCTACTGCTTGGGGCAGATGACACCAGTAACTTAGACATAATACAGTGAATACAGAGTTACTCAATTCCTAGTTTGTTTCCATCTTCTCTATCAAGAAGAATGATCTGTGAGCCAGCATGGAGAACACAAACATGGCCAAGGGGAAATTAAAGTCTGAGATAGTGAGGAGATAGGAGGAGGGTACCTGCCACCGTATTTAAGTCTCCAGGCTCCGATGAATTCTGACTCGGCAGCATCTCTAAGTGCTCCCAGATATGCACTGCAACAGGAACGGCAAGATATACAGCCCCAGGGTGCTCAAAGAACACGAGTTCATGATTATAATACCTGAAAAATGGCACTATGATAATATGTAAGAGTTTATGAAGCATGGAAGAACTTCCAGAAACTTGCAGAGGGGCAAATGTTTCAATATAAGTATGAGAGACTGTTAGCAAAATTCTAGCACAGATTCGATGCCTTGTGTTGACCCAGGAAGATGAATGCTGGTCGCACCAACCTCATCCCTCTCACAGGGTTCCTCAAATGGTAACTCTGTGCCACAGACATTATCCACTTAGGAAATGGTAACAAACAAGGCTTCACAATATCTTTGTGAACCAGGTAGAAAAGTACAGACTCTGTGACAGTACAAGTAAGAACTCAGAGTGGCTCAACTATAATCCTCAAAGAGGACTGGAGAACAGGTTAGCATCCGTCTGTAGAGGGATTTTAATGTCACAGAACTTGGTCTTCAGTGCCTTTCTATACAGACAGGGGTCTTGGCTTGCAGAACAAAGGAAGTTTGCTGACATCTGCTGGGAGAAAGACCAGGAGGCAGTGGTGGGGTGGAAGAGGGGCTGAGAGGGCAGCTGAGGGAGCAAAGAGCCTGTGTTTGGATCCTAGTTCCAACCCTTGTTAGCTGTGTGATGTTAACAGAGTTACTTATACTCTCTGACTCAATTCCCCCCTCTGGAAAATGGGGGGAATAACTATCAACCTCACTAGATGAGGTAGATTAAATTAGTATGTATTAAAGCATTTAGAACAGTACCTGATTGGAGAAGTTATCAAGAGCCCAACTATCTTGTCTGGCTGAAATGGTGAAATCTTATAAAATGAAAGCTATAAAGAGAAAATATTAATAATAAATGCTAATGCCAAATAAGGAAAACAACCTAAAAGTCTAACAATAGGGAATTGATAGTACATATGTATGATGGAATATGATGGCCATGAACATCATGTTACAGAAGAATAATTAAGGCAATGAAGAAAATGAATCAGGGTTAGGGAAAAGAGGTGATGGAGGCCAAGGTACTCTTTGGGGAAGGTGGTCTCTGAGGGATGGTACTAATCAGGGACTGAAATGAGAGGCTGGAGCCATGCAGCCCTGGGAAGAGCAAAGGCCCTAAAGCAGGAAGGGGCTTGGATTGGAAGGAAGCACATGAGGCTGGAGCACAGTGTGCAATGCAGAGAGGAGAAGGAAATGGGGTTGGAGAGGCCTCGCCATGCAGGGTCCTTCCAGCCAAAGGAAGCTCTGGGGTTTTATTTTATGTGACATGGGAAGCCACTGGAGACTGTGAGCAGGAGAGAGTTAAGATTTTAAGGGGTCACATTGGCTACTTTTTGGAGAACAGACTGTAGGGGGTAAGAAAGGAAGTAGGGAAACCTATTTTGGGCAATAATAATTTAATAGTTTAGTGGTAATTTTTTTGTTTTTGTTTTGTTTTTGTTTTTGTTTTGCGGTACGCGGGCCTCTCACTGTTGCGGCCTCTCCCGTTACGGAGCACAGTCTCCAGACGCACAGGCTCAGCGGCCATGGCTTCACGGGCCCAGCCGCTCCGCGGCATGTGGGATCCTCCCGGACCGGGGCACGAACCCGTGTCCCCTGCATCGGCAGGCGGACTCTCAACCACTACGTCACCAGGGAAGCCCCTAGTGGTAATTTTGTAATTTAATTTTTTATTTTTGACCGCGTTGGGTCTTTGTTGGGCGCGGGCTTTCTCTAGTTGCGGCGAGCGGGGGCTGCTCTAAGTTGCAGTGCGCAGGCTTCTCATTGCCGTGGCTTCTCTTGTTGCAGAGCACGGGCTCTAGGAGCGCGTGGGCTTCAGTAGTTGTGGCACGCGGGCTCAGCAGTTGTGGCTTGCGGGCTCTAGAGCGCAGGCTCAGTAGTTGTGGCGCACGGGCTTAGATGCTCCGTGTCATGTGGGATCTTCCCGGACCAGGGATCGAACCTGTGTCCCCTGCATTGGCAGGTGGATTCTTAACCACTGCATCACCAGGGAAGTCCCCAGGTTTGTGTTATTTTAAGAAAAAGACGATGGTGGCTTAGGTTGGGAGGAAATGGTGAGAAGTGGCAGACTGAAAATATATTTTGAATAGTATGACCCTAATTTTGTAAAAAAGAAATACACACATACACATATGCTGGGAAGATATATATGCAAGAATGAATAGTGGTTATCTCTGGATCATGCTATTCATAGTGACTTTAATTTTCTTCTTTGTGATTTTCTGCATTTTTCCAACAAACATGTAGTATTTAAGAAATCAGAAAGAAAAAGAGGACATTTTTGGAAAAGAAAAAATCAATCACCCAGAGACAGGCCAAGTGAGGTGTGGATCAGTTAGAGCCTAAGTAAAGAGATGTCCAGGATCTGACTGATAGCAATTTCAATACTTGTTGACAGTGTAAATGACGAACTAAAAAAAGGAATAACTGCAGGTAATACGACATAATTTAGGGACCGCCTGATAGGGACCTCGCTCTCCGTGGGAGCAGACTGTCCCTTGCACTCTGCTTTATCCAAGCCCACCTGGTGTATCATGTGTAGTTCTGGGTGCCACAGTCTAAGATCTAAATGAGCTAGAGGAGAGCACTCAGGATAGGGAGGGGGCTTCAAACCACAGACTGTAATGGCAAGAGGGGTTACCATCCACTGAGCACCCATTCTGTGTCAGGCACTTTAAAAATGTGAAGTAGTTAAGATATGAGATGCTCAGTTTGACTGGAGGGAAAAGGTGGCAAATGAACATCTTTTGAGCACTAATGGAACCACTGCACTAATCGCTTTTTCATACTTTATGACATCTGATCCTTACCATGATATTCCGAGATGAACATTATCTCTGTTTTGTAGAACCACAGTTCTGTGAAGTTGAATTAGGGAAGCAGCATTGCATCACTGTGGACTCTGGAGCCAGACAGCCTGGGTTCAAATTCTAGCAGCTGTGTGACCTTGGGCATGCTACTCAGTCTTCCTAAGCCTCAATTTCCTCATCTACAGAAGAGGGGTATGATACCTACCTCAAGGGATTGTTCAAAGACTAAATTAGTTAATACATCAGAGTACTTAGCACAGTGCTTGGCATATAGTAAGCTCAATAAAGATCAGTTATTATTGTTAAGAAAACATGCCTAAAATCACCCCGTAAGTTGGGGAACCAGTGGAGAAGAAAAGAATCCTAGTTACTTTCTAGGGGGTCAAGTCTGTCAAAGGGACGGAGGGGGAGGCTTGTACTGACTTAAAGAAGTAGAACCAGACCCAGTGAACATAAGTGTAACAGGGCGTTTGGTAAGGCGCAGCCTGAAATTAGGTAGCTAGGTAATGTCAGTTACTTTCTGCTAAAGTAAATACAGATTTTCCTGGTTCAGGCAGAGTCATTAAGTGGTCACTCTTATTTTCAATGCTGTAAGATGCCGTGCCCCATTGGCCTGGAGGGAGAGTCTAGTAAAGCTACCTGTGGCCTGACAGCGCCTGCCCCTTCGAGCAACACCCCTTGTTATGCAGAGCTGATCTCTGAGAGGTGGAGCAACTGCACAAAGGTCAGGAGCCTCCCGGGAGGAGATGTTATTAGGATCTCCCTCATGGGTTAGGATAGACCCTGTAAGAAACCCTTTGAGAGGAAAGGAACCAAAGATCTCAAAGGGAACCGCACCATGAGAAAAGGAGCAGTCTAGTCTGATGGTCTTGGGTTACCAGCAGGGCTGCAGGGTAACTCCTGCAGGGGTGTGGGGGGCTTGTTCCAACACAGCCCGTGGCTGCAACTAGACACTGTTCTGATGTGGGAGCGACTTGAGAACAGTGACTGAGACTATGAACTAAAAGACCTGCCACCTTGGAGCCCAAGCACACATACCGCACAAAGGCTCTAGGGTGAGAAGAGAATGCCCGCAGCAGTGGGCAGTGGTGCTGGACCGTGCATAGCCAGAGTTCATTGTCACCGCCTGGTGAGAGGCAGCAACACCAACAGACCATGTAGACTCCCCAGGTTTTTCTCTGCCTGCATTTGGAACCGGGACTGACCCTTGTGGAATGAATGAAGGGTGTTCTTGGTGTTCTTATATGTTTAGAAGAGGTAGGAAGTGCAGGGGTTAAGAGAGAGATTTTGGACTTCCTACTGGTGTGAGCAGGAAGATATTCCGGCAACTAACAGGGGGAAAAAGATATATCTATTATATTTAGTCCCCATGCTAAGCTGGTAAAATAGGTTAAATCAGTTGTATTTATTCAATAAGACTTGATTAAGCTCAACATTAAGAACTTTCTAAAAATCAGAATTGGGATTTCCCTGGTGGTCCAGTGGTAAAGAAACCACCTTACAATGCAGGGGACGCAGGTTCGATCCCTGGTCAGGGAACTAAGATCCCAGGGCAACTAAGCCCGCACACCAGAACTACCGAGCTCGCGTGCCTCAACCAGAGAGCCCGCGTGCTGCAAACTACAGAGCCCACTGCTCTGGAACTTGCACACCACAACTACAGAGCCCACACACCCTGGAGCCTGTAAGCCACAACTAGAGAGAAGCCCGCGTGCTGCAACGAAGAGTCCGCGCACTGCAACGAAAGATCCCTCAGGCCTCAACGAAGATCCCGCGTGCCGCAACTAAGACCCGACGCAGTCAAAAATAAATTAGATAAGTAAATAAATAATAAAATAAATCTTAAAAAAAGAATCAGAATTAATAACAATAGCTAATATTTATTTAACGCTTATTATAAGCCAATATCTTTCTATGCTTTAGCTCATTAATCTTCACAAAACTCCATGAGATGGAGACTACTTTTTATCACCATTTTACAGATGAGGAGACTGAGGGGGGGAGAGACTAAAATAACTTGTTCACAGAGTAGACGTTGATCGAACAAGAATTAGACGATAGGGCTTCCCAATCACAGATCCTATCCTTTTAACCCCTATATCCTTCTCTCCCCTTATAAAGATGGAAAGAGAGTGTAACACAGCATGGCACAGGAGCTGATGGGATTAGAATAGAGGAGTGTTTGGGCTAGAATGCCCATAAACTCCTTTCCTTGTTGCAACACGGAGATTTTACACTTCCTTGCAACCTTAAGAATCTGTGTGTTTCATTTATCTCTACAGAATTGCTATCAAAATGAATTGTTTGTTATGAGTGGAAAATAAGCATAGGAACTATTGCTAAGGAATATAAAGATAAGCCACATGTTGAGACGCATCTAAGTCTGTAGGTCAAATTGCATTACAACGGCCTTCAGAGGAGTAGTATTTGTTCATTCACCAAATATTTATTACATGCCTTCTATGTGCATTGTTCTAGGTGCTTGGTACATAGCAGTGAACTAAATAGACAAAGATCCCTGCCTGTGTGGATTTTACAGTCTTATGGGGGGAGAGAAAATAAACAGTAAACATTATAGCTGAGTAAATTATATAGTATATTAAAAGGCTTTAAGTACTTGATCATAGTTGCAGTTTTAAATTAGGCTGGCAGGGGAGACCTCTTTGACATCTAAGCAGAGACTTGAAGGAGGCGAGAGAGTCAGCCATGTAGGTATCTGAAGGAGAACATTTGAGGCAGAGGATACAACCAATGCAAAAGCCCAGGACAAGAGCCTGCCTGGTTGGAGGGACTGCAAAGAGACCCCCATGACTGGAGCAGGTTAGGGAGAGGGTGAGGGGAAGAGGTGAGGCCCAATCAGTGGCGGAGGGGTGGCAGGTCTTCCAGGCCATTGTCAAGATGTCGGCTTCGATACCAAGTGAGCTGAGGAACCGCTGTGGGGTTGAAAGCAGAGAAGTGACATGATCCGACTTACACGAGTATATTAAAATGCACTGCATTTTAGGTTGTTTCAAAATGTTCTTTATCACTGAGATCGTTGTTCATGAGGAAATGGAGCTGACACCTAAACGAAGGTCTGCACAACGTGCTGAGAACCACACAGGTCTTGTGACTGGAGTGGAAGGAGAGGGGGGGTTGGTGGGCTTGAGTAAAAATAATTTTGTCATTTAGTTCAGAGCCGATGGGAGGAATGACTAATAACAATAGCTGTAAAGGTCACTGCAAATATTAAGTGCTATCAAATACTAACCACTACTTAAAAATAAAAAGCCTGTCATTATTCTTTGGCCCAGGAGTCAGGACCTCTGGCCGCCTGCAGGCCTCGGTCAGCCTGTTATCGCTTCGGCACCTTTAAAGGACTTTTCCTTCAGCCTGGGTTATCTGATGGCTGAATCTCCCCTCGACAGCTCTGGTGGAAGGAACCAAGCTGTTTACCATGTGTACTCAGCAACAAAACACAATCCTGAGGGTAGGGGTTGATGAACATTTGTTTAAACAAAAAAAATCATTAATTTGTAAGCTGTGCTTACAAGACTCTCTGAGAAGCACTGAATGTTTAAATGAGTGACACGGGGATAGACGTAAAAAGCTCTTGCAATGAGCTGTTTACATCAATCCATTGGGTCATGGAAATTTTGTTTGAGATTTATTTGTGTGGGAATAACACTAGAATACTAGCTTGCTGGTGCCAGGTTTGAAACCGACACAATGAATAGCTATTGTTCTGACACTGTATCCGGCCGCTCACATCCATACACACTGAAGACGACCTTCCTCTCTAGAAATAACTTCCAGCCATTATAAATATTTTTAATTGTTATTGGGATACCCAATGTTCTAGATGCCTGGAAAGGAGGGAAATTGTATAAAGATATTTCAGATTCTCTCCTAAAAGGATTCCACAACTTCTCTATTTCGGTTAAGTCAGGTCACCAGTGTTACTGCATTCCTAGCATAATGAGATATGTTAAAATAGTTATATAAGATAAAGGGAGGCGAAAGGAAGTGTTATTAAACATCTATTAAATACCAGATTCTGTGTTATGATACCACTTCATTTCACCATTACAACCCAGTAAGAATAGATACTATCCCCTATTTTGCAGAAGAGGCAATGAAGGTTGAGAGAGATTAAATAACTTGCTTAAATTACTTAATAGGTGTCAGAGCTGAGATGTGCACTTAATTCTGTGGACTCCAAATCCAGGCGCACCTAACACACAGATCTGCCCTCGAGAATACTGTCATCTAGTGGGTAAGGCAAGGCTTACACGTAGAAATCCATTGGAGAAAAATACCAGCAGTACAAAATCAAATGCTTACAATTCACGTGATCAGGACTCTTGATTCCAATTCTATAAACGAGTATAAATGCCTACAAAGATCAGGGCCCTGATCAAAGCACTTTCAGGGACATTAGTGAAGGGACCAAAGGAAGCATGATTTTTTTTATCAATGACATAAATGCTTCAGATGATGCAAGATGACTGAGAAGATGGGCACGAGGCTGTAGGCCCAGGACTGCACTGCCCACCTTCTGAGGGGCCTGGGCCCACTCACACCTTCTCCCTAAAGTTCCACGGTCTATAAGATAATAGACTCAGGATGGGGGATGTCCGTTGAAAAGTAAAATCCTAAGACAGTAAAGAAAACGTGAATTAGGTCACAAAGACAGCAAACAGAACTCACTGGTAACGATGAAAATAAGCCTGAAAGGTGACTGATGACCTGCGAATGTTTTGGGAAATCTTTAGCTTCTGGGATGTCTGCCCTCTTTCTTGGCGTCCACTGGGGTTTACTCTGGGAATGGCCACTGTGTTATAAACTCAACCTTTGGTGCTCTGCCTCGTGGTTCTGGGATGGGACCCTCTGGCCTGCTGCTCCCTATTAGGCTCTGCAGGTGGCAGGGGACACACGGGGAGTGCGCTAGATGGAGACGGCAAGGCTGCAGAAGGAAGGAGGCTGCTTTATACTGTTTGCTTTCTGCTTGCCTCCCACTTCTCAGCGCCTCCCCAGCCTCACTTCTTCACCCTGGCGGTGACAGTTCATTCCAGTAGCAGGAGTTGATTCTAGCTTGCAATTTTTCCAGTACTCACAGAACTAGCCTCATAATGCATGACCACCACCAGCGAAAGCTTTTAGGTTTTAATAATTCTGACCTCTTCCCTTGTTCCTCTAAACTTTGGGCTGGTAGCTACTTCCTTCAGTGACCACCCCCAAGATACCCTAATGTAGTCTTGGTCTTCTCAGTCCTGCAACACTTAGTTAATAATTCTGTATATTAAAATTCTCTCTCTTAAAATAACAGATGTGGTTTCTCTCTCCTGACTGGACCCTGACTGATACACAATTAATTTCATTGTTAATTTAAATTAAAGCAAATTAGAAAGCCATTTAATATATGCTAAGGTCCAATACAGATGTCTGGAACAGAAATATTTAGTTCATCCCTCACACCCACACAAGGCTGATGGTTACAAAATGCCAATCTGACCATGTCCCTGCCTGGTTTAAGGTCCTACAATGGCTTCCCATTGTGTACTGGATAAAGTCCAGGCACCTGGCACCTGGCCTTCCAGCCATCCAGACTCTCCCACTATGCCTCCTCCAAACCTACCATGCTGTTGATCACACCCCATGCCTTTGCCTAGGTTGTTTCCTCTGCTTAGAATTTATCCTTCAAAGTCCAGCTCAGATGTCACCTCTTCTAAGACACCTTCCCTGTTTCCACTCTCCCTCTAGCAGCTAAACCCTCTGTACTCTCTACCCCTAGTGTTCCTAAGTCAAAATGTACTCTCCTATCAGACCATGTGCTTCTTGAGGCCAAGGTAGACATAGTCTATCACTGTTTCAGCACCTGGAACAGTGCTGGGCATTCAGTAGGCACTTAATAAATGAACTTGGATTTATCTTTTTTTTTTTCACTACCCAAGTTTCTTGCTGCCTACTTGATGCATATCATTTAAAACAAAAACAAAAAACCCCCAATGTTCAGAGAACTTTAAAACTCACTTTCTTTCCACTCCTCTTTGGATAGAATACGTCTCCAGATACAAAGCTGTTCATATATTGTTGTATTGGATTATATCCTTAGGAGATGAGGACATTATAATTTCCTTAATTCAGTGCCAAGGCGGGCCGACATCATGATGAGCGCAGAAGCTACAGTTGACAAAGGGGTAGAAATGGTCATTCAGGTTGTTGGCTAAACAGTGGCTCCTCTGGCCAGGGCAGGCCACCACCATGCTGAATGGTCCTCATAAAAGTCCTCTGAAGTCATATACGATTGTGCAAGAGGGTAAGCAATTTGCCTAAGGGAATCTAGAACTCAGCTGTTCTGTGTCACCAACTGTGGGGATAAGGATGTTACTCCTGGGAGTAGCTGGTCCAGGCAACCCAGTGTGGCCAGGGGTCTCACATGGATTAGGCAGTGGTAACACTTCCTAGTTGACTATGTCCTCAGGGCAGTAGGATTTTTGCTGTCTCACACCTTGGCAGTCATTTCTCCCACCGCTGGCTAATCATGCATGTGCTCCACCACCTTAATGCTCCCTCAAGTCTGAAAGTACCAAGCGGGTAGATGTGGCAACAACAGTGGTACCCTGGAAGCATATAGCAGGCAGTGCAAATCCAACTCCTACCAAGACCACTGTGTACTCAACATTCTGGAGGTGAAACTGGAAAGGAACAAAGGCAAAAAAAAAATTACAGTTTCTCTTTGTCCTATAATCTATCTTTTGATCTTTTAATATGTAGATAATATGGATCTGTTCTTACATGGGGAAAGAACATGAGTCAGTTTGCTCAGAGATAACTGTGACCGCTCTAAGAAAGATAGTATGTTTTCACCCACAGAGTTGCTAAGAGAGTTGTGTTTGCACACTTGAAGACATCACAAGGATTCAGCTGAATCTTACTGAG
This sequence comes from Globicephala melas, assembly GCF_963455315.2. NCBI lineage: Eukaryota > Metazoa > Chordata > Mammalia > Artiodactyla > Delphinidae > Globicephala > Globicephala melas. The sequence continues at coordinate 111,228,750 of NC_083315.2, read as the reverse complement.
AATAAACAATTACCTGCCCTACGTCGGGAGCAATTACACCTGTTAGCGTTTCTGTCACTTTATTTTCAAGAATCTCTGCTGAACAATTGCACAACTATTTGCTTTTTATCATTCTAATATTGAAATTTTGTGTAAACCTGATCTGTTGTGAAAAATCCACCTGAGAGTTGTGGCTTTGATGTGGCACTAAGCATTAACATGGAGCATGAAGTCAGTTAACAACAAAAAGAGATACATTTCCTTATCGAATGTAATAAATTTAAAGAAACAAGCTAAATCTTTCTCCTTGTAAAGAGCACTTGCTGCGAGATGAGAACTATTTTGAGAAATTCCGCAGAAGGACAGTGATTGACATGGGCTGGGTTGTCTTTCCTCCAGATCCACTCACCACCCTCTCCAGTCTGACTGTCGCCCCAGAGGCATAACCTATAGACGGTGTCAATGGGCTCTTGTGCTTCCCAGCTTCTGGTTGGCTTCTGCCAATGGGGAACTTGCAGGAGATGGGCCCCTGTTCAAGCTGTCCGTGGCAAATCAGAATCTGTCTTCAGGACCCCTTCAGGTTGACTGTGTCCCTGACCTAAGGTCACTTCTTTCAAGGCACCTTTCTCTTATCTGTATTATGGCCACCCCTCCTCCACCCATTAGGGCCCAGGGTGAGGGCAGTTTTGCTGCTTCTAGTCCTGGGTTACCACACGACCTCTGCACCCTGCCCCAACACACACCCACATCTCTGTAAATAGCTCCCTTATAAATAGACTCTCAACAGATTATTTTAATTTGGTGTGCCACCTCTTTCTTGCTAACTGGACAATGGACCCTAACTGGATAATGTTATATTGCTCAATATGGGGGGGGGGAGGAGAAACATTGCAGTCTCATATTGAAAATCTGCTTTCCAAAGACTTACTATGCAGAGATGCTACTCAAAACTTTTAACGTGGTGCTCCAGCAAGGTCCTGGAGGCCCTGCTGAACCAGGCATTATCCTTTTAGTTGCTGGATTATGGAAAGGCCTAAAGCATCCCAGGGGAGGGGCTGGGGCAGCCAGGGCAGAAAGCACTTGCAGGGGGTGCTGTCAGGATTGTAGCTATTGACCAACCAACACGGAAGGGTTTAGCGTTTTAACAGCTGGTGCATCCCAGCTGAACATCAGCCTGGGTAATGGGCCTACCTATCTATTTTCACCTTTGGGTTAGCAAGTTTCAACCACAAAGTTCATTTCTATGGTTATTTAACATACTCTGAAGGCAGAAATGCAGACAAAAAATGAGCAGGGGACAGATGTTGCCTTGTATGTATAATGAATGAGCAACAAATTTTGTATTCCCTCCCCCCACCCCAAGTGAACCAAGAAAAGAACCAATTTTAAGCCTCTGGCAGAATGGGTAATGTATTGACAAGCTCGACATATGAACCAAATTTCAAAGGCTGCCCAGCACTATCAGGCGATTTTTAGAACTGTGACATTTGCTTCAAAGATTGTGTCTGTGCTAAGCATTTTGCATCTCTTATGACAGTCCTTCTAATCCTGGACTTTGGTTTCTGAACTTATTTGTTTGAGTCCATAAAATAAAGCACTGTTTGATCCTTAGCCATACACAAGGAGTTTCTTGATCCTTTTAGAGCTGATCCTGTGTAATATAATTGGTTATTCCATCTCTGAATCAGAATTACTATCACATATTTTTATATTTCCTTCTATTGCTTCTACGGTGACACCATTTACATATCTCAAGTGATTAGTCGTGAAAACAGGCCATATGCTTGTAACACTTAACTATCTGGGTTTTTAATCCTGTTAGCTTCAGCCATGGACAATTATATAAATTCCTTTCTTATTCACCATGTTGAAAATGATGAATAGCTAAACTATCTTGCTAATGTAGCATCAGATTTAAGAAAATAAGATACCTTATGAGTTTGCCAGAATTTCAAAGAGGATCTTTAGCTACAGGACAATGGTTTGATGTGAGAGAATATGCATGTCAGCAGCTAGCATTTCAAATACGGGTATTTCTCCTTTGCCCCATTATCAACTGGAGGTAACATGGTGCCAACAGAATTAGAAAGCAGGCATGGAGCACGTGCATATATGTACACGAGGCTAAAGGATACAGGATCAATTAAGCTATAGAAGAAAATACGGTGATTATCACAAATTGTACTGTGCCGTAAGCCAGCCCTTGTTTAGTATTAATATCAGTGTCAGCTGATATCTATAATATAATTCACAAATTTTTACTTCTGCTTAGTCTTCTGTTCACAAGAGTAACTGATCAAGGAGGATATCCTGTCTTGATATGAAGATATGTTCTTCAAAGCTTATTTTTTGAGTCTTTCCTTATGAGATTTATGAAATCAAACATTTCTCCGTATTAAAGAAAAATATTATGCCATAAGCCTGTACTTAAACAACCACCTCTGGAAATAGGTAAAAAGAAGTGCAATTAATTAATTGTGCTAACTATTCTTCCCTGAGGACACTAGCCAGGGCTTCAGGCATTAATTAGAATAATATTAATAAAACAGAATTATCAAGCTACAGCTAGTACTTTTCCGTCTTATAAAATATACCTAGAAACGATAGGTGTTTGGTCCAGTTACGTGAGCGAACAAATTCCTTCAATGTTTCTAAGTTTCTGTGTCAAAATTTTCTGAGGACCGTGGCAGTCCCAGGGTCTTTGTTCGTCTCGCTTGCCAATATGTTCCAAAACACACCACACAAAAGATCTCAAGGCGTGGAAATAATAAGTAATCTTCTTGTTTTCTAGTAAAAAGTTAGTTGTTCTGGGAATAAAATGCACCATTACCCAACCTCCAAGTGGGGAAACTCAATCAAACTGCAATAAAAGTATAACGCAAAATAGGCAGCAAAGTAAACCCTTGACTCCTAATGCTGCTGACAAACGGCTGCTGGCCACCCACAGAGACAATTACAGAACCCCTACAATCCATTACCTCAGTCAAGTAAATTTCCATTTACTACCCAGGAGCAGAAGCTATAAATTTTCCTCTAAATGTGCTGCCCTAGCAAATCTGTGGCCAGAAGATGCCAACAGCATTGCTTCAGCCACAGCATTGGCTCTCTCACCTGATACCAGTTCTGGGGCTGCCTCTCTAAAATGGCCTTAGGGGACTTTCTTTAGTCAGAAACAGACAGCAATCAATTTGATAATATAAAAGTGTCAAACCAATTCATTTACAACTTAAAAAAAAATACTGCTGAGATTACAGTCTCGAAAAATGCAGACACCGAGCTATCTGTATTCTCAGCGGGGACACAAAACAGAAGATCATGGAGGCCCAGAAGTCAGGGGGGCCTGCAAGGTCTTCTAGCGGGATGACCATCCTCACTCTGAGAGCACTTCTGTGCCATTCCTGGCAGAGAGGCTTTTGCAAGGTAGTCCATCGCTGCTTAGGTCAAATTGGCAATTATTCATACAGATCTAAAACTTCCATCTCTCTAATATTCCCCTTCGGTTTTCACTTTTTGTTTTTCTGAGGAAGTAGAAGTCTAACCTTCTTCTCCCTTACAGCTCTGCATGAAGTTGGCGTCCACCATAATGTCTTCTCTACGCCTTATCTCTTCAGTCTTACTGGCTGCCTCTGTCAGGTTAAGAACATAGGGGATTCAAAAATGAGCATGATGCAGTGTCAGGCACACGTGTAATTAAACTTAATTCATTAGGATGACTGCCATACCCACAGTATAAAGTCCTTTAGAAACTGCCTTTTAAAGTTTGGGGGATTTTTTTCCCCATAGCAATGTAAACCCTTTCTCAACAAAGTCTTATATGAAACACTATACGTGGGTCAGACTGAGCAGAGCTGCTGCGGGTGAAGCGAGATGAGGGCTCAGCCTCCTTCTGCTCCCTTCAGAGGCCCTAGAAACACCCCCACCCCGTGGAGCCCCAGAGCCCTATGCAACACAGTGTAAACAACCACGGCTCCAGAACTTCAGAGAAGGTAATCTGAATATAATCTGCTGGTCAGATCTGGAGGGTGAAGGTATAAAAAGCAGGTAATGGAAAACTTCCCTAAAGTAAGTGGCACCTGAGCTAGATGGTGAAGGGTGAACAGGATTGAGCAGCTAGAGCAAAGGACGGAAGCTTGGCATTCTGGCTGCACTGAGGGAGTGATTAGCACAAAGAGTGTGTGTAAGGGAGTGTTGTGAACCAAAGCTAGAAAACAGACTGTGGACAGAGGGAGGAAGGCTTTGAATGCTATGCTAAGGAATTTGTACTTTTCCTAAAGGAAAGGCCATTGGAAGCTTTTAGACTGGGGAGTGATATGAAAAGATCTGCATTTTAGAAAGGTAAGTACAATGGTGATAGGGAGTTTACACCACAGAACAGAACAAAGTGGTAGAAATTAATACTGAGGTTGTTGCACTGGGTGAGATGAGAAGAGCTTGTTGGAAGGACATTTTGGAGACAGAATTAGTAGGAGCTGTTCGCTGGTGGATTAAAGGAGACTTCTAAGATAAAGCTAAAGCTTCTTATTCACTCATTCAGTTAACAAACATTTACTGAGAACCTACTATGTGCTGGGCACAATTTAGAGATGAACGAGAATAGTTTTTTGCCTTCAAGAAGGTGACAGCCTGTTCAGAGACAGACTGGTAGTCAGTTAAGTAGAACACGAGTAGTAAGTATGTCTACAGAATGTGTACATGATGGTATGAGGGCATAAAGGAGTGAGAGGCAGATATACAAGCTGCCTCCCTCTACTCTATTCCACCCTCCTTCCAGTACACCTTACCGTGCATTAGAGACTGGAAAGCTAAGGACTACATCTCCCGGTTTCCTTGCTGCTCTATTTCCCCACGTGGACTTAGCCTTTGCCAAACAAAAGCAAAGACTGAACGACTTGGAACACAGGTGTACCTGATGTAGAGGTTACCTGTTACTGCTGCCATCATTTATACTAACAAACATGGGTGTGGAGGCTTTTTTATTTTTTAGTGGCAGTCCCCAGCTTCCTGGGTACCAGCTTCCAGCTGACATAGATCTTCGCGGAGGCAGTGATCCCTTGGTGGGCCAGTTCTGCAGTGATAATTTTGGAGTCACCCCTGGAAACTCAGCCTAGAGCCTGCTCCTCTAACCCTTCCAATCATTTTATGAGCACCTGTTCCTCCCCTCTTCCTTTTTTAAAGCTAGCTGAATAGATCGTTAGCTACAACTAATTCCTAATTGAATCAAAGAGATACTTAACATAGGCTGGAGATGGTCAGGAAAGGCTTCCAGGAGAAGATAAAGCTTGGATGAATCTTAAAGGATGAGGACCAGGAAAAGACATTCTCGGCAAAGCCAGGAAGGTAAGGAAGAGAGAGAATGATGTGTTCAGAGAACTGCATAAGATTCACAAAGGGGAAATCTAGGAGGTAAAGATAGAAGGGCAGGCAGAGGCACATTCATGACAGCCTTACGTCAGGCTAAGCAATCTGAGTTTTACTCATAAGAGTTACTGGAAATTGTAAGCAAAGGAATAATATAAGCAGATTCGTATGTTAAAAAAACATCTCTGCAGAATTGTGAAGTGAAGATTGGCACAGCTAGAGAGTAAAGAGGGGAGACTTCAACAGGAGGGAATCGCAATAATCCTGGCAAGAAATATTGAACATTGAGAGATTAGCTAAGAGGAAGCAGGAGTGGAGTGATGGGGACAGATTTTAGAAGTAACAAGAAAGCAGAATCTCTGAGACTATAAGGCCATCTAATACCAGGGTGTTGTCGAGGGTGATACTCCATTTTCTGGCTTTGGCAACAGGTAGATGATGGTGCCATTTACTTAGATAAGGAATAAGAAAAGGGGAGTGTGTTTGGTAGGGGAGATGAAGAGTTCAAGTTTGGATATGGTAAATTTAAGAAGTACCCATAGTACAACTAAGTAAAATTATAAGGAGGCTTTGGGATAGATGAGTTTGTAAGTCAGTTTGAGAGTCCTTCCATGTAAGTGAACACTGAAGACTTAGGTAGAAGGATTGCAGAAGAATGTGTAGCCTGAAAAGGAGGTAGGGCTGATGATAGAGACCCAGGGACAACAACTATTTATAAGATAAGAATGGAAAAAGGAGAAGATTGGGCCAGAGAGATAAGAGAATGAAAAGAAAATGGTGCCTTGGAAGGCCAAGAGAGAGACAGGAAGAAGGGAGAAATGGTCTAGTGTCAGATGTCTCATACTGGTCAATATAAGCACACACACACACACACACACACACACACACTGGTTTTTGCAAGGCCTAAGCAAAAGCATTTCAATGGGAGAATTGGGCAATGCATTTTAACAGAGGGGGAAATGTAAGCAATAGAAAAAGGGAGAAAATATCAAAGGCTACTTTTTTTTCAAGAGACTTCAATGTGATGGGAGGAAAGGAAAGGCAGTTGCTAGGGGAAGACATAAATACGAAAGTCTCATGTGCTTTTTTAGATTGGAATGACTTAGAATAGCATACAATTATTGCGAAGTTGTTGTATGCCAGGCGCTGCTCTAAGTGTTTCACATGCATGAATTCCTTTCAACTACCTAATGTGATAGGTACCATTATTCTCAGTGCTTTTCAGAGGAGGAAACTGAACAAGGATGAGCTTAAATGACTTGTCCAGGGTCACAACAGCAGCTCCAGGATCCATACCTGAGTGTTCTGGGTACAGGGTTACACGCATAATCACTGTGCTTTACTGACTCCATACCTACAGGATGAGCAACCAGGCAGAGGAGAGGAAAAGGTCGAAGATGCAGAGTGTGTGGCGTTCCCAAGGAGCCCAGACAAGACAGAGCCCTCAGGTAGGAGGTAAGAGGTAAGGACGAGTATAAATAAAGGAGAGTTATAGCTGAGGGGGTCAAACAGTTGACGTTGTTGGCACCAGACCTCTATTTTTCCCTGCCCAGTAGGAGGTAAGAACATCTATTCAATGTGAGAGAAGACATGGTAAGGGAGAGCCCTGGATCTGAGAAAGAAGAGCCGAGGTAGCTGCTGAGCAAAGGAGAGAGGGCGTTGCTGAGGGACAGTGAAGGGACTGAGGAGCTACCCTGGGCCACAGCTGAGGCTGGAGCCCAGGACTTTGCTCTCAGTTTGCCAGGTGTGCGATATGACTGAACAGAACTCAGCTTAGAGCAACAGAAACTGGGAAGTTCTCTGCGAGTGAGGGAAAGGTAAGAAAATGAATGATATGGGATAGAAATAGAAATAAATACTAATTTATTTAACAAACACTAAATAGTAATTACTATGTGCCAGGCACTCTTCTAAACATTTCTAAATATTAACTTATTTAAAAATGGTCATCAATAGTCATTGTTTCCATTTATTGTTCTGTCTAGGAGCTTCTTTAAAACTCTTACGACCCTCACAACCTCCCTATAAGGAAGCTATTATTCTCATTTAAGGAAAGTAAGTTTCAGACATACTAATTAATTTGCCCAAGATCACAAGATTTAGCATGTGGTGAAACCAGGCTTTGAGCCTATGTCTGCATCTCCAGAGCCTGTGTATTCCACCACTCCACTCCACCTTCTTTATACAGAATGAGGTGATGAATCAAATGTTTAGGCTGGATAGAGGACATAAAGCCAAAAGGGGACAACTGTTTGGCTGAAAATGGAGGAGCGTAGGGTGGAGGTCTCGGTGTGTTTCAAGGGCAAATAGAAGGGGAATAAACTGAAAAAGTAGAAGGTTGGGGTCAAACATTGATATTCCAGAGTTTAGGATTTCAAAGGTAGAGCAAGAGCCCTGGGTCTGAATGGAGGTGCTGGGCTAGGGTCTTAGATGAACACAGAATGTGGAAATGACAGCAAGAAGGCAGAAGTATGAACAGGTACCATGAGGCTCAGGGGAGGAAGGGTTTTTACAAGAGGATGAAGAACCAGTGGGTTGGAAGGGGCTGTGGAGGGCTAGGGATGTAGCAGCCAATCTCTCCTCCTACCCTCTTCCACATCCCTACTCACCCCTTCCACTTGTAGTAGAGTTAAATGATGAATTCAGCACAACTGGGATGAGGTTAACTATGCAAATGGTGCCACACATACACAAAAGTGTTCAGTACGAGCTATAGGAAGAGCAAGAACTTGGTATAACCTGATCGAGGGCATGCATGTATGTACATATGTATTTAATAAATATTTATTGAGTTCCTATTACACGCCAATAAATTCTACTGGAGACAGAAAATAAACAAATAAAACAAGACTGATGGTAAGTGCTATGGAATAGAATAAAAGCTGGATAAGGGGTATAGGGAGTAAAGGAGTGGGGAGGTATGCGTGTTGCTAGTTTATACAGGGAGTTTGGGGAAGGCCTCAAATGAAAGGTGACATTTACGCAGACTTGCAGATATCTAAGAGAAAACACACCCATGCAAAGGGTCTAAGGTAGTACACGCTTAGTGTGTTCAAGGAACATCAAGAAGGCCAGTGTGTCTGGAGCAGAATGAGCGAAGCAGGGAGCAGTAGGGGAAAAGGTTGGGGCAGGAGCAGAGCATGTAGGTCCTTATGGAACATCAGAGATTTTTTTTAGCAGAGGATTAACATGATCTCACTATCTTTTCAAAGGCTCACTCTCACTACTGTGTGTCAAACAGTCTGTGTGTAGTAGGCGTTAGGGAGGAAAGAAACCATTTAAGAGGCTACTGCAACAAGCCAGGTGGACCAGGGTGCCAGCAACGGAGGTGGTGAGAAGAACTTGGATTCTGCACATATCTGGAAGTAGAAAGAGCAGAGCTTGCTGTTGGATTGTGCGGTTGGCAGCCTCTATGATGGCCCCCAAAGATCCTCACTTCCCCTTGAGTGTGGGCTGGACCTAGTGACTCACTTCTAATGAAAAGAATATGGCAAAAGTGACGGTATGTCAGTTTCAAGACTAGGTTACAAAATGTGACTTCTGTCTAGCTGCCCTCTCTCACTCTCTCTCTCTGGCTAACTCTGGGGAAATCCAGATGCATATTGCAATTTTCCCTTGGAGAGGCCCATGTGGCAAGAAACTGTCATCTCCAGCTAACAGCCAGCGAGGACCGGAGGCCTGCCAACAGCCACAGGAGTGGGCTTGGAAGTGGGCCTCCGCAGTCAAGCCTTGAGATGACTGCAGCCCTGGCAGCACCTTGACTATAGCCTCGTTATAGACACAGGCCAAGGGCATGCCAGTGCTTTAGAAAACAGAGGGGTGAGGGGAATCAGCAAATGAGACTGAAAAGGAGTAGATGGTCAATAACGCAGAGCAGACCTGAGACAGAGTGGGGGCCTAGAAGTTTCCAGGTGAGGTTTCTAATGCTGACATACCCTGCTGAGAAGTGGGGAAGGATCACACTCAGAGTGGACCACTGGAGATGGCAGTGTAGAAACCACCAGATAAGCACTACTCTCATGAGTACGTGTGTATGCTGGGGGTGGGGAGGGCTCTAAAGTCTGACTGGAACAGAACAGGAGAAGAAGTGAAGACAAATACAGACTCTTCTGAGGAGCTCTGCTGTAAATGAGGAAGAAAAATTGGGTGGCAGCTGGAGGGAACTATGTGACCAAGGAAGGGATTTTCTTTTTTCCATGAAAGATGTAACAGCATATGTATGACAGCTAACATGTGTACAGCTAGTGAGAAAGATCCAACTGAAAAAATAATTGATGATAAGTAGAGAGTGGTTTAAGCGCTGGAACCACGTCCTTGAGTTGGCAAGAGGAGATGGGATCTACTGCACAAATGGAGAGGCTAGTCATGTATGCAGTAGGCTGGCAGGTGTGGTTGCAGAAGCAAGTGGAGGAAGGCCTCTTCTGATTGCTTTGGTTTTCCCAGTGAAGTGATAATCAAGGCCATCAGCCAAAACGGGAAGCACGTAGAAGTTGGGGGTTTTAAAGAAATATAACAGAAAGATTAAGAGTCCAGACTGTGGGCCAGGCCGCCAGGGTTCACATCCCAGCTCTGCCATCTAACAACATTGTGACCTTAGGCAAGTTATTTAACCTCTCTGTTTCCTCAGTTTCCACATCTATGCAATGTGGATAATTATAGTACCTACCTCAGAGGGTTGCTATGATGATTAAATGAATTAACACACATAAAGCAAGGTTTTACTTGCATTACAGACAATATTGAGTTTCTGGACGTGTTATGCTAAGGGACTAGTCATGGACCAAAGGGAAATCACCAAAGTGGAGCGACAGGCATTTAGGTCTTTCCCTGGAACACATGTTAGTTTGTTTCCCATGTGGATCAGGGGGCAGGGAGCTCTAAGGCAACTTGGCAGCAATGCTCTGTGACCCTTGTGCATTGTGATTCTCAACTCTGGCAGTAGTTACAATCTCCTGGGGAGCTTAACATAAACATCAATGCCTGGACCCCACCTTTGATTCTGACTCATTGGTCTAGGGTGGAGCCTGTGTTGGTACTTTGAAAAGCTCCTTTCGTGAATGTAATGTGCAGCTAGGGTTGGGAAGTGTTGGTCTACTAGGTGGGCCACGAGAGTTGTATTCTATTAAACATTCTACTCATCCAATACACTCTGATTCCACATCTACCAAGCAACTTTCTAGATTTATTTTGGTTCTGTAAATGGTTTCTCCATAAGAGGAAAGTGTGCTGGTCAGGCCAGAGTATCTAGCCTGAGTGGTAGTCACCTTCTCATTGTAAATGACTAAAGTGTCTCTGTGGTCATGTGCAGTGGCATGATTCTCTGGGGGGCACAGACAAGTGGGAAGTCACTGAGGTGTCACCATCTTCTCAGCCTCATCTGTGGGCGCAGATTAGCAAACCCCTCCCTGAAGACACTTTCATCTCCAGGAAGTAAGTGACTAGACGTGAACAGCACATTTCACAAGAAGTGTGGTGAAAGGGAGAGCAGAGAATACTGGTTCAGCTCTCATACCTGTGATATTGGCATGGACACTGGACATAACTTCTCACAGCCTAGAGCCATGGTTGCTAACGTATGACCCGTGGACCTCCTGTATCAGAACCTCCTGCTAAATTATAATATCTGGAAACAGAGCAGAAATCTACATTCTAATAGGCTCTGTGGGAAAATACTACGTATGAGTAAGCAAGGGAATTTAGAGAGTTGAACAGATTTTTACTTTCCATGAAGATAATAGATGAATAAGTCAAATAGTGCAGAAGACCTTAAAACCTACTGTTCCCTTTTCCACCTCCCAGTGGCACTACCCAAAGGGCAAACTTTCTTAATATTTTTCTTTTGGAAGTTATTTTACCTCTTTTGGATAATTTGTTGGATAAAATTAAGAATTATTTCTATTTCTTAATTTCTCAACTAAAGCAATTTTATTGACTCTGATATGAAAGATAAGGATTTCCCTTATACTATCCCATTTCTCTCCTCTCTTTCTAATGCTTTATATACTTTTACTTTTTCTAACAGTAACCACTGTAACATTAAATAATGTTCAAACCTCTATTTCTTTTTACATAAAAATTTACATCCTGTCTTGACTTCCCATCTTTCCTAGTCCCTTCCACATTCCACCTTGTGTCAGGTACATTTTGAATTTTACATTAATAGATTCTTCAACAGATAGACCTTCAATAGATATACCACCTCCTGCCCCCAACCCCCAACTGCTTACACCTGCTTCCATAGGACCTGCTGACTCTCAACCTAGTGCCGTCTCTACTGGGCAGATGGCTCCCTCATCCCTGTGACTGGTGCTAGGCCATCACCTTTCCCTGCCTCTCATCTGTCAACTCTTCCCTGGTTCCATTCCCTTCCCTGTCATGGGTTCATTCTTTTTGGTACGTCTGTACTTTCATTTTGGTTGGTTCTTGGGAGTAATGGAAGGCAAATGTGTGCACCTTGTCCATCTCCATGAAACAGATGTCCTGGAACTCATTTTATAGACCAACGAACTGCTGGTCATTGTTGTTTTGCACCTCAGTTCCAATGCCCTCTTAATTATGTTTGTCCTGCTCTTTTTTATTTAAAGACTGTTCTTGATAGAATACGCATTAGGCAATTTTTCATTTCCTTTGTCATAAGTTTATAACAATCTGTTCTCCTTGCTTTACACTCTTTTAAAATCTACCTTATTGCCATTGAAAGTACTGCACATAGCTCATCCTATCTATAATTCTTGGATATTTGTCACCCTCTTGGGTATTTCGCACTGGCCATACCTCAACCTCTCTTTTCATTTTGAGTCTAACTTTTAAAAAGCAAAATAAAATCTCCTAAAGTAAGTAAAAAATATAAAGTTGAATATCTCATTTCCAGAGACAGTGTGATTCCACTGCTCTATAAAGCCTATGCCTACAGGAGACTGCATTTAAACTTCAAGTCCTCTGTAGTGTGAATGTATGGCTCTGTGGTTAAGATGTCAGCTTTGGAATGGGATCAACTGTATTCAAACTCTGCTGTGCCACTTCCTTGGTATGTGACCCCCAGGAAGACATATCACATGGCAGAACTTAGTGGGCCATTCTCCACACTCCTTTCCCTTTCCTCCTGGGGATGCAGGTAGACTCAATTTCCTAGCCTTCCTTGCAGTTACAGGTGACCACGTGATTGAGTTCTGGCCACTGAAATGTAGGTGGAAATTCTAGCCCACAAAAACTGCAGAGTCCTCCATTGCCTCAATCACCCTGGCTGCTGGCCTGATATGAATATCCAGGGCAACCTTGGAAGCCAAGGATGGAGTGGGAACTCCACCCCACCCTCAACTGAGGCTGCCAGTGAGATTTTACATGATTCAGAAATAACCTTTCCTTGATTAAGGGATCAACTTCCTTTTTGTTAATCCAATGAGGCTTCAGGTTTATGTTACAGCTGTTTGTTATACTCTAACCAATATACTTAACTTCTCTAAACCTCACTTGTCTCTTCAGGATAATTCTAGTACCTACCGTCATAGTGCTGTTAAGAGGTTTAAAAGACAAGCAATGAATATAAGGTATGCTAATGCATAGTGCCTGGCAAATGGTAAGTGCACAATAAAGGTTCATCATTATTATTCTATGAAACCTGTTGTTAATTATTGTTGTCTGTTATGTATGATATAATAGAAGGCTCTCACACACAGTAAGATGCCCATTCCTTGCTGCCTGAAATTCCACCATTCCTTTCTATAAATCAATGTCCTCTCCTTTAAAGAGTAACTTTCCCAGTTTTAATTATATGATTAACATATTTATATGTTTACTGCAAAAAAAATCTATAAAATACAGAACTTATAAAGAACTAAATATTGATCATCTATAAATCCTGTCATTCAGAGATAATCACTGCTAGCATTTTGGCACACTCCCTCCTAGTTCTTTATCTATTATTATAGGAGTATATATATATATAATACACACACATATATAATCAAATTAGGAACAATACTAAACATATAGTTGCTTTTTTCACCTTACATTTCATCTTAAACATTTTGCCAGTATGCAAATATACTTTGAAAAGATGATATTTGATGGGTGCTTATGGGCATACAACAATTTATTTAACTATTACCTGGATATATCACACTTTAACCATTCTTTACTGTAACACATTTTTGTCATTTCTACCAGAATAAATAATTGTAGAATCAACCTCTTGTATGGAAATCTTTGCCTCTCTGATTATTTTCCCTTTCTGCTTTCATTTTCCTTTACCTGGGCCCATAAAAATAGCTTTTAATCCCACAAATGATATAATAACTGATACTTATTTCATCTTGATCTATGTTTTATCTTTGCTATTTCTTTTGTTTTTCTTGTAGTTTTAAAACAAAAATGCACTTGGAAAAGTTCATACATCTTTTCTCTGAATGCTTCATGTTAATATATTTATCAAATTGTTTTATTTGCAGAAAGAAAACACAGGGCTATATTTAAACTGTGAGAGTTAGAGGCAAAAGGAGTTCTGAGAGAGGGGAAAGGGACAGGAAGTGGATGTGAGATTAGAGATAAGATCTCTGCCTATCTCAGAATTTCACATCAAGGGAAGTCTCCTCTTCTCCTGTTGTTCCAACCGTCACCAGTAGATGAGCTACTGTAGTCCTTCCTTTTATACTCAATCAGATGCAAAAAGAACATGAAACATTAACAAGCTAGGAGCCTGCTTAATTGAGTTTTTGCTGAGCATATAGATAGCAGTAACACCAAAAGTAAACAATGGCACCAATAAAACGTAATCCTTGCATTGGACTCTTGTTTATTGAATGGCTTTGGTCAGTGTCTATAGATAAATTAATAATGATTCTAGCTTCCTCTGTCTCTAGCAGCTAAATCAATGCTCACTCTTCAGGTCAAGAAGATGCAATATTTCTACACTACATGGTATCTTGGCAAAATGTTTGGATATGTGTAGGAATGTAGGTTTCAGACTTCCTGGAAGGTTTCCATGAATCATAATTTTATATTCTCACAGATGGTATGGACCATGTAAGTCTGCAACTGGCATGGAGTGTGCAGCAGAGTCATTTTCTAAGATAAATGCTCTTTTATCTCATTTGCATTTACTTCTGAATTGTTATCTATCCTCTTGGGTGAAGGACTAGTCACAGATATTTATTGGAATGACTGTGTCGCTCTGCTTCCCCCTCAAGCTTCCATCAAAGTGTAACATTAAAATAATGGACATGAACTCAACCTTCAAGATGGAGAAGTAAGATGTGGAGATCACCTCCCTCCCCACAAATACATCAGAAATACGTCTACATGTGCAACAACTCCTACAGAACACCTTCTGAACGCTGGCAGAAGACCTCAGATTTCCCAAAACATATATATATATATTTTTTTTTTCCTTTTTCTCTTTTTGTGAGTGTGTATGTGTATGCTTCTTTGTGTGATTTAGTCTGTATAGCTTTGCTTTTACCATTTATCCTAGGGTTCTTGTCTGTCCATTTCGTTTTTTGTTTATTTGTTAGATTTTTAGTATAGTTTTTAGTGCTTGTTATCATTGGTGGATTTGTTTTTTTGGTTTGGTTGCTCTCTTCTTTCTTTTTTTTTTTTTAATTAATTTAATTTTTGGTTGTGTTGGGTCTTTGCTGCTGCAGGTGGGCTTTCTCTAGTTGCAGCAAGCAGGGGCTACTCTTCATTGTGGTGTGTGGGCTTCTCATTGCAGTGGCTTCTCTTGTAGTGGAGCACGGGCTCTAGGCGCGCAGCCTTCAGTAGTTGTGGCACATGGGCTTAGTTGCTCTGTGTCAAGTGGGGTCTTCCCAGCCCAGGGCTTGAACCCATGTCCCCTGCATTGGCAGGCGGATTCTTAACCACTGTGCCATGAGGGAAATCCCTCTCTTCTCTCTTTCTTTCTTTTTTTTAAATTACTTTTTAATTTTTAATAATGTTTTTATTTTTTATTTTAATAACTTTATTCTATTTTCTTTCTTTCTTTTTTTCTCCCTTTTCTTCTGAGCCATGTGGCTGACAGGGTCTTCCTGCTCTGGCCGGGTGTCAGGCCTGTGCCTCTGAGGCAGGAGAGCCAAGTTCAGGACACTGATCCGCCAGAGACCTCCCGGCTCCACATAATATCAAACAGTGAAAGCTCTCCCAGAGATCTCCATTTCAATGCTAAGATCCAGCTACACTCAACTACCAGCAAGCTACAGTGCTGGACACCCTATGCCAAAAAACTAGCAAGTCAGGACCACAACCCCACCCATCAGCAGAGGCTGCCTAAAATCATGATAAGGTCACAGACACCCCAAGACACACAACCGGACATGGTTCTGCCCACCAGAAAAATAAGATCCAGCCTCATCCACCAGAACACAGGCACAAGATCCTCCACTAGGAATCCTACAAAACCCACTGAACCAACCTTAGCCACTGGGGGCAGACACCAAAAACAAAGGGAACTACGAATCTGCAGCCTGAGAAAGGAGACCCCAAACACAGTAAGTTAAGCAAAATGAGACGACAGAGAAACACACAGCAGATGAAGGAGCAAGGTAAAGACTCACCACCCCAAACAAATGAAGAGGAAACAGGCAGTCTACCTGAAAAAAGAGTTCAGATTAATGAGGGTAAACATGATCCAAAATCTTGGAAATAGAATAAATACAGAAAATGTTTAACAAGGACCTAAAAGAACTAAAGAGCAAACAAACAATGATGAACAACAGAATAAAAGAAAGTAAAAATTCTCTAGAAGGAATCAATAGCAGAATAACTGAGGGAGAGGAACGGATAAGTGACCTGGAAGAGAAAATAGTGGAAATAACTACCACAGAGCAGAATAAAGAAAAAGGAATGAAAAGAATTGAGGACAGGCTCAGAGACCTCTGGGACAACATTAAATGCACCAACATTCGAATTATAGAGGTCTGAGAAGAAGAAGAGAAAACGAAAGGGACTGAGAAAATATTTGAATAGATTATAGTTGAAAACTTCCCTAATATGTGAAAGGAAATAGTCAATTCAAGTCCAGGAGGCAAAGAGAGTCCCATACAGGATAAATCAGGAGAAACACGCCGAGGCACACATATTAATCAAAAATTAAACAAAAAGAAAAAATATTAAAAGAGGCAAGGGAAAAACAACAAATCACATACAAGGGAATTGCCACAAGGTTAACAGCTGATCTTTCAGCAGAAACTCTGCAAGTCAGAAGGGAGTGACAGGACATATTTAAAGTGATGAAAGGGAAAAAACTCCAACTAAGGTTACTCTACCCAGCCAGGATCTCATTCAGATTCGACGTAGAAATTAAAACCTTTACAGACAAGTAAAAGTTAAGAGAATTCAGCACCACCAAACCACCTTTACAACAAATGCTAAAAACTTCTCTAGGCAGGAAACAAAAGAGAAGGAAAAGACCTACAATAATAAACCCAAAACAATTAAGAAAATGGTAATAGGAACATACATATCGATAATTACCTTAAATGTAAATGGATTAAATGCTCCAACCAAAAGACATACACTGGCTGAATGGTTACAAATACAGGACCCGTATATATGCTGTATACAAGAGACCCACTTCAGATGTAGGGACACATACAGACTGAAAGCAAGGGGATGGAAAAAGATATTCCATGTAAATGGAAATCGAAAGAAAGCTGGAGGAGCAATTCTCATATCAGACAAAACAGACTTCAAAATAAAGACTATTACAAGAGACAAAGAAGGACACTACATAATGATAAAGGGATCAATCCAAGAAGATATAACAATTGTAAATATTTATGCACCCAAGATAGGAGCACCTCAATACATAAGGAAAATGCTAACGCCTTAAAAGGGGAAATCGACAGTAACACAATCATAGTAGGGGAATTTTTTTTTTTTTTTTTTTGTGGTACATGGGCCGCTCACTGTTGTGGCCTCTCCCATTGCAGAGCACAGGCTCTGGACGCGCAGGCTCAGTGGCCACGGCTCACGGGCCCAGCCACTCCGCGGCACATGGGATCTTCCCGGACCGGGGCACGAACCCACGTCCCCTGAATTGGCAGGTGGACTGTCAACCGCTGCACCGCCAGGGAAGCCCCATAGTAGGGGATTTTAACACTCACTTTCACCAATGGACACATCATCCAAAATGAAAATAAATAAGGAAACACAAGGTTTAAATGATACATTAAACAAGGTGGACTTAATTGATATCTATAGGACTTTCCATCCAAAAACAACAGAATATACTTTCTTCTCAAGTGCTCATGGAACACTCTCCAGGATAGCTCATATCTTGGGTCACAAATCAAGCCTTGGTAAATT
The DNA here is from genome assembly GCF_963455315.2 of Globicephala melas. Lineage (NCBI taxonomy): Eukaryota > Metazoa > Chordata > Mammalia > Artiodactyla > Delphinidae > Globicephala > Globicephala melas. The sequence continues at coordinate 111,211,116 of NC_083315.2, read as the reverse complement.
TAAGAAAATTGAAATCATATCAAGCATCTTTTCTGACCACAACGCTATGAGACTAGACATCATTTACAGGAAAAAATACAAACACATGGAGGCTAAACAATACACTACTTAATAACCAAGAGATCTCTGAAGAAATCAAAGAGGAAATCAAAAAATACCTAGAAACAAATGACAATGAAAACACGACGACCCAAAACCTATGGGATGCAGCAAAAGCAGTTCTAAGAGGGAACTTTATGGCAATACAATCCTACCTCAAGAAACAAGAAAAATCTCAAATAAACAAACTAACCTTACACCTAAAGCAATTAGAGAAAGAAGAACAAAAAAACCCCCAAAGTTAGCAGACGGAAAGAAATCATAAAGATCAGATCAGAAATAAATGAAAAAGAAACAAAGAATAAAAAAGCAAAGATCAATAAAACTAAAAGCTGGTTCTTTGAGAAGATAAACAAAGTTGATAAACCATTAGCCAGACTCATCAAGAAAAAAAGGGAGAAGTTTCAAATCAATAGAATTAGAAATGAAAAAGGAGACGTAACAACTGACACTGCAGAAATACAAAGGATCATGAGAGATTACTACAAGCAACTGTATGCCAATAAAATGGACAACCTGTTAGAAATGGACAAATTCTTAGAAAAGCAAAACCTTCCGAGACTAAACCAGGAAGAAACAGAAAATATAAGCAGACGAATCACAAGCACTGAAATAGAAATGGTGATTAAAAATCTTCTAATATACAAAAGTCCAGGACCAGATGTCTTCACAGGTGAATTTCTATGAAACATTTAGAGAAGAGCTAACATCCATCATTCTCAAACTCCTCCAAAATATAGCAGAGGCAAGAACACTCCCAAACTCATTCTACGAGGCCACCATCACCCTGATACTAAAACCAGACAAAGATGTCACAAAGAAAGAAAACTACAGGCCAATATCACTGATGAACATAGATGCAAAAATCCTCAACAAAATACTAGCAAACAGAATCCAGCAGCACATTAAAAGGATCATACACCATGATCATGTTGGGGTTATACCAGGAATGCAAGGATTCTTCAATATACGCAAATTAATCAATGTGATACACCATATTAACAAATTGGAGGAGAAAAACCATATGATCATCTCAAGAGATGCAGAGAAAGCTTTCGACAAAATTCAACACCCATTTATGATAAAAACTCTCCAGAAAGTACGTATAGAGGGAACTTAACCTCAACATAATAAAGGCCATATATGACAAACCCACAGCCAACATCTTTCTCAGTGGTGAAAAACTGAAACCATTTCCACTAAGATCAGGAACAAGACAAGGTTGTCCACTCTCACCACTGTTAATCAATATAGTTTTGGAAGTTTTAGCTACAGCAATCAGAGAAGAAAAAGAAGTAAGAGGAATCCAAATCAGAAAAGAAGTAAAACGGTCACTGTTTGCAGATGACATGATACTACACATAGAGAATCCTAAAGATGCTACCAGAAAACTAGGAGAGCTAATCAATGAATTTGGTAAAGTAGCAGGATACAAAATTAATGCACAGAAATCTCTTGCATTCCTATAGACTAATGATGAAAAATGTGAAACAGAAATTAAGGAAACACTCCCATTTACCATTGCAACAAAAAGAATAAAATACCTAGGAATAAACCTACCTAAGGAGACAAAGGACCTGTATGCAGAAAACTGTAACACTGATGAAAGAAATTAAAGATGGTACAAACAGATGGAGAGATATACCATGTTCTTGGATTGGAAGAATCAACATTGTGAAAATGACTCTACTAACCAAAGCAATCAACAGATTCAGTGCAATCCCTATCAAACTACCACTGGCATTTTTCACAGAACTAGAACAAAAAATTTCACAATTTGAATGGAAACACAAAAGACCCCAAATAGCCAAAGCAATATTGAGAAGGAAAAATGGAGCTGGAGCAATCAGGCTCCTGGACATCAGATTATACTATAAAGCTACAGTAATCAAGACAGTATGGTACTGGCACAAAAACAGAAATGTAGATCAATGGAACAGGACAGAAAGCCCAGAGATAAACGCATGCATATATGGTCGCCTTATCTTTGATAAAGGAGGCAAGAATATACAATGGAGAAAAGAGAGCCTTTTCAATAAGTGGTGCTGGGAAAACTGGACAGCTACATGTAAAAGAATGAAATTAGAACACTCCCTAACACCATACACAAAAATAAATTCAAAATGGAGTACAGACCTAAATGTAAGGTCAGAGGAGAACATAGGCAGAACACTCTATGACATAAATCACAGCAAGATCCTATATGACCCACCTCCTAGAGAAATGGAAATAAAAAAAAATAAACAAATGGGACCTAATGAAACTTAAAAGCTTTTGTACAGCAGAGGAAACCATAAGCAAGACCAAAAGACAACCCTCAGAATGGGAGAAAATATTTGTAAATGAAGCAACTGACAAAGGATTAATCTCCAAAATTTACAAGCAGCTCATGCAGCTCAATATCAAAAAAACAATCAATATCAGAAAAACAAAAAACCCAATTCAAAAATGGGCAGAAGACCTAAATAGACATTTCTCCAAAGAAGATATACAGATTGCCAACAAACACATGAAAAGATGCTCAACATCACTAATCATTCGAGAAATGCAAGTCAAAACTACAATGAGATATCACCTCACACCAGTCAGAATGGCCATCATGAAAAAATCTACAAACAGTAAGTGCTGGAGAGGGTGTGGAGAAAAGGGAACCCTCTTCCACTGTTGGTGGGAATGTAAATTGATACAGCCACTATGGAGAACAGTATGGATGTTCCTTAAAAAACTAATAATAGAACTACCATACGACCCAGCAATCCCACTACTGGGCATGTACCCTGAGAAAACCATAATTCAAAGACAGTCATGTACCACAATGTTCATTGCAGCTCTATTTACAATAGCCAGGATATGGAAGCAACCTAAGTGTCCATTGACAGATGAATGGATAAAGAAGATGTGGCACATATATATAAATGGAATATTACTGAGCCATAAAAAGAAACGAGATTGAGTTATTTGTAGAGAGGTGGATGGACCTAAAGTCTGTCATACCGAGTGAAGGAAGTCAGAAATAGATAAACAAATACCATATGCTAACACATATATATGGAATCTAAACAAAACAAACCAAAAAAGGTTCTGAAGAACCTAGGGGCAGGACAGGAATAAAGACGCAGATGTAGAGAATGCACTTGAGGACACGGGGGGGGGAAGGGTAAGCTGGGACGAAGTGAGAGAATGGCTTGGACATATATACACTACCAAATGTAAAACAGATACCTAGTGGGAAGGAGCTGCATAGCACAGGGAGATCAGTTCAATGCTTTGTGATGACCTAGAGGGGTGGGATAGGGAGGGTGGGAGGGAGATGCAAGAGGGAAGAGATATGGGGATATATGTATATGTATAGCTGATTCACTTTGTTATAAAGCAGAAAGTAGTGCACCACTGTAAAATAATTATACTCCAATAAAGATGTTAAAAAAGTAATAAAGTAAAATAACGGACACACGTCTGCCTTTCTGTCTTCACACAAAAGATGGTCACTCTCAGTAACATCGTCTTCAAATAAAAAGGGCAACAATAGGAGGTACAATCAAGGTCCCAGCAGGAAACAGATGGCATACTCAAATTAGAGTAATTCACGGAGGGCTTAATGGAGGGACTGTTTACAAAGGTGTGGGCAGGGTATACGGAAAACACAGTGATAGTATGATGCTCTATGCCTAGTAAACAGTGGGGCGGTGACTGGCCCTAGGCCTGAAGGGGTCAGTTACCAGAGCCAGAAAGGACAGAATCATGTGGAAATGTCTGTATTGAATTACTTAGTTTAAAAACTGAAGTAATGTTAGCTTACAGTATTGTCTTAGAATATTGTATTAGGTTCAGGTATATAAAGAGTGATTTGATATTTTTATAGATTACATACCATACCAAGTTATTATAAAATGTTAACTATATTCCCCGTGCTGTACATTACATCCCTGTGATATACTTATTTTATAATGGGTAGTCTGCACCTCTTAAGGCCATTCACCTGTTTTTCTCACCCCCACCCCTTTCTCCTCTGGTAACCACTAGTTATCTGTGAGTCTGTTTGTGTTTTGTTATAGTTTTTCATTTGTTTTGTTTTTTAGATGCCACATACAGTAAACACTTATAGTACTTGTCTTTGTCTGACTTACTTCACTAAGCATAATACTCTCCAGGTCCACTCATGTTGTCACAATGGCGAGATTTCATTCTTTTTTATTGCTGAGTAATATTCCATTGTGTGTGTATGTGTATATGTATATATAAAACATCTTCTTTATCCATTCGTCTGTCTATGGGCATTTAGGCTGCTTCCATATCTTGGCTATTGTAAATAATGATGGAAACACTGGGGTGCCTATATCTTTTTGAATTAGTGTGTTCACTTGCTTTTGATAGAGGGGTGTACCCAGCCCTGTGTGACCCTGAGGAATAAACACCCTGATGTCACTCAACTCTCTGCCCTGATCTCCTGCTGTGATTGCCTTGGCAGAACCCAACTTGAAGCCAGAGAATGGAATAGCCAAACAAGTCACTCTCACAGGGCAGAGAGCAGGAGAGAGTGGGGGAAGGTGAAGAGTGAACATGGAGAGATGCATGGAAGATAGCTGGCAAAGAAGAAAGACCAGAACTCAGTGTGGATGTGCCAGTAAGAGACATCTATGAGACATCAAGACAAGGGGTCAGGGAGGCAGGGCATCTACGACTGCAGTTCAGGCCAAGGTCTGAGGTGGAGACACACACTTAGGACTCAGCACATAGATGCTTTTTAAAGCCACGGCGCTGAAGGCGATCATGAGCGGGTTGTGGAGGCAGGTGAGATCCGTGGGCAGAGACCTAAGTCTGTCCTAGCAAAGAGGCTGTAGGGAGAGGAAAGCTCAAGGGGTGTAGAACCTGGAGGGCAGGTGAGCAGAGTGAGCACCGGAGGGAGAGAGGACCCGAGGGCCAGCATCACAGGAGGCTCATGGGTTGACTTGGAGGAAACATGAGACATGGTGTCATTGGCGACCTTGCTGCGTTGTGGTGGAGACTGAGGGCCCAGGGCTTGACTGCAGAGCTTGGCAGAAGGAATGGGAGCGGGGGATGGAGAGTATGAATGTGAACAACTTTTTTGAGGAGTCTGTGCTGCAAAGAGGGGGAAAGAAATGGGAGGGAGCAGCAGCAGGAGAAGTGCAGTCAAGAACAGTCTTTTTAATCAGAGAGGTAACATTACGTTTGTATTCTGATGAGAATAATCCAGAAGAAAGAGCCAAAACGATGGTGGAGGAGAGAGAGGGGACTATGGCAACAAGATGCTCCCAGGCCCCCCGTGTTAGGGCAGCTGCCACTCAGTTCCAGCCAGTTGCGGCCAGATCTCTGGTTTCTCTAAGAGAAGTCAGCAATTGACTTAAAAAATCAATCAAACAAACATGAAGTCTCCTGATAGTTAAATGATGACAACTAATTAAAAAAAATTTTTTTAATTCTCTGAAGCCCAAACAAAACTCATCAGCAGGCTGCCAGTTGGCAACCTCTCCTATACGGCAAAGCTTTATCTCTTCCACGGTTACCAGGTGTGGCCTCCTGATTTAGGGACCTTTGAAGGACACTTGCTGTATGATCTCTAAATTCTCTCAACTTGTAAGGACCCCTGCGGAGGTGCTTGGCCAGGGTGAGGTTAATGATACAGTCACTGTCCCCTTCGTAAAGGGCAGCGGAACTGAGGTTGCCAGTGCGGGCTGCACATCCTATACTTAGCCCTCATAGTTAATACTTAGGCTTCACATATGCCCTTTACCTCCTCCCACCTCCTGCTCACTAAGGAAACTTACTATTATCTGCAGGCCAATGCAAATAAAGGTCACCAAGAGACACTTTCCAGCCAAACACCGAATGCTGGCATGCGGTAGAAGGGCTGATTGTTTGTAGGTTCCCAGCTAATAAAAGAAATGCCAATCAAAGGGGGCCTCTGCCTGGTCTGAAACTCACAAGGAGCCCTAGCTGTGAGCGATGGCCCCAAGCAGGACAGCGCCTGGACTTCCAAGGATGCCCAGCACCTGCACAGGAAAACTGCAGAGCCTGGAGAGTTGACGGTCCTTCACTGACCCAGGGAGGGCACGGGGCCTGCCAGGCAGGGAGGAAGGAGAGCTGACATAGTCATACAACCTGCCTTCTTCCAGAAGCAAGAGTGAGGAAAGCCACCTTGGGTGGGCGGCTGCGATTTTATACTCACAAAACTGGTCTTCAGAATAGGGTTAAAATCGTAGACCTCTCCAATTTTCACCATGTGAATAGAAGCATTAAAAATGCTTCTCTGGCCACAGTGCTGGTTTCCCCTAGTGGTGCCTGGCTCTGCCTGGAAGCATAATATCGGCCCCCGAAAAGCTGTATTTTAAATGAGTTCCTCCTATTTAAGAATGAGTCACTAAAGCTTCAATTGGAACAGAAACAGCTTTCATCTCTGAAACATTCTGCTCTCAGTCACCTTTTGGTTCAGTCCTATGGAGAGCAAGACAGGAAAAATGTTCCAAGTATCCTGTCACACTGTGAAGCTATAAAGCATACCTGTTTTCCCCTCCATCCTGCTAAAACCTGCCCAGGGAGAATAAAGAGGGCTTGAGCAGGCTGAGGAGAAGAGAGAGTCCTCCATCAAAAGCACTTTCAAATATCTTCACCAAGGAGGTTAAAATGGTTCTCCCTGCTCCCAGGGAGAAGGAAACTGGGGAAGAATTGATCAAGAGCTCCTTGGTAGGGCAAGATTCTGGAAAACAGAAAAACCAAACAACCATGGACAACATTTAAAACAAAACTAGATAACAAAGTATCCCCATGAACCCCAAAATATAAATGGGTGGAGACAAACCAACACTCGTAAGACCTGCATGGTAGCCCATCTGTGCAGGAGGAAGAAGAGGGAAGCAATGGGGCTTCTGACTTATGGACCCAAGAACAGAAAAACCACAATATAGTCTATAGGTATCACTGGAAAATATGGAGGACCAATTTGAGAACAGCAGCTAAAACTGGGAGGTTTTACCTTCACTAATAGCAAGTGAGTGCAAGGGGCCTGAAGTAAGAAGGACAGAAGGGGCCCCTGTGAAATCAGGGCTCCCTTCTAGGACGGGACCCATACTAGGGAGGAGCTGCTGGGAGTGCAATCAAAATTGAGCAGAATAGGGACAACAGAGCCAAAGGAAAGAGAAAGTTCAGACCAAAGTAGGGGAGGGAAACGGAGCCAAGAAAGCTGAGAGAACAAGCTGCTATATATTTGAAGACTACACAAAATCAACAAAAGAGGGGCTCTGTGAAGTAAGAAACACTTTGCTGAGCCCCCGCCTCATTCTAAAGTTGAGAAAAACTAATTTCACTAAAAATGAGCTATAGAAAAATATCAAGGTAGATACCATACAAATTATCATAAGGAAAAAGAAAATAATGAACTCAATAGCATCCCACAGGCAAGGAAAGCAAGCCAGAAAGACATGTCCACAATATACTGAGAGAACAAACTTGTAACCTAATAAATGAGTTTAAAATGAATTCAAAGACATTAAGAAGATGATAGAAGACTTGAAAAAAAATCAAAGTTAGAAAAACTCAGAAGTGAGGTGAGAGAACTCACACAAATTAGAAACAAAAGAGAAAATCATTTCAGAAATGAAGAGTAAACTAGAAGGAATCTAAGAACAAATACACAATAATGCCCTAAGAGAAACAAAATGTGATAAGGAGAAACATTTTAAAAAGCAAAAAGAATCTGGATGATGCCAGATTGTGGGAAACTCTGAAGAGTTCAACAGAAAATGAGAAATACTAAAGATATACAAGGGAGCTTGAATGTATAGGTAAGAGTCCCTTCAGAAGAGAAGCCAAATTGAAAGAAAAAATACTAAAAACTATAACTCAAGAAAAAAAATCTTCTAAAATAAAAAACCATTATATATAGAATGGATAAATAGCAAGGTCCTACTGTATAGCACAGGAAACTATATTCAATATCCTGGGATAAACCATAATGGAAAAGAATGTTATATATATATATATATATATGTATAACTGAATCACTCTGCTGTACAGCAGAAATTAACACAACACTGTAAATCAACTATATTTCAATAAAATAAATTTATAAAAAATAAAAAACATATATTTGAAATACATACGGAAAAAAACACACTATGTTCCTGAGAATATCAACCCCAAATGATCAACCCAATATGAGGCCGTATCTGGAAGGGAAGGGAAGGAACAGGAAGGGAAAATTGTTTGGGCACCTAGAAAAAATAATACGTGAATTATAAGGGAAAGAAAATGAAATTGCCATTAGTTTTTGTTTTTGTTTTTTTTGCGGTACGCGGGCCTCTCACTGTTGTGGCCTCTCCCGTTGCGGAGCACAGGCTCCGGACACGCGGGCTCAGCGGCCATGGCTCACGGGCCTAGCCGCTCCGCGGCATGCGGGATCCTCCCGGACCGGGGCACGAACCCGTGTCCCCTACATCGGCAGGCGGACTCTCAACCACTGCGCCACCAGGGAAGCCCTAGTTTTTTTTTTTTCCCCACAGCAATGCTTTTTCCCAGAAGGAAGTAGAGTAAGATAGTCAAAGAAAGAAAGTATGAATCAAGGATTTAATATCCAGCAAAACTCATTTTCAAGTATAAAGGGTACAGACAAACTTAGCAACATGCAAGGACTCAGGGAATACTACTCCTAAGACCCTTTCCTGAGAATGAGCTTCGGACAACCAAGATGGCTAGCACGGCACTGATATAAGGACTGACGGTGGACATTACATATAGTATATTTTACCTGTGGAACAAATACTGTGTGAGGGCTAAGAAACACTGTAGACAAAGTGCAACTATGAAAAAATGGGGGAAAGTAGATGCAAATATATGCATAGATGTATATATGTATCTACAGACACATCCCTTTCCTAGCTGTGTTTGCTGAAAAGGCCTAGACACAAAGACTGAGCATCCCTAACACTAGATATGGTTTTAAAATGTAATTTCTCACTAAAAGAACCTGGGGCTCATTAGAGAAATGGTAAATTCCAGGTATAATGTGATGATTTGATATAGATGTGATAATTTGAGTTTCAGTAATAATAAATGCAATGTATTTAAGCAAATAATTATATTTAAATCCATAAGTTCTTAAATAATCTCTTAAAAAATGAATTGGTCAGTTTTGAGGTATGACAGGGAACTAATTCATGAGAATTAGTAAATGAAGGGAGAGAAACGCACATTTATCTTTCTTTCCCTACATGAACTATACCATTGATTAATCAATAATAATGAAGAATCTCTTTATAAATGTATTCCAACTAATAAATGGAAAGAAAGGATAGAATTAAAATAGCATCATTTTGCAAATCTAATGAGTTAAAGAATGTACACATTAAGCATCAAAGTTGTTCCTATCATTAAAAGAGAGACAACCAGATATCACGTGCCTCCTATGATCTTACCAAATACCACCTAAAATCTTGCCCAAGTGAGTCTGATCCAGGGTCTGGATCCAGTTGCCAATTTTCAGGAAATACAGAGGACATGGGAACATGTTGCACTGCACCAAGAGACTGCAATCAGCACAATCCAGATTTGGGGAAACTCTAAAGATCAAATGGCCTGGATTCTTGTGTACAGATTTTAAGGAAAAGAAAGGGACAGAGAGGAAATCTATAAGTTAAAAGAGACTTAAAGACACACTGAATTTTTTAAATAAGCAAGACTAAACTATAGTGCTAAGGATGCACATATGCAGGAGAACACTAAAAAACGCAGCGAAGTGATTATAATAAAGTCAGGATATGGTTACTTTTGGGGGGAAGGTGGGACTTCTGGGTGGGTGTATTAGTCAGGGTTCTTCAGAAAACAGAACCAACAATATATTTATAGATACATACATACAAATCTATCTATCTATCTGTCTATCTATCTATAGATTGATTACAGGAATTGACTCACGAGATTGTGGAGGCCGAGAAGTCCCACGATCTGCCATCTGCAAGCTGGAGAACAGAAAAGCCAGTGGTATAATCCAGCGTGAGTCTGAAGACCTGAGAATCTGGGGACCGATGGTATAAGTCCGAGTCTGAGTCCCAAAGCCTACGAATCAGGAGCTCCAACGTCTGAGGGCAGGAGTGGGTGTCTCAGCTTAAGCAGAGAGCAAAGTTGTCCTTCCTCTGCCTTTTTGTTCTATTCAGGCTCTGAATGGACTGGATGATGCCAGATTGGGGGAAACTCTAAAGGTCATATGGCCTGGAATACATAAATTTTAAGGAAAAGAAAGGGATAGAAAGGCAATCTGTAAATTGAAAAGGACTTAAAGACACATCAGATTTTTAAAATGAGCATTGGTAAGGGCAATCTTCTTCACTCAGTCTACTGATCCAAATACTAATTTCTTTCAGAGGCACCCTCCTCACAGACACACTCAGAAATATATCATGTTTTACCCGCTATCTGGACATCCCTTAGCCCAGTCAAGGTGACACATAAAATTAACCATCACAGTGGGTGACAAAGTCCTATTTATTGACTTGACAAGAATGTTCATCTCAGAATAACTGTCATACAATCGTTTTATGTTGTTTTCTGTATCTGTGTTTTATAATAATAATAATATCATATTATTATAATAATAGCCCACCTGAAAGGGCTCTCCACCCTCTGTGGGTGGGAGAAGAGCCTGATGTGAGGTTAGGAGATGGGAGGAATTCCTCTACAATGTTGAGGAAGCAAGCAGGAAGCAAGGTGGCCCTTCCCAGTAGGCTGATGAACCACCAGCACATTTTTGGATTCTCCTTACCACGTGGGAAATATCACTGGACCCTCCTCGAGAGAACTATTAATTAATAATACTGGATAATTATTATTTTTAAGTCAGGAGCTATGCAAAAAGTACTTTAACTCAGGTTAGGAAAGCTCAAACTAATTTCACAGACACCTTTTTTGTTTGTTTGTTTGTTTTTCTGTGTTTTTTTTGCGGTACGCGGGCCTCTCACTGTTGTTGCCTCTCCCGTTGCGGAGCACAGGCTCCGGACGCGCAGGCTCAGCGGCCATGGCTCACGGGCCCAGCCGCTCCGCGGCATGTGGGATCTTCCCGGACCAGGGCACAAACCCGCGTCCCCTGCATCGGCAGGCGGACTCTCAACCACTGCGCCACCAGGGAAGCCCCACAGACACCTTTTGAAATAGGTTGTAAGTGCATGAGGATTGGAAAGGGGGTGTATGACTTTCTGGAAAAAGCGAACCTTGTTCTAGCCCTCATCGTCAAATCCTGTTTCACCTAGAGCTGTGGTCAATTCAACTGAGTGTACTACTGTGCTACGGTTATCTAATTCTTGGTGATTTAAAGACTTTTAAAATCTGTAAAATGGAAACATTTCATCCAATTAAAAAGAAAATTTCCCATCGCAAAAAGCTTATTAGCCACTAGAATAAATGACTAAAGGAAGTTTTGCTATCTCTTTCCCATGACAGCTCACAGAGCCGTCTGCTCAGAGTCCCCCAGGTTCAGGCACATGTGGAGACAGGTCTGACAGATGTCTCTTTGGTGTCTCCCAAGGAGATTATGACTGCACTGTCACTGCCCAGGTGTGATGGCCATCACAGGAAGGCAGAAGAGCATGGCGGCTGGAACACAGACGTGTGTCAGAAAGACTTAAGTTCAAATCCTGGCCTTGGTCACTTACTAGCTCTGTGACATGGGGCAAATTAATTAACCTTTCCAAATGTTTGTTTCCTCATCTATAGAATGAGGGTAGTGATCACAACTATTTCATTAAGCTGTGTGAGAAATGAATGTAATGATGGATGTAAAGGGCAAAATACCTGACACACACAAGAACTCACTAAGTGTGAGCTATTCTATCTTTATTACTATTAACGTCAAGGTCATCACCAGAAGGATAGTCTGTTAAGGAAGAAAATACTTTAGACCAGTGGTTCTCAAAGTGTAGCCCCCAAACCAGCATCATCTGCACTTGGGGACTTCTTAGAAACGCAAACCACCCCCCTCCCTCCAACTCCAGACCTACTGAATCAGAACCTCTGGGGTAGGGCCCAGCGATGTGTGTTTTAACAAACCCTCCAGTAATTCCAGGCAAGCTAGAGTTTGAAAACCATTGATCTCATTCCATCGTCTGTTGAAGCCTCCTGTAAACTTTTGCAGCCAGAGAATTTGAAATTTTCAGGAAGCCTGCTAAAATTTTGTTTTATTGACTGAGCACAATCAACTTGAAATCTAGCCTTGATTCTATCAGCCAGTGATGCTGAAGAGAGAATCCCTGCCTGAAGTCTCACTAGCTTTATAAGTACACTGAAAGCAAGATTGTGGATTGTCATCTATGTGTTCCTCAGCATCTCACACGCTGTCTGACAGGCTGTAGACACTCGATAAATATTCATTGCCTGAACAATGAATGAAGAGTTAGGAGAAAGACTGGAGATGATTATAGCATTCCACCAGCAGATAAGTGCAAATCTAAGGTAATCTAACTTAGGATTTTGCTTTAAAATACTTGCTTTCTAGAACTCAGGGGACAATCATCTCCTTGGCTTAGTCAGCAATGTAAGCATATCTTATTAAAATGTATGACTTCCAACTGAAATTTGAAAAAGGGATCAACAGTGATTTTAAAACCTTTTAAATAACTAAATTCCCACTGAAACTGAATTTGGGGCAGTACTCAGTTAGCTCTTGGATTAAAGAGACAACCAGAAGAAAACAAATGGACAAAGAAGGATTTCAGCTATTGTTTTAAATGCAATTCTGGGGCTAGACCCTGAAAATAAAGAGAGAGAAATTACTTTCTCCCTCTATGTATACACACACACACACACACACACACACACACACACACACACACATATATATAATACATGTATATTATAATAGAAGCATAAATGATCCTTTATACCCTGAAGACAAAAATCCAGATTAATCAAAGGAAAATAAAAAGACTATACTGAATATAATTTATTAAGGCAGGAAATTATAAAAATTTTGTTTAAGAAGGTTTCAATAATTCCAAATTTCAATTAATCTGCCTATCTCATTAAACTAATGTATTTAGAAAGCAGCAGTCATTATCTAGTTGAAGCACCACATCTTCACATAGAAAAATATCTTTTCCTTTAAGATATAGTACCTAAAACTAACAAGTGCAATTCTGGGAGGCACAGGAAAATTAAATGCAGTTTGGCACCCATACACACCTAGTGACTCTACAGAAAAATATTAAAGTGATAAAAAAGTGCCAGCAGCAGTAATGCCAGGATCATCCATATTTATTTTGCTTCTTGTATTTGACCATCTATCAGTGTGAAGAGCCCTCAGTAAAAATGAATGGTTTTATCAATATTCTCAGCAAAACATATTTGGTTTCATCGTTGTAAGATCTACTGCCACCAACCTTGAAAGTTTGGTCTCCTGGCCCGGGGACACTGCCTCTCTTGCAGATCAGTATAATCTGATGAAAAGCATGTATTATCTAGAGCAGCTCTATACATTAGAGAAAAAGAAAAAAGAAAACTGGGTGACTGACAGCAGTTCCTTGGTGGCACCTGATGAAATAATGCAGCATTAACTAATGAATTAATAGGGATATTGGACCTATCATTTTTTATTTTGGGATTAGAAGTAATGGAAGACCCTCAGGCACTAAAGAAGCAACATCCATTCATTTGTAAGTAGGTTGAGAAAGATAAGAGACATCCCAAAGAGCTTAACTTACTCTCAAGGAGAACTTACTGACTCATACTTTCATCCGTTCAGTCATTCATTTAGTTCTCTGTAATTCTGTACTTGGGTGTGCCTTTAGATTTACTTTAGTATTTAAAAAGTAGGACAATTGACTTGTCCATTTTTCTCTGCATTCTATTGACTCTCTTTTTGGTGACTGCAAACTTTTCAAGGATTTCCTTCTTGTGAGACATTTAGAAACCTCTCTAATCTTTCTGAAATTAATAAAAATAGTTTAAAAATATTCCTCTTTTAAAATTTGACAATGTTGCCTCCCTTTATTTTTCCACTTAAAAAAGTTACTTATACCCTACAGCAGTGTTTGTTCACAACTGTGATAATGGAAGAAAAACTCAATACTCTTTAAAGAGTCACATGTCTGCTGAATCTTTGCACAGTTAAGGAGAATATAAATTTCTAATACTGAAATTATGGAATTTGGGAGCTGAAGAATATAAAAGGTACCTAAGAAAGAAAAAAATGCTCCAACCTCCACCACTATGTAATGACTCCCAAAGCTCTGTCTGAAGCCCAGTCTCCTTTCTGAGCTCCAGGCTGGACACAGAGCTGCCTTCCTGACACTATCATTCTGATGGTAAAGAGGTTTGCAAGGTCTTCTCACACACACCCACACACACCCACACACACAGCATTTGCCATCATGAATTCATGAAATGGCCTTTTAAGAGTGGGCCTTTATACGGGAAATGAGCTGGCTTCTCCATCTAGAGATAGACTCAGGAGATTGTATCAGCAAACGTCTTCTTCCATGCCTGTTTCTGACGCCAACCAATGTTGCAAATAGCAGATGACAATTCTGATCCTCCCAGATGCTAGCAGTGCAGTTAGGAGCTGTCCTCACTACATGCTCCGCTTGCTGGCTAGCATTTGAAGGAGCAATTTTATTACTTGCTTGGATTAACTGATGAATATACACGCAGAGGTCTTTTTGAGAAACCTTACTTAATAGTTCTGCAGAAGCTATGCATTTGACCCAAAGAATAAAATGGGTAGTCAGTAACTACAGAGGTGTATGCCAATACTTCACTACTGGCTCACTAGCACCTGAGTCTCTTCATTAGGGATGAACCCCAGACCACCAACAGCTGGGCAAAGATGACGAGAGATTACAGGACAAAAACTGAGAGATGGCTGTTACTGCCACAATCTGGGACCTATCTCTGATGTGTGTATGTAATTCCTGCTGTAACAGGGTCTTTTCAGTTACACATAATAAATCCCCTCGTTTAAATGACTGGGATTAGGTGATCAGTACTGTTCCTTTTGCTTTAGCAACCTATAAGATGAAATGTGAACTCACGTAGCCTTGAGGGAAGGGAGTAAGTCAGGCTGTATGATCAAGGCCTAATAAAAACCCCTCAAGACGTTACAATGGTTACACATGCTCCACAGGCACCTGAGACTTAACATGGCCAAAACCAGTTACCATCCTCCTCCTAAAATACCCTGTTTCTCTTCCTACTGCCATCTTTCCATGACTGGTACCATCTGCCCGACCACATCTAGACACCATGTCCTACCATTTCTAAATCCTATTTGATTTACCACCCTGAGTTGTTGGGTCAGATATAGTAGTTGAAAGTGAACATTTAGCAGGTGAGGCAAGTTGAAAGATGGAATGGACCACCGTGAGGAGGCAGGGGAAGTCAGGAGGAGGTGGTAATGCTCTCTGTCCTTCAAAGAGTCCTAGGTCGTGAGCTAACCATTTCCGGCCTATATGGGTGGAGCATGTGTGTCTGGAAGAGATCCAAACTGCATGTCCCCCTCCACAGAGACCCTCTGTACTGACATAGTTTTTTTCAATGGCTTCTTGGTACACTGGTAAACCAGAAGCTGTCAGGAAGTCCCCTTGGAGACTGATAATTGCTGCAAGTATTGGCTGGCTGCTGAGAGACTAGTAGTGAGAACTACAGGATGTCATGTTCCATGTGGCACCACCAAAGTCCTGAGAGACTCTGCAGTCCTGGCTACCGTGCTATCTAGCAGAGTCCCAGGGACAGGAATTGAATGCAGGCCTCTCCAGCCACTGCCACCTCCTTCCTCCCTGAATACAGCAGCCACCAGAACACGTGACCTTGAGAAGTGTGAAGGTCAAAGCCAGCAAGTTGAGTTCAAACTAAGCCACTGGTTAAAGAGACAAGCTGGAAAATGACAGTTAGAGAATGGAGATGTGGGGCAGGGAGTCAAAGCACCAGGAAAGTCAAAAGTGAGAAGAGGCAGAGCTGCTCTGGATGAATTCTGAGGACAAAGTGTGAATGCCTGTTGGGATCTTTACCTGCTCCCAGGATTCTGTTATTGGGCAAGCCAAGATCGTTCAGGTGGTTCAGACAGGGAGCAGAGAAGCAAGTTGAGGTGGTTCATGCTCAAAATCCACGATTCCACTGTGTTGTAACAGGTAAGCTCATCTGCGGAGGAAGAGAGACTGGGATGGGTAAGAGATTCCCCAGAACTGTAGATGTCTGAAATAGCCTCCGTGGGAACAGAAAGGGAGTTGACCAGGGACACAGAAGCAGCACCCAGCAACCCCGGGGACCCCGTTGAAGCTGGAAACCACACATTAAGTGTAGCAGCCTTACACTTGAGTGTGTGGTTTCCTACAGTGCTGCTGAGCAGTTTCAGGAGAGGGAGCCAACTGCAGAAGTGATAAAAGCTTTGCCATGAACGAAGTAGGGTACAGTGTTATACAACATAAGGGAGTGAGGGAGAAGCAAATGAACATTTACTGTGTAGGTCTAGATTGGAGAAGAAAAGAAGGTGTGAGGGTTATTTCTTTTTCAACTTGGCTGAGCCACGGTGCCCGTTTATTTGGTCAAACGTTATTCTGGATGTTTCTGTGAGGGTGTTTTCAGATGAGATTAACATTTAAATCAGTAAACTTTAAGTAAAGCAGATTGCCCTCCATAACGTGGGTGGGCCTTAGCCAATCCGTTGAAGGCCTTAATAGAACAAAAGACTGACCTCCCCCAAGCAAGAAGGAATTCTGCCAATACACAGCCTTTGGACTTGAACTGCAACATCAGAGTTTTCCATGGGTCTCCAGCCTACCAGCCCACCCTGCAGATTTTGGACTTGCCAGCCTCCATCAGCATGTGAGCCAAGTTCAGTAAAGGTAACAGAATGTGGGAAGAGGAAGAATGGTAAATTACTAAATTCACAGTTAGGGGAGTTTCAGAGTTTAGATGCAGAGCAGATCTGAATGAGAACAAAGTCAGGAGAGTGGAGGCAGAGAATGAGGTGAGGGGCGTCTGTGGGCTGTCTGCCCACATGCACCCTGAGGCAGTGCACTCAATGAGTGTGGGAGAATGGAGAGAGAAGACTGAGAGCCAGGGTGCCAGCAGACAGGGAGGGCTGCCTGCTCACATTCCAACGGCTCCTTATCACCTCTAGGGAATGGCAGGAAGCCCTTCATGACCTGGCCCTTCGCCCCTTGCTGGCTCACCTCTGCTCAGCCCCAGCCCAGCCCAGCCTCAGCCACCCTGACTTTCTCATCCGTGGTGTGGAAGACTAAACTCTCAGTCTTCAAGCCTTTGCACATTCCATTCTTCTTACCCTTCTTGGAAGGGCAATCCACTCCTCGCCCTCCCCCCACCCCATTCATACTGGCAGCTTCAAATGAAATCAAAAAGAATTCTCACCTTGACAAGCACACCTAATAAACCCAAGACCATCTGGGCAACAGTCTCTTAAAAGGTCAGGAAAATTTCTTCCTATACTCAGTAATTAGCTGTACCTTGAATGAAACAAACTGCACTTGTCTGTGGAACTGCAAGTTCCATAAATCCTTTAAAAACTTTCAGGCTGATCAATACAAATCACATCTCAGGATTTGAGCTTTCCTGATTTACTGATAATTCAGGTAGCATCAGAGAACTGCATTAATTACTTGCAAAGATGATAACAGGTGGCAACAGATGGACTCACCTCTAAGCTCTTCATTATCTGCAGGCCCTTGCCCATTGCCAGACTTCGAATCTCAATGTTTAGTGCAGAGACATGCTTTCTGCCTTGATTTCTTTTCCTATTCTTGATTTCCCCCACTATAGCCTCTCTTGAACTTAGTACTTTATCTAAAAAGTGGTAAATAAAACATGAGCCTGGTTTTAACTTTTAAAGCATAAAGTAGTTCAATAAATAGAGGAGTGGATGGATGTTAATCAATTACAGTTGATTCATGGCTTTCCAACTGATATCTGGATCAGAGACTCTGGCAGTGAACTTTAAGGAACAAGGAGCTCTGATTTCTTTCTTTGGCCTGAGAAAAATTCACCCCTTTGGCTCATTTTCTTCCCTCCATAAAGATTGTATGGTGGTGGGGAAAGACCTTAGGGGACTGGAATAACTCCATTCCAAGTGGCCACCCTTGCATGTTTGCTCATCTTCCCAAACCATTGTCTTAAAGTTCTCCCTAGTAATACAGACAACAGCATCATTACAGAGTCACACTGATGAGCAGAGTTGTCCACAGGTGACCCTTCTTTTTACATTAAGCAAGCTGAAGCTCTTAGTGGCAGACACAAAATATGATTCCTTGCTTTCTTAAACTAAACACTCTCCTTCTTTAATAAACTCCTCATTCACTGTGAAATTGAAAACACAGCCTTTTCCTGATGACCAGATGGCCTAGCAAACTTAATCAACAAGCACTCCACACTTCCTCCCCACTATCCTCCACAGTGGGGAAATCAAGAGGCAAACTCCTTATTCCTCCCAGATGCCTACCTCTCTCGAGGGCGTCCCCCAATCTTTATTCTTTAAAAAGAGCAATGGAGTAGGGAGAAAGCAAATATTTCTTTAAAGCTCTAAAATAAATCTTTCAGAGGAGGGTAACAGTAAATGAATAAAAGAAATGAGTCAAAATTATACCTTGACTAATATTTAATTCAACAAGAATGTCACTTACGGTTATTCTAATTTATCTGGTATAGCTGTTTCAATTACAATTTCCCTTCAAATTCATATCTAGTATTCCAGACAGTAAAGCAAAGAAATTCTGATGGGTAATGTAGGGCAATGTGAGTAGAATCTTACCTCCATCAGTTGATACCCACTTAATACTTTGGACTGTTCCAGCTAATAAAAGCTTATCATGATTCCTGAGTTTCTTTGGGTTTATTTTTCTTTAACAATCTTACCTAGGCAAATTTATTGAACTTCCCAAACCTATTTCTTCTACCCGAGGAAATGGGTACCTTAGGCTTACCAATATATGAAAAAATAAAGGGAAAGAAATTCATATTGGTAAGCTACTTTCCTGCACAGATAAATTGACTACCAAAAGGAATTATTCCCACAGTTAGGTCTCTCACATCATCAGGAAATGTACCCTCTCCTCCTTCCTCAAACCAGTTTTGGAGATGGTGACTAATGTTCTTATTTACATGGGAACTGATATCTCCTTCATTTATTGTTTAAACTAGTAGCATGTTAGGGTTGCTATGAATTGTAAAGGAAAATCAGCTTGCAACAAGGGGTTTTATTAACAGAGTGGTGAAGTGAAACCAAAACTGAAGTGGCAGCAGCTATTCTGCATTTGGAAAATATGGTCTCAGAAAATGTACAAGCAAGTCACATACACACTTGTTTCTAAAAGCTCAGGACACTAAAGCGTTCCCAAAAGCATGGCAATAAAGCCATCATTCAGAAATAAAAGTGGATTATACAGGTTCCCGCCTAAACACTTAGGTGGCATATTTTCCCATCCTTTCAATATTTCATTTGATAAAAAGGCAACTTGACTAAATAGCTCCTGTGTCCTATTCTTTACTAACAGGAAGTGGTTATTATGAATCTTCATTTTTTATATTCATTGTAAAATGTAGTTAATTGGAAGCTTTAGATAAATACAAAAAGCTTGTTTATATGAAAATTCCTCCCTAGAAAGGATAAGAAATCCTCCCGGTTCAACAGAAAACAATTACTCACTAATTCAAGACAGTAAAAACTCTCTCCTCACCATAAAAAGGCATAAACTAATAAAAAGTTTTGATATTTTTGTTTATTGGTGATTTTATGCATACTATTTATAAAAATTGGTTAGTGCAGAGGGAGACTAAATAATGTTAACTGTTTCAAGCAATAGTCTGAATGCTAATTAAAGAGTAAAGAGATAGACTTAGAACAATGTTTTTTCCCTCCACAAAACATTTTAACTAGAGGGTCATAGGATATTTATTTTAAAACTTTCTAATCAGTAAAAGAAACATTTCCTTGGTGCAAAAAAGGAACAAACATCACCCAACATTCCCTATAAATTCTTCAGCAAGGAAAATTGGGCGTAATAGAAAAAAAAGAGCACAGATTTTTGTTCCTAAAATAAACTTTATGCAATCACAGGAAGCACTTAGATCCCTTTTTTTCCTCCTCTTGCAGGAAAATGAAACAATCTCTGGGCCACAGAAAATAACACAAGTTTTAGAAAATCCCTGTGGTGTGAGAGAAAAAAAACTTCAAGTGAATCTCTTCTGAGTCCCATCAATGATGTAAAGGACAACAGATGTTCAAAGACTCAGGTACTTCAACAAGAAGTAATTGATTTGTACTGGTGAGAGTGATGACTCCATCCGAGGTTCAGGAAAACAGGACAGCAGAGAGTCACACACACAACACTACAATCAATATGTCTACACACAACTAGCTCCTGGCTTCATTTTGGCTAAAACAGCAAGTGTAAGAAGAGTAATGATGGCAAGAAGTGCAGAAGAAAAGAAGCATAAGAAGAGGGGAAGAAGAAAAAGTGGATAGGACTATTTTATTTTAGATTGCCAGCAGGTTCCACTAAAAATTAGTAAAAATATGGGCATGTCAATCATGGATGGGGCAATTTAAGAAAAGTCAGTTCATAACTGTGGATACATATGGTACATATGCAAAAATTCATACACTGCGATTGGGTAGAAGAAAAAGTTTATAACATTTTCATTAAATTTAATTATAGGTGTCAAGAGAATAATATAATACTTTCTGCCTTAAAAGTACTTTTTCTTAGAATCTCCAGTTAGGAGGGTATTTTTGCCATTGCTACAAAGGGCACATTAGTAGGCAAACATTTGTATAATCCCACCATAGACTTATCAGTTAAGTCCTTCTCAGGATGAAAGATCAAAATATAGTTTATACAGAGTAAATCAGGAAGAACTTCAGACTTTATAGAGATTTCTCCCTCTGTGGCTTTAATGTAAAAGGTGATTCCACAAAATCTTTTTAACACCATCTATTTGGGCTGTGACATTCCACGACCACACCTTGAATTTAACAGGTCAGAAATAGGATAATAAAATAAGTTGCATTCAATAGATTAAAAATGTAGTTTCACATGACTTTTTAGACTGTTGGGTTTTGGCAACAGCAACTAGGCAGAATGAACTGCTAAATCATTTACGGTGCCAAAATACACATTTCACTTCCTCATGCTCTTCCATCACCCTTCTCCAGCCCTGGTTCCCTTAGGGAGCTCTTCCTGTGATGGTTTTCCAGCTGGTCTCCCTATTTTCCCAGATTTTGTTACTGAATTCCCCTCCCTCGTATCCCCAGCCCATCACCATGGCCCTCATTTCCTACATGTGGCTGGATCAACCTTTTAAAAATATGGCTTCCATAAGTCACTTCCAGAGTCAAGAACTTATGAGAGCCAGTTTCTTCGTTACCTGACAGAGATAGCTGACACATACATGCACAAACAGGTATGCATGTGTGTATGTTTTAATACAGGTTGCAGCTTTCCACGTACGTTTTAACAACATAACCCAGGGATCATTCCATTTCAGAACATATGGAGGTGCCTTTATCCTCTTTCATAAGCTGCATGATACTCCACTATAGGGATGTTCCACAATTTATTTAACAAGGCTCTGTGGAAGGGAAATGGGTGGTTGACTGAGTAGAAGGAGGAAGTATATTTTTTTCTACAAATGATATTTTTAAGGTTACATCATACACACAAAAGAATATGTACAAGTGAATATGTACAAGAAACAAAACAATATCAGTGACTCCACCCATCCTCCCAAGTTAAAAAAAAACAAACTAGTTTACCAACACTGTATTTACCTTTGTGTTCCTTTCATGCCTCACTCCCCTGTCTCTCACCCTAAAAGTAACTCTTCCCTGATTTTAATGTTTATCATTCCTATGAGTTTCTAAGAAAATTTTATCATATATGTTTATACTGCTAAACCAGAAATTAGTTGGTTTTGCTTGTTTTTGAGTTTTATAAGATGTCTTTGCAAAGGTATTGCTGAAATAGGATCTCCATACTGTAAACAGTCTTCTGTAACTTGCCATTTTTGCACATTATGTTTCTAAGATTCATCCATTTTTAAAAAGTAGTTGTAGTTCATTCATTATCACTGCTGCAGAATATTCTACTGTGTGACTACACTATAATAAATTTATCCATTCTTCTATTGCCAGACATTTGGGTTATTTGCAGGTTTTTGCTACTCCGAACAGTGCTGCTATGAACACTCTTATATGTCTTCTGGTGCACATGTGCAAGAAATCCTCTAGGAAACACCAAGAACAGAGTAGTAGGTTATGTGACTGTAATATTATAACAAAGTGTTCTTCAAAGTGGTTGTTTACCGTTTTACCACCAATGTCTAGGATATGTCCCTTCTAATACTTGGTTTATAAGACTTCTTAATTTTTACAATCCAGTGAGTATAAGTGGCCTCTCATTGGTTTTGATTTGCATTTTCCTGATTACTACTGGGACTGAGCTGCTTCTCTTATGTTTACTGGCCATTCATGTTTTCTCTTCTGTGAAATGTCTGTTTTGTTTCTATTGTCTAGTTTTCAATTAAGCTATCATTTTTAAATTTTCTTACTGATTTGTAGGAATTCTTGAATTCTTAGGAATAACTAGTTATAGGCGCTGCAATATGTTCTCTCAGTTTCCAGTTTATCTCCTCAATTTCTATATGATGTCCTTTACCAAAGAGACATTCTTAATTTTAACATAATGCCAAATTTATCAATCTTTTCTTTTCTTTTGTATTTGTTTAAGAGATTCTACACTCCTAAGGTCACAAGGTCCTATATTTTCTGCAAAATTTTAAATTTTTACTTTTAAAATTGATTTTTATATGGCATAAGGTAGGGATCCAATTTTTTCTGTCCCAGCACTGTTTCCCCAATGATCTGCAATACCCATTTTGTCGTAAATCAAATATTCAAATATGCACACACTGTTTCTAGGTTCTCTATTTGTCAATTTTCTATCTTTTATTAACACTGTCTTAATTACTGTCAGTTTATAGTGTCTTGATATCTGGTAGGACAAGTTGGCCTCCTTGTCTTCCTGTTTATTTTTCTTCTTCTTCAGGAGTTTCTTAGCTATTCCTGGATCTTTACTCTTCATGTAAATTTTGAAATCAGTTTGTTAGGCTCTATTAAAAGGGAGAATTATTTTTCATGGAATGTCTTTTTATACCTTTAAAATTTTGTCTGGAAGGCATGTATTATAGATAAAAATATATTTTTAAAATCTTATGACTGCTTGTTGTGTCAAGGTCGAACTGCACTTCATGTCATTCAAGGCCCTCTGTAATCTGATCAGTTTTTCCCATCCTATTATCCTATTACCCATGGCATCCAAATATGAAACTACATCTCTAAGTAGGCTAGTTTTCCCACAGCTCCCCAGGAAACACTATATTCCGCCCACTTACACCCATTTCTTTGCTCATATTATTTCCTCCTATTTAATCCCCTATTCTTCAAACCTGATTCCAGATCTTCTTTCTCCAATCCATTTCCCTAGAACTACTAATGTACTTAGAGTTCAGTTCTTATTCATTTTAACATTTACTTTGTGATAGTTTAGTGTCCTCAATTAAAGTAGAAGCTCCCTATGGACAAGTATGGGCTGGGAAACAGTTGAAGAAATATTTTTGATTGGTTCTTCTCAATGTTAAATGGATTTTAGACTAATCACTATTGTTGACCTTTGGGTCCAGTCACAATAAGGCCTTTTAGTTTGAATATCTTGGCTTTCTTTTGTACTTGATCTCGGTAAGTAACTAGATTAGTGAACTACAAGAGAAAGCCAGTAATTAATGGAATTTATTTGCAAGGAACTTTTACAACACAATTAGAAAATACTTTCATCCGCAAAGACAGCCTAATAGCATATTCTCATGGTGGTTTACAATATATCTGTATAGTCCTCCATCTGAAGAGATGATAAAGAAACAAGTGTGTGAACCATAATTAAATCCATTAGGCACAGTGTGAGAAATAATGTTTAAACAACAGTTCAACAGCTGCAACACCCATATTCTACAAAATGTTTTTTTAATGCTTGAAACAGATACAGTTAAAGATAATTTATTGTTCCTATTTTACATTTCAAAATAAATAACAACAAAAAAATCATTATTGCTTGATACATTCAATTTGTAAAAGACAACTGATGTTATTGTAGAGGTCCAAACTAACCTACAGTATTAAAATTACTAAAGGCATAAATGGGCTAAAATAAAAAATATAAATGGGCTAAAACAAAAAATAACAACTACAGAACTTTAAAATATCTACGAAAGATTAAAAATAATAAAGACTAGGAAAGCAGTTTGCAAAAATCTTCAAAAACACAACCACTTTTTGTCTTCTTTTTAAATTAAAGGATATTCTTTTGTTTTAAACATCCTTTATGTATTAATCAAGTTATCTGTTGTTATAAACCTGACATTCTTGGGAATAAAAGTCAGCTACTTTTCAATTAATAAGTTGAAAGTATGGTACATCAATATTTATATAGGCCATCTAATTTCAGACTTTAACAAGGTTTTCAAAGCATTGATATACTTTAAACTGAAGATTGGGTTTAAATGGTATTATTCAAATAAGAGTTTCTGATTAGAAAAGTGGTATATGACCAAATTCTATACTATACTCTATATAGACTTTAAGCCAAATTATTTAAAAATAGCTTTAAATGTGAAAACAATTTGCTGCTTCAGGTCATACAAGCAGATGTGCCAAAAGTAAGAAAAGAAAGCAAATTATTGAACTGATTATGCTTCAAGTTTCCATCTGAACTCCAAACATCAGTAGTCACTCAGACTGGCACAAGGAAGAGACAATGCTCATCTAGTTGTTCAAAAAGGTATCTTTAGTTTAAAAAATGAAGAGAGACTTTGAAAAAGGGATTTGAAAACAACTATACATGGCAACTGTGACATTTCAGGCATTTAAAAAGGGTTATCTTCTTATAAAAATACTATTCTGGAAAGTATAATCCAATATCAGAAATCAATTCATGAATACATCATTCTTTTTTTACTAACCTTATTGAAGTATAACTGATGCACAATAAACTGAACATATTTAAAGTGCACAACTTGATGAGTTTTGATCTAGGTATATACCTGTGAAAACTTCACCATAATCAAGTTAATGATCATTCCGTTACTTCCCAAAGTTTCCTCATTTCCTTTTTAATCTGTCTCTCTCTCCATACCCTTTCTCTCCCAGTACCCATCTCCAGGCAACCACTGATCTACTTTGTCTAGTAAAGTATGCATTTTCTATAATTGTATGTACATAGAATCACACAGGTTGTACCCTTTTTGTCTGCCTCATTCATTCAGCACTATTATTTTAAGAGTTAATAATTCATTTTAATAATTCACTCTCAAGATTTAATAATTCATTTTACGACTTAATAATTCATTCCACTTTATTGCTAAGAAGTATTCTATTGCATAGTTACAGACAATTTGGTTTATCCATTCACCTCTTGGTGGACATGTGAGTTCTTTCCAGCATTTGGAAAATATAAAATAAAGTCGCTAGGAATATTTGTATGTAAGTCTTCATGTGGATATATATTTGTTTCTCTTGGATAAATATCTAGGAGCAGAAGAGTTCGATTGTATGGTAAGTGCATCTTTAATTTTTTAAGAATGTGCCAGACTGTCTTCCAAATGTAAATGTACTATTTTACATTCCCACCAACAGTGTATGAAAGTTCCAGTGGATTCACATCATCATCGACCCTTGGTGTGGTCAGTCTTTTTCATTGTAGCCATTTTTATAGCTGTGTAGTGGTATCTCATTGTGGGGTTTTTGTTTTGTTTTGTTTGCATTTCCCTAATGACTAAAGGTGTTGAGTATTTTTCATGCTACTTTTCAATGGTATATCTTCTTTGGTAAAGTCTCTAGTCACATTATCTGCCCATTTTAAAATTGGAGTTTTTGTCTTCTTATTAATGGGTTGTAAGAGTTCTTTATATAGTTTAGATACAAATTCTTTGTCAGATATGTTTTACAAATATTTTCTCCTAGTCTGTAAATTTCCTTTTAATTTTCTTAATTATGTTCTTCCAACAGCTGTTTTAAATTTCTGAAGTACAATTTATTAACTTTTTCTTTTATAGATTTATAGCGATTTTCTGTGCCCTAATTAAGCAGTCTTTGCCTAAGTCAAGATCATGAAGATTTTTCTCCTGTTTTCCTTTTAGAAGTTCCATAGCTTTAGATTTTACATTTCGGTATATGATCCATTTTGATTTTATTTTTGTAGATGTGTAAGGTACAAGGCAAGGTTCATTTCTTTGTGAAAAGATGTCTAACTGACCACAATTGCTGAAAAGATGATCTATTCCTCATTGAATTGCCTTGGTACTTTTCTTGAAAATCAAGTTGTCATATCTGTATATGTCTATTTCTGAACACTTTATTCTGTTCCATGGGTCTATCTATCTTATACCAATACCACACTGTCTTGATTACTGTAGCTTTATAAATCTTAAATCAAGTAGTGTAAGTCCTCTGACTTTAATTTTCCTTTTTGGAAACTGTTTTGGCTCTCCTAGACCCTCTTTAGTTCCATATAAATTTTAGAATCAAGTTGTCAGTTTCAACAAACGAGTCTCCTGGGATTTTGATTGGGATTGCATTGGATATAGATCAATTTGGGGAGAATAGATATTTTAACAACACTGAGTCTTCCAAACAATAAACATGATATCTCCCACCATTTATTTAAGTTTTCTTTGATTTCTTTCATTAGTGTTTTGTATGTCAGCATAGCACATCTTGCACATATCTTATTAGATTTATATTTAAATATTACGTTTTGTGCTATTATAAATTGTACTATTTTCATTTCAAATTCCAATTGTTCACTGCTAATATATAAAAATAAAATTCATTTTTGTATATTGACTTTGGATACTATAACTCTACTAAATTTACTTATTAGTTCTAGTTACTTTTGTGTATATTTTGGGAGATTTTCCCCATAGACAATCATGTCACTTGTGAAAAGACACAGCTTTATTGCTTCCTTTCCAATATGTATGCTTTTATTTCTTTTTCTATTCCACTGACATGACCTCCAGTACAATATTGAATAAAAGTGGTGAGCCTGGAGAACCTTGCCTTGTTCCCTTTCTTAGGAGGAAAGCAGTCTTTCACCATTAGTTAAGATGTTAAGCGCAAATTTTTTGTAGCTGCCTTCTATAAGAGTGAAAAAGTTGTCTTTTATTCCCACATTGCTGAGAATTTTTATCCGAAATGCTGAATTTTGTCATACACTTTTTCTACATCTTTTAGAGAAACATATGGTGTTTCTTCCTTGGTCTCTCCTTCAGTTTCTTTTTTTCTTTAATCTGCTGTTTACACTGATTGACTTTCAAATGTTGAACCAACCCTGCATTCCCAGGAAAATGACCCCCTTGGTCACAATGCATTACCCTTTCTATATAATGCTGGATTCAATTAAATAATATTTTGCTGAGAATTTCTGTATCTATGCCCACGAGGAGTATTTGTGGTTTTCTTGCACTGTCTTTGTCTGGTTTGGGTATTAGGATAATGCTGGCTTCAAAAAATGAGTTGGGAAGTGCTCCCTCCTCTTCTATATTTTGGAAGCGTTCGTGTAGAACTGGCATTATTTCTTCTTTAAATGTTGGGTAGATTTTGCCAGTGATGGCATGTGGGACTGGAGTTTACTTTGTCAATTTACAACTACAACATACATTTCCTTTGGTGATTTATGACATTAAAGTTATTTCTTTTTTAGTGAGCATCCTTCTTCATTCCTGGTAATGTTCCTTATTCTGAAATCTGCCATACCTGATACTACTATAGCCACTCCACCTTTCTTCTGATGAATGTTCACACTGTATATCTTTTCTATCTACTCCTTTTAATCTATTTGTGTCTTTATATTTAGAATGATTTTTTTTTAGACAATATAGAGTTGGGTCTCGCTCTTCTATCCACTCTGACAATCTCTGATTAGTCTGTTTTGAACATTTATATTCATTGTAATTATCAATATGTTTGGATTAAAATTCTCATCTTGCTAGCTGTTTTCTATTCATTCTAACTGTTCTTCATTCCTTTTATACTTTGATTTCTGCTTGCTTTTGGATTATGTACTTAGGATTCCATTTTATCTCTACTACTGGCTTATTATTTAACCTCATTTTAAAAAATGTTAGTAGTAGTAGGCAGTCAACTGTCTTTTAAAATGATCAGAAACAAGTTAATAAGTATTTTTTTATTTTTATTTTTAACCATTTTCAGAGATCTTCTTCATTTCTTTGTACAGATCAAAATTTCTATCTGGTATTCTATTCCTTCTGCTTTAAGAACTTCCTATATAGCATTTATTGCAGCAAAGTCTGCTATTAATGAATTCTCTTAGCTTTTGTCTGAAAAAAGTGTGAATTGTTTTCACTGACTGCCTTTGAGATTTTCTCATCCTTGTTTTTCCAGCAGTTTTAATATGATATATCTAGGTTTTTAAAATCCCACTTGGAACTTTCTGAGTTTTGTTAATTCCCTAGTTTAATAGATTTTATTTTATTTAGAGAATTCTTAGCAGTTATCTCTTTAAATATTTTTTCTGTCCCAAGGTCCCTCTCCTCCTCTTCTCCTTATGAGATACAATTTATCCCCAGCTCTTATTTGTGTGTATGTGTGTTTTAAACTGTTTATACTCTTAGTACTTCAATTTGGGTACTTCCTGTTTACCTATCTTCCAAGTTCATCAACACTTTCTTCATTTGTGTCAAGTTTACTAACCAGCCCAAAGGTATTCTTCTTCCCTGTTACTTTTTAAATTTCTATTTTACTTGTTCTTATAGTTTCCATCTCTCTGTGAAATTCCTCATCTAATTAAGCTTGCTGTTCACTTTTTCCATTAGCCCCTTTAACATACTAATTAGCCATTTAAAAGTCCTTCTTTGATAGTACCAACATCTGAGTCATCTCTGTGTCTGGTTCTGTTAAATGTTTTGTCTATCAAGTAGGGGGTTTATTTTTCTTGCTTTTTATGTTTTATAATTCTTTCATTAAATACTGGTTATCACGAGTAGGACAGCAAAGACTGAGGTAAATAGCATTTATAGCTGAAAATGGGTATGCCTCTTATTTTGCTAGAAACTTAAGGTGCAGCACTGAGTCAATTTCATCAGGAGTTGATCTTATTTAGGTTTTGTTGTTGTTATGGTTAAAGTGCACCACTGGCTTCAGATCTCTCTGGTATTACCTTGTGCCTAAGTTGAAGGATGGGGTTGCCAAAGGATTTTTTCTTATTGTTCCTGCTCTACCCTTAGCTTTTGACCTTCTCTATTCACATTTTTGCTCCCTCCTCCAATAGTAGACTGCTGTTGCTTGATACTTAGTGCTTGCTAGCTTGCTGTGGGGCAGTGGGTTCTTAGTTGTCCTGGCTCAGCCTCAGCTTTGGGCAAGTCCTGTGTCCCTGAGCCTTGGTCATTGGGCTTTCTCAGGGGTCCTCCTCCTCCCCAAGGACAGGATATTTTTAATGGTCCCTGGGGCCAGAATGTCTTTCTCTTCCTATTCCTCTAGGAATAGAGGGTTTTTCTGTTTCCTCTCCCCAGTCATAATGGGTCTTCATCTGATGACAACAAGATTTGTTGCCCTCCCCCAGTGACTTACAGTATTTGTTCCACAGGGAAGGGAGGTCAGGCAGGGCTCTGTTTTTCTCACAGAAGCAACTGCTCTTCTCCTCCAGGCCTATACACTAAGAAAGGCTTTTTTCAGTACCCTACCCCATGCTCAAATCTTCTCTTAGGTACCCAGTGATGTCCACAGAGAAAAGTCTATAAGGGGGTGTAAACTCCCCTTCTGTTAGTAGCTTCCAGGGGTTCTAGATTCTCCTGTTATCCACACTCAACTTTTAGCAATGTGTTAAAATTTTTCACTGAATTTGTCTTACCTGTTTGTAGGGAGCTTGATGTCTTTTGTCTGTGCTCTGCCAAAGGCGGGGAAATCCTTACATCCTGTCTCCTTGGAGGGCTCTGTCTTTCCTTACATTTCAGGCTACTATGTTGCACTGTAACTTAGGTTCTCTGGTCAGTTTAATTAAAAGTTATGATTTTGTAGATCATACAGTGTTTTCTTATTGTAAGGGTGGGTACGATGTTCTTTCCAGTCTCCTCCATCCTAAGCAAAATTGAAACTCTCCAGTATTTTGTTGTTGTTGTTTTTGAACTTCACAAGCTGGCCCTAAAATTTATATGGGAATGCAAAAAATCAAGAATTGCCAAAATATTCTTGAAGAACATCAAGGTGATGATAAACAAGACAGTGAGTTATTGGTGCAAAGACAGACAAATACACCAATGGAAAAGAATACAAAGCCCAGAAACAGACCCACAGGAACACAAACACTTAATTTACAACAGAGGTGGCATACTGCAGAATAGTGGAGGGAAACACAGTCTCACAAGCGACAATTAGATGTCCACCTTGTGAGAAACTTACACCCACCTTACCTAATAACCAACAGGCCAATTCCACATGGACAGTAGAACATAACGTAAAAGGCAAAACAACTCAATCGCTTCTACAAGTTAATATAGGGTAATATCTTCATGACTTTGAGGTATATACAAAAAAATCAACAATCATAAAGGAAAATAATGATAAATTTGAATACACTAAGATTAAGATCCTTTGTTTATCAAAAGATACCATTAAGAGAGTGAAAGGCAAGTCATAGAGGGGGAAAGATATCTGCAACACATAGAACTGACAAGGATTCATATCAACAATATAAGAATATATACATGCTCCAACAACACATTAGAAAAATGGGCAAGAAATTTGAATGGTACTGCACACAAGAAGATATTTAACTAACCAATAACTGTATGTAAAGGTGCTCAACTTCATTAGTAATCAGGGAAATGCAAGTTAAAACCACAATGAGATACCACTAAACAACTACCAGTAATTCCACTCCCAGAAATAACTCAACAGAAATTCAAGCACATGAACACCAAGAAAATATATACAAGAATGTTCAGAGCAGCATTATTTGTAATAGTAAAACACTGGAATCAATGCAAATATCCATTTAGACAGTGGAATGGTAAGTTGTTTATTCAAACAATGGGATTCTCTACAGCAAAGGATATGAATAAAGCACAGCTATATGCAACGATAGACATGCTTCTCAGAAATATAATACAGAAGAAAAGCAGTCAGTATAGAGCAAAATAAAAACAGTTAATATAGAGCAAAATACTGTATAGTTCCATTTAATATAAATTTCAAAAAAACAGGCAAAACTATAATGTTTAAGGGTACAGACTTAGGTGCTAAAACATCAGTTTGTTGTTAACTTTGTAAGGGAAGAAGAGGATAGTGATTGTGAAGGAAAACACTGGGGCTTTGGGGATGCTTGTTGTGGTCTCCTCCCTAACCTAGCTGGTAGTTACATGGGTGTTCACTTTGTAGATAATTAATTGACCTGTATATTTATGTCTTCTGTGCTTTACTGCATATGTAGTATACATCATAATAACCTCCCTTCACTCTCCCTCCTCCCCCCCAAAAAAAACTTGTGGCCATTAATGAACTTATTTTTTACTAGAGGTGCTTCAAATAGAGTGGTGGACTTATCTGAAATATATTCTTCAGTTCTAATTTTATAGGATTCTAGAAAGGTATTTTGTGTTTCCTTGGAGTCTGGTTGGGGGGATTCTTCCCCTGTTTGGAACTGAGAGACATAGAATCCAGATAATGGTTCAAAAAAAATGAGCTTTATTACTGACAAAAAGCTGCATTAGAGGGTATATGACCACAGTGGGCTACCAAATACCCTACCTCTAAATTAGATGGACTTGCTTATTACCCAAGTCCAAGGCAGAGGCGGACAGCTTCAGGCTTTCCTGTAGCCTACCTCAGAAAGCTCAGAATTTGGCTGAAATCAAAGAAACACAGATATAAAGAAATTTGCCCATGAGTCACTCCTCTTTCCCCAGGATGGAATGAGTGGGGAAGCTTGCCTTTCCCTCCTGGACAGGGGAATGGAAATTCTCTACACTCTGTGGAAATGTGAAGAATGAGGAAACAAATATTACCCCTAGCAACAGGCAGACTAGCTATGCTTGATAGTCTATTTGAAGTCAGCTCTCTGAAGCTTAGCAAAGGCTACCAGGGGCAAAAACTTTAGAATAAGCTTCATTCTTGCTCTTAAACCTACTTTCCCCTCCTCCACTTTTAAACCTGGGTATAAACCCCAACCACAATTTTTTTCAGTGGCTTTCCTGGAAGCATCTGCAGAGACTAGTAAGTGAGGGAGAAGGGAGCAGGTGATTATATATGTGAATCTTCTCTAAGTTGTACATTTATGAGTGAAGTCTATCTTTCCCGTTTCTCCATGAGATGTATTAAATTCTGGTACACAACTTGAAGCACCTCTGGAGCTTATTTAAATTATTCTTTTTCCAGGTAAAGTCAAGCTTGGTTCAGTTACTTGCTTTTTCGTATTTAGAAATACTCAATGATTATCTACATTGGCCTTCTTCCAAACAGACAATAAAATACAAATACATATCTACAACTTAAAGTTACTTCCTTTTCAGAGTGATGAATGATGATTACTGTGTGTCCACAAATACTTTTATTCATGATTTTAATTAGCATGGATAATTTGGTCCAGGAGATTTCAGTTCAGACACAGCAGCGCAAGTTTGCTTTTAAAATTATACTCTTATTTTTATTCTGAGATAATTGTAGCTTCACATGCAGCTGTAAGAAATGATACAGAGAGATTCCATTGTGCCCTTTACCCAATTTCCTCCAATGGTAACATCTTGCAAAGCTGTTGCACAATTTCACAACCAAGATACTGACATCCGTACGGTCATGATACAGAGCATTTCCATCCTCACAAGGATTTCTGATGTTGCCTTTGTATAGCCACAAACACAATTCCGTCCCCCATCACCAATCCCCTCCTTAACCCCTGGAAACCACTAATCTGCTCTCCATTTCTATAATTTTGTCATTTCAAGAATGTTTTATAAATTCAATCATATGGTACAAAACCTTTTCGGATTAGCTTTTTCATTCAGCCTAATTATCTGGAATTTATCCAGGTTGTTGCATGTATCCATAGTTTGTTCTTTTTTTTAATCGCTGAGTAGTATTCCATGGTATGGATATACCACAGTTTTTCTAACCATTCACCCATTGGAAAACTCTGGGTTGTTTTGGCTATTACAAATAAAGCTGCTATAAACATCCATGCACAGTTTTTTATGTGAGCATAAGTGTGCAAAAACATGTTTATAATGACATGTAACTCTTTACCTAATTTTCTGGCTGCTTAACTACAAAGGAACTCAGGCATTTGCCAAAGGTCACAGACCACCTCCTTGTAAGTGAGGATTAACTAATGACTCTTATCAGTACTTGCAGCTTTATAACCTTGGGAACCCTTGACTGGCACTCTCACTCTCTCTCTCTCTCTCTCTCTCTCTCAGCCTCAATCAGACAAGATGCTTTTCAAGGTGTATTCTTTGAAATATGAACTCCAAGAAATGCTCCTAAAGGGGAGGTTGGGAGAGTTCATGGTCAAATAAGTTTGAGGAAATTCTGAATACTATAATCTTATTCCTCTTTTGAAATAAACAAATGCCCTTTGGTGTACAAAAGGAAGGATCCAGTATCCAACTGCCCAAGTTCAAACCTCCAGTTGCTAGACAGTAACCTTCAGGAAGACAGTTAACTTTCCCATATCTCAGTTTCCCCATCTGTAAAGTGGAAATAACAACAGTACCCCACTCATATGAATGAAAGATTAACTATAAGGACACGAGAAAACACTTGATAAATGTTAGTTATTATTATTAGTATTGCCATCATAATCAGAATCATTATGATCTTGTTAAAAACACACATGTCCAGACTCCACCCCTGGAGATTGAGATTTATTAAGTCTAGGGGAGAGTCTAGTCCAGATGAAGAAGTAGAGGTTTATCTGGAACAAGAATGTGTCCAAGATAGTACTAGAGGCAGGATTCAAACCCAGACCAAACTGCCTGATGGAGAGATGTCACACTTAACATCCATACTCACATTCAGTAAATTCTTTAACTCTGTAGTCTTGCAAAAAGAGCACAGTTCTCTCCTGAACTGAAGGTTGGGCTTGTAATATAAACTCGTGATTCCTTAAGGGGTAGTTCAATAAAATAAAATGCAGTTCTGTGAAGCTGGTACACAACAGCTTGCGAAACAATTCCTAAATGTAGCAGTAAGCATCGGTATGTAAAAACTTTGTTAAGTCATTGTTTAGCAAATCAAATTTGAAGATAAGACATTATTTCTTTAGAAATACAAGAAAACAACTATGATTGCTATTATTTCTGTAGATTTCACCACCACACTGCTGATTTCCAAAGGTCTTACTGTCAAGCACCAGGCGGATTTCCAAGACACTTGGGGAATCACTCTGGAGGTGGTGGCAATCTTCTTACCACTTCGGTAGCAATCCTCAGGTAGGCTTTGGCCTGGAAAAGAACAGATTTGTTTGTTCTATATTTCTCCCTAGTAGACATCAAATGACTCACAAACTGTTTGCCATAGCTGTCTACTGAATTGAATAGTAGAAAGGCTGAATGAGATGAGGAAACTCAATAGTTAGAAGATACTGCTATGAACATTGCACGTAGGGCAGGGGAGAAAGGGGTTTAGATTATTTGGAAGGGGACTTTCCAAAAAAAATATTTAGTAGCAGCAATTACTGTTTTTCAAACTCTAACTCCTGTGTCAGCAAACTAGCAACCCAGTCTAGCTGCAGAAAACTTACACCTTCCTCTTCTGACAAATTGATATCTTGAGTTAGATACTGCCAAACTTCTTTGGCATAAGGGCTATTAGTCATTTTTGAAAAGGCTATCTATTACCACCCTATGTTTATCTTCAGAAAGCATTTTCTTTATTCTCTCTGACAATGGTGTCTAATAACAGCACCAAGCACCCCTAGGCTCCTCCATTTGGTGAGATTTAAGTACCACGCAAGAATTCCTGGAATCAGTTGTCATACTCTTCATCTCTGGCACTCCAGTATAACAGAACACGAAAAGCAGCTCCCAGGTGCTAAGTGGGCCACAACTAACCTAATGCCTGCACAGTCCAGTTAGAACAATGGTCATGGCATTTGCATTTTAAAGTTTTAAACAATTGAAATGTAAATACTACTTATTTCTCCTATCTTATCTATAAAAAGTAACTGTAAGACAATAGTAAGATTTTCTAGAACCAGAAATTTATACATTTATATGTTTACCGTTGTATACATACTACTTCTACTTCTACTTCTACTACTACTACTACTACTACTACTACTACTGCTGCTGCTGCTGCTGCCGCCGCCGCTGCTAATACTACTGGTACTACTACTGCTACTACTGGAAGTAATGGTAAGAGCTAAATTTTACTTGAGTACTTAATATCTGCCAAGTATTATTTCATCTATCCTCAAGTTACCCTAAGGGGTAAATTCTGTCACGATTCCCACTTTATAGACAAGAAAACCAAGACCGTGAAAGGTGAAGAGTCTTGTCCACAGCATCACAGCTAGTGTGAGATGAGCTGGGCTCTGAACCCAGGCTGACCAGCTCCCTGACTCCGCATGGTAAAAGGACTGAGTCTTCTTCACCCTGACTTGATGAAGCGTTTAACTGTGTTTCACACATCTTGATTTTTTAAAACTATGCTTGAAAGTAAATATTTCCTCCATTGGGGGAAATATTTTAATATAGACCTCTCTGTATTTACATTATGAAGTTGATACAATGTATTAAGAAATCAGCAATTTGAAAAACAAAAGAATTTTGATATAATATATATATATATAAAAAATCTTGTGCCACAAAGAGAAAGCCATATTTGTAACTCACACCAGAAACTTAAATATTTGCCACATATTAAGATCATAAAGAAAGAACAAAAAATGCATATACACACACACATATTTGTGTGTATATATATGTACCTGTATCTGTGGATACATATGTATATATACATATACATATAAACAAGGAGCTATTGTATAGCACAGGGAATGCTGCTCAATAGTCTGAAAAGAATTTGAAAAAGAATAGATACATATATACGTTAAAAAAAAAAAAAGGTTACTTACATTTCCCCCCTGGGGGGTGGTGAAAAAAGCCAGTCATGTCTGTTATCTCTCAATCAACATGTTGGAAAATTGTTCATTATGAAAATTTTAAGTGATACTAATTACAATAATGACAAACCTTTAAGTGTATGTTGTCTGTATGTATATTGCTATGCTACTTGTTTCATTGTTGAAACATAAAATATATGTTTCACGTTACTACTTTAAATCTTATATTTTGGCTCTACTTCTTGAAAAAAAATCCTATGATTATAGTCAGAAATGTTTGACTTTAAAAGGAGCAATTGGTTATTTATAATATTAATAATTGATATATTTGGGTTTGTATTTATCAAGCTTTTGTGGTCACTCCAAAAGACCTGGTTTAATTTCTTATTCAAGCTATGCTAACTTATTTTCTACTAACTTTTAAAAATAAGTATAAACTTGACCCCTTTTCTTTGGAAGTTATATATTTAATATTTGTCAGTTTTTAACCTAGAAACATCAGTATAATTTAAAAACTAATCAGAGAGTAATTCTATTTAGTACCTTTAAGACCTACCTTGACAGTGTAAGGACATTACACATAAATCTACTTTCAAATGCTACTTTTTCATTGGTGATACATATTTTAAAAATATTTTAAATACATGCACTGGTCCTAAGTGCACAGATCAGTGAAACTGTACACACTGAACACACCTCTGTAACTCAACACCTATGTCAATAAACAATACCTGTGTCAGATCACTGAAAAAAACAACAACAACTATGTTCAATCCCTAAAAGTTGAATTATACTTTATTTTACCAGGAAACTGTTAAAATTTCATTTGCGTCCTTTTTTTTTTTTTTTAAAGAATAGCTCTCAAAACATGAATAAGGCCTTATACGTTTTTACTGAGTACATACTATACTAAGTACTAGTATAGGTAATCTCATTTATGTAATCTCATAAGTAATCTCACTTATGTAAAATAAACACTATTGGTTCAATGTGGATGAAGAACTTGGAGTTGTCTGCTCAAAGTCACAAAGTCAGCAGGCTGGAGAACATTCACACGTGGGTCCACCTGACTCCAAAGCCCAGCTCCTTCTACCACATTACATATTAAACAGTAAATCCAAACTACAAGTAATTCTAATCATAATGCTCTATCTAAAAATGGTTTCAGTCTCTGCTATAGTTAACAGAAACAACAGACTTTGTTTAAAAATGGAAATAACATATACTTTATAAAGAAATATTTCTCTTAAATCTAAAAGTGCTGATTTTCAGCCATGCATCTTTTTTTTAAAATCATCTTTATTGGAGTATAATTGCTTTACAATGGTGTGTTAGCTTCTGCTGTATAACAAAGTGAATCAGCTATACATATATCCCCATGTCCCCTCCCTCTTGCATCTCCCTCCCACCCTCCCTATCCCACCCCTCTAGGTGGTCACAAAGCACCAAGCTGATCTCTCTGCTATGTGGCTGCTTCCCACTAGCTATCTGTTTTACATTTGGTAGTGTATATATGTCAATGCTACTCTCTCACTTCGTCCCAGCCTTCCCCTTCCCCTTCTCCGTGTCCTCAAGTGCATTCTGTATGTCTGCATCTTTATTCCTGTCCTGCCCCTAGGTTCATCAGAACCTACAAGGAATAAATGCTGGAGAGGGTATGGAAAAAAGGGAACCCTCCTGCGTTGTTGGTGGGAATGTAAATTGATACAGCCACTATGGAGAACAGTATGGAGGTTCCTTAAAAAACTAAAAATAGAACTACCATATGATCCAGCAATCCCACTACTGGGCATATACCCTGAGAAAACCACAATTCAAAATGAGTCATGTACCACAGTGTTCATTGCAGCTCTATTTACAATAGCCAGGGCATGGAAGCAACCTAAGTGACCATCGACAGATGAATGGATAAAGAAGATGTGGCACATATATACAATGGAATATTACTTGGCCATAAAAAGAAATGAAATTGAGTTATTTGTAGTGAGGTGGATGGACCTAGAGTCTGTCGTACAGAGTGAAGTAAGTCAGAAAGAGAAAAACAAATACTGTATGCTAACACATGCATCTTTATAAATACCTTTTATCTCCCAGTAGCTTTTCTAGGTTTTTAAAGCCTAATATTTTACAATGAAAATTTAAAGCTCACTAAGGCAAGCTGAGGCCATATCATTCTATAATCTTAGTTCTAACTTATGTTAAATTAGAGACATAAACCTATCTGACTGCACAAAATACTGAATGATTCCATAATAATCAACTTTGCTACATTTAACCTTTGCTTTTTAACGGACTATCTCTAAGCTTAAAACTTTCAATATATCACACTCAAAGCAATGGTTAGATTTTTATTTGCTGAGAAACCACTAAAAGTGCTGAGTTTAACAGTTTCAATTTCCACAAAACTGTTGAGATTGAATTTTTTCAACCAGTGTAATATCATTTCAACCAATACTTTTTGGTTCTTATTGTGTGTAAAGCATTGTTTCGGGAAATCTGTGGGAGGTAACAATAAAAAAGGGAGGCAGAAGTGCTCACTGGTGAAGAGGTGGGGCCTTGAGATCAGACAGGTATGGTTTAAAATCCTGGTTCCATTACTTATTAACACTGGTCCTGGGCAAGTTAATTAACCCTTCTAGGCTCAGTTCCCATATGTGTAAAATGGTTATAATAATAGTATCTACCTCAAAGGGCTTGGGGGCATATTAAGTAAGAATAAACTATGTGAAGTACTGGAATATAAGAAGCAAATAATAAATACTAGTGGCTACTATTATTACTATTATGTCCTCAAGTAATTTACAATCTCATTGAAGAGCTCATATTAACATATCCTTTTGGACACTTTTTCTGCCTGAGGAATAAGTAAATTAAATCCCTTCCTTCTGTTTAATCCACAACTAGGAAAAGCAAACATATACATGTCATATGTAAAAAATATGATTTAGATTTCTCAGACTATTAATACTCTCTTTCTCATCAACTCAACTCTACATGAGCTAACCCTTCTCTCCTATTCAAGATCTTTCATTGGGCCACCTAGAGACACAGATAATACAGCTGGATCTTATTTGTCTGCTCTGTCATTATCAAGTAAAGGAACTGGACGGCAACCGAAGTGCAGAAGTTTTACGGTGAGCTTTTCCCTTTGTCTTTGTTTTTAAATATTTGAAGTTCTAATTTTCCATACACAGTCATTTCATATTAGGACTATGAGGTAATAACGTAGAAATTATAAGATAATAAAGTTTCTATTTACATTTAAAAGTCTTTACCAGGAATATCTTATAGCACACTTTTTAACACATTAATATTAAGATTTTTACTTGACAAAAAGAATGAAACCACAAAATTAACAGTCAATCATGAGTCCATCACTGTGTCCCGGACTCAATCAAAGGCAAAAGGTAGATATAGTTGAATGAACAATTATAATTACACAAACAAGAGGAAATGCTATTGAATTTAAGAGCTCTGAATCCTAAAGTGTCCACTTTCTCCCCCTTCCTCTATTGCTTTCTCTGGCTATTTTACACTACTTATATTTGGAGTTTCAATTACTCCCCTTTCCTCAGTGGTGCACGTATGCAGAAGGTTCTGACCTTTGGCTGAGTAGGCAGAAGCCTGATGGAGCTTTTTATTTTTATTTTTTTGCGGTACGCGGGCCTCTTACTGTTGTGGCCTCTCCCGTTGCGGAGCATAGGCTCCGGATGCGCAGGCTCAGTGGCCATGGCTCACGGGCCCAGCCGCTCCGCGGCATGTGGCATCTTCCCAGACCAGGGCACGAACCCGTGTCCCCTGCATCGGCAGGCGGACTCTCAACCACTGTACCACCAGGGAAGCCCTGATGGAGCTTTTTAATTGGTACTGTAACCCTTCCCAACTTTTCCAATGATGCCTCAAAGTCAGCACATTGCATACCTTTCGATTAATCACTGTGTTCTTAGTGTTTGTCTCTTCTGAAAGTTAAATATTACTGGGAGAGTTAAATCCCTAATGCCTAATTTTAAAAGATTTTATGGGCAGAGAATGAGAGCCCTGGAACCTGGTGCTGAGAGGAGGGAGTGAAGGAAGATGGAGAAGAGAAGGTAGAATTAGAAAGAAGACAAAAAGCTAAAGATGAAACTTTTACTTGTTAATAAATTTGCCTGTAGTAAACCCCTAAAAGCAAACAATAAAAATTATCAATCTAAGGGGCTAACTATTAACAAATAATTTTGCATATTCCATCCCATTAACTTTTGCAGAAGTTTATCACGTTGGCAAGTAAACACTTCCTTCATTCTTTAAATGAAGACATGAAGGTAGAATGGGCACTAAACTTCCATGCATATGGTAGAATTTGTTCAGAGGGCTGTGACCAGCTTCTGAGAGCGTATTTCCATTTAAGTTCATAGAGCAAAAGGGAAGGGGATTATCAGGAGGTAAGATTCACCATAAGAATAACCAGAAGGATCCTGATTCCAGGACTCAGCAACAGCTTCCTAATATCTAGGACAGTATCTTTAATGCTGAAGCTGAGAACTCTACCCATATCTCATGAGTCAAATTCTGCTCTGATTTTTAGATGCCACGAAAGAGTGACATTTACTTGAAGCTACGTAAGGGGAAGGGCAAAAATGGACTCAATCCTTTGATAAAGGGCAGAAGAAAGACATTTATTGCTATAGCATCTTATACAGAACATTTCAGAAGACATAAATACTCATAGTTGTATTCTACTTGGCATTTTTCAAAGTATTTTCACACTATCATCTCATTTAATCCTTCTCATTATGATAACAATTTACAGATGGAGAGAAAGGTTCAGAGACATGAGGGAACTTGCCTAAGGTCACACTTAGAAAGTGGCATTCTTCTTAATGAAACCCCAAGCTAATACAGATTAATGCTTTTCCTTTCATGCAGACACCTCTTTGAGAATCTAATAAAGCCCTTGTTCAATTCCCCAGAAAAAGGCACACTCATACATTCTGGATATAACTTCATGGGATTCTCAGACCCAGGTTAGGATCCTCTCTGTATTATGCCCTGTGGTTGTGCACACCAGT
Source organism: Globicephala melas (assembly GCF_963455315.2). NCBI lineage: Eukaryota > Metazoa > Chordata > Mammalia > Artiodactyla > Delphinidae > Globicephala > Globicephala melas. The sequence goes on along the minus strand of NC_083315.2, from coordinate 111,169,835 downwards.
GGGACCTGAGGGGCAGAGTGTGCCCACCCTCTTCTCTAGATCTCTGTGATATGAAAAGGAGGTGAACTGAAAGCTAGCCTACATATACACAATAGAGAGACACTGAAGTAATCTTGCAATTAATTAGGAAGGGAAGCAGATACTGCACCAGGAAGAGGATACATGGGCTATGGTTTCAGAGCTGAGTGTGGAAATAGCCTCTAGTACTACCTTAGACAAATTCCTTACTATAAATGAATCTCTGCTTCTTCATCTGAAAAATGGAGATTATCATACATATCTCACAAATGTGCTACGAGAATCAAATAATATATTGTATTTAATACACTCAAGTACTGTACTCACTTCTTAGAAGGAATTGAGGAAATCAAAGCTATTAGTAGAGGACCCAGAAGGTGATACAATGGAAAGAGGACAATATTTGGAAGGAACAGACTTGCCTTTTAATCACATCTTGCCATTTATTAGTTCTGTGACCTTGGGAAAACTATTTAGCTTCTATGAGCCTCGGTTTCCTCATCTGCAAAATGCGGACTATTTATGTATTACATTAAGTTCTTGTGAGCATAGAAAGTATATAAATGTCTAACAGTGTCTAGCATACTCTAACTGCTGTTATTATTAGGAAGGTGGTTAATAATAATGAATGTCTGCAATCTAAGAGTAGGAAGCAATAACTTCCATGGAAACAAATTAAATACAAGGCTCCATTTTTTTTCCTTTTCATGGACATGTCTAAATCTTAAAATTGCTCAGAAGTCTTCATATATAAGGCAGAAGTCTTCACGTGTAAGGCTGACAATGTGGTGCATGAAATTCTCACTACTTTAGCAGAGACCTCACCAAATCAAATCTAACTTAAACCCCAAAGAGGCAGCTTGCTCACATTCCCATAAATGTCACCAAGCAACAGTAAAATAATAGGTCTAATGTTTATGTAAATGTAAATGAGATTTTAAAAACATGTAACTCCAACAAACTCTACAAACACTGTTGTTTAGAGTTTTAAATCATATTACCTTTTGATGGTTGCTATATGTTCTCTGTTATATTACATTCCTTTAACTTTTTGAAATGTTTCTTGCTTTTGGAGAATCTCAAAGAAAAAAAGCAATAATGAACAGGTGGAAAAATACTTAAAAACGTAAGTTCATAATTGAATTAAACTAGTAGGTAATTATTTGTATTCACCACAGAATGTCTTTAAATAGTCTGTTCTCAGGAAGCATTTAAAAGTGTGTAATTTAAAAACCCTCAATTTTCATACAACTTTTCATTCACTGCATAAAGTACACCTATGGTAGTTGGGATTGCCAGACTTCAACTATGAAAGCAATAAAAGGTTATGGTTTTTGCTTATCCAAAAGATTTCTAAGAAAAGACTGAAAAGGAAATTTAATGTTTATTACCTAAAAGGCAGAGAAAAGAAAAACAATGATAAGTACTACATTGCGTTTACTCAGAGATCATATTCCCAGCAACTCAATCACCTATATCATAACTGCCAACCCTTAAGAAAGAGAAAGGAGCTCTGGGCACCTAAAAGAGATAATTCAGAATGAATCTACTTTACCAATCTGAGACTCCTGACTGTCAGTTTTGCCCTTACTTTATTCACAGCTCTAACCAAGCTTGGCTGTTTTATTTTCCAGTTCACATGGGATTAGAGGAAGCAAGCTAGAATAAAAGGGGTAGTAGTTATGGACAGACAAAATAATGGTACTATAAAGTTATACTCATTACATAAGGGAAAAAAAGGAACTACTAGAAGACTGATTGGGGCTGCTTGGCAAAGGAGCACAAAAACGACATCAAAACTGATGTACCAGATGACGGCTCACTTTCAAACCTAAATAGCAAGTGCTACTTAGGAAAGAAGAGATATATATGGATGATTTTATTTCTATTTTAAAAAGGAGTAAAATTAAAGAATTTATGCTTAAAGGCATTAAGCTTCAGCAATCTTTGAAAATCTATCAACTGTATCCCCAATGATATTAGCTAATGAAACACTACTAGTTTTCCTACCTCACCTCCTCAATCTTATTTATTAAAATAAATGCAATGAAAATCCCATCTCTAAAGGTTTATACAGTTTCCCTATATCCGACTCAATATTTTCTTGTATTAGGTTTCCTTCTCCCAACAATCAGATGAACTTCTAATACTGAAATATAATAACCTCGGGCAGTTAGATATTGCTAGCCAGCACCATAAGAACTCTACAAGCTCTTACTGTTCGTGTTCTTCATGAAAAAACTGGTTGGGTGACAATTCTTTGTAGGTGAACGTGTCCAGTTGATAATTCAGAGTCAGCACTGGTATGTCTACCATATAAAATAGTAACTTAAAGATACTTTGGATATGTTAACTATTCTTTGTTTAACATATGTATTCCAAATAGACAAACTTGATCTCCCCAACTTTCTTTCTATACATCAAAAAGTATATATCCTGTGAAAAGAAATTAAAATACATATTTAGAAATATAACTTACCTCATCACTTTCAGGCTGTGAAAACACAATCGGCTGGCCTGTATCTGAAGCTTCCCGTATATTAAGATGTAAGGGAATATCTCCTAAAAGAGCCCACCAGATATCCATTAGTACCGCAAAAGTGTATATTGGCTTTTAGAATTTAATTCTTTGAATTGCAGAAAGAAACAAATCGACTCAAATCAACTTGAGTTATGACTATCCTCAAATCGCTAAATCTCTGAAAAACAAATTTCAAATGAAAATTAGGGGCAAAATATTCCATTTGAGGGCAGTTCCATGATCACATATGTATATATGAAAGCAGTGTGGCAGCCAATCATGGAATAAGGCCTCTGATTTATTCTTTGCTGGAAGTCTTTCAGCAACAAATGGCCTGGAAGACATCTGTAAATTTTTCTCCCTGTAATAACTGATATAGACATATCTTGCCACACAATAAGAGGAAATTGAAGAGGAAAAGATAGGGTGGCAAAGTAGTTTAAAAAAAGCCAACAAAATAATCTTCCTGATGGCAGATGACTGAGCTAAGAGAACTGCTGAAAATTAGGCCAGACCTGTTATTTCAACTATCTGCCTCTTTATCAGATAGAATTATTTTTCTTTTATTATGTATTAATCTATATAGCATTATATATAACTTGTGAGCTTGATGAGCTCTCAGAAAATATATAAGAACCCCCAATATACAGACTTGAGGTCAGAGAGGGTATGTGTCTTCCCTGAGGATATATTAGGTAGTAGGATTTAGAGGAAAAATGCTCTGATCCATCATCCAATTGACTCTTTCTACCACACCATCACAAATGAAGCCTTTCAAAAGGCTGAGATTAAAAATGCAGTAGGGCTTTCCTGGTGGCGCAGTGGTTGAGAGTCCGCCTGCCGATGAAGGGGACACAGGTTTGTGCCCCAGTCTGGGAAGATCCCACATGCCGCGGAGCGGCTAGGCCCGTGAGCCATGGCTGCTGAGCCTGCGCGTCCAGAGCCTGTGCTCCAAAACGGGAGAGGCCACAACAGTGAGAGGCATGCGTACTGCAAAAAAAAAAAATTGCAGTAAAAGGAGTAGAAGAGTTGACTTGTCATGGTACTCAGCATTCTTACACCTACTCCAAGTCCACCCAAAGGTTATTGAAACGTGTGTGTGTGCATGTGTGTGTGTGTGTTTTATGTAAAGAATTCATTCAGCCAGGCAACAGAAATAATGCAGAAGAATGTGTTACAAAATTACAAACCTACTACAATTTATATTATGAGCTACATGGAGGAACAGATATTTCATGCTCCTCCTACCAGCAAATTTTGAGATCTTGACCAACTGTTTAACTCTTTCCTGAAAGTTCAATAGACAAAATACATGAATACTTCAGTAACCATTTAAAGACCAGCTTTTCAGTAAATTTGATGTCTATTCTATAGATCAACTTTAGACTGTAGGAAGCTATCACAGGGGCAGGCAGGAGAAGATATTACAGAAAATACTTAGTAACCTGCAAAGTTTTTTCTCTTGATTTATGAACAGCCATTATATAGTAAAGAATACTGAATGCTTTCATTTCTACTACAGTAATGAAAGAAAAAAAAGTAAAACCTTCTCCGTTTTATAGCCACCTAGTGACATCACTTCTGCCCTCCAGAGACTCACAATCCGCAGAAGGGTAGAACAAGAAAGAGGAAAACCTCATTAGAAAACAGTGGCACAGTGAGAGCAGTAATAGGCTAACAATCGTATACAGAGAAGGATAAAAAGGAGTAAAGGTAATGAGAGTGGGTAAGGTTCGGCCTGGCCTTGAAAAGTATTTTTGAGGGGTTAGGGCTGAAGGAAGCACATTTCAGAGACATGAGTTAAAGGGGTTTCTGTGGCATGATCTGAGAGCTTTAACTACTATGTACAAACTGCCCCTGTAGGTGAATATGGATACAGTTCTGAAGAGCCATTTTACGAAATAATCATTTGAAACACAGCCCCATGGATGAAAATAAGAGGCAGCCAGAGAGTCAGTAAAGGGTCCTGGGGGTTTCACCCATCCAGGAGGCCATGGCTGTGAGAGCTCTTTCCCTGATTTCAGTTCCTCATTCCCAATTCCAACCTCTTCATCATCAGAGCCCCTGCTCCAGTTCATGGGACATCCCTCTGGGTCCCATGACATTAAAAGGAGGAGATGTGCTCCACATTAGAACTCTAAATTATTTTTCCCATAACACTTTGATATACAGCAGTCTATAGCATTACCCACTTTCTGTGATCAGTAATCAGTGTTTCTGATTTTCTGATTACACTTGTGAGCTATTGGTTAAAATGTATCTTCCATATGTGAAACTGTTTCTCTAGGAGACACGTTTCAAGTTCTAAATAACTGACTTACAAAATCATACCACCCATTCTTGAATTAGGGAATTATAATACTGTCAGTATAATTCAATAACGTCATTATAATTACACATTTACTTTATTATATAAGTGAATGTCAATCTGTTATGTTATTATGCAGATTTGGGAAATTGAACTTCCTAGGTTAAATGAAAAACTGTTGCAGAATATAATTAGTAGCTATTATAACAATGTATCAAAATATATCATTAGTATTCACCTGGTACTGTGGTAGCTGCTTTAGTACAAATGCATAAAAACAATAATACATTTAACATCAAATTTTAGAAACTTAATTATAATAAAGAATGTTTTGAAACTCCTTGATCTTTAAGGGATCTTAATTGTTAACTATCCTAAACTAATAATTCACTCTATGCCTCCGTTATTTAGCATCTAACACCTGCCTTTGCTCAGAACAGAAACTCGTAAGTAGGGACTTCCCTGGTGGCACAGTGGTTAAGAATCCACCTGCCAATGCAGGGGACACGGGTTCGAACCCTGGTCCAGGAAGATCCCACATGCCGTGGAGCAGCTAAGCCTGTGCACCACAACTACTGAAGCCCATGCGCCTAGAGCCCGTGCTCTGCAACAAGAGAAGCCACCGCAATGAGAAGTCCATGCACCACAATGAAGAGTAGTCCCTGCTCCCTGCAAGTACAGAAAGCCCGCAGGCAGCAACGAAGACCCAACACAGCCAAAAATTAAATAAATAATTAATTAATTAATTAAGAAAAAAAAGCAACAACTCATAAGTAGAATATCAAACATGTTTCCTAAAAAGTCCATTAAGTTGCTTTTGGATTTGTTAAAAATCATGTTTTATCCAAAATCTGTGTTTTGCTCCTTTAACACATGATTTTACTTCTCAAAACACTAATGAATCCTTCAATTCAGTAACATGAACTGTATAGACAGTGTAAATTTCAAGGGGCATATTTTATAGACATGGCATAAAAAGATTACAGAATAAAAAGGTTACATATAAGAAGATTACAGAAAACAGAAAATACTGTTTTCTACAGCAAAAGGACTAATAAATTCAGAACTGATCAGGACGGCATTTCTTCATACACACCAAGAACTGACACTTCCAAAGGTTGCTACAACATACAGAACAGGTATTTCTGTATATATATCTGCTTATACTGAGAGCTGTCTTCCCAACGTAGCAAACAAACTGAGGATCATTATTTAAAATGTAGGCTTCAAATCACAATACTCAAACCACAAAACTCTCCTCTCAAATTCAAGTTATAGGCAGTTTTTATCTATAGCAAGAGTTATCATAATTGGCAGAACAAACCCCCTATTCAAAAAGCCTTCCACTAATGAAGTATCACAAAAAGCCAAAGAAAGGTTAACACACAGAACTGTGCTATACTAACAATTTAAAACACAAAGCCAAAAGCAATTCATCCTTTTCTGAGACATTCTTCATCACCATGCCATTTTCTTTGCAAAAGAATATCCTGTGGTCTTACCTAGAATATCAAGATCAAGGGTCCGTGCTAGTCTCCTTGCACCATCAGCACCAAAAATATGAGTTTTGTGTTTACATTTTGGACACTGGAAAACACTCATATTTTGGACAAGGCCCAGAACCTAGAATAATAAAGACACACTGAAATCAAAACAAAATTAAACCAAGTTTCAATCCATTATTTCAACAAGTTTTTACTGCATGCCTACTAGGTTCCAGTGATACAATAATGAATAAGTTATGGTCTCTGCTCTCAAGGAACTCAACCTGGTGGGAGAGCAAGACACATGTCATTAACTCTAATAATGAGATAAATGCTAAAGAGTTATAAATGACAGGGATCAAAAAATTCTGTTTGGGAAGAATGAGAGGGACCTCTGAGTTGCCCAGAGAGAATCGCTTCTTCAGGTTGAGTGTGAGAAGAGGGGTTGAGGCCTACAGCAGGAATTCTAGGCAGAAGAAAGAGCATAAGCCAAGGCAGCGGACTACAACTTGTGTGGCCTTTTTGGGCTGCAGCCCAGTAAGCTGCCAAGGCAGAAGCTAGTCTGGTAAGAAAGGTCAGGGTCAGATGGTAAGGTGCCAAATGCCATTCCTGTATTTGAGACTTTCTTCTTGAGACAACAGAGATGGTACCAAAGCAGCAGTGATACGCAATAAGATGTACGCTTTAGAAATTCACTTCTGAGGGCAACATGGGAAAAACAGCAGGAAGAAGCACAGGAAAAGAAATAGTTAAGAAGCTAACTGTGGACAAAGCCTCACAGTAAATAACAGCTAACACATACTGAGCGCTTATTCTATGTCAGGCACTGGGATAAGTGCTTTATACGCACTATCTTATTTACTCCTCACAGAACTTTATGAGATGGGTTTTTATCATCTCCTTTCTATAGGTGAGAAAAGTGACACAGCGAGCAAAATACTGAAACTCAGCTCTTATCAAAATGTTATTGTTCAAAGCAAAAATTTAAAGCTATATACAAAGTGTCCATCTCTTTCTGAGTTTCCCCAACTTCTGGCACAAACTAGATACTTCATAAACATTTGTTGAATAAAATAGACAGCTTCTGCAAATATAATCCTTATTCATGATCCTTTTAATCTTACTTTTTATTGATGGGAAGCCGTGGTTCTCTTCTAGAATAAAAATGGGGAAAACAACTATCAGAAGCTTAGAGATAACAATGTCTGTATCATCCTATCAATCCCACCAATAAGATTATCATTATGGGAGATATCTCTATTAGAACATTTACATTTTAAATGCAGAAGAGAACCGATAGTCCACAATGAAACATATAAATAGGAAGGTGATCAAATTTGTTATTCTTTCTGAAAAGAGAAACAGGAAAGACTAAGGTTTTCTACAACACATGTAAATGAAGACAAATAGTGAGGGACATGAGTATGTAGGTAAGCATTTTCCAAATATCATATGCTCTTTTGCTGATGCAAAGTATCACAAAAAATAAATCACACTGTATTTTGGTAATTCAGCACCATCTTCAGAAAGTTAGAGGAAAACCTAGCTAAATACCACACAGCTTATTTTATTCACTATGTCTATATAATACACTCATTACTTGGGTAGTTTTACTGCCATTTATGTTAAATGTGATATACCCCCTAACTGTAAGGCTTTCAGCTTTAATGTAAAAATATCACTCTAGAAGTGGGAAAAGGAGAAACACAACGTGAAAATTTAAGTGAGGGTATATTCTAGTCCAGAGAGAATGGGAAAAGTATTCCTTCTCTGGAATCTCTTAGACTTCCCAAGATATAGAGGCATGGAGAAAGAGTGTATTTGAAGTTTGTTTGTGATTAACTTACTATTAAATTGTTCACTACGGACTGTATAAATGTCTCAGACATTCTCTATATAGACTACATAAATGTCACAGACATAAGACTATAACCAAACTCAGTCTTTAATGACATCCTATTATATACCAGTAACTAGGCTAAACACAAGGTGTAGCATATAGTGGTGAGCAAAACAGACTTGGAGCTTGCACACTAATTGGAGAAACAGATTGAAAACTTAGTGCAAAAATGCATTTTATAAACTGGAACAGCTTCTCTAGAAGCAAAGTACAGAGTATTATGAGACTGTAGAAAAGAGAGGACTCTATCTACCCTGGAGTCACAGAGGACTTCCTGCAGGAAATGTCTGATCTAACAGTTAAAGCAGGTAAAAACAAGGAGAAAGGGAGGAAACACACTCAAGACAGAAGTAGGAGCATGTCTCCTGTCTCCTTCAAGGAACTGAAATGCAGTACAGTTTAGGTATGGGGTGAGTGGTGCGAGATGAGGCCTGAAAAGTAGGCTTACAGGCCGTTTAGTGTCTGGGTTGTATGAGTACAGACACCACTGAAGGGTTTTAAGCAAGAGAGACCACTGTGCCTATAGTTGTAGGAGACTCATTTCTCAGGACTGTAGGGTTTTAAAAACAACATGGAATGGAAAAACTAAAAGGACTTGTCTTTGTGTGTTTATTTTCTTAGACAAACACAAATCCAGGGCTGTGTGCTCTGAAATCAGTCATTTCAGAGGTGATAGTTTTTAGTACTGTCTAAAATACTCTAGGTCTCCTGCACAGTTCTCTGCATAGGATTTTTTTCCTGGGCACAAGGTTAGCATTTTTCTTCTTTGCAATTAGGTGAGGACACGTAACTTGCTCTGGACAATGAAATGTGAGCTGAAGTGACATGTGTCACATCTAGGCAGAAGCTTTAAGTGCTAATTCCCCATTATGTTTCCCTCTGTCCCTGGGACTAGCAAGCTTCCAGAAAGCGGCTGCTCCATCAGCCTGGGTGCCAGAGTAAGAACAATGCAGAGGAATGTTACAGCCAAACCATAATGGACGTGTAGCATGAGAGAAATAAACTCATGTTGTTTAAAGCCACTGAAATTTGAGAGTTGTTAGTACACATAATCCAGTCCATATTGGCTGACACAGGGGTGTAAGAAGAAAGTATTAAAATTTCTATTTCTTCCTTATGATTTCCTTTTTAATTCCAATTTTGTATGTGTGTTATAATGAAAATAACATATTGGCACAGTAATAAACATGTACTATATATAGATACGTAGAATTTACAATATATATTTATATATAGTATACATTATAAAATCTATATATAGGTACAGATAATTTATATTATATATCTATATATTTATATAATTTATTATATACCTATATACAGTATACATTATAGAATCTCTATATCTATAATTATATATATATTTTCAAACATCATTTATTAATTAGCATGTATAATCAAAACAATTTAGAGATAAACAACCCTCTGTATGTTTGAAATTAAGAGGTTGTGATACCTAAGCTTGGCTCTATTACTGATAATATTCTTCTAGTTAAAGGATAAATGCCCTAATACTGCTTCCTAGGTTACGTTGAACAAAGTAATTCCTCTTAACTCTAGAATTCCTTCATCTCAAAAACTTCCCACACAAATACCACTTTCCCTAAAAAATAAAAGTTGTAATGGAACAGAAGAGTGAGCCCAGAACAGACTCACACATGGAAGTCACAAATTTATAATAGAGATGACACAGCACTGCAGTGTTAATTGGATATCCATATGGAAAATAAGGAATCTTAACCTTCTATCTCACACCATACACAAATATTAATTACAGATGGATTGGAGAGCTAATATGAAAGATAAAACAAAACACGTTTGGAAGAAAACAGCAAAATAAACTTATAAACTTGGAGGCAGGCAAAGATTTTTCTAGCAGGACACAAAGAAGTACTAAACATAAATGAAAATTTTTTGTTAAATTCGACTACTTTAAAATTAATAATTTATCAGAAGACATAGTTAAGAGAGTAAAAAGGCAAGCTATAGAGCAAAAGATGATATCTATAATATACATATATAACAAAGGACTTTTATCTAGAATAAATAAAGAATTCCTACAAATCAATAAGGAAAAAAAAATCAGATAATACAACAGAGAAATGGGCAAGAGACTTAACAGGAACTTCATAAAAAAAGATACCCAAAGATGAACAAACATGAGAAAAAGTGTTCAATTTTAATTATCATCAGGGAAATGCAAATTAGAACCACAACGAGATACCATACATTTATGCTTAAGATCTGATTAGAACAGAAAAACGTCCTTGTGACTACAACAACCACCCCCCTCAAAAAAAACCCAAATACCAAATGTTGGTGAGGTCATGGAACAACTAAAACTCATAGCTTCAGTGGAGTGTAAAGTGGTACACCATTTTGGAAAACTGTTTGGTAGTTATCTACTTAAAGTGACGTATGCCTATATTAAGGCACAGTATTTCCACTCTGTTATACATTAACAAAAAATGTGAACAGTTACCAAAAGACATTACAAAAGTGTTCATAACTAATTATCCAAAAATGAAAAACTACACACATGTCCATCAACAGTAAAATGGACAAATAAATTGTGGTATATTCACACAATTGAATGCTACTCATCAATGAGAATGAGAGAACTATAGCTGCAATCAACAGTATGAGTGAAGCTGACAAACATAATTTTAAGCAAAAGAAGCCACACAAAAGTATATACTTATTATTCCATTTATAGTAAGTTCACAAACAGATAAAACTAATCTATGGTGTTATAATTTGGGTTCTGCTTTGGGGGTAGTGATCAGAAGGTGGCACAAGGCAGGAGCTTCTGGGGTACTGGTAATGTTCTGTTTCTGAATACAAGCAATGGGTGTGTTCACTTTGCAAAAATTCATTGAGCTATATACACTCACAATTTATGCCCTTTTGTGTATGTATATCAGACTTCAATAAAATGTTGGCTTTTACAAAAGGTGGTCATGTGAACAGCGGCCAATAAAGCAATAAGAACAAATAACCAAAATGATGTTTTATTGGTCATCTTGTGAACCTGCACCCAAAAATAACCATCTGTTTTAAACAGAAAATATTCTATAAAAACAGAGGTTGCAGTAAAACTAAGATGAGGTCTTTGGAAAGAACAATCCCCTATTCTTTCCACATGACACTCCAAGGAAAGAACTGAAATAAAAGCCTAAGCCCAGAGAGCTCTGAAATGATGGAGTTCTAGCCCATCAATGTCTAATAAGGTAGCCACTAGTTCACATGTGGCTACTAAACACATGAAATGTGGCTAATCTGAATTGGGATGTGCTGTAAGTGTAAAATACAAACTGGATATCAAAGACTTAGTATAAGTAAAAGAATGTAACATATCTCAATAATTTTTTAGAGTTTACAAGCTATTCTTTAAGTTTTTTCATTGAAGTGTATCATGAATACAAACAAAAAGTACGCAAATCACAAGCGCATGACTGAATGGACTTATCATAAAGTTAAGTAGGCCCAGGTTACCATGATGCTGTCAGTAAAACATTGCCAGCACCCTAGAAGTCTCCTTGTATACTCTCCAAATCAGGTTGCCAAAAGTATAAACTAACAACATGGTGGTTAGATTTCTAACAGCATAAATTAATTTTGTTGTCTTGAATTTGATATGAATGTAATAATGCAATGTATTCTTCTGTGTCTGTATGATTCATCCAGCTAAACCATGTACATCTGTAGTTCATTTTCAGTGAGTCCTAAGATTCCATGATGACTATATCACAGTTATGCATTCTCTTGTTAGATCATCCGTGTTGTTTCCAGATTTTTATAAACAATGCTTCTATGAACGTTTTAATACATGTCTTTTTTGCTGGGTATTAGGTTATGCATATTTAACTTCAATTAAAAAAACGCCCGTTTTCCAATAAAATTCTACCAATTTATACTCCCACTAGCAAATGAACGAGAACTCCAGCTATGCCACAGCTTCATCAACATTTGGTATCATCAGGCTTTTTTCATTTTGGCAAGTATAGTAAGTATGGAGTAGTACCTCATTATGCTGGATTTTCAATTGTCAATCTGTTTATACCAGGAACTATATTTCCTAGAATCTCCTTCCTTATATGGCTCCTGGTTAAAGTTCACCACAGGTAAAGTGGCATGAGATTTGGGAAGAGAAGGTGTAGGCTTAGGCCTTACACTCTAAAGGTTTCCTGTGGGCAGAGGTGGTGACAGAAATGTGCAGAGGTACAGGTGCATTCCAGTTTGTTCTCATTCTGCCTCTGCGCCCAGCTATCCTGTGCACTGTGTTTTTAATTTGTGTTGCCAAAATTAGTAAGGAAGTTAAGCGTATTTTTACATGTTTATTGGTCATTTGTATATTCTGCTCTGTGAAGTATCTGTTCAGGTCTCTTGTCTATTTTTTCCATTGATTATGTGGTTCTTTTCCTACTGAATTGTCAGAATTCCTAGTATTTTTAAATGCAATTCCTTTTTGCTTGATTCTCAATTTTTATATTGATTTCATGCTGAAATGACAGTATTTTCAATATACTTAGTTAAGTATACTATTAAAATTAACTTTACCTGTCTTTTCCTATTTTTAAAATAATGGCTACTAAAAACTTTAAAATCACATTTGTGGCTTGAATTATATTTCTCTTGGACAGTGCTGCTGTTGACAACTAAAGGCTGACTGTAGAACTTATTTTGATAGTTCTCCTACCTAATGTTGCTCTAAGGTCCTAAAGATGCAAAAAAAAATTTATCAGGGTCTGTGATTTATGAATATTTTAAAAAATTGAACAGAAATGAAACATTTACCTTTAAGACTATTCAGGACAGATAAACTGCCAAGTTTCTTTGCTTTTAGTTGAAATTACATCAACTGAGTGTGCTAACACTCGTGTGGTTATCTCTTTCTGTTCAGAAGCTCATACAACAGTCACACACACATATATTTAACTAGAAAAGAGAAAATAAATTACTTCCTAAGATATGCAGACTATGTGGCTGAACAACTTTTTCAAAACATGGGGTTAGCTGGAAGAAAATTTACAAGAGAGCTTCCAGTATTAAAAAGATTAGAAAACACTGCCCTCTTCATTTAAGAGCAGTCCTCTATACTCAATTATTTTTGAACAGGGGTAGCTAATGTAATAAGAAAGAAGATTATAATGCCCATATTACAATTCATAAAAATTCTGCTTTTAAATAGGAAAGAATACATATCTACACGACCACCCCCTACCCTCACTCCCCAAAAAAGCCTTATATTGTGTGAATACTTTATATGTTGTTAAGCTGTGTTTATTGTAGAGCTATTTTGTGTATCCTTTGATCATAGAAACATTAGAAAACAGTTGCTTTGCCATAGCTTAATTTACATAATACCACTGAGACGCAGCTGTAAGCACGCTCAATCATTTTTTAATGTCTCATCAAAGTATAAGATCCTTTTTTCTTTTTACCTCAGCTGGTTTTACTGAAAAAAGTAAATGCTACATGCCTGTCTAACATCAGCCACCACAAACCTTTAGCATGTTATTCTTACATTACTCTAATCCATCACTGGCTCAGGAGGGTACCTCTTTTATTAACTTTTAAAAAATTGACTGTCTTGAAATATCAACATTGCCCTGAAACACTGGATTTTTGTGTCTAAATGTATTGAATTAAGCAGGCTCAAAAGACCCCAATTTTAATTTCTTCTTGGCATTTTAAACCCAGATTCAGGTAAGTAACAAGCAAGATTTTCAGGTTACTATATAATCCAATTTTTCAAGGCTACAATCAGGTTAAATTCTTGCCGGATGGAACCTGTCACAAGGATTAAGAGCTATGATTTAAGAAAAAATGAAGGGGAAAAACTCACTGTTAAACAGAGAATGAATAATAACAAATGAAATTATTAGATTCACAAGTGCTTTTCAGTTCTCCATTAGCCTTGAACCAGTTTTTGGTATATTCCTTGAAGCATGTGTACAGATATTATAATTTTAAAAAATGAGATGGGTGTTCTTGTTTTCTCTTTCAGAAGTAGTCTGGTAATGGAAAAAACAACTAATGGGGAGGCCTGCGTTCATTCTCCTCTCAGGGACCAACTAACTACCTCTGGATCCATGAAGTACAACTTAACTTCTCCATGCCTTGAATTCTAAAATGAGGGATTGTAATGATCTCTAAAACCTACCACTGTAACAATAACATTCAGAGCTACCCTTCACAATGTCATGTGCTAAGACCTATGCAAAGTACTGTACATGTAATCTCACTTAACTGCCACAACGACCTATGAGATGGGTCACTAAACACTTAAGCTAAATTATTTGCTCAAGGTCACACAGTTAGTGAATAACAGAGCCAAAATTCAAATCAGCTGGGTGTATGTGTGGAAGTCACAAAACCAGACGACAAGTAAATGAACTGCAGGATTTTGTTCATGCAACTAGATGGCCTAAAACTATTGACCAGTCAACCCAGTTCAGTGGGGAGATTTAAAACAGTAATTAAGAGCACAGTTATAAGGGAAGACCTGATTTGAACCATCTTCATCATTCACTGATGCAGCTGAGCCTCAGACATCATTCCCTTCTCCTGGCTATGAAACTCCCCTTTCCCTTAACACCCTCAGTATACCTCTCCTGACTGTCAACAGAACCTATGGTCCCCTTAACTCCTCTCCATTTTTCAATCCACCAATTTTCTGTCTTTACTTGCCCTAGGCAATCAGGACCCCAAAGGAAAGCAAATTTAAAGGAGACTCCTCTTAATCTCTCATGCTGTGATAATTCTATGACATTCACATTACTAAACCTCAACTCTAGATAACCCACAGAAATAGCAATTAAGAATGTGGGCTCTGGAAAGCAGACCATTTAGGACAGGATCCCAGAGGCCCACTAAACAGATGGGTAGCCTTATGCGAATTATTTAATCTCTCTGTACTACAGTTTCCTCATCTGCAAAATGGGGAAAATAATGTTATTACTTCACAGGGTTGTTGTGAGGGTTAGATTAGTTTAATTCATGTAAATCACATAGAACAGCATTCTCGTTTAAAGCATACATGGACTTCTGAGAGATGCTAGAGAAAGACAAAAATGAGCAAACATCTTCAGTCTCTAAGATGCAACTATGGCCGAGATGCATAATGCTACCTACTCAGTCTTATAAAGGTTGTCACTGAAGGAAAGTCATTTTTCAAAAGTGCAAAGATTACCCAATTGTGCAGAAGGAAGCCACATGCGATACATCATGTGCAAACTAATAAATAGCGTTCCTAGAAAGAATACTAACAGCACCTTCCAAGGCCTGCAAAGCCAATAATGAAAGGTTCTCTAAATACATCAAAGGTATTAAATTTCTCAAAGAATCAAGGGAGAGAACTTGATGATCATAGAGGAAAAAACTATGCTCAAGGATGAAAAGAATAAATGTGTCACTTGCCTCCACTTTCATGTAAGATTACCTATTTCTAAATTGTTTTGTGAGGTGGATAGGCTTGAGGTATTAAAGAAAATAGAACTTTTGGGGTCCAAAAGACAAACTAGATGCTGAACAAGCTCCGAGACAGATATGATGAACACATAAGTTTTGAAGGCATTCAAGGGTGAAGATGTGAAACTCCTGGTCCAAATGGATAACCTACTGCCATGAATGGTGACTGTGCCAGAAAAAGAATAAACTACAATTCTGATCCTCATCACTAAGAACAACTTGTAGGGGCTTTGGTAATAAAAATGGAAAACGGAAAGAAAACATTAATAAGAATCAACTATTTTAGGTTCTAAGATCACCTAATTTTTCTTAGGAGACAATATAATCATTAACCCTTACAAATAAATACCACAAAATCCACACCGCAGTAGGACTCTGTTTTTTTGTTTTTAGCCAGCTGGAAAAGAAAACCTGCTGGCTAAAAACAAAAGCAAAATTCCTATCTCTCTTTTATAAAATAATTAACTATTTGCAAGGCTGAAATAGTCATAGAATTTTCTCTCTCTCTCTCTTTTTTTTTTTGGCTGAGTTGGGTCTTCGTTTCTGCGCACGGGCTTTCTCTAGTTGCGGCGAGCGGGGGCTACTCTTAGTTGCGGTGTGAGGCTTCTCATTGCGGTGGCTTCTCTTGCTGCAGAGCACGGGCTCTAGGTGTGTGGGCTTCAGTAGTTGTGGCATGTGGGCTCAGCAGCTGTGGCTCACAGGCTTAGCTGCTTTGCAGCATGTGGGATCTTCCTGGACCAGGGATCGAACCCGTGTCCCCTGCATTGGCAGGCGGATTCTCAACCACTGCGCCACCAGGGAAGTCCCTAGAATGTTCAAAATTAATTATAAGAAAAAAAAAAGTTCAGTGACCAGCATTAGGCTTTAATATATTTGTTGCCACGTCAACTATAGCACAGACAGCTAGCTGCTCACCAAAATCCATGGTCTCATCTTTCTTGCTTAGCACATAGCTAACCTATGTTTCTCAGGCTCCTTGAGAAACATGACTGTGATCACATAACAGAGTTTTAGTTGGGGGAATGAGAGTGTAAGTACGTGTGCCACAACCAGGCCTCATCCATAAAAAGCTCCCATGACATCTCTCTGTACTGTCTTTCTCTTCTGGCTAGCTCAAATGAGGATGGCCCAATGGTGACCTTAGAAGTCACATTTTAAAATGGCAGAGGCTCCAACAGCCTAAATGACTTTGTGGAAGAAAGCCACCATGCTCACCTGTTCATATACTAGTACTGTTACATGAGCAAGAAAGAAGCGTCTATTGTGCTTGCATCATTATAAATTTTGAGGTCTACTTGTGACAGCAATTAGCCGACATTAAATAATGCAAATTTTAAATAATGCAGAATTTTAGACTCTAAATAACTTTAACAACTTAATAAATCTAGAGAACAATTTAGGCTCAACTAAAATACTCAAGAAATAAGGAGATCTCAAAGACACTATTTATCTAAATTTTTAAAAATTTCTTGTTAAAATTCTTATTAGCAAATAAAGAGACTAGTCAAAATACCTCGGCCAAATACAAAAACACCTATGAACTATAAATTTATGTTTCATGATAGCAATTATAATAAACATTAATTATATAACATTATATTGACATCGAGTGATTAGATTGTACCAAACACTGTACTAAGCCCTCACTTAATTCTCACCTCAACCCTCTGAGGGAAATACTATTATAATTCCCATATAATGAATGAGAAAACTGAGGCACAGATTAAGTAACTTGCTCAGGTCATACTGCTAAAAAGTGACAGATCTAGGATTTGAACTCTAGCATTCAGACTCCCGAGCTCACCCTTCTTAACTACTATGTAAAAGTGCCTCTGTAAGCTGTACCCTACTGCCTTAAAATTATAATACAATTTCTAATGTAATTTAATTTGCAACCATAAAAGATATACTTAAAGAATATAGCTCTCTATGTGCTTTAAAAAAATCTGTGTATAAGAGGCTACAAATATACAGATAAATAAAAAAATCTGGTTCGGTTAGGAGAAGGGATAGTCACATACATCATGTGATGTGAATAGTACTAAAAAGGCCAACACCAAATCATTTTCTCTACCAGTCTCTTCCTTGCCAAACAGTTTTAAATCACAATGCTTAGAGATCGGGCAGGGATTTGTGACTGAGAATCTAACCTCTTATTTCTAGTTCACTGTCAACCTGAGTAAAAAACTAGCTCCTGGTAGATTTATTAACGGCAGCATAACTCTCAAAATCCCTTTGATTTCTGCCTTTTTTTTTTCTAACCACCCTACTCTATGTAATCAATTGCCAAGCCTGTCTATTCTTCTTTCAAAATGTCGATTACATTTATTTCCCTTTCCATTTTCATTGCCATTACTCTAAATCAGACCCTTACTGCCTATCACCTATACTAGCGTTTTCCCAACTTATTAAAACTGTCTTATAAGAAAAATATTTGACATCTTGATCTGATACAAAAGCACACGTATATATGTTTATGACTGAGACCATATCCCTATGAAATAACACTTTCTCTTCCTAAGGGCAATTTACCCTGATATTGTTTAAGAACTTTGGTTACATCTCTCACTGAATTGATTTCCTGACTCATTTGTGGGTCACAACCTGCACTGTGAATGACTGTGACCATTGCTAATGCTTCCTTACTGCCTCCACACTCTCCTGGCTCCTATTCTTTCTATTCATCTCTATCAGATTAAATCCTTTTAAAGCTCCACTCTAATTTTGTCTATTTCCTATCCAGCATTCTTTATGGACGCCTCTAAAAATCTCAAGAAGAATGTCCAAATTTCTTACTCTAGTGTCTAAAGCTTGACTAAACCTAGGCCTAGCAAAGACATATCCAAACATATTACTTCAGCTGTAGACAAATTGAACAACCCTGAACACTTGTGATTTCCTGATTCTTTTCAGACTGAATTCTGTCCCTCCCCCAGTCCTGTGATATACCTATGAAAATCCTCCTCCAATCATTCATTCAGTATATATTTAGTGCAGCTATATGTTCTGAACACAGAAGGGGGTCAGTGGCTGGAGCTGACCTTATGGCACTATAAATGTGAAAGTACTGACAAAATGTGAAAACAGTTACAAAAGGGGAAACAGTGTTACTAAATCATACACTAGAAAGAGCTTACCTAGTCAACAGGGTCAGGGTAAGTCCCCCAGAGAAAGAGCTGTTCAATCTAAGCACCAAAGGGGGCTTCCCTGGTGGCGCAGTGGTTGAGAATCTGCCTGCCAATGCAGGGGCCACGGGTTTGAGCCCTGGTCTGGGAGGATCCCACATGCCGCGGAGCAACTGGGCCCGTGAGCCACAACTACTGAGCCTGCGCGTCTGGAGCCTGTGCTCCGCAACAGGAGAGTTGGCGACAGTGAGAGGCCCGCACACCACAATGAAGAGTGGCCCCCGCTCACCGCAACTACAGAAAGCCCTCGCACAGAAATGAAGACCCAGCACAGCCAAAAATAAATAAATTAAAAAAAAAAATCTAAGCACCAAAGGATAAAAAGGAGCTACAGGTGAAAAGTGAGGGTAAAGTGTTCTCAGATGGGGAAACAGCATGCTGAAGTCCATGAGAAGAGAAACTATGGAAATCTTCCAGAAGTGAAAGACGACCAGGTTGCCTGTGGCAGAGATAATGCCAGTCAGAGCGGCCTTGAGGTGGGAACAGCAAATTGTGGATGGCATTATATCCCAGGTCAAATATCAGTATAGGGAGTATTCATCATATGCATGCTACATGCCAGGTAGTGAACATTTAAGGATTTTTAAGGCATGTTTATTGCCCTCCAAGAAGAGCTCACATTCTTCTGATGGGACTGACAGGTAAACTTGTAGTGGGATAAGAGCCAAACTAGATATATGTTCAAGTGGTTCAGAGAAAAAATTATTAATCTTTTCTGGTAGTTTGGGAAAAGCTTCCTAGAGGATGTAATGCCTGAGCAGGGATTTGAAAAATGAATATGAACTGACAACGGCTTCTCAGGGAAGGGACCAGCATGTACAAAATTACACGGACATTAAAAACAAATAAACAAACAAACAAAAAAGAATGGCTTTTCCATGAAAACCTTCCTTGATAGAGAAAAGTGTTCTCGTGTCCCTCAGAATTTAGGGCCCCTGCACCATAATAGAGTTAGTCTACAAAATGATAATGTACTTAAGGAAAAAAAAAAGGCTTCATCCTCACCTTTTTTTAAATCACCAATGGAGCTTACCACAGTACTTGGCTTATAGAAGGCACTCAATATAAGTAAATACATATTTGTAGAATAAACTAATAGCTATTTATTGAATTAAAATTAAGTGATCCCTTATGTACAGAAAGAATAAGAGAGTATACTTTAATATACTTTTCAGGAGCTGGAAAGGAGATTACCTAAGAAGAGAGGGCTGGATAGTGAAATCCCTGTGACTCTAAAAGTTGAAATGGTAGGGGAAGGGTTCCAAATTGAGGTGCCTGGTTTTCCCTTATAAAAGAAGGCAACAAAAATGGATGAGGTAAACAAGATGAAAAGACAGCCCTCAGAATGGGAGAAAATATTTGCAAACAAAGCAACTGACAAAGGATTAATTTCCAAAATATACAAGCAGCTCATGCAGCTCAATATCAGAAAAACAAACAACCCAATGCAAAAATGGATTTAGAAGACCTAAACAGACATTTCTCCAAAGAAGGTATACAGATTGCCAACAAACACATGAAAGGATGCTCAACATCATTAATCATTAGAGAAATGCAAATCAAAACTACAATGAGGTATCACCTCACACTGGTCAGAACGGCCAGCATCAAAAAAATCTACAAACAATAAATGCTGGAGAGGGTGTGGAGAAAAGGGAACCCTCTTGCACTGTTGGTGGGAATGTAAATTGATACAGCCACTATGGAGACCAGTATGGAGGTTCCTTAAAAAACTAAAAATAGAACTACCATATGACCCAGCAATCCCCTGCTGGGCATATGCCCTGAGAAAACGACAATTCAAAAAGAGTCATGTCCTACAATGTTCATTGCAGTTCTATTTACAATAGCCAGGACATGGAAGCAACTTAAGTGTCCATCGACAGATGAATGGATAAAGAAGATGTGGCACATATATACAATGGAATAATACTCAGCCATAAGAAGAAACAAAATTGAGTTATTTGTAGTGAGGTGAATGGACCTAGAATCTGTCATACAGAATGAAGTAAGCCAGAAAGAGAAAAACAAATGCTAACACATATATATGGAATCTAAAAAAAAAAAAATGTTCTGAGGAACCTAGGGGCAGGACAGGAATAAACATGCAGACGGAGAGAATGGACTTGAGGACATGGGGAGGGGGAAGGGTAAGCTGGGATGAAGTGAGAGTGGCAATGACATATATACACTACCAAATGTAAAATAGATAGCCAGTGGGAAGCAGCCGCATAGCACAGGGAGATCAGCTCGGTGCTTCGTGACCACCTAGAGGGGTGGGATAGGGAGGGTGGGAGGGAGACTCAAGAGGGAGGGTATATGGGGATATATGTATCACTTTGTTATACAGCAGAAACTAACACAACATTGTAAGGCAATATACTCCAATAAAGATGTTAAAAGAAAATGGATGAGAATGACACAGCACATAAAGTAGTCACCATTAAAAATGTGTAAGATTGAAAAATTGTTATTATTTTTTAAAAAAATAGTCTATCTACAAATACTGAGATAATCAAGGATTTGGCAGAGTTGATATCATTTCAAGCAGAGAACAGAGAATTTAATAGTCATCTCTTCTTCCCTTTCCCTATCTGAGCCTTGAGTTTTAAGAAATTATTTAAATTAACTTCAAAATGTTCTTGTAGACATTAATAAACTCTGACCATACCAATGAATTCCAAAGACATCACTGTTTCCATGGTAACTAATGCACTTCAAAAGGGAAAAACAGAGAGAGCAAGACTAAAACCCAGGGAAAAAATGAAATAAAGTGGTATACACAAGGCATAACATTTCTCCTTTACATTTACGGAACATTTTCTAATTTCAGACTCCGAGTGCCAGAAGGATCTCAGAGGTCATCAAATCCACATCCTACTGGAAGCCAGGATTCCCTTTACAATGCAGCTATACAGTGGCTGTCCTCCAACTGCTTACAGAGCTCTCTGCTGGGAAGTTCTCACTCATTCACTTGCAAAGATTACTGAGCACCTGTCTTGCTCTGCAGGTTAAGAGATGATTAAGACATTCTCCCTCTTTTTTCAAATTTTTGCTGTTTAGAAGGCAAATAACTAAAACGGGTGAAAAACAAGGGCTATAATAAAGGTACAGTAAGAGTCAAAAAATAATAAAGGGAGTATGCATTTCCAATGACTTTCATTTCCACTCCTCTTCAGCCCCACACATCCATGAGCAATCATATCCTGTACCTTGTCGTGACCCAGGACTGCTCCGACTCTGCAAACTTACACTCCGACATCCACTTTCAGATCACAAACAGCTCCTTTACTCCAAAACTAATCCTCCACTGGTCCTATGAGCCTTGTGCAGCCCAAGATCCTTCACCTGGAATACTTCCTTGCTGACAGCCTCAACTTTTATCCTTCAGTGGCACCCACCTAACAAAAGTCTGGCTTCTTCTCTTTTAAAAACTTTTCTCTCAAGGATTTCATGATGCTTTAGAGTGAGCTGGACACATGCCTCCACCCTCATCTTACAGGAATGAGAAGCTAAGCATTCACTTAAATGCTGATAGAATGGCTATTATCCTGACCTTGAAGTGGCAGTAAGAAGGATTATGAATTATTTGTTCTCATAATTTTTGGTGGATAGCTCTAACTTTTTGCTGATTTATAGTTTAAAATCTCATATGAGTAATCTTATTTCGTTATCTGAGTAGGCATTACTTGCATCTCGTTTATCTTGGAGGGCATAACAGGAAATAATACTGTTAAACTAAGTGCTTCATTGAGACAGTTTTCTATCTGAAATGGGCATTTGGTTACCATTGCTTTAAAATTTTTCCAAGCTAAACTTCAAACACAGAACACCATGGGGGGTTTTATCACTCATTTATCCTCATACAAAACCAGGCCCTCAAACATTTTCCGACTCTGCTAGTGAGAATACCCTCAAATCAACTAGGAGGTAAGCACACAGGCATCATCTTTTCCAGGGTCCTCAATTTTCATAAGGGCATGTTGATCCAACCAGAGCTCCATGGCTTACTAACTGTGTACAGGTCTGCACTAACTGGCAAGGGAGAACAGGTACTTGTTGAAGAGGATCATCTCAACTCCACTACTCTACAATTTTATACTTTTCAGAAGCTCCCCTGAGATAAAAAACATTTACAAAAGCTTCCCTGAGAGTCTATTCATTCTAATACATCATTGGTTCTTATACTGCATCATGCTCTCATTGAAGAATTCTCTCCATACCAAAACAAACACAAAGTGTACAATTTGGTGGGGATGGGGAAGGAGAGAGAATCATGAGACCCTCTGAAGCTAATACCTGGCTACAGTCTAAAAAGCTCTGCTCTAGGCACAAAAACAGACATACGGATCAATGGAACAGAATAGAGAGCCCAGAAATAAAACCACACAGCTAGAGTCAATGAATCTTCCACAAAGGAAGCAAGAATGTACAGTGACAATCTAGTCAGCAAATGGTGTCGGGAAAGCTGTACAACTACATGTAAATCAACGAAGTTAAAACACACCCTCACACCATATATAAAAATGAACTCAAAATGGCTTAAAGACAAATATAAGACATCACACCATAAAACTCCTAGAAGAGAACATAGGTAAAACATTCTCTGACATAAACTGTAGCAATGTTTTCTTAGGTCAGTCTCCTAAGGCAAAAGAAATAAAAGGAAAAATAAACAAATGGAACCTAATCAAACTTACAAGCTTTTGCACAGCAAAGGAAACCATAAACAAAATGAAAAGACAACCTATGGACTGGGAGAAAATATTTGCACATGATACAACTGACAAGGGCTTATTTCCAAAATATACAAACAGCTCATACAACTAACAACAAAAAAACAAACAACTCAATCAGGAAATGGGCAGAAGACCTAAATAGACATTTCTCCAAAGAAGACATATGGACGACCAATAGGCACATGAAAAGATGCTCAACATGGTTAATTATTAGAGAAATGCAAATCAAAACTAACAAAGAGATACCATCACAGAATGCCCATCATTAAACAGTCTTCAAATAACAAATGCTGGATAGGGTGTGGAGAAAAAGGAACTCTCCTATACTGTTGGTGGGAATGTAAGTTAGTGCAGCCACTATGGAGAACAGTATGAAGGCTCCTCAAAAACTAAAAATAGAGTTGCCATATGATCCAGCAATCCTACTCCTGGCCATATATCCGGACAAAACTGTAATTCAAAAAATACACACACCTCAATGTTCATAGCAGCACTATTTACAAGAGCCAAGACATGGAAACAACCTAAATGTCCACTGACAGATGAATGGATAAAGATGATGTGGTATATATATATACAACTGAATATTACTCAGCCATCAAAAAGAATGAAATAATGTCATTTGCGCCTACATGGATGGACCTAGAGATTATCATACTAAGTAGAATAAGTCAGAAAGAGAAAGATAAATGCCATATAATATCACTTAAATGTGGAATCTGAAGTGTGGCACAAATGATCTTATCTATGAAACAGAAACAGACTCACAGACATAGAGAACACACCTGTGATTGTGGGGGTGTGGTTTGGACTGGGAGTTTGGGGTGAACAGAGGCAAACTATTATATATAGAGTGGATAAACAACAAGGTCCTACTGTATAGCACAGGGAACTATATTCAATATCCTGTAATAAACCATCATGGAAAATAAAACCAAAAAGCTCTGCTCTATAAGCTCAAAAATCTAACCCTGAATTAAGCAAGGCCACTAGGAGCCATAGAGATGGAAGCATCACGTTGGCACCTTACTGAAATGCTTGTTCTAAACCACTCTCTGGCACAAGTCCACTTGATTTTGATGAGGCACACTAGGAGGAAGAACCCTCTATTTATGGTTACAAAGGTGACAAAAATGTGTTCATTACATACAGGGTTTCTTTTATTTCTAAGGACCTGGAGAGTTATACCTCTCTTCTCTCACCTCTGCTTCTCTTGAGCAGCAAGCTTTTTTTTTTTTTAATTTTACTTAAGTATAGTTGATTTACAATGTTGTGTTAATTTCTTCTATATAGCAAAGTGACTCAGTTATACATACATACATATATATATATTCTTTTTCATATTCTTTTCCATTATGGTTTATCACAGGACATTGAATATAGTTCCCTGTCCTATACAGTATGACCTTGTTGTTTATCCATCCTGTATATAACAGTTTGCATCTGCTAATCCCAAACACCTGTT
Organism: Globicephala melas; assembly: GCF_963455315.2. NCBI lineage: Eukaryota > Metazoa > Chordata > Mammalia > Artiodactyla > Delphinidae > Globicephala > Globicephala melas. Next base: position 111,144,742 of record NC_083315.2, on the reverse strand, counting down.
CCTTCCCTCCCCTACCCCCCAACCCCCTTGGCAACCACGAGTCTGTTCTCTATGTCTTTGAGTCTGTTTTTGTTTCGTAGGTATGTTGATGTGTACTGTACTTTAGATTCCACATACAAGTGATATCATATGGTATTTACCTTTCCCTTTCTGAGTTACTTCGCTTAGTATGATAATCTCTAGGTCCATCCATATAGGCACAAATGGCATTATTTCATTCTTTTTGATGGCTGAGTAATATTCCATTGTATATATGCACCACATCTTCTTTATCCATTCATCTGTCGATGGACATTTAGGTTGCTTCCATGTCTTGGCTATTGTAAATAGTGCTTCAAGCTCTCTTTTAACCTCATGGAAATGGACAGTTGTATAATGGTCCTATGTTTCTTTCCCTGTGGCTGCTGCAAAATTCATGGCATACTTCTAGCATGTATTTAAGTCCCCTAATGGCATGCAAGTTATTTACAGACTTCACTTCTGACTCCACCTGATTTTAATTGTCCTTTCTCTTATTTTTGTATTTTTTATTTTTTTGCCAATTTTGTATACAAAATTCTTAGATACTTTCAAGAAAATGGTGAGTTACAAATGAGTTAAACTGTAGAAGACAGAAGGAAAAAGGTTATCTTTTTCACCTGTTTCCCATCAGTGACCTGTTCAAGTGTATCTACCTAAATAATTTCTTAAAATTCTCTTATTATTATTTTTTCAGTGATAGCTACAAATAGTTGAGAAAGGTAGTACTTGTTCAGAAAATTCATGCCTGAAGGATGTTCTAGAATTCTCCTTGATTAATATAACATGCATATATGTTTGTGCCTATATATGTGTTTTTAGAGTGACCATCAAAATGAAGTAGGGTGTTCAAACAGATTTCTACACAGAACTAAATTAACATTTGGATTGTATTTCTCCATGATTTGCTTTTTCAGTTAGAAGTGTTTCAGATTTTTGCAACAATGAAGGTGTAAATGCTTACAGGCACGTGGACTTTTCGAAACATCTCAGCTCCCTTATGTGCGTCCATCAATGCAATGTCCTGGGGCGTGGAGATAATCACAGCTCCTAACCAAAAGAACACAAAAAGAGAGCAAAATGATGCTATCATATAATTCCTTATGGAAAGATTACTTCCAAAATTATGTTGATTATACACTCAAAGAGTCTACTATATTAACTATTTAGGTAATTTGTATAAATTTCACATACATGAATGGGAAAGACAAGGAAATGTCTACTTTGCTCTTGCATATTTTTGACTCCTCCTAAAAGTACAACTGACCTGTGATTCAAGGTCACAGCTGTATCATCAGAACCTTCCTCCTTTTCAGACAATGTGCTACGTAAAAGATGTACAACGTAGGCTTCACTTTCAAGAACCTAACACCCTACTTGGGGAGACCCAAAATTAAGGATTCAACACAATGTGCTAAGCATTTTAATAAGGTAGGCCTAGAATGTTATGGAGTTATAAAACAAGAATAAAGGAAAGGTAACTAATTCAATCTAGGGGAGAGGATAGCAAAGGTGATAATGGATAGGGTCAGGAAGCAGGTGATAAGAAGAAATGGGGCAAAGTTTCCAGAAAGAAGTGGTAGCTAAGCTGAGTTCTAAAAGTTTGTATTACAGAAAACTCACTAGTGTAGAATACACTGTGGAGAATAGTCTGGTGGGGTAAAACTAGGAGCTGTGGCAGAAGTTCAGATGCAAAACAGTGGTAGCCTGAACTAAGGCAGCACTGAGAGTAGATGGAGATGGAGGCTTTCCTGGGTCTCCACTATTATCTCACAGAAACAAGATGGTTTTGAGAGTTTTGAGGGAAAGGGCAGTGCAATTTTTTCTGGAAGTGGAAACACCAGAGACCTGGTTATGATTTGTAGACACTATGAATTTCTTAAGTTTTGTGGTTTCTTCTAGATGATAAACTGAAAAAAATGAACATATCCCAGATCACCTGGATGACCATCATCTTATAACTAAATATACACTGCCATGACATTTCAGCTTCCAAACCATCAAATTGGCAGTTCTTTGTCCAGCTAAGGAGAACAGAGGTATAATTAACAATAAATAACTGATGACACCAAGTGAAGAGCAAATGATACTATTAAAGAGTACTGTCAGAAGGGATAATTTGAAAAAGTTAAGAATAGAGGAAAGTGGAAGTGGAACCAAGTTCTCACAAAGCATGTAGCAATATAGGCACGCCAAACTCAGAAGAACTGTGCAATAACGTCTTTAACATCTTTTTTAACATCTTTATTGGAGTATAATTGCTTTACAATGGTGTGTTAGTTTCTGCTTCATAACAAAGTGAATCAGTTATACATATACATATATCCCCGCATCTCTTCCCTCTTGCGTCTCCCTCCCTCCCACCCTCCCTAACCCACCCCTCTAGGTGGTCACGAAGCACCGAGCTGATCTCCCTGTGCTGTGCAGCTGCTTCCCAAAACTGTAAAATCAGTTTTACATTTGGTAGTGTATATATGTCCATGCCATTCTCTTTGTCCCAGCTTACCCTTCCCCCTCCCCGTGTCCTCAAGTCCATTCTCTAGTAGGTCTGCATTTTTATTCCCGTCCTGCCCCTAGGTTCTTCGTGACCATTATTTTATTTTTTTTAGATTCCATATATACATATTAGCATACGGTATTTGTTTTTCTCTTTCTGACTTACTTCACTCTGTATGACAGACTCTAGGACCATCCACCTCACTACAAATAACTCAATTTCGTTTCTTTTTATGGCTGAGTAATATTCCATTGTATATGTGCCACATCTTCTTTACCCATTCATCTGTCAATGGACACTTAGGTTGTTTTCATGTCCTGGCTATTGTAAACAGTGCTGCAATGAACATCGTGGTACATGACTCTTTTTGAATTATGGTTTTCTCAGGGTATATGCCAGTAGTGGGATTGCTGGGTCATATGGTAGTTCTATTTTTAGTTTTTTAATGAACCTCCATACTGTTCTCCATAGTGGCTGTATCAATTTACATTCCCACCAACAGTTGTGCAATAGTATTTAGCTACAAATTCATCTTGCAATTGGTATTTTCATTTCAGCAAAAACTTCATCTTTCATATTATTATCATTAATTTGAATTTTATTGATCTTGTAAGTTTGCTTGAATTTAATATGTTATTTTTTTAGTTTTAAAAAATTATATAAGAGCTATAAGTTTAGGGAATCTGTGTTTATGCTTAAAGTAGTCTAATAATAAAAATAAGTCTATTTGGGGCATGGGGCAGATTATTTTCCTTTAGAAAGAGGGTCTTTTCATTAGTCAAGTTTCAGAAACACTAGCTTTGGAATTCAAACAGAATCAGTATTCAAATTTTTATTCCATAGCTGACTACTGGTGTGACCAGGGTAATAACTTTATCTCTTTGAGATTCAGTTTCTTCATCTACAAAATGGCATAGTAATACTCAGGTCACAGGGTGCAATAATTTAATGAACTAAGGTACATAAGATACTTGACATGATGCCACAGGGTAAACATTCAATAAATGGTAGCTGTGTTGGTAACACCATTTTTGTTATCTTTAATATTGTTATTAATACAAATGTCTTAGAAGTTGCTAGCAAGGTCATTTTCATATTTGCCATCAGGCAGCTCATCCTACTTTTCAATTTGTTCCATGGATCACTACATTCTTCTATTCTGATTTATTCTTCCAAAAAAACCAAAAATGAATTAACATTTCTCTTTTCCCTCTTTTAAAGATTGATGGAAATAACCTCTCTGCAAAAGTGTACTCAACTCTACTCTTTACAACCAATGTATCTCCATAAATTGCCTCCTTCTAGATTCTGTTATCATATCCAGGCATTTGGAGGGGAACTAATTCCAGTTCTGCCCCCATCCACCTGTGTGACTAACATTGGGCAAATAACTCAGAATCACTCAGGTCTCAGTTTCCTTAGCTGTAAAATTAATGCAAGGACAGACAGTCTTCAAGCTAGCTCTCTGATTATATGACTTAGCATTCCCTCAACTATAGTTTCCAAAACCACCCCTGTTCAACCTGACTGCCTCAGTAATCCTATTTAAGCAAGTGTGAAAGACTACCTCCTCCAAAAATTATGGCCCCTCAGTCTCAGAGCCATTCTCTTCACATGGAAGCAAAACCTCCTTGGCTATTTCCTCCAAATTCTCTCATAACTATATACTAGTATGCAGGGAGTTTTCTATTGCATTAGCCCTAAAAAGTACCTTTAGCTTTCATATAATATAAACATTTTTTGTTTGAAACACCCTTTGTCCACTATTTGTATTACCACTGCACAATATAGTTTCATGGATGGTTATGATTTTTCTCAATTTTTTATCAAACAAAAGTAATAACACAATGCTGTGCACAAAACAGGCACTTAACAAAGGATCAGGGTTTAAATAATTTTCCTATATTTTCAAATCATTCTAGACTACAACTGTATGAACTCTTAGTTCGTAAGTTCTTGAACCAGGAGTCAAAAGCTCTGGATTCTGGTTTTGTTGACTATCCTAATGTACTATACAATCTTGAATAGCTCACTAAATCTCAATACATCTCAATTAACTCCTCTATAAAATGACCCTATTTCCATTGGTCCTATTTAATTTTAAAGAGCTGTCTCATTTTTAAAGAAGAATGTAAAACTGTTACTGAAATGCTTGGTGACATTATTTTTATAGCTATAAGACCCCAGAGAGAGGGATTAAAGTGACTTGGTTTCCTCTGTACTTAACCCTAACACAGTATCACAAATAAGCATCTATGCCACCTGAGTTTCTTTGTGATCTAAATAGCACCACTCATATATCATAGTAACTTTTTGACAAGGACAACAATCATCTTCCATGTCCCATCAAATGCTCACAAAACATGTAAACATTCCATTGGAACTACCAGCCACATTATAAAAGACTTTTGTAAGTTTTTTTTTTCTGAAATATATGTCCTTAGCTAATGACTAAGTCCTTAATCACAACGCAGTCAGTCTTTAGAATGCTCTTCTGAGAAAAAAATTTCTAGCCCTTGTTAAAAAATACAAAAACATAACTGGCTCATGCATAAATCACACCTCTTTTGCTATACCAAATTTTAGTACATCATACAAGTAACCATTTCAGACACCCCTAAAGTGACCTCTGGAATTTATAAAGAAATAAAGCAAACAAAAGACAAACAAAACCTCCAGTAAAATTAATCATTAGCCAATCTGTGCATCACAACACATATTTTTAAATATTAAAGGAATTATGTCAATTTTTTTTCTTGTTAATATATTTCAACTTAAAACATGGTCTCCATATCTGATACTACAGTTTATCTCTATAGTTCTTGCCTTCTACTTAATAAATTTTAATTTTTCTCAGGGACCCTGGAACATGAACCAATATGAACTAGCCTAGATTTTCCCTTTTATACCATTACTGATACGTCACTTCAGTTTGTGACGGTTTGTTAGAAAACTTGTGCTCCCTCTACTGACCATAAGGAATGCTAATAGCAACAAAGAGAATGTTTAGTTTGCAGTAAGTGGAATTATTTTCTGGGGGTAAAAACACAGTATCATAAAACACCCATCTCAAGAATCCCATGGAGAATTTTCTATCCATTGTCTAGGGTAAATGTCTAAGTCCAAATAATTAAATAATATTGTTTAAATGTTATTTTCCAAGTTGTAATCTGTGTAAGGGCTTTTTAAATATCAGCTGAGATTTACTGTAAGAGGTTAGGTGTCTATCGGATTCTGGTAAATATGTAAACATCCTAAAAAATAATTATTTTGAGTATTGTCTTAATTGCCAATTCTCTTGAGTATTGAGAGGAAAAAACTGCATATCTGGATTTGGGTCAGAGTTCACAGTAGTTAAGCATTTAAAACTGATTATTCCAGATGTTAGGTTGATCATAATTATACCAGTGTGGAATTACTCAATTATGCCATTCTAAGTCTCCATGGCATAAATTGTATCTAATTCCCAGGCTTGACTGAGAACTTCAGTGCTGGAACCTAATAAAAATGTACAACAGAAACTGCCCATAATTATACCTGGATGAGTAATTCTATACAGCCCTTGCGCATGTCAGTGTAAAGTCAACTAAGACTTAAAAGAAGAAATCAACTGCTATTCTTAATGTTCACAGTGCTCTAATATTTACTGCTACTGATGCTCCTTGATTTATTTAAAGATACTTGCAGCAAAAGAAAATAATCATTTTCTGCTAGCTTAACATAAACACAATTGTTTACTGACTATAAAGGAGATTGGTATTTTTTAGCTCTCCCCTGTCATTCTCCTCTACAACTCCCAAACCTCCTGAATTATAAACATTATTTGCTTTAATATCAAGGAATGCCCACTAATATTAGTATCAGATTAAGTAAAACATAATTTAAAAGGTAAAGTCACATCAAATGTACCCACAGACTGTGTTTCAACAGGGAATATAAGCAATTCTTTCATGAGTCACTGTTTTGGACTCTATGCTCCATTCCTGCAGAGGAGAGAATTGACTACAGTCACAAAGTGGATATGCTTTATTAATTTAAAGATCAATCATTTTGCTCACTTTAGAAATGAATTTTGTTACAGGAAATTATGTCAATTGCTGCCAAAAAGAATTATAAAACACAATAATTAGTGGAAAGCACAGTATTTCAAAATCATTGGTGAGAGAGAGCACTTGCACTTTGGAACTTAATTAAGAATTCAAGTTTGTCCAAGGAATCCCGGATGCGTATCTGCTGTTTAGGGATAAAGATCGGCTCTTCAATAATGGAGTCAACAGGCTTCCAATCACCTCACCTTAATGATGCTAACAAAGAATTCACCAGGGGATCCAGACTACATTCACTGTGAACCACTGGGGACAGGTGAAGCTTCTGGAAATTCTAAAGAGCTTGGGGTGGAACGAAACAGTTCTCTTATGCTCACACTTTGCTCTCTCTCTCTCTCTCTTTCATTCTCATTCTCCCCCCACTTCTGATATTTCCAGTAAAGTTAAGATAAAATCCTGGCTTCCCTCCAGTCTTGAATCCATCATTATGTTGATCAGTAAACACCTAGGGGAGCCTACTTGTTGTACACATATTTCTCTGCAACTCAGAGAACTCTTTTGCTCTTCTGTGAGTGTCTGTTCATGTTGGGCTCTTAGATGTAATATTTTGTATTTCAAATTCTGTTAGATGCACATGAAGCTCAGCCTGCCCATGCTCATAGTGAGCTACCACCAAAGGCTGCCTGTTTAATAATGAAACACATCCCTTTTTATACATATTCTTTCTCCATGAACTCCAGAGAGGAGAACTGCTATACCTTGATTACCTTAACTTTATCTAGCCAGGTGTCTTTCAGGAAATAAAGGCTGAGACTTTACATGGAAAAGCTTTGCTCCATTTCCAAATACTGTCATACTTAAGACATGAAGACATTCTTCAGAGCTACACATCAAACTCTGATCAAATTTCTAACATCTATGACAAAGTGCAAAAATTTTTAAATGATAGACTGTGGGACTTGCACTTTTTCAACATATAAATGTTTAATAGATTTAAAAGTGGTTTCTAATATGAATCTGACTACCCATTGGCCATTAACTATTCATTGAACTTTAAGATATTAAGGAATTTTAGCTGTCAGACATATTATGAAGAAAATGCCTAGAAATTCTTCAACGACAAAACTGAATGAACTATATCAGAAGCATCCCATCCAAACACAGCCTAGATAATCAAGGAATTCAAACATCAGATAAGCTGGTCTAGACAAAGTGATTCTGAAAGCTGACTATATAAGAATCATTTGGGAGTTTTTAAAATCCTGGGTCTTTCCATGTCATAGTTCAAAAGTTGTTAATTCTCGGGCTATTTCTTTGAACTGTTAACTAACATACTATAACTTCTACCTATAATATATGTTGACCCAAATACAAAAGCCCTGCTTCTTTTTTTTTCACTGCTATTACAGGCAATTTATTTAGTTTAACATTTATGATTCTTTCAGAAAAAATAGACTGCACATATTTAAAAAGCATTTTTCATTTACCTTTGCATTAGCACTTAAAATACACACTTCTATTTCAAAATGCCATTTAAAAATTATTCTAATATAACAGCAGCAAACTATAATTCTGCAATTACAAAACAGCTAAACGGGGATCTACAGTTAAGTTATTCTCATGTTTACAACTATGATTCTCAAACAGATACTACTTCAAAGCAGCTGTTACCAGCTCTTTAGGTTTGGTTTAAAAACACACACATAGTTGCTGGGAGGTTTATAATGTTGTATTCCGTGCACTGTTCTGAAAGGGTTCTTCAAGAGCCAACCAGACCTTAAAAACAGTACTCAGTCCACAAGGCAGTCAGAAAGAGTTAAATTAACTGGGGTAAATAGGATTCCTACATTACATCAAAAGCATATGATATTCTGCAGCAACTGGGAGCATTTTCAGGTTTGGCATGTTGTCCTCTTTACAACTAATTTTATCAGAAGAGTTTAAGAAGGCAGACACTGTACCACTACCAAGTGCATTTAAAAGTGACATGTTTTTTGGGCTTCCCTGGTGGCGCAGTGGTTGAGAGTCCACCTGCCGATGCAGGGGACACGGGTTCGTGCCCTGGTCCGGGAAGATCCCACATGCCGCGGAGCGGCTGGGCCCGTGAGCCATGGCCGGAGCCTGTGCTCCACAACGGGAGAGGCCACAACAGTGAGAGGCCCGCGTACCACAAAAAAAAAAAAAAGTGACATATTTTTGTGCTAATCTGACTCCCCTGAATGACCTAGCTAGTGAACTAGTCACTAGGCAAATCAAGCCTGCCAGAAAGGAAGCCAATATTCAAATTACCAAGTTATTGTCCAACCCACAGAATTTATTTTCAACATAAACATATAACCTCAATATGAGATGTCTAACTAAAGCAAACACCACCAAGACCAAGACAGCATCTCGTCTTCTAAGGTTTAGGTTTTGCCCAGAATTCTTGATACATGGAATAGCCCACACCAAGAGTCATTGCTCCCACAACAAAGCCTTGGGCTGCCACGCGCATGTGGATCAGGTGAACAGATATTTTAGTATTGCCCCTGCTCTTCAATTTATATAATCCATATGCAATGATTGCTGCAAAACCTGCCATTCCAATGGGGACAAATGGTGCCTCTCTAGCTTTTCGGATAAGTTTAGATCCCTGATCTTCATCATATGAAGAAAGAGAAACATCTGTGTCACTTGACATAGTGATTGAAGAATCTTCAGACAACGGCACAACGTCGCAGGCTCCTACCGGCTTCTCGAAACGTGCTTCTTAAATTTAGATTGGAAACATTGTTGTTCATTAACCAATGGCATTATATCAGTATTTGCTTTATAATTTGATTCCCAATCTAACAAGGACTGAAGTTTCAGACTGAGTACCAGGAGTGTCCTTAAAGATAAAACATTGGCCACTAATATGTATAAAATGGATAACTAATAAGAACCTGTTGTATAAAAATAAATAAATACAATTGTATTTAAAAAAAAGGATAGGGCTTCCCTAGTGGCGCAGTGGTTGAGAGTCTGCCTGCCGATGTAGGGGACACGGGTTCGTGCCCGGGTTCGGGAAGATCCCACATGCCGCGGAGTGGCTGGGCCCGTGAGCCATGGCCGCTGAGCCTGCGCGTCCGGAGCCTGTGCTCCGCAACGGGAGAGGCCACAAGAGTAAGAGGCCCGTGTACCGTAAAAAAAAAAAAAAAAAAAAGGATAAAACATTGGAATACAATTCCTAGTCTTTAACCCTTGGCTACAATTTGTCTAACAACAAAACAATTTTATTTTGGAAAGAATTTTTATAATTTGATGGCTAAAACAATAATTCTCTTCCACATCATGCGATTCTTTGCCAAATATCCATAAATTATAATCCTGTCCAACATTTGCACGGAAAGATACCTGGAAGAAGTCCAAAACTGACTGTCTCCTTTAAAGTTTCACACTACAAACTGAAAACATAATGAAGATTTACTATCTCTGAATACCAGGAAAAGCTATGGCCTAAGTCTACCACCTATTAGGTACAAGCATGTTTCAAGCTTTACAATTTGAGGTAATTATAAATTATAAAATGTAGGGGAAAAACAGCACAAAAATCCAAAGTAGCCAAATATGGCCCATGGTCATTTACTTATTTAATGATGGCAACAGTAAGTTTCTGATTCTCCAAACCCCAATAGGCTTTCATGTTATAAAAACTACTGTCCAAATTGGCAGTCAAAGAGTATTACTGTAAAAGAGATAATTGAGGCCAAACTGCTGTTGGTGGGGAAAATACTAGTGTGGACTTGTACAGCTTTTTCTCAAGAATCTATCATGAGTGAATAGGAGTTCAGTTAATGTGGCAAAAGGCCCAATGCCTTCCACAGGCAATAAATGCCTTTCACTTTAAACGATGACTGAAATATTAAGGTGGCTTTATTTAAAATTCCCACCCCATCTCATTTAAGTGAATGAGAGGCAGAAAAGCTTCTGGCTTTCCTTCTCTCTGTAGAGTCCAGACAGGAAGAAAGTGCATCGCCTCATTTTCATAATGTAATGCCAGTCTGGTAGTGCAGCTTCTCTTGAGCCCATGGATATTTAGCATATTGTCTGACTACTCTGCCGTATACAGTAGCTTCTCCCTCCCTATAGAAAAGAGATCAAAACAGGCCCCACACTAGGACTACTTGGCTGTTTTCTCTGCCCTCCCCTGGAAGAATAAGAGAGAGGACCAAGATGTGATCATGTTGCTCCCCTTGCGAGTGTTCAGTCTTTGTCGCTTCTCTTATAAGAACCATTTCCAAAAGTTTTATTCCTGCATCAATCTTTACTTAATGAAGTGAAGGAGAACTTTTTTCATAACTCTACCCTATCAGAATAAACTCTTCTATCCATTACTCCCCACTGCAACAAAATATACTTATATCAGAGTTCATCTCCAATATAAATATTCTATTCATTAATTTGATGACAGTAAAATTTTGCTTTCTGATAGCATGGATTTTCACTAATTTGAGTGTACTACTGATATCTGTATTAGCTTCAAACTTTTAGAGGGCAGGAATCTTTGCTTTGTATTTCATGTATTGCAAGTCACTAATTCACAGTTATAATGATGATCATGAAGAAAAAAAAAACTTCTGGTTATTTTCCACTTGCTGTGCTCCACTTCCTTCCTCTCCACCTTCCCCAAGCTCTGCTTCATTCTCTGCCCTGATCAGTGCCCAGGTAGCTGACCTCTGTGGACTGTATCACCTGAGTTTCCTTACCCTCTGGCTTTCAATAAGGATCTGCCAGTAGGAGGTATCAGCGGGATAGGAGGCTGTGGGAGGAGAAAGACGCTCTAGTACTATTAGTACCACACACAACTGCTCCCTCCCTGCCTTGCAGGAGTTCTGCCCTTGGCTCTGTTCCTCTGTGGCCACAAATCCCAACAGGCAGCCCCTCCTCCATGGCTTCAGCAGTCGCCAGGTCCCACCGACACAGTTCACTCTCTGCCCCTTCAGGCAGAGAGACAGTAAAAATTCCTACTGTCACTAGTCTCTGGGTACTTCACCATCTCTTGTTTGTTTCCTTAATGCTGCCCACACCTCGGTAACTAGTCCCTTCATTAAACCCACTCTGTTAATTCCTTTAAAGATGTGTCATCTCTTTCCAGCCAGGACCCTGACTAATATAGCACCTTAATATGAATAAATTACTAAAACTCTCCAGTCTCTCAAAAAACAAAAATATGCTTCATAGATTTCATGAGAGGCATAAACTCTTAATTCCAAGAGTTAAAGTCAAATTAAGATAGTCTTCAGATACTCATACAGAGGATCTCAGTTGAAGCAAAGGAAGGAAGAAAAATATTTTAGGCAACATTTATTAGAATTCAAATACTAGCATAGTGCATATATTTTCAAAAATTTCAAGGAACTTATAATGTTCCTAAAAGAAATATTAATCCTCTTCCATTATGGATGAGCAGTTAAGTGTTCAATAATTCCCAAGAGTTCATCGCTATTCATTAAAAAACAAAAAAACAAAAACTTGGAAGTCAATGATGGAGTCTACCCAATTCAATATATGGCACCAACTAATTTACAAGTGAAACAAACAACAAGCAAAAACTCAGCAAACTGTATTACAAAAAAAAAAAAAAGTAAGAAAAACAACAAAACAAAACCAGCACTGATAACTCTGGCTTTTCCCCTTGGCAGGTTCAACAAGACAAGAGTAAATCCAAAGACTGTAACCGGTTATTTGCCACACACTATTCTGTCTCCTTTCCCTCTAGCAATTACTACAAATTCAAGGCACTTGCAGTATGTAATGATTCAGTCCACATAAGCTCAAATTTAAATCATTAGCCACTAATACTACTGTCAACACATTTATCACTATTGTTGCTACACGATTTTAACACAAATAAGAGGATGATATTTTTTTCGTTAAAGTTTATTCTTATAATAAGCTTGTCATCTATCCCATGGAACAAAATCGAACACATACAAAGAGTTGCTAATTAGCATTCAGAAAGAAGGTTTTTTTGCTTGTACAGGTCTGCCTCCATGAATTTTGCAAAAGGATGTCTCTTTACAAGTATAAAACAATTTCATTCTCAACATGGCATGGAGAAATGCAAAGTTCATATAAAGGCTCTTTGTAATTCACATTTCACTATCCACCCCCTCCCCCCAAAAAACCTTTTACTTATTTTTTTAACATCTTTATTGGAGTATAATTGCTTTACAACGGTGTGTTAGTTTCTGTTTTATAACAAAGCGAATCAGTTATACATATACATATGTTCCCATATCTCTTTCCACCTGCGTCTCCCTCCCTCCCACCCTCCCTATCCCACCCCTCTAGGTGGTCACAAACCACCGAGCTGATCTCCCTGTGCTATGCGGCTGCTTCCCACTAGCTATCTATTTTATGTTTGGTAGTGTATACATGTCCATGCCACTCTCTCACTTTGTCACAGCTTACCCTTCCCCCTCCCCATATCCTCAAGTCCAATCTCTAGTAGGTCTGTGTCTTTATTCCCGCCTTAACCCTAGGTTCTTCATGACTTTTTTTTTTTCTTAGATTCCATATATATGTGTTAGCATACGGTATTTGTTTTTCTCTTTCTGACTTACTTCACTCTGTGTGACAGACTCTAGGTCCATCCACCTCACTACAAATAACTCAATTTCGTTGCTTTTTATGGCAACGAAATATTCCATTCTATATATGTCCCACATCTTCTTTATCCATTCATCAGTTGATGGACACTTAGGTTGCTTCCATGTCCTGACTAATGTAAACAGAGCTGCAATGAACATATTGGTACGTGACTCTTTTTGAATTATGGTTTGCTTAGGGTATATGCCCAGTAGTGGGATTGCTGGGTCATATGGTAGTTCTATTTGTAGTTTTTTAAGGAACCTCCATACTGTTCTCCATAGTGGCTGTATCAATTTACATTCCCACCAACAGTGCAAGAGTGTTCCCTTTTCTCCACACCCTCTCCAGCATTAATTGTTTCTGGATTTTTTTTTTTTTTTTTTGCAGTATGCGGGCCTCTCACTGCTGTGGCCTCTCCCATTGCAGAGCACAGGCTCAGGACGTGCAGGCTCAGCGGCCATGGATAACGGGCCCAGCCGCTCCGCGGCATGTGGGATCTTCCCGGACCGGGGCACGAACCCGTGTCCCCTGCATCGGCAGGCAGACTCTCAACCACTGCGCCACCAGGGAAGCCCTGTTTCTAGATTTTTTGATGATGGCCATTCTGACCAGTGTGAGATGATATCTCATTGTAGTTTTCATTTGCATTTCTCTAATGATTAATGATGCTGAGCATTCTTTCATGTGCTTGTTGGCAATCTGTATATCTTCTTTGGAGAAGTGTCTATTTAGGTCTTCTGCCCATTTTTGGATTGGGTTGTTTGTTTTTTTGTTATTGAGCTGCATGAGCTGCTTGTAAATTTTGGAGATTAATCCTTTGTCAGTTGCTTCATTTGCAAATTTTTTCTCCCATTCTGAGGGTTGTCTTTTGGTCTTATTTATGGTTTCCTTTGCTGTGCAAAAGCTTTTAAGTTTTATTAGGTCCCATTTGTTTATTTTTGTTTTTATTTCCATTTCTCTAGGAGGTGGGTCAAAAAGGATCTTCCTGTGATTTATGTCATAGAGGGTTCTGCCTATGTTTTCCTCTAAGAGTTTGATAGTTTCTGGCCTTACATTTAGGTCTAATCCTTTTTTTTTTTTTTTCGGTACGCGGGCCTCTCACTGTTGTGGCCTTTCCCACTGCAAAGCACAGGCTCCTGCAAAGCACAGGCTTCGGACGCGCAGGCTCAGCGGCCATGGCTCATGCGCCCAGCCGCTCCGCGGCATGTGGGATCTTCCTGGACCGGCGCACGAACCCGCGTCCCCTCCATCGGCAGGTGGACTCTCAACCACTGCGCCACCAGGGAAGCCCTAGGTCTAATCCATTTTGAGTTTATTTTTGTGTATGGTGTTAGGAAGTGTTCTAATCTCATTCTTTTACATGTAGCTGTCCAGTTTTCCCAGCACCATTTATTGAAGAGGTTGTCTTTTTTCCATTGTATATTCTTGCCTCCTTTATCAAAGATAAGGTGACCATATGTGCGTGGGTTTACCTCTGGGCTTTCTATCCTGTTCCATTGATCTATATTACTGTTTTTGTGCCAGTACCATACTGTCTTGATTACTGTAGCTCTGTAGTATAGTCTGAAGTCCGGGAGCCTGATTCCCCCAGCTCAATTTTTCGTTCTCAAGATTGCTTTGGCTATTCGGGGTCTTTTGTGTTTCCATACAAATTTTAAGATTTTTTGTTCTAGTTCTGTGAAAAATGACAGTGGTAGTTTGATAGGGATTGCATTGAATCTGTAGATTGCTTTGGAGAGTAGAGTCATTTTCACAATGTTGATTCTTCCAATCCAAGAACATGGTATATCTCTCCATTTATTTGTATCATCTTTAATTTCTTTCATCAGTGTCTTATAGTTTTCTGCATACAGGTCTTTTGTCTCCTTAGGTAGGTTTATTTCTAGATATTTTATTCTTTTTGTTGCAATGGTAAATGGGAGTTTCTCCTTAATTTCTCTTTCAGATTTTTCATCATTAATGTATATTATAGGAATGCCAGAGATTTCTGTGCATTAAATTTGTATCCTGCTACTTTACCAAATTCATTGATTAGCTCTAGTAGTTTTCTGGTAGCATCTTTAGGATTCTCTATGTAGAGTATCATGTCATCTGCAAACAGTGACAGCTTGACTTCTTCTTTTCCAATTTGGATTCATTTTATTTCTTTTTCATCTCTGATTGCTGTGGCTAAAACTTCCAAAACTATGTTGAATAAGAGTGGTGAGAGTGGGCAACCTTGTCTTGTTCCTGATCTTAGTGGAAATGGTTTCAGTTTTTCACCATTGAGGACACTGTTGGCTGTGGGTTTGTCATATATGGCCTTTATTATGTTGAGGAAGTTCCCTCTATGCCTACTTTCTGCAGGGTTTTTATCATAAATGGGTGTTGAATTTTGTCGGAAGCTTTCTCTGCATCTATTGAGATGATCATATGGTTTTTCTCCTTCAATTTGTTAATATGGTGTATCACATTGATTGATTTGGGTATATTGAAGAATCCTTGCATTCCTGGAATAAACCCCACTTGATCATGGTGTATGATCCTTTTAATGTGCTGTTGGATTCTGTTTGCTAGTATTTTTGCATCTGTGTTCATCAGTGATATTGGCCTGTAGTTTTCTTTCTTTGTGACATCATTGTCTGAAAACCTCTTTTAAAGTGTTCAAGTAGTTTCTAAAAAATACCATACATTTAGATGGAGCTTTTATATTCATTATCTCATTTGATCCTTATAAGTCTATGGGGTAGGCAGGTATTCCACAGGTAAGGATAAAGAGAGAGGTACTTAACACTTTGCTAAATATCCCTGCAAGTAAATAAAAGAATTTATTATCTTACAATGGAGCAATGCTAGTGATTCTCACCAGTAATTTAATACAGAGCCTGCATGTAACCAAATAACAACTGCCCACATGCAGACTATTATCCCAGACACCAAAAAAAGTTAATACTAAAAGGTATCAACTAACCACAAGGATGTTATATATAGTACAAGAAAAAAGACAGCATAAAGAAATCCCTAAAATGAAAATATTTTTCTCTCAAAGGAAGAGTGAAATAAAATGTATGTTTTTTAAAATAAATGCTTTCTTTAACTTACACATAGAAAAAAAGTTCCTAGGTAAAAGCAGTTGGGGTGGGAGAGATCACAGGAGTGAGTTAGCAGGATGGTAAGAAAGATAAGGGGGCGCAGATCTGTTCACATAAACAGTGACAATTAGTCAACTAGCTTTGTCATTTATTCAATCAATATTAATTGCATAAGCCATTGTCCAAGGTACTCTAAGAAATACTGTGATAAATAGGAAAAAATTATTGCATTCAAGCAGCTTACCACCTAGTTGGGAAGATAATACCAACACAGATAAAACACTCATTCACTGATCAACATTTCCTGAGTGGTCACAGGAAGGCACTGAGTTTAGTATCGTGAGAAACACAAAGATGAATGAAACAGAGCCTTAGCCCTCCAGGGTGTAACAGTCTGGTAGAGAAGATAACACAGTTACGCAAGTTTTGAACAGAGAACATAAGAAGTGCTATAGGAACGGTCCAAATAAAATGCTATGTGAATTCCAAAGAGGGAGAAATGTTTCCTAAATGCGGGTTTGGGGAAAATGCTAAGTAGTAGGCATTTAGAATAAAGGGTATGCAGGATTGGGGTTCCCACTGACTGGGTAGGAAAGACATTTTAAGTGAGGGTCAAATGTATGCTAAGTTAGAGATTTTGGAAAGTAAAGGAAGGAAAGAGGGGGCAGTGAGTATATAAGGTTTTTGGGGGAGTGATCCCATGGTATATGAAGGAGTTTAGTGGGAAAGGAAGGGAAGTCAAATCACAGGGGGGCTCAAATGGGAGTCTAAGAAGCTTATGTGGTTTGTGGGATATGGGACATAAGAAAAAGTAGAACACAGCATATCTTAAAAGAGATCTAAAGTCAATGATAAGAGGAAAGGAAGATTAGGTTCACAAGTAGAGAAAAGATAATTTAATTAGGTCTAGAAAGGCAGACATGATTCTGACAGTCTGCTCCAGATTATATAAATTGATGAAAGCCATGGTTCAAGCCAGGCCAGTAACCCTTTGGTTGGTGCACTTCCATCCAAATCTTGGGAGCTGGCTTAATTCTGGTATATACTTAGATATATTAGTTGTGAAATGACATTGGCCTGAATAAAACCAAACCTCAGGAACTAAGCCTTTAGCAAACACACATATACAAAGACACAATCATCATATGCATCTGTCCCCCCCAAATTCTTTTGGTAGGATACTTTCTTCGTTTGCTATTTTTTTCTAATTATAAAATTAAGACATACTGACTGTAGAAAATCTAGTCTTCTCATTGCCATTAATTTTAACATTGACATAATAAGCCATTGTATGACTGTATTAACACTGATACCTACAATGCTATACTGAGAGCTAGTGTGCCTGGAAACCAGCCAAATACCCAAGACCAGTATGGTCAGCCCAAAGACAATATTGGTCTTCCCAAGAATCATTTGGGGCTCTCCTCCTAAAGCCCAAAGGAGACTGCTTCTAGACTGCCTCCAACCTTCCCAGGATGTATAAAGGGGCCCAAAGCAATCTCTTAGGAGTCAAAAACAAACAAGCAAAAACCGTGAATATAGGAGACACCAATCTAGACCATTGGTTGGATACTCACCATGTATGGGTGCACAGGTTTAGGCATATTCATTGACAAATTTATTTTTATCAGAGATTGCCTGGATTAGAGTAATTATAACCTAAATGGGCTGAATGGGCCGGAACTAAACATAGAAAACCAATGAGTCAAATATTGTTGGGTTTTGTATAAGGGCAGCTTGATGTAGAGGTTAAGAGCATGAGCTTTAAACTCAATCAGAACTGATATGAACCTCAGTTATAACCCACTGTAACTGTGTGGTCTTGGGAAAGTTACTTAACCCTTCAAAGATTTAAGAAAATAGGGATAATATAACACCTGTGATCATTAAATAAAAAACAAATATATGGAAGGCTGTCATTAAATGTCAGTTTATTAATAACAGCCAATCATCATGGTACCAATTTACACAGAAATTTATTGTCTTTAAAAAATGCATGCTTTCTCAGCAAAGGAAACCATAAACAAAATGAAAAGACAACCTATGGATTGGGAGAAAATATTTGCAACTGATATGGCCGACAGGGCTTAATTTCCACAATATACAAACAGCTCACATTAACTCAAAAACAAAAGAAACAAACATCCCAATCAAAAAATGGGCAAAAGACCTAAATAGACATTTCTCCAAAGACATACAGATGGCCAACAGGCACATGAAAAGATGTTCAACATCGCTAATTATTAGAGAAACGTAAATCAAAACTATAATGAGATACCACCTCACACTGATCAGAATGGCCACCATTAAAAAGTCTACAAATAACAAATGGTGGAGAGGGTGTGGAGAAAAGGGAACCCTCCTACACTGTTGGTGGGAATGTAAGTTGGTGCCGCCACTGTGGAAAACAGTATGGAGGCTCCTCAAAAACTAAAAACAGAGTTGCTGTATGATCCAGCAATCCTACTCTTGGGCATATATCCAGACAAAACTATAATTCAAAGAACCATGCACCCCTATGTTCACAATATCACTATTTACAATAGACAGGACATGGAAACAACCTAAATATCCATTGACAGATGAATGGATAAAGAAGATGTGATGTACATATATACAATGGACTATTACTCAGCCATAAAAAAGAAT
The DNA here is from genome assembly GCF_963455315.2 of Globicephala melas. Classification (NCBI taxonomy): domain Eukaryota; kingdom Metazoa; phylum Chordata; class Mammalia; order Artiodactyla; family Delphinidae; genus Globicephala; species Globicephala melas. Next base: position 111,125,846 of record NC_083315.2, on the reverse strand, counting down.
GAAATAATACCATTTGCAGCGCATGGATGGACCTAGAGATTATCATACTAAGTGAAGTCAGAAAGAGAAAGACAAATACAAACACCATATGATATCACTTATATGTGGAATCTACATACGACACAAATGGACATACTTACAAAACAAAAACAGACTCACAGACATGTGGTTGCCAAGGGGGGAGGGGGAGGGATGGAGTGGGAGTTTGTGGTTAGTAGATGCAAACTACTACATATAGAAACATTAAACAACAAGGTCCTACCGTACAGCACAGGGAATTATATTCAATATCCTGTGATAAACCATAATGGAAAAGAATGTGAAATAGAATGTATGTATATGTATAACTGAATCACTGCTGTACAGCAGAAATTAACACAACATTGTAAATCAACTGTACTTCAATTTAAAAAAAAAACAAGAATGAGTGGTATCTACTTTTTAAATTATAAAAATATACACGTTCATTATAGAAAACTTAGAAAATACTGATAAACAACAATTTTACTGTCATAGTCCAGATATAGCTAAGTTTATGTATTTTCAAAAGCATCTTTAGTACCTGGCCCTATTGGTTTTTTTTAATGAAGCAGACTTGGCAAGTGACATATATGTTAAGTTTCCATAACAGAATTATAGAACACTAGAAGTTTCATTTTCAGATTTCTTTCCCAAGAAAAGACAAAGCAAACTAGGTGTGGTGCTATCTTCAATGTGCTACAATGAATCTTATTTATTCTTTAAGGTTCATCTCCATGATGTGTTTTACAATTCTCTTCAAACTCATGATCTCTTCTTCCTTTGATCCTCCATACCATGGGGCTTACATCTCTCATACAGCACTTCTCATACTCCACATTGTAGCTATCCATGTTTTTTTTTCTTACCTGCCATTCCCTCTCCCTGCCCTTCCCCTTGCTCTATCTCCTAGGGCTGGGACCTTTTTTTTTTTTTTTTTTGGGAGTATAGTTGATGTACAATATTATATATGTTACAGGCATACAATATAGTGACTCATAATTTTTAAATGTTATGTTCCATTTAGAAGTATTATAAAATATAATATCCTTGTAGCTTATTTTACATCTAATAGTATGTACCTCTAAATCCCCTACCCCTATACTGCCCCCACTAGTAACCACTAGTTTGCTCTTTGTATCTGTGAGTCTGTTTCTTTTTTGTTATATTCACTAGTTTGTTGTATTTTTTTGGATTCCACATAAAAGCAACATTATACAGTATTTATCTTTCTCTGTCTGACTTACTTCACTTAGCATAATACCCTCCAAATCCATCCATGTTGTTGTGAATAGCAAATTTTCATTCTTTTTTACAGTTGAGTAGTATTCCATTGTGTGTGTGTGTGTGTGTGTGTGTGTGTGTGTGTGTGTGTGTGTGTGTGTACATCTTCTTTATCCATTCACCTGATAATAGGCATTTGGGTTGCTTACATATCTTGGCTTTTGTAAATAATGCTGCTATGAACATTGGGGTGGCATGTATCTTTTCGAATTAGTGTTTTTGTTTCTTTCAGATATATATATATATATATATATTCAGAAGTGGAATTGCTGGGCCATATGGTAGTTCTACTTTTAGTTTTTTGAGAAACCTCCATAATGTTTTCCCCAGCGGCTGTACCAATTTACATTCCCACCAATAGTATACAAGGGTTTAGGGATGAGACTTTTAACTGGAGGACTGCGAACCTTCTGAAATCATATATAAAAATAGTGTTTCTGTAGGTACAAATACATTTTCATGGACGGAATCCATTTATATAACAAATACTCAAAAAAAGGTCCAAGAATGGAAAAAAGGTATGGAACGCTTGTCTAGGGCAGCAGTCCCCAACCTTTTTGGCACCAGGGACTGGTTTTGTGGAAGATAATTTTTCCACAGATGGGAGGGGGATGGTTCAGGCAGTAATGCGAGAGATGGTTCAGGTGGTAATGGCATAAATGTGGAGCGAAGGGGAGTGACAGATGCTAGAGGAAAGTCTTGTAATTTAATTATCCTTGGATTCTCTACAGTAGGGGTCCCAAAGCCCCAGGCGGTGGACTGGTACCAGTCTGCAGCCTGTTAGGAACCAGGCCACACAGCAGGAAGTGAGCAGCAAACAACTAAGCAAAGCTTCATCTGCCACTCCCCATCGCTCCCCATCACTCACGTTACTGCCTGAACCAACCACCCCGTCGCTCACATTACTGCCTGAACCATCCCCTCCCCTCTGACCGTGGAAAAACTGTCTTCCACGAAACCGATTCCTGGTGCCAAAAAGGTTGGAGACCGCTGCTCTAGAGTGCTTAGCACCTACCTTCATATGGATAATATTTGCTGATTTACAACCTTAATGTTGACTATACTTCAATAAAAACATAAAAAGTAAAAAAGAGAAATGAAAACAAAAACTTGAAAAGAAGAAGAAACAGTAGCAAAAGTAGCAGCTACCTACTATGGAATATATTGCAAACTTTGAGTTGATGAGTTTTTCCCAAAAGAAGATTCTAAGAATGACAGCAAAATAAAGTATGCACTGGTTTCCTTATTAAAAAAATAAAATAAAATTTTATTAATAAATCATAAAATCAATGTTAGGTTTATGTTTAATGCAATCTTAAAAAATATGTTTTCCAGGCTTCCCTGGTGGTGCAGTGGTTGAGAGTCCGCCTACCAATGCAGGGGACATGGGTTCATGCCCCGGTCTGGGAATATCCCACATGCCGCAGAGCGGCTGGGCCCATGAGCCACAGCTGCTGAGCCTGCAAGTCTGGAGCCTGTGCTCCACAATAGGAGAGGCCACAACAGTGAGAGGCCCACGTACCACAAAAAAGAAAAAAAAAAAGTTTTCCTCATGCTTCATTCTCTCATCTTATTATAAAAAATACTGTTTCTGAAAGGAGAATGATGCTTACCAGGGGCCAGAGGGAGGAGGGAATTCAGAGTTATTGTTTACTGGGTAAAGAGACTCAGTTTGGGAAGATGAGAAAGTTCTGGAGATAGATGGTAGTGATGGTTGCACAACAATATGAATGTACATAATGCTACTGAACTGTTATGTATATTTTACAACAATTTTAAAAATACTGCTTTTTATTCACATCTAATATGAATCACCTATTAGAGGGTAGACTCTTCATCAGAGATAAGAAAGAAAGAAATATACTGCTTAAATTGTAGGATATAAGAAACAAAGCTTCAAAGGAAAAGTAAATATTAACACCAATCTACACATTGTTGGTTTTAGAATATAAGCACAAATTATAACAGGGTGATATAATCAAAAATCCTGTCCAAAGAGAGGGGCTGTTATCTCAGTAAACAAAGGAAAATTGCTTAGGGAAATCAGTTTATCTGTGTGAAGTAAATTAAACTTTTTCAAGGTACCAATTCACAACTCAGGGAATAACTGAAATTTTAGCTCAATTTTACCAACAGTATCCACATAAATAATAAAAGAGTTTTGGAAATCTGAAACAGGCATTTCAAACTTCCAGGAGTACAATTTAGTCAATAAACATTTATAAACATTCTTTTTTTTAAAAATTTTATTGGAGTATAATTGCTTTACATTGTTGTGTTAGTTTCTACCATATAACAAAGTGAATCACCTATACCCATACATATATCCCCACAGCCCATCCCTCTTGCGTCTCCCTTCCACTCTGCCTCCCTATCCCACCCCTCTAGGTGGTCACAAAGCACTGAGCTGATCTCCCTGTGCTATGCGGCTTCTTCCCACTAGCTATCTATTTTACATTTGGTAGTGTATATATATCAGTGCCATTCTCTCACTTCTTCCCTGCTTACCCTTGCCCCTCCCTATGTCCTCAAGTCCATGCTCTACGTCTGTGTCTTTTTTCCTGTCCTGCCCCTAGGTTCTTCAGAATCTTTTTTTCTTTTTTTTTTTAAGATTCCATATATATGTGTTAGCATACGGTATTTTTTTCTCTTTATGACTCACTTCACTCTGTATGACAGACTCTAGATCCATCCACCTCACTACAAATAACTCAATTTTGTATCTTTTTATGGCTGAGTAATATTCCATTGTATATATATGCCACATCATTTTTTTTTTTTTTTTTTTTTTTTTGCGGTACGCGTGCCTCTCATTGTTGTGGCCTCTCCCGTTGCAGAGCACAGGCTCCAGATGCGCAGGCTCAGAGGCCATGGATCACCGGCACAGCCACTCCGCGGCATGTGGGATCTTCCCAGACTGGGGCACGAACCCGTGTCCCCTGCATCGGCAGGTGGACTCTCAACCACTGCGCCACCAGAGAAGCCCCGCCACATCTTCTTTATCCATTCATCTGTCAATGGACACTTAGGTTGCTTCTATGTCCTGGCTCTTGTAAATAGTGCTGCAATGAACACTGTGGTGCATGACTCTTTTACAATTGTGGTTTTCACAACGGTATATCCCCAGTAGTGGGACTGCTGGGTCATATGGTAGTTCTATTTTTAGTTTTTTAAGGAACCTCCATACTGGTCTCCATAGTGGCTGTATCAATTTACATTCCCACCAACAGTGCAAGAGTGTTCCCTTTTCTCCACACCCTCTCCAGCATTTATTGTTTGTAGATTTTTTAATGATGGCCATTCTGACTGGAGTGAGGTGATACCTCATTGTAGTTTTGACTTGCATTTCTCTAATGATTAGTGATGTGAGCATCCTTTCATGTGTTTGTTGGCAATCTGTATATCTTTGGGGAAATGTCTATTTAGGTCTTCTGCCCATTTTTGAAATGGGTTGTTTGTTTTCCTGATATTGAGCTGCATGAGCTGCTTGTATATTTTGGAGATTAACCCTTTGTCAGTTGCTTCATTTGCAATTATATTCTCGCATTCCAAGGGTTGCCTTTTCATCTTGTTCATGGTTTCCTTTGCTGTGCAAAAGCTTTTAAGTTTCATTAGCTCAAAATTGTTCATTTTTGCTTTTATTTCCATATCTCTAGGAGGTGGGTCAAAAAGGATCTTGCTGTGATATATGTCATAGAGGGTTCTGCCTACGTTCTCCTCTAAGAGTTTTATAGTGTCTGGCCATACATTTAGGTCTGTAACCCATTTTGAGTTTATTTTTGTATATGGTGTTAGGGAGTGTTCTAATTTCATTCTTTTACATGTAGCTGTCCAGTTTTCCCAGCACCACTTATTGAAAAGGATGTCTTTTCTCCATTGTATATTCTTGCATCCTGTATCAAAGATAAGGTGACCATAAGTGTGTGGGTTTCTCTCTGGGCCTTCTATTCTGTTCCACTGATCTATATTTCTGTTTGTGTGTCAGTACCATACTGTCTTGATTACTGTAGCTCTGTAGTATAGTCTGAAGTTAGGGAGTGTGATTCCTCCAGCTCCGTTTTTCTCTCTCAAGACTGTTTGGCTATTTGGGGTCTCTTGTGTTTCCATACAAATAGTGAAAGTTTTTGTTCTAGTTCTGTGAAAGATGCCACTGGTACTTTGATAAGGGATTGCATTGAATCTGTAGATTGCTTTGAGCAGTAGAGTCATTTTCACAATGTTGATTCTTCCAGTCCAAGAATATGGTATATCTCTCCATCTGTTTGTACCATCTTTAATTTCTTTCACCAGTGTCTTATAGTTTTCTGCATGCAGGTCTTTTGTCTCCTTAGGTAGGTTTACTCCTAGGTACTTTATTCTTTTTGTTGCATTGGAAATGGGAGTGTTTCCTTAATTTCTCTTTCAGATATTTCATCATTAGTGTATAGGAATGCAAGAGATTTCTGTGCATTAATTTTCTGTCCTGCTACTCTACCAAATTCATTGATTAGCTCTAGTAGTTTTCTGGTAGCATCTTTAGGATTCTCTATGTATAGTATCATGTCATCAGAAAACAGTGACAGCTTTACTTCTTCTTTTCCGATTTAGATTCCTCTCATTTCTTTTTCATCTCTGATTGCTGTAGCTAAAACTTCCAAAACAATGTTGAATAACAGTAGTGAGAGTGGGCATCCCTGTGTTGTTCCTGATCTTAGTGGAAATGGTTTCAGTTTTTCACCATTGAGAACGATGCGGGCTGTGGGTTTCTCATATATGGCCTTTATTAGGTTGAGGTAAGCTCCCTCTATGCCTACCGTCTGGAGGGTTTTTATCATACATGGGTGTTGAAAGCTTTTTCTGCATCTATTGAGATGATCATATGGTTTTACTCCTTCGATTTGTTAATCAATCACATTGATTGATTTCTGTATATTGAAGAATCCTTGCATTCCTGGGATAAACCCCACTTGATCATAGTGTACAATCCTTTTAATGTGCTGCTGGATTCTGTTTGCTAGTATTTTATTGAGGATTTTTGCATCTATGTTCATCAGTGTTATTGGCCTGTAGTTTTCTTTCTTTGTGACATCTTTGTTTGGTTTTCATATCAGGGTGATGGTAGTCTTGTAGAATGAGATTGGGAGTGTTCCTCCCTCTGCTATATTGTTGAAGAGTTTGAGAAGGATAGGTATTAGCTCTTCTCTAAATATTTGATAGTATTTGCCTGTGAAGCCATCTGGTCCTGGACTTTTGTTTGTTGGAAGATTTTTAATCACAGTCGCAATGTCATGCTTGTGATTGGTCTGTTTATATTTTCTATTTCTTCCTGGTTCAGTCTCGGAAGGTTGTGCTTTTCTAAGAATTTGTCCATTTCTAACAGGTTGTCATTTTATTGGCATATAGTTGCTTGTAGTAACATCTCATGATCCTTTGTATTTCTGCAGTGTCAGTTGTTACTTCTCCTTTTTCATTTCTAATTCTGTTGATTTAAGTCTTCTCCCTTTTTTCTTGATGAATCTTGCTGATGGTTTATCAATTTTGTTTATCTTCTCAAAAAACCAGCTATAGTTTTATTGATCTTTGCTATCATTTTTTTCACTTCTTTTTCATTTATTTCTCATCTGATATTTATGGTTTCTTTCCTTCTGCTAACTGTGGAGTTTTTTGGTTCTTTCTCTAATTGCTTTAGGTGTAAGGTTAGGTTGTTTATTTGAGATATTTCTTGGTTCTTGAGGTAGGATTGTATTGCTATAATCTTCCCTCTTATAACTGCTTTTACTGCATCCCATAGGTTTTAGGTCGTCATATGTTCATTGTTACTTGTTTCTAAGTATTTTTTAATTTCCTTTTTGATTTCTTCAGTGATCTCTTGTTTATTTAGTAGTGTATTGTTTAGCCTCCATGTGTTTGTACTTTTTACACTTTTTTCCTGTAATTGACATCTAGTTTCATAGCATTGTGGTCGGAAAAGATACTTGATACGAATTCAATTTTCTTAAACAAAGGCTTATTTGTGACCCAAGATATGATCTATTCTGGAGAATGTTCCAAGAGCACTTGAGAAGAAAGTGTATTCTGTTGTTTTTGGATGGAAAGTCCTGTAAATATCAATTAAGTCCATTTTGTTTAATGCACCACTTAAAGCTTGTGTTTTCTCATTTATTTTCATTTCAGTTGATCTGTCCATTGGTGAAAGTGGGGTGTTAAAGTCCCCTACTATGATTATGTTACTGTCGATTTCCCCTTTTATGGCTGTTAGCATTTGCCTTATGTATTGAGGTGTTCCTATGTTGGGTGCATAAATATTTACAATTGTTATATCTTCTTCATGGATTGATCCCTTGATCATTATGTAGTATCCTCCTTTGTCTCTTGTACTAGTTTTTATTTTAACGTCTATTTTGTCTGATATGAGAATTGCTACCCCAGCTTTCTTTTGATTTCCATTTGTATGGAATCTCTTTTCCATCCCCTCACTTTCAGTCTGGATGTGTCCCTTGATCTGAAGTGTATTTCTTGTATACAGCATATATACAGGTCTTTTTTTTGTATCCATTCAGCCAGTCTATGTCTTTTGGTGGGAGCATTTAATCCATTTACATTTAAGGTAATTATCAATATGTATGTTCCTATTACCATTTTCTTGTTTTGGGTTTGTTATTGTAGGCCTTTTTCTTCTCTTGTGTTTCCTGCCTAGAGAAATTTCTTTAGCATTTGTTGTACAGCTGGTTTGGTAGTACTAAATTCTGTTAGCTTTTGCTTGTCTGTAAAGGTTTTAATTTCTCCGTTGAATCTGAATGAGATCCTTGCTGGGTAGAGTAATCTTGGTTGTAGGTTCTTCCATTTCATCATTTTAAATATGTCCTGCCACTCCCTTCTACCTTGCAGAGTTTTTGCTGAAAGATCAGCTGTTAACCTTATAGGGATTCCATTGTATGTTATTTGTTCTTTTCCCTTGCTGCTTTTAATATTTTTTCTTTGTATTTAATTTTTGATAGTTTGTGTCTTTGCGTGTTTCTCCTTGGATTTATCCTGTATGGGACTCTCTGCTTCCTGGACTTGACTGTTTCCTTTCCCATATTAGGGAAGTTTTCAACTATAATCTATTCAAATATTTTCTCAGATCCTTTCTTTTTCTCTTCTTCTTCTGGGACCCCTATTATTCTAATGTTGGTGCGTTTAATGTTGTCCCAGTGGTCTCTGAGACTGTCCTCAATTCTTTTCATTCTTTTTTCTTTATTCTGCTCTGCGGTCGTTATTTCCACTATTTTATCTTCCAGGTCACTTCTCCGTTTTTCTGCCTCAGTTATACTGCTATTGATTCCTTCTAAAGAATTTTTAGTTTCATTTATTGTGTTGTTCACCATTGTTTGTTTGCTCTTTAGTTCTTCTAGGCCCTTGTTAAATATTTCTTGTACTTCCTCCATTCTATTTCCAAGATTTTGGACCATCTTTTTACTATCATTCCTCTGAATTCTTTTTCAGGTACACTGCCTATTTCCTCTTCATTTGTTTGGTTATGTGTGTTTTTACCTTGTTCCTTCAACTGCTGTGTAATTCTCTGCCTTCTCATTTTGCTCTTACTGTGTTTGGGGTCTCCTTTTCGCCGACTGCAGGTTTGTAGTTCCCATTGTTTTTGGTGCCTGCCCCAGTGGGTAAGGTTGGTTCAGTGGCTTGTGTAGGCTTCCTGGTGGAGGGGACTGGTGCCTGTGTTCTGGTGAATGGGGCTGGATCTTGTATTTCTGGTGGGAAGGGCCATGTCTGGTGGTGTGTTTTGTGGTGTCTGTGAACTCGTTAAGATTTTAGGCAGACTCTGCTAATGGGTGGGGTTGTGTTCCTGTCTTGCTAGTTGTTTGGCATGGGGCGTACAGCACTGGAGCCTGCTGGTCGTTGAGTGGAACTGGGTCTTAGTGTTGAGATGGAGATCTCTGGGAGAGCTCTCACCGATTGATGTTATCTGGGGCCAGGAGCTCTCTGCTGGTCCAATGTCCTGCACTCAGGTTTCCCACCTCCGAGGCTCAGGCCTGACACCTGCCCGGAGCACCAAGACCTTGTCAGCCACACGGCTGATCCAGAGAACTTCCAGGAGCGGAACCTGCAGCTTGTTCAGTCCACGAAGAACTTCCTGCGAATCAACAACACCCGCTTCGGCAAGTTCAAGTTCAAGAGACACTCAGAGGAGTTAAGACTGGGCATGATCTCCTCAGCCCAGTATTCCAAGAACTACCTGTACCTGCCTGCTGGGGAGAATTTGCAGAACATCTTTGACGAGCTGCCGTTGCTCATGCACCTGGTTTTTGGTGGCTTTGAGCAGCCTGCCTGCATCACCACCAGGAAGAACAAGAAGAGTGTGTGGCAGTCCAGTAGCCTCCAGGTGTCCTGGACTTCAGGACCCACCGGCCAGCAGGTGCACTCTAGCAGCAAAGTCAGCAGCCACCAGGGGCTGCATGCGGCCACCACCAGTAGTCTCAAGTATCTCTCCCCACCGTGGGCAGGGGCTGCCACATCCATGAGCCTCCTTTCTCCTTCCTCCTTCTCCTGGGCTACAAGAGCGCCAGGTGAGGCCCTGGGGAGGCCACCCTCTCAGGCTCTTTGCTGCCAGCCACCTTAGTGACCATTCTTAATATTTAAAAATACAAAAGTCCCAAAACTACTTAAAAAAAAGAAGCAGACTATATAGAACACTTACTACAAAAAGGATGAATTATTTTCCTATGTTACTTCACTTTACCCCCCTTTCACACTTTATAATTTGCCTCAACAAAGAAAAAGCCTCAGACTTCTGAAAGGTTATAAATCTATCTAAAACATCAAAAATACACATAAGTATTAGTGACAATATTTCCAAACAATGTGTATATATTATCAAATATTTAATTTCTAAACCTTCTGATAATTGTCAGTGATATCTCTTGGTTATTTATTACCAATAAATAACTGATTTAAAAAGACATTTAAAACTTCCATTCTTTTCCCCAAAGTCCTCATATGTATATAAGAGAGATTTACAACTATTTCTCCATTGGGATCTAGGAAAATCCTTAGAAACAGATTCAACATAAAAGCTAATAGTAACATTAAAATCCATAGCATAAAAAACATATCCACTACCATACTGAAGTATTGTGCATTTGATGTAAACTAATGTTTACAGCTCTCAGCTTTAACATTAACTAATTAGCAGGATATCAAATTTTCCCATGGTTGTATTTATCAAAAAGCCAAATTTTCCCAATATATATTCTTATTCAGCATTTACTCAATAAATTATTACTGAGTGCCTGCCACATATCAAGCACTATGCTATAAGTGCTGGAGAGCTATGCACTAAATAGCCATGTTTTACCTAAACAATACTTAAGCACTACTTCTTTTCTAGAACACAGACATACATCACCACCTTTTCAAAGTGTCTATGTTTTGTAAACATGTTTATTCTGGAAATACTTTGAAAAATTTAGTTCATGAATCAGATCTCTAAAGGTAAATTTATATGTTTTTTAATTTAAAAAATTTAATGTTTTTTAAGAGATAAAAATGTTTACCTGTCATGGAGTGTGTTTTTTTGTATGGCAATAACAAAACATCAAAGATAGCATAAATTAATTTAAACTTTAAGAGTTACCTGAAATAGTGGGGCAGAGTCAAGATGGCGGCACGGGAAGATGTGGAGCTCACATCTCCCCACAACTAGGGCACCTGTGGACGCTGGTGGGGACCTTGATGCCCAAGGAGATGGGGAGGAACCACTGAGTGACCAGGTAGGACGTGGGGGGAGTGAAGGAAGAGGAGAAGTGAAGGCCAGACAGGACCCACGCCCCTGAGGGGTGGCTGGGAGGGGGGAGGGGTTCCCACACGGGACCCCCTGGGGAACCTGGGGAGCTTGTAGGATTAGGGGGGAGTGCGTCTAGCGTTTCCCCTGCCCACTCAGGTCCCTGGAAGCCTGCTGGGCTCCTGGGCCTGGTCCTTCATTCTGCAAGGGCCCCTCCAGCTGTGGGGGTCCAGGTCTGGTCCTCTGCCTCCTGGGGCCTCCTCTGGCCACGTGGCTCCAAGAGGCATGGGGGAGCGTGTGGAGAAGAAGAAACACCAATGGGAAGGGGTCCTTCGGGATCGGAGGATCGGGGGGAACGCGCCTGGAGTTTCCCTCGCCCACTGGGGCCTAGTGAACCTGCTGGGGTCCTGGACCTGGTCCTCCAACCTCCAAGGCCAGAGGCACTCCTGGGCCTCTCCTGCTGCACTGAGCCTAAGCCCCACCCCTTACCCCACCCCCAGGGTCTTTTCCAGCCCCATGGGTCCTAAGCATAGGCTCCACGTACTACCTAAACCCCACCCCCTGCCTAAGCCCCGCCCCTCACAGCCAAGGTCTTTTCTGGCTTTTTTTTTCCTCCCCTCTTTTTTTACTATTGTGGTTCTGTTTTTACCTTCTGCTTGTTGTTTCAACTATATTTTTATTTTTTATTCTTTCTAACATATCTGTTAGTTTTCTAATCTTATGTTTTACTCTTTGTTATTGTTCTGCTCCTTTTCTTTTTTTCCGCCCTGCACAGCTTGCGGGATCTTGGTTTGTGAGCCCAGGGTTGGGCCACAGCTCCTGCGGTAGGAGCTCTGAGCCCAAACCACTGGATTAACAGACAATCTCAGACCCCAGGGAATATTAATTCGAGTGAGGTCTTCCAGAGGTCCTCATCTCAGCACCAAGACCCAGCTCTAACCAACAGCCTACAAATTCCACTGCTGGAAGCCTCAGGCCAAACAACCAGTAAGACCGGAACACTATCCCACCCATCAAAAAGAAGTGGGGGGGAGGGTGACAAAAAAATATGTCACAGATGAAGGAGCATGGTAAAAACCTACAGGACCAAATAAATGAAGAGGAAATAGGTGACGTATCTGAAAAATAATTCAGAGTAATGATAGTAAAGATGATCCAGAATCTCGTAAACAGAATGGTGGCACGGATGGAGAAAATACACGAAATGTTTATCAAAGATCTAGAAAAACTAAAGAACAAACAAACAGCGATGAACAACAAAATAACTGAAATAAAAAATACACTAGAAGGAATTAATAACAGAATAGCTGAGGCAGAAGAACGAATAAGTGAGCTGAAAGACAACAGGGGAAATAACTTCCAAGGAGCAGAATAAAGGGAAAAGAATGAAAAGAATTGAAGACAATCTCAGAGACCTCTGGGCAAACACTAAACACACCAACATTCAAATTATAGGGGTTCCAAAAGAAGAAGAGAAAAAGAAAGGGTCTGAGAAAATATTTGCAGAGATTATAGTTGAAAACTTCCCTAATATGGGAAAGGAAATAGTCACCCAAGTCCAGGAAGTGCAGAGAGTCCCATACAGGATAAACCCTAGGAGGAACACAACAAGACACACATTAATCAAACTAACAAAAATTAAATTCAAAGAAAAAAGCAACAACGGAAAAGCAAAAACAACATACAAAGAAATCCTCATGATGTTATCAGCTGATTCTTCAGCAGAAACTCTGCAGGCCAGAAGGGAGTGGCAGGATGTACTTAAAGTGATGAAAGAGAAAATCCTACAACCAAGGATCTCATTCAGATTCACAGAGAAATCAAAAGCTTTACAGACAAGCAAAAGCTAAGAGAATTAAACACCACCAAACCAGGTTAACAACAAATGCTAAAGGAACTTCTCTAGGCGGGAAACACAAGAGAAGAAAAAGACCCATGAAAACAAACCCAAAACAATTTAAAAAATGGTAATAAAAACACACATATTGATAATAACCTTGAATGTAAACGGATTAACTGCTCCAAACAAAAGACACAGGCTGGCTGAATGGATACAAAAACAAGACCTGTATATGTGCTGTCAACAAGAGACCCACTTCAGACCTAGGGACACATACAGACTTAAAATGAAGGGATGGAAAAAGATATTCCTTGCAAATGGAAATCAAAAGAAAGCTGGAGTAGCAATACTCTTATCAGATAAAATAGACTTTAAAATAAAGACTGTTACAAGAGATAAGGAAGGACAATACATAATGATCAAGGGATAAATCCAAGAAGAATATATAACAATTATAAATATATATGTGCCCAACATAGGAGCACCTCAATACATAAGGCAAATGCTAATAGCCATAAAAGGGGAAATCGACAGTAACAGAATCATAGTAGGGGACCTTAACACCCCACTTTTACCAATGGACAGATCATCCAAAATGAAAATAAATAAGGAAACAAGCTTTAAATGATACATTAAATAAGATGGACTTAACTGTTATTTATAGGACTGTCCACCCAAAAGTGGCCGAATATACTTCTTCTCAAGTGCACACAGAACACTCTACAGGATAGATCAAATCTGGGCTCACAAATCAAGCCTTGGAAAATTTAAGAAAATTGAAATTGAATCAAGCATCTTTTCTGAACACAATGCTATGAGACTGGTAATTAATTACAGAAAAAAAACTGTAAAAAACACAAATACATGGAGACTAAACAGCGTGCTACTAAATAACCAAGAGATCACTGAAGAAATCAAATAAATAAAAAATTACATAGAAATGGGGAATTCCCTGGTGGTGCAGTGGTTGAGAGTCCGCCTGCTGATGCAGGGGACACGGGTTCGTGCCCCAGTCTGGGAAGATCCTACATGCCGCGGAGCAGCTGGGCCCGTGAGCCATAGCCTCTGAGCCTGCGCTCCGCAACAGGAGAGGCCACAACAGTGAGAGGCCCGCGTACCGCAAAAAAAAAAAAAAAAAAGAAATGAACGACCACGACGACCCAAAACGTATGGGACGCAGCAAAAGCAGTTCAATGAGGGAAGTTTATAGCAATTCATTCTCACTTCAACAAACAAGAAACATGTCAAATAAACAATCTAACCTTACACCTAAAGCAACTAGAGAAATAGGAACAAAGAAAACCCAAAGTCAGTAGAAGGAAAGAAATCATAAAGATCAGAGCAGAAATAAATAAAACAGAAATGAAGAAACAATAGAATAGATCAATAAAACTAAAAGCTGGTTCTTTGAGAAGATAAACAAAATTGATAAACATTTAGCCAGACTCAACAAGAAAAAAAGGGAGAGGATGCAAATCAATAAAATTAGAAATGAAAAAGAATTCATAACAGACACTGCAGAAATACAAAAGATTATAAGAGACTACTACAAACAACTATATGCCAATAAAATGAACAACCACAAAGAAAGGGACAAATTCTTGGAAAGATACAATTTTCCAAGACTGAGCCAAGAAGAATTAGAAAATATAAACAGACTTATCAAAGTAATGAAATTGAAACCGTAATTAAAAATCTTCCAACAAACAAAGGTCCAGGACCAGATGGCTTCACAAGCTAATTCTATCAAACATTTAGAGAAGAGCTAACACCCACCCTTCTCAAACTCTTCCAAAAAACTGCAGAGGGAGTAATACCCCCAAATTCATTCTATGAAGCCACCATCACCCTGATACTAAAACCAGACAAAGATATCACAAAAAAAGAAAGTTACAGACCAATATCACTGATGAACATAGAAGCAAAAATCCTCAATACTACCAAACAGAATCCAGCAACACATAAGAATGATCACACAGCATGATCAAGTGGATTTATCCCAGGAATGCAAGGATTCTTCAGTATATGCAAATCAATCAGCGTGATACACCATATTAACAAATTAAGGAATAAAAACCATATGATCATCTCAATAGATGCAGAAAAACCATTTGACAAAATTCAACACCGGTTTATGATAAAAAATCTCCAGAAAATGGGCACAGAGGGAACCTACCTAAAAATAATAAAAGCCATATATGACAAACACACAGCAAACATCATACTAAATGGTGAAAAACTGAAAGCATTTCCACTAAGATAGGAACAAGAAAAGGATGTCCATTCTCACCACTCTTATTCAACACAGTTTTGGAAGTCCTAGCCACAGCAATCAGAGAAGAAAAAGAAATAAAAGGAATACAAATTGGAAAAGAAGAAGTAAAACTATCACTGTTGGCAGATGACATGATACTATACACAGATAATCCTAAAGATGCCACTAGAAAACTACTAGAACTAATCATTGAATTTCGTAAGGTTGCAGGATACAAAATTAATGCATAGAAATCTGGCATTCCTATACACTAATGATGAAAAATCAGAAAGAAAAATTAAGGAAACGCTTCCATTTACCACTGCAAAAAAAAGAATAAAATACCTAGGAATAAACCTACCTAAGGAGGTGAAAGACTTGTAATCAGAAAACTATAAAACACTTATGAAAGAAATCAAAGATGACATAAACACACTGAGAAATATACCATGTTCTTGGATTCGAAGAATCAATATTGTGAAAATGACTATACTACCCAAAGCAATGTACAGATTCAGTGCAATCCCTATCAAACAAACAATGGCATTCTTCACAGAATTAGAACAAAAAATTTTACAATTTGTATGGAAACCCAAAAGACCCCGAAAAGCCAAAGCAATCTTGAGAAAGATAAACGGAGCTGGAGGAATCAGGCTCCCCAACTTCAAATTATACTACAAAGCCACAGTAATCAAAATAGTATGGTACTGGCAGAAAAACAGAAATATAGATCAATGGAACAGGATAGAAAGCTTGGAGATCAACACACGCACATATGGTCACCTAATTTATGACAAAGGAGGCAAGAACATACAATGGAGAAAAGACAGCCTCTTCAATAAGTGGTGCTGGGAAAACTGGACAGCTACATGAAAAAGAATAAAATTAGAACACTCCCTAACACCATACACAAAAATAAACTCAAAATGGATTAAATACCCAAATATAAGACTGGACACTATAAAACTCTTGGAGGAAAACACAGGCAGAACACTCTATGAAATATATCACTGCAAGATCCTTTTTGAACCACCTCCTAGAGAAATGGAAATAAAAACAAAAATAAACAAATGGGACCTAATGAAACTTAAAAGCTTTTGCACAGCAAAGGAAACCATAAAAAAGATGAAAAGACAACCCCTGGAATGGGAAAAAATATTTGCTAATGAAGCAACTGACAAAGGATTATCTCCAAAATATACAAGCAGCTCATGCAGCTCAGTATCAAAAAAACAAACATCCCAATTGAAAAATGCGCAGAAGACCTAAACAGACATTTCACCAGAGAAGATATACAGATTGCCAAAAAACACATGAAAGGATGCTCAACATCACTAATCATTAGAGAAATGCAAATCAAAACTACAATGAGGTATCACCTCACACCAGTCAGAATGGCCATCATCAAAAAATCTACAAATAAATGCTGGAGAGGGTGTGGAGAAAAGGGAACCCTCTTACACTGCACTGTTGGTGGGAATGTAAATTGACACAGCCACTATGGAGAAAAGTATGGAGGTTCCTTAAAAAAGTAAAAATAGAACTACCCTACGACCCAGCAATCCCACTACTGGGCATATATCCTGAGAAAACTATAATTCAAAAAGAGCCATGTACCACAATGTTCACTGAAGCTCTATTTACGAGAGCCAGGACATGGAAGGAACCTAAGTGTCCACCAACAGATGAATGGATAAAGAAGATGTGGCACATATATACAATGGAATATTACCCAGCCATAAAAGGAAATGAAATTGAGTTATTTGTAGTGAGGTGGATGGACCTAGAGTCTGTCATACAGAGTGAAGTCAGAAAGAGAAAAACAAATACTGTATGCTAAGACATATATATGGAATCTAAAAAAAAAATGGTTCTGAAGAACCTAGGGGCAGGACAGGAATAAAGATGCAGACGTAGAGAATGGACTTGAGGACACGGGGAGCGAGAAGGGCAAGCTGGGATGAAGTGAGAGAGTGGCATGGACATATATACAGTACCACAAGTAAAATGGATAGCTAGTGGGAAGCAGCCGCATAGCACAGGGTAATGATCTCAGTGCTTTATGACCACCTAGAGGGGGTGGGATACGGAGGGTAGGAGGGAGACACAAAAGGAAGGAGATGTGGGGATATATGTATATGTATAGCTGATTCGCTTTGTTATAAAGCAGAAACTAACACACCATTGTAAAGCAATTACACTCCAATAAAGTTGTTAAAAAAAAAAAGCTCTTAGAGGAAAACATAGGAAAAACACTCTTGGACATAAACTACAGGAAGATCTTTTTTACCCACCTCCTAGAGTAATGAAAATAAAAACAAAAATAAACATATGGGACCTAAGGAAACTTAAAAGCTTTTGCTCAGCAAAGGAATCCATAAACAAGATGAAAAGACAACACTCAGTTTGGGAGAAAATATTTGCAAATGAATCAGTGGACAAAGGATTACTCTCCAAAGTATATAACAGCTCATGGAGTCAATATCAAAAAAACAAACACCTCAGTTAAAAAATGGGCCAAAGACCTAAATTTCACCAATAAGATGCTCAACATCACTATTTATTAGACAAATGCAAATCAAAACTACAATGAGGTATCACCTCACACCAGTCAGAACGGCCATGATCAAAAAATCTACAAACAATAAATGCTGGAGAGGGTGTGGAGAAAAGGGAACCCTCTTGCACTGCTGGTGGGAATGTAAATTGATCCAGCCACTAGGGAGAACAATATGGAGGTTTCTTAAAAAACTAAAAATAGAACTACCATATGACCCAGCAATCCCCTGCTGGGCATATACCCTGAGAAAACCACATCAAAAAGAGTCATGCCTGTATGCAGAAAATTATAAGACACTGATGAAAGAAATTAAAAATGATACAAATAGATGGAGAGATATACCATGTTCTTGGATTGGAAGAATCAACATTGTGAAAATGACTCTACTACCCAAAGCAATCTACAGATTCAATGCAATCCCTATGAAACTACCACTGGCATTTTTCACAGAACTAGAACAAAAAATCTCACAATTTGTATGGAAACACAAAAGACCCCGAATAGCCAAAGCAATTTTGAGAACGAAAAATGGAGCTGGAGGAATCAGGCTTCCTGACTTCAGACTATACTACAAAGCTACAGTAATCAAGACAGTATGGTACTGGCACAAAAACAGAAATATAGATCAATGGAACAGGATAGAAAGCCCAGAGATAAACCCACGCACATATGGTCACCTTATCTTTGACAAAGGAGGCAGAAATGTACAGTGGAGAAAGGACAGCCTATTCAATAAGTGGTGCTGGGAAAACTGGACAGCTACATGTAAAAGTATGAGATTAGATCACTCCCTAACACCATACACAAAAATAAGCTCAAAATGGATTAAAGACCTAAATGTAAGGCCAGAAACTATCAAACTCTTAGAGGAAAACATAGGCAGAACACTCTATGACATAAATCACAGCAAGATCCTTTTTGACCCACCTCCTAGAGAAATGGAAATAAAAACAAAAGTAAACAAATGGGACCTAATGAAACTTAAAAGCTTTTGCGCAGCAAAGGAAACCATAAAGAAGACCAAAAGACAACCCTCAGAATGGGAGAAAATATTTGCAAATGAAGCAACTGACAAAGGATTAATCTCCAAAATTTATAAGCAGCTCATGCAGCTTAATAACAAAAGAACAAACAACCCAATCCAAAAATGGGCAGAAGACCTAAATAGACATTTCTCCAAAGAAGATATACAGAGTGCCAACAAACACATGAAAGAATGCTCAACATCACTAATCATTAGAGAAATGCAAATCAAAACTACAATGAGATATCATCTCACACCAGTCAGAATGGCCATCATCAAAAAATCTAGAAACAATAAATGCTGGAGAGGGTGTGGAGAAAAGGGAACCCTCTTACACTGTTGGTGGGAATGTAAATTGATACAGCCACTGTGGAGAACAGTATGGAGGTTCCTTAAAAAGCTACAAATAGAACTACCATATGACCCAGCAATCCCACTACTGGGCATATACCCTGAGAAAACCATAATTCAAAAAGAGTCATGTACCAAAATGTTCATTGCAGCTCTATTTACAATAGCCCAGAGATGGAAACAACCTAAGTGTCCATCATCGGATGAATGGATAAAGAAGATGTGGCACATATATACAATGGAATATTACTCAGCCATAAAAAGAGACGAAATTGAGCTATTTGTAATGAGGTGGATAGACCTAGAGTCTGTCATACAGAGTGAAGTAAGTCAGAAAGAGAGAGACAAATACCGTATGCTAACACATATATATGGAATTTAAGAAAAAAAAAAAATGTCATGAAAAACCTAGGGGTGAAACAGGAATAAAGACACAGACTTACTAGAGAATGGACTTGAGGCTATGGGGAGGGGGAAGGGTAAACGGTGACAAAGCAATAAAGAGGCATGGACATGTATACACTACCAAACGTAAGGTAGATAGCTAGTGGGAAGCAGTCGCATAGCACAGGGAGATCAGCTCGGTGCTGTGTGACTGCCTGGAGGGGTGGGATAGGGAGGGTGGGAGGGAGGGTGACGCAAGCGGGAAGAGATATGGGAACATATGTATATATATAACTGATTCATTTTGTTGTGAAGCTGAAACTAACATACCATTGTAAAGCAATTATGCTCCAATAAAGATGTTTAAAAAAAAAAAAAAAAAAAAAAGAGTCATGTACCACAATGTTCACTGCAGCACTATTTACAATAGCCAGGACATGGAAGCAACCTAAGTGTCCATTGACAGATGAATGGATAAGGAAGATGTGGCACATATATACAATGGAATATTACTCAGCCATAAAAAGGAATGAAATTGGATCTTTTGTAGAGATGTGGATGGACCTAGAGTCTGTCATACAGAGTGAAGTAAACCAGAAAGAGAAAAACAAATATCATATATGAATGCATATACATGGAATCTAGAAAAATGGTACAGATGAATCTATTTGTAGGTCAGGAATAGAGATGCAGACGTAGAGAACGGACATGTGGACACGGGGGTAAGGGGAGGGTGGGACGAACTGGGAGATTAGGTTTGACATAAATACACTACCATGTGTAAAATAGATAGCTAGTGGAAACCTTATATAGCACAGGGAGCTCAGTTTGGTGGTCTGTGATGACCTAGATGGGTGGGATGGGGGGGTGGGAGTTCCAATAGGGAGGGGATATGGGTGTGCATATAGCTGATTCATTTCATTGTACAGCAGAAACTAACACAACATTGTGAAACAATTTTACTACCAAAAAAAAAAAAAAAAAGAGTTACCTGAAATAGGAATATTCTGTGAGACTGATAACTGCACATCTCCAGTTCCTGGTGGCATGTCAACAACTAAATAGTCCAGTTGACCCCAATCTACCTAAAAACCAAGATGACACAAATAACATCACTGTGTAAACAAATGTGGTGAATAGTGATATAAACAAAAATAAATGAATTAATAACAAAGCTAAAATAATAGCTTTCACTTGAACCATTAGTAAATGCCAGGGTCTGTGCTGAGGGCTGATAAATGGATGAAGAAGAAACAATCTTTGCCTCTAGCAGAACTTTTCTGACCAATAAGGTTAAATTTTCAAATGACACCACAAAACACACACATACCATAATGGCGAACCCCTTGCACAATGGACTTCTATTCAGGACCACTCATTTATTTTCACTGAAAATAGCCCATATTTTACCTAAGGAGGTCTTAGCTTTTTGTCCTTTGTGGTTTTTAGTACAGTGTTTCCTATAGCAGATCTTAATATAATTGTTTTAAGTTTATTATTTTTCCTTCATAAAACACACTAATAATGAAAACCAAAACTTAATAAGAGAATTTTAGAAATATACCTAGAGTTCCAAATTAACATTTTGATTATTTCTTTTCAGGCACTTTTCTAAGTATCTATATCTAGAAAATTCAGCTGTTTAACCAAGTCCTTAATGCTCAGCCTCAATTAGATAGGGCTCAAGGGTACCTCAGGCTCTTTTCTCCTCAAGTGGTTCTTCCTTCTGAGTCCCCAGTTTCAGTGAAAGGCCCTAGGATCCCCTTAGTTACCTAAGGCAAAGGCTTGGGATAATACTTAACTGTTCCCTTTCCCTTGCTATCCCCAGTTACTGATTATGCCTTCTAAAAATCTCTCAAATGTATCCATGTCTCTCTTTCTGCATGGCCGAGAACCAAACATAGGCCACAGGCATCTATCACTAAAGTCTCCCAACCAATCTCTCTGGTCTAGCACTGCCCATACAGTGTGTTCCTAACACCAGTGAAAATTGGTTTGATAGTGCCACTTTTTTGCTTAAAACTCTTCTATTGCTTTTAGGATAAAATCTAAGTTTTAGCTTCAGAACCTCTGCCTGGTCTTCTTCACTTGCTAATTCCTCCTCATTCTTTAGATCGTAGCTTGAAATTTACTTCCCATAACTTCCATTAAAGATTAGATATGGTGTTCCTACTATGTAGGAACAATTCTTCTAATTGTTTGTTCATTCATTCATTCATCATTCACCCAACAAATGTTTATTGAGTACCTAATATATATTCGGCATTGAGTTAGGTATTGATAATTAAATGGTATCACGGTCCCTAGCCTCACAGAATTTACAATACAGAGGGAGACAGATATTAAGCACATAATGATATAACCTGTGCAAAGAAGTTAGAGAAACCGAAAGATCAACATAGCTGAAGAGCAGTGCAGGGGGAAAGATGGCATTCATTTACTGTTATTTCAGTATCTGTCTCCTCATGAAACTGTAGATGACAGAATACGTAACAAAGAATGGATACATAGGAGATGCTCAATAAGTTTTCTTTCAAGAAATGAATAAATAAATAAACACATGCAAAGATTCAAAAATTTTTAAATGTAAATCATACTGTGTATATAATCCCATATCCTGTTTCTTAAAACTTAATAATGTGAAATAAGCCTTTTCCATATAATCACATATTTTTAAAATTTAGATGATATTGGGTCAGATGGATTCATTCATGTATTAACACATTTATTCAACACATATTTACTGAGAATTGATGCCAGGCACTGTTCCAGGTGATGAAGATACAGCAGTGAAAAAAACAAAGTCCCAGCCACCAGGCAACTAATGTTTTAGTGACGAAGACAGGTAGATAAACAGGCAGAAAGACAAGCAAATCAAAGACAAGTGCTACAAAGAAAACAAGTACCCCTTACTACACAAAATTACTTGGTTCCTGATTTGGATATATCCAGATCAAATAGCAAGAGACAGTTTTAGGGACTTCCCTGGTGGTCCAGTGGTTAAGACTCCGTGCTTCCAGTGCAGGGGGCACAGGTGTGATCCCTGGTGGGGGAACTAAGATCTCACATGCCACACAGCATGGCCAAGAAATAAAATTAGAAAAAAAAGAGAGAGATAGTTTTAAAATCTTCAATTCCTGAATTTCAGAGGGCAAGTAGTAAGAGTTCAGACAGCTAAGGATTTATCAAAGAATTTCTTTGAGTCTCTTCAGTTCCCATGGTCCGATGGTGAGGAACACATGAAGAAGAGGGAAAAGGAATAGAGTGGTAGAAGATGCTACTTTTGACAGGGTGGTCAGAGCCTGGAGTGAAGTGAGAAAAATAACTGATGCAATTCTCAGAAAGCATTCCAGGCAGAAGCAGTAGCAAGTGCAAAGGACCTGAGATGCAGATATGCTTGGCGCATTCAAGGGATAGCTAGGAAGGCAGTACAGCCTTTCTAAAATAGCACTTCCCCCAACCATCAGTCTCTTTCCTTCTCTGAATGTGTCCTTCTTCAACACATTTATCAGTATATGTCATGATATACTGACATGTCTTTTAGGAATTCTATAATATTTCTCAAACATAAGTGCTTGACACTGATTTAATGACACATTTTAAGAGAATGATGAAATGATGAACATGAAGTAGTTCGTTTTCAATATAGGGTTTCTTGGTTTGAAAAATAGTTACCCCTAAGTTACCCATGACCATCATCTATGAAACTATTTACAAAAAAGACAAAGGATACTTTTCATTTTATATCCTCTGCACTGAAATTCCTAGCACTGGCAGACTGACAAGTCTCTTTGTTTCAGAGGACATCAAATGACTGGTGCCAACAATTTATCATTGTTGTTCTTTGGCATTTAATCATATTTATCACATTGGCTCCAATTTCTTATTTCTTTAAAGAGAACTGCTATTATGGTTCCAAGGAACTAAAAATATATCGCTGTTAAGACAATTAATTTCAAATGACTCAAACTGAATTCAAACTTTCTGGGGGAAAAAAAAAAACACCTGGACCAACACCTTCATCTCACATAGTAGGCATTTCACAAAGGCTTGCAGACTTGAACAGAACTGAAGTCAGTATCTGAGTTCCAGTTTTAGAGCATTCACTAATATTAATATTGAAATATACTGGCTGCCAGGAAGTTCCAGTTCTCTTACAAAATAATCACCAAAGCATTGATTATAGAATGATTTAGGGATTCTCTAGATTCTTCTCAGTGTTTGTTTATGCATATAAATTATTTATTACTAAATATAGAGAAATAAGTACTAGCAAAACACCCAGGTATCTCATTTAGTAAAACCAAGCGACCGATCCAGATTTTGTGTGGCCTGAACCATATACAATTTGGGTGGTCTTCTCTAAGAATTAGAATGCAGTTAGGAATGCAAAATTTGGTACAAAAGTAAATATTTATTTAGAATGTACAAGAAATCATCATAAAATGCTGGAGCCTTAGAGATTCAAGTTCCTTTCTCTGAGGTCTCTTGAACAACAGAAATGCTTACATAGAAATGCTTCCTGACTGCAACCGGCTTCTTCTCTCCACTGAGAACACTCTACAACTCCCAGCATCTCTTAGGAGCCCATGACAGTGTGGAACCCTGAACTTAAGCTTCATTAGCCTCAAGGTAACCCCACCTCTAGTAAAACCTGCTTGGCTCCCTCTCAGGCTCCAGACTCAAAGGATCCCAGCAGAACAGACTGAATCAGTCTAGAAGTGGAGTTACCAAGGTAGTTCAGAGATGCCCTGTGGATAAGGAGGCAGTGCTGCAGCAGAGAATTCAGCAGTGCAGCCAGGAAATCAAACATGTGCATTACATCTAAAGAGGGACATAAACAGCATAATGGGAGGGTAAAAAAATAAAATAAAATCCAGTGGTCAGGGCAATTGTGAAGGATGGGATGAGGTACAGATTAGGGGCAGCATTCAGACCTGAGTCTGCCAACAGAGGCTTTGTGCAAGATGCCTCTTTTACACAGTAGTACATAACCTTTATTCCCCTCTAAAGGGTTTGAGATACAGGACTTCTGGAATCAAATATTGATATAATGTAGCCACTGAGCTTTTGTCCAAAGCTATTCATATAACATTAGAACAGCTGTTTTTTCATGTGTCCTATAAATATGCATTTGTAATTGCTATAACAGCACAACCTATGGTATTGCTTTTTTTTTTTTTACTGCTCTTTCTCTTTGTTTATTAAGACAACCAACACTTGAAGTTTATGCTATCAGAAATAACTACTGGGACTTCCTTGGTTGCACAGTGGTTAAGAATCTGCCTGCCAATGCAGGGGAAATGGGTTTGAGCCCTGGTCCGGGAAGATCCCGCATGCCACGGAGCAACTAAGCCCGTGAGCCACAACTACTGCGCCCCCATGCCACAACTACTGAAGCCCATGCACCTAGAGCTCATGCTCCGCAACAAGAGAAGCCTGTGCACCACAACAAAGAGTAGCCCCCGCTCGCCGCAACTAGAAAAAGCCCACGCACAGCAACAAAGGCCCAATGCAGCCATAAATAAATAAATAAATTTATTTAAAAAAATAATTACTAAATCTCTGTTAAATTATTTTTATTTCTTTCTTGTCAACCTTACACAGGGAAAATATTCCAAACTAACACTGACTGGGGTAATTTTAGGCCAACATGTCTTCTCCAAACAATACTTTGTATTTTATATTCAGAATAATGCCTGATAATCTGAGGGTAACTCAAAAACTCAAATAAAGGCAATTCCCTCTTTTCTGAGGAATGACTGGGAGATAAAAGTGTGTCTTATATTTGGACAGATAAGGCTATGAAGACATCAGGACATCAGTTATGAAGAGTGTGGTGCTATGAATGGGTAAAGAAGGTGGACCACTTTCTTCCATGGATACTTCTATTAAGAAGCTGACCAAAGCAGAAGCTATCAGGCCTTGCTTCAGAGGATGCCAGGAGCACAAGTGCAAAGTGGCTGAGTTGTAAGTGTTGAAAAGAAAGGGCCCATAGATGCATTCCATTTTTGGCTTCTCAGCTGGCGGGAGCAGTGTACCACAGTCAACCTCCAGGGTAGCAGACTCCATCATCAGCACTACACAGGCCACGTTTAAGTACCACAGGGTCAACATGTGCTTTTCCAAAGCAAAGGCAGAGTGTCCCAGCTATCCCAGGTCTGTCAGCAAGGCCAATGTGAGCCAGGTGAAAACAATATCAGCAGGGATGGGCCCTGGGCCCCTGTGGAATCAGGGAGGAAAATCACTGCCAAGAAAGAGAGGCAGAGCTATAACCTGCTAGAGCCAAAGTGGTGGCCAAGACTCCTGAGGGCAAGAAAAAGGTAACTTAAGAATGAAAAGAGGAATCACAAAGCAGGAGAAATGGGACAAAATCTAGACTGAGTAATTTAAAAGTGGGCTGTGTCCCGGCAGCCCATTCATATAATACTTAGAATATTCCATCAGTGAGAGGGCAAATTCTTAAAGGAAGTTGGGCTGAGCCAGACACTGCCTCTTTCCTTCCTGTCTGCTCTTAATTAGTCACTGAAGAGTTGGTTTTGACTCTTATGCCTACTTGACTCATAATTAGTAGATCTCAAGGTAGTGTCCTGATGTCTGACTCTGTCTGTCTGGCCTGGTCTGTATCTGTTGCTACTTCTATCCTGTACCTAAGTCCTGCTACCTGTTCCTGACTTCCTGGTTCTCCAACCACTGTTAGGCATGTTTCAACCCTAATAGCAAATAGAACAGTGTACCTGTGCTTTGCTTAGAATCCCAGACATGAAACCATGCCACTACTGGCATAGGAGATGCAGCTAACCTTGTCTCAGGCCCGTGGACAAATATGTCAGGCAAATCATCAAGCTCCTAGGATTTTTGATTCAACTAATTTCCAAGGTTTGAATGGGTCTTCAAGCTCTAAGAATTCTACGGTAATTATTTTTATACAAAATTATCTCCCCAACTTCAGTGTAAGCTTCCTGACAGACGAACCCATTCTTTATACATCTCCAGACTCCCTTTCCACAGCCAATCCCCTCTCTAATGAACCAGTGTTCAGTGTTCAATCAATAACCACTGACTGATTCTGAGTCAAGTTGCTCCTTACAATTTTTTTTCTTTTTCTTTTTAAACTTCTTTATTGGAGTATACATGCTTTACAATAGTGTGTTAGTTTCTGCTTTATAACAAAGCGAATCAGCTATACATATACATATATTCCCATATCTGCTCCCTCTTGCGTCTCCCTCCCACCCTCCCTATCCCACCCGTCTAGGTGGTCACAAAGCACCGAGCTGATCTTCCTGTGCTATGTGGTTGCTTCCCACTAGCTATCTATTTTACATTTGGTAGTATATATAAGTCCATGCCACCCTCTCACTTCTTCCCAGCTTACCCTTCCCCCTCCCTGCATCCTCAAGTCCATTCTCTACATCTGTGTCTTTATTCCTGTCCTGCCCCTAGGTTCTTCATAATCTTTTTTTTTTTTTTTTTTAGATTTCATATATATGTCTTAGCATACGGTATTTGTCTTTCTCTTTCTGACTTACTTCACTCTGTATGACAGACTCTAGGTCCATCCACCTCACTACAAATAACTCAATTTCATTTCCTCTTATGGCTGAGTAATATTCCATTGTATATATGTGCCACATCTTCTTTATCTGTTCATCTGTCGATGGACACTTAGGTTGCTTCTATGTCCTGGCTCTTGTAAACAGCGCTAAATGGAGCTGCAGTGAACATTATGGTACATGACTCTTTTTGAATTATGGTCTTCTCAGGGTATATGCCCAGTAGTGGGATTGCTGGGTCGTACAGTAGTTCTATTTTTAGTTTTTAAGGAACCTCCATACTTTTCTCCATAGTGGCTGTCACACTCCCACCAACAGTGCAATGTAAGAGGGTTCCCTTTTCTCCACACTCTCTCCAGCATTTATTGTTTGTAGATTTTTTGATGGTGGCCATTCTAACTGGTGTGAGGTGAGACCTCATTGTAGTTTTGATTTGCATTTCTCTAATGATTAGTGGTGTTGAGCATTCTTTCATGTGTTTGTTGGCAATCTGTATATCTTCTTTGGAGAAATGTCTATTTAGGTCTTCTGCCCATTTGTGGATTGCTCCTTACAATTTTATTATACTACTAAAATTAAATTTTTTGCCATGTGAGGTACCTTTTATATAAAATATAAACCTAAAATAGAACACAAAATAGGATTAAGTCTGAACCATATTTTTTGCTCTGCCCAGTGATTTATTCATAAAATCATGCAATATTTTATTTCGGTTGCAAGAAGAAAACTGCTATAAAGGTGAAATTATTTAAATATAAATACCACAATAAAAATCTGAATAACAAAAAAATTTCTACTTGAGTTGATGGCCTACTGGCTTGTGGAAATAAGTGACACAACAAAATATAATGAACTTATCCTTGAGACTATTTTGATAACAGCTGACCCAGTTATAAGATGAAAACACATTATTTAAGTTACAACAATGATCTAAAAGTTCTTCCCTAATATTTTCATTTTTTTCGGATGAAAGTTCTCTAATCCATTTTCAACTTTCTTCCATTCTGGGACTTCTCTGGTGGAGCAGTGGTTAAGAATTTGCCTGCCAATGCAGGGCTCGAGCCCTGTTCTGGGAAGATCCCACGTGCCGTGTAGCAACTAAGCCCGTGCGCCACAACTACTGAGCTTGTGCTCTAGAGCCCACAAACCACAACTACTAAAGCCCACGCGCCTAGAGACTGCGAACAGCAACAAAGAGTAGCCCCCGCTTGCCGCAACTAGAGAAAGCCCGCGTGTGGCAGTGAAGACCCAACACAGCCAAAAATAAATAAAAACAAATAAATAGATTTATAAAACAAAAAAAATTTCTTCCTTTCCGTAGGAAAAGGGGGTGGGGGTGGAAAACTTCTTGACTAAATCCCTCCAAAGGCACTACCAACCCATGTGATAGCAGTAATGTTTTGAGAAAGAAAGAGAAACTTTACTCTTTATCTTTCCCTTTATCATCATCTCACATTTCCTTAATTGTTCTAGCAGATATAGAGCAAGACTGACCCTGACAACCTGGAGATAGCATCAATTCACAGAGGACTTCTTACCCAAAAGTTGATATATGGGTCAATCTTTGGTACCTAGTTTCTAAAATAATGTTTGAAAGATTATCCAATTCCCAGGCTAGCCTACAGTCGTCCCATGTAAATCCATAGTACAACTGAAACAGTAAAACTTCACAATATAAAAATAATGATGTTATCACAAAAGTAACAATATTTTAGTTAATTATGAGAACATCTCTCTAAATTCTCCAGAGTCTTGCTTTAGGCCACAGATGTTCATCACCTAGGAAGGAGATGTTAGTGAAGGATACGACTGCTACCAAAAAGGTCTAAAATATTACAAACTTGCCTGAGAATCATGATATTTTTATTTTTAAAAATTACTAAAAGAAATTAAAAAATAAAAACTCTCCCTATATACCTAAAGGCTGAAGCTTCAAATTTTTTTTTTTAAGTAGGAGTAACAAATCACTTTATTAATCTAATCTGGGACAGTTTATAAAATATATTTAGATGTGTGGTACTCCCTTTAATTAGGAAAACTATAAAACCATAATACTCTTTAAAAAAAAATCCTTAGAAAAAATATTGTACTTGGGAGGATTCAAGGTCCTGAAGGAGCAGGATGGTAGCTGCCATAGAAGCTGCATGGAGCCCCAGAGAGGATTCCTAGTCATTGTCCAATGGCTTTGATGGTTCTTAAAGATGTTACTGAACTTGAGGGACACTATGTTCCAGCAGAGCAGTCTACCCAGTGTAGTACTGCATGCTAGAGATGATCTGTCCCAGTCAAGCTTATTTCTTTAGCTCTAGTTACCTGTGACCTGGAGTCCTACATTTGAGTCTTACAGGCCATCAGGTCAAACTGGCTAATGAATAGGGAAGAGGTGAGGGGAAGGGTCTACAGGTAACAGGTAAAGGGGTGCAAATGGAAATGAACAGTTAATGAGAGCCTATTATAGGGTAGATACATTTACATAACATTGTAAAATGGGCATTATAATCTCTTATTTTACAGAGATAAGAATATTCAGGATTAGAGAAGTTAAGAAAATTGCCCAAGGCCAGGCTGATGGTGAGTGATGGAGATGGGATATAAATCCTGGTCTGTGTGACTCAAGTCATGCTCCCAAGTCTCCCAGAGAATTGGGTGCAGTGTCACTATTCTCCAAGCCCCTGAAGATTTCTGCTACCACAACCCCAAGAACAAATGAGCTTTATGAGACTTCCCTGGTGGTCCAGTGGTTAAGATTCCATGCTCCAAATACAGGGGGCCCAGGTTCGACCCCTGGCCTGGGAATTAGATCCTGCATGCCACAACTAATAGATCCCACATGCCGCAAAGAAGATCCCACGTGCCGCAACTAAGACCCAGCACAGCCAAATAAATAAATAAATATTTTTTTAAAAGAGAACAAATGATCTTTACTACAACACTTTTTCAGAGTATGATAAAATACATATATAAAGTAGACACTACAGACCCACAGAAAATTATTTACTTAGATAATATAAGTAAGAAATAGAAGAATCATTTGTTTCCTTTTTTCCCCTCCCATTTTCCTGGTTAATTATAAAGATGTTTCTTCTATTTCTGAGCATTTTTTAATGGTATATCACAGTATTCTTTCCTTACATGATCCTTTAAGAGTCTTTTATATATTAAAGCATGGTTTTGGGGCTTCCCTGGTGGCACAGTGGTTGAGAGTCCACCTGCTGATGGAGGGGACACGGGTTCGTGCCCCGGTCTGGGAAGATCCCACATGCCGCGGAGCAGCTGGGCCCATGAGCCATGGCTGCTGAGCCTGCGCATCTGGAGGCCACAACAGTGAGAGGCCTGCATACCGCAAAAAAAAAAAAAAAAAAAAAAAGAATATTTTATCTTTCAATAATCCACCACTAAATTCTAGTTTTGTTTTAAGTCAATAACCATCATTCTACCCACCGTCTATTTTTATTCTAAAAATTTAAAGATCTAACTCACATCAAATAGAAAACCAACTGTGAGAAACTGTAGCTCCATATTCAGTTACATTTTAAGTATGAGCTATTATAATGCAGCTTTCAGATTTCAAATTCTGATTCAGACATTAATCACTATGATTTAAAAAAAACAGCACTGGAAAGGAGGAGTTTGGTAAAAATCAAGACTATGAATCTAGCTGGGTACAGATAAGAGTCCAGATATCTACTCATCAAACAGAAGAATTCTAGTGTGGAAAATTGGCATACCTAAATTCCAATCATTTTTATCACTAATTAGCTAGATTACCATGGGTCAGCCAGTTAACCTCTCTGGCCCTCAATTTTCTCATCTGTTAAAGTGTTTTAGATTAGATGATCACTAAGGTTCCTTCCAACTACTTAAAAAAAGAAAATGTGACCATGACCTGTTTATGTAACTTGAAAAACATCTGTGAGAGATTTGCTTACAGAAAAAAGTAAATAAAAAGTATTCTTATCAAAAGCAACAAAATATCAAAACAAGCTATTTTTTTTAAGGGAGCACTTTATATAAAAACAAGAAAGCTAAAAGCAAATTGGTATATTTAACACATTTATTTCATGGAACGATCATATTTCTTATGGAAAATTTAGCTTAAATTTACAAAGAACTCAAATCTAAATTTGTTTTGAACTACAATCTACTCTGCCATCCTAAAATACCTCGTTCTGGCTCATCTAGGAATTAATGTGTTATATCTATATAAAATGTCATAATTTACAAAATAGATGCATTCCTGAAGAGTTGTTGAGGGAACCACCACTAAGTTGAGTGGGGAGGGGACTCAATCACAAACCCTTAAAGGTCGAGAGATCTAATCCAATTTTCCAGCTAATACAAAACACTCATGACTGAAATATACTCAACCAACAAAAGAAAGCTCGAATCATTCCAACGCTTATCACACACTCAGATACAAATTGTGGAATAATTTGTACAATAATAATAATAATAATATAAAATAAAAGCATGGAAGAAAATTGTCACAAGAATCTTTTCTATTTTTTTCTTTTGCTATACGTGAAATTGGTTTACTTTTGACTTACTTTATTACTCATATTTCATAACTTAAGATATGCTTTGTTTTCTGATTTGTCTTTTGTTGCTATGTGAACCGCTATTTGTAAGACATCCTCCTTTTAAAAATATGAATAAGCACCTATTAAATCCCAAGGATTTAACTTGAGACTACAGAAATATATTTGAGCTTTTAGAAAAATAAAAAGGATTATATTTGTAGCATAATTTTTTTTAACTGATATGTTTTCTGTAAAGAAAGAACGAAATCAGCAGTTTCAGTTTCAGGCATAATGGTTGTGTGAAAGTGTCAATAAATAGGTCAGTCAGAAAGTCACATATCAAGGTTTTATTATTAATTCATTGTTTGAACTTATCCAAGCTGCTTAACTTTTTTATGCCTCTGTTAGCTCATCTTACGATGGTTATAAACAGAGAATTTTAGAGCTAGGAGGGACTCTAGAGATTATCTTGTCCAATGTCCTTATTTTACAGATAAAGGAACTGTAACTCCAAAATCAAATGATTTGCCAATGATTTGCCTCTGCCAAATATGGATAATAAAAATAACTTTGTCTGATTTATAGAGGTTTCTTTCTGAAGAGGAAATGAAATTACGGATTTTCTAAAAAACATTAAATAATTAAATAGTAGTATTGTATTGAAAAAGTTACTTTAAAGAGAAGCTTGTCATAGCATGCAAGTCAAAATTAAAATTTCTCTCAATAAGCCTATCATGTCTACTCTTCTAACCAGGTGCTAGGAAAATATCTGTCTATTTCTGAGGTCACCACATTCCAAAATGACCTGAACAAGTAATTTAAAAATATATTTTCCATATGTTTACATGTCATAAGCTGAGTTAAGTGGCTTTTTGCAAATTAAAGGGAAATTTTTACCAGTAAAAATTAAGCATGAAAACACTGGGTCAAAGTACAATTTAAAAGATGTAAATGACTAAAAATAAGGGCTAGGAAGTGAGCAGAAATCACATCTGTTGTTTGAATATATTAATTAAATTTCTACATTTTAGTGACCTGTATCTTGCTCCTGTTAAGTAGACCTGCCACCTACAAAGCTGAAGAAAAAACAATAAATGTACTGTCATAAGTGACTTTTCCTAGCGAAAACTAAACAATGCAGCAGCTTTTAGCTATAACTAAGTTTAACAAAGCATTTTGAGAAGGATTAAGGATGGAGAAAGAATAGAGATGAAGGTGATACAGATATAGATTGGAAGTAGGTTTGAGGATAGAGGGGGGTAAAAAAAACACGTAAAACAATCTAATTCCCATCTCATCAACTTCAGCACTTTCCGACTTCCTAAGCTACATAATTACTTCAGAAGTACCCAAAAGACATCTAAGAAACCTGAAATCACTAAATTGCAAAGAAACAGAAAAACAGACCGAAGTTTATGCATCTCATTAAAAGACCGTTAAATGAGCAGCTGTTTCTCCATTCTCATTTATGCACACTGGTCATTATATGCAGGCTTGTTCACAATAATCTTGTACCCTGATGAACAAGTGAATGTGGTACTATATCTAGTTGTTCTTTCCTCAACAGGTATCTTCATATTCATCTTAATATTTCAGATCACACATTAATATGCATGCCTAAAACCAGAAGATAAATAAGTGGATACACAGAATCATCACTATAGAATTTAACCCTAACTTAGAAATTAATACCAACATTTACATGTGCCATGCGCTGTTCTAGACACTGGGAATACAGCCATGAACAAGATACCTGAAGTTCCTGTCTCCATGAAACGGGGATAGGAGGTCAATAAACAAACCAATTAGTATATCACCTGTAATCCTGATGAAAGTTATCTTTCTAGACCTCAGTTTGCTGTCTATAAAACTGGAAAACTAATATTACTTAAGTATCATCATACCCTTCTCAAACAAAAATTACCCCCCAAACCTGTAAATAAATAGAACTTGTGCCCTAATTCTCCCTAACATATCCCTGCCTCCAGTGGCACGTGCATAATAACAGAATGCAGGCCAGAGTAGGAAGTAAGCAATGCCATGAAGTACAAGAAAACTAACTGTATCATGGTGAGGCTCAATACAAACCTGTGTTCTATACAGAAACTAACTCTAGTTGTAAGCTATGGTTTCTCAGATAAGATAATAATGATACATACATGCTATTTTGGAACATATTTTCTCTTAGCTGCGTACTGATGTCCAGATAAGTCATTTTTAATTTAAATATCATGGCTGTCCATTTAAAAACCTTTGTTATCAACTAGACTCTTGTTAATCAGATTATGAATTTCAAGTCACATTTAACATGAGAATTCTTTTTTTTCTCTTCCAGTGAAGAAATAATTTTATTTAATATGAGTACATACTTTTGCAAAATTGCATCAAAATAGGCATATGGTATGAGGTTTGATTCTTGTATTTAAAACAGCAAACTAGTTATGAATGAACAAATAAAACTAAAGGTTGAAGTTCTGACCAAACTACTTCGGCATCAGAAAGCAAGACTATCTGGATGTAAGAAATTAACTCCTTGAATCAGGTATAGTCTCAGTAATTCTGAAATATTAACATATAGGACAATAAGTCAGAGTAAAGAAATATATGCAGATACCCAACATAAAATGTAAGTTGATTTTATGGCCTGAATCAATCCGTTGGTATCTCTCCCCTCTCTCTCAATTCCCCAATGAAAAAATAAAAATAGGGGGGAAGAAAGACCAACAGTGAGCAAACTAAGACTAAAACTTGAGCACAAACCAAAAAACTGGAAGAAATGTGTACTAACAATAGAGCCAAACTGCTGTCCTCCTATTTAAATAGTAGTCTTGTTCACTTTTATATCTTCAGGCTAAGTATAGTACCCAGGTATGTATATACCCAATAAATGTCTCATTTTGTTGAAAAACATAGACAATCAAAAGAGACCTTCCACATCCTCCCACCACCAAAGCTACTAACCTTCTGTCACCACAGCCCACATTCTTTCCATATAATGTACCGCCTTTCCATAACAGTTACCCCATCCCCACTGTCCCATTCCTCTTCCAACATCCTCCAAAAGAAGAAGAGACATAGACATTTCTTACACAGACTCTTGATGAAAGCTCAGAACATAACATTTTCATCGTTTTGCAAAGATGACCTACACAAGTGATCTATGAAGAAAACTTGAGAATGACTGGTTAGCATTCCTCAGCTAGGCTCTTTCAATCAGCAATCATCTTAGGCTTGTGCTAGATATTTGGCCAAACATTATAACATAAATTCAGCAGCAAATATCTATGAATCAAAAAGTCATGTTTTGAAATTTGATGCTCAGATGCAAAAATGTTGTGTTGTAAAAATAAAAGCCTTACTGGTATTCTCACCTTCATGGAGGGCTACTCCTCCCCCATTAGCAGTGTGGGCCAGGGAAGTTCCTATACGCAGGATCAACACATCTCTCAAAAACTGGATCTGGATGCATTTAAACTGCCAAATAATTTTGGCAACAAAGTTCTGCACATGAAATTTTCATCAATACTCCCAATTTTGTTCTCTGCTTTTTATAACAACTGAAATCACTGAAATTTGCCATCTGACGTAGCCATTCACAGAAACATGAAGCACCTAAAATCAATACTGATAGTTAGTGGATGTTTGTTGGCCCTGGGTTTCACACTAGGAGGTGCTATAGGCATCGTCACCATAACAGAAGTAGAGGCCTACTGATGGCCATTAAACTGAAGGAAAAACCAACCACCCATGAAGCTACAAGTAAGGCATCTAGCTCTTTCAAGAACTACTTACTCATTCTAATTTTTTTTAACATATATACTCAATTTCATAGGTTCTGTCACATCTTTAAAAACCATTAAGAGTTTAGTTAAGTAAGAAACTTCCTGAGATACAGATGATTCAGCAGTATTATCTTTACCTAAAGGCCTATGCATAACATGTTATGCTCCGATATAGTTAGAAAAGATTTTTACAAGATACCCTCAACTCTGTATTTTGAAAACATAGGACTTCTGTCCTTTTCCCCAAAAACTAACTGTGGCAACAATTCAATTTCATTTTGGGTAATTATAGCATGACTAAATAAATTTTCTAATATGTTCCTGTTAAAAAAATTTTAAGAAACTATTTCCCCAAGAATATACAACAGGGAAAGAATAGTCTCTTCAATAAAAGGTGTTGGGAAAACTGGACAGCCACATACAAAAGAATGAACCTGGATCCCTATCTTATACTATATACAAACATCAACTCAAACTGGATTAAAAAGTTGAAAGAGACCTGAAAGTAGAACTCTTAGAAGAAAATGGGGGTAAGCTCCTTGACATTGGTCTTGGCAATGACTTTCTGGACTTAACACCAAAAGCAAAGGAAACAAAAGCAAAAATAAACAAGTGGGACCGCATCAAACTAAAAAGCTACTGCACAGCGAAGGAAGCAATTAACAAAGTGAAAATGCAACCTATTGAATGGGAGAAAAAATTTTCTAATCACATATCTGATAAGGGGTTACTATTCAAAATATATAATGAATTCATACAACTCAACAGCAAAAAATCAAACAATCTGATTTTAAAAGAAGCAGAGGAGCCAAAGAGACATTTTTCCAAAGAAGACACATAAATGGCCAACAGGTACATAAAATGGTGCTCAATATCACTCACTAGTCTAGTCATCAGAGAAATGCAAATCAAAACCACAATGAGATACCACCTTCACACCTGTTAGAATGGCTATCATTAAAAATACAATGAGATAACAAGTGTTGGTGAGGGTGTGCAGAAAGAGAACTTTCTGCACTGTTAGTGTGAATGTAAACTGGTGAGCCCACTATGGAACACAGCATGGATGTTCCTCAAGAAATTAAAAATAGAACTACCATATGATCCAGTAATCCCATTTCTGGGCATATTTCCAAAGAAAATGAAAACAGAATATTCAAGAGAATATCTGCACTCCCATGTTTATTGCAGCATTATTCATAATAGCGAAGATTCTGAAACAACCTAAGTGTCTGTCAATGGAAGAATGGATAAAGAAGATGTGATACACACACACACACACACACACACACACACACACACACACACAACAGAATATTATTTGGCCATGAGAAAGAAGAAAATCCTACCATTTATGACAACCTGGATGGACCTTAAGGACATTAAGCTAAGTGAACAGAAAGTGACCTGAAACTGTAAAACTCCTAGAAGAAAACGGGGCAAGGTCCTTGACATCAGTCTTACCAATGATTTTTTGGATTTGACACCAAAAGTGAAGGAAATAAAAGCAAAAATAAACAAGTGGGATTACATCAAACTAAAAAGCTTCTGCTTAGCAAAGGAAACCATCAACAAAATGAAAAGGCAACCTATGGAATGGGAAACAGTATTTGCAAGCCACATACCCAATAAGAGGTTAATATCCAAAATATGTAAGGAATTCATATAATTCAATAACCCAACTAAAAAATAGGCAAAGTACTTGAATAGACACTATTCCAAAGAAGACATACTAAAGGCCAACAGGTATATGTGTAGGTGCTCAACATCACAAATCATCAGGGAAATGCAAATCAAAACTACAATGAGATATCACCTCACATCTGTTAGAATGGCTATTATCAAAGAGATAAAAGATAAATGGTGGCAAGGATGTGGAGAATAGGGAAAACTTGCATACTATTGGTGGGAATATAAATTGGTACAGCCATTATGGAAAACAGTATGGATGTTCCTCAAAAAATTAAAAATAGAACTACCATATAATCCAGAAATCCCACCTCTAGGTATATATCTAAAGGAAACAAAATCACTAGCTCATATATCTGTACTCCCATATTCACTGCAGGACTATTCACAACATCCAAGGTATGAAAACTGCCTAAGTGCCTTAGATGGATAAAGATATGGTACATATATACAATGGAGTATCATTCAGCCTTAAAAGAGAAGGAAACCCTGCCATTTGCAACAACATGGATGAACATGGAGGGCATTATGCTCTAAGTGAAATAAGCCAGACAGAGCCGGACAAATACTGCATGGTACCACTTATATGTGGAATCTAAAAAGGAAGTTGAACTCACAAACAGAGTAGAATGGTGGTTGCCAGGGGTTCAGGCGGTAGAAGAAATAGGGAGAGGGTGGTAAAAAGGTACAAATTTTCAGTTATAAGATGAATAAGGTCTGAGTATCTAATGTATAACATGGTGACTAGCATTGGTAATAGAATTTGCTAAGAGAGTAGAACTTAAGTGTTCACACCAACAAATTTTAAAAGTAAAAAAAAAAAAGGAAACATTTGAGGTAGTGAATGTGCTAATCAACTCAATGGTGGGAATCCTTTCAAATCATCATGTTATACAGTTGAAATATATTTTAATATTATTTATCAATATGCCTCGATACAGCTGAAAATAAAGAAATATCCAGGATTCAGTAAAAACATGGATGGATCTCACAGCACTATGTTGAGAGAAAAACGTAAGACATAAAAGATTCTATTACATGAAGTTTAAGGATAAGCAAAACTTACAAATACTGAAAGAAGTCATGTCTAGAGTAGATCTTAAGCATTCTCATCACATACACCAAAAAACTCATGGGTATGTGAGATGATGAATGCGTTAACCTGACTGTGGTAAGCATTTCAAAGCATACACATGTCACATCATCACATTGTACACTTTAAATATATATAGTTCTATACGTCAATTATACCTCAAAAAAGCTGAAAAATACACATGTATGTATAAATAAATATCAATCAATTATATACTGGTTACCTCAGAGAGTGAGCACTGAGTGGGAAGGAACAAGAGGGAACCTCCTGGATATTAAAAATGTTCTAGATCTTGATCTGGGTAGCAATTATGAAGGCATGTATAATATATTAAGATTAGTACACCTTATGTACTTTCTTGTGAAGTAAATAGCTTTTAAAATATTTTTAGGGCTTCTCTGGTGGCACAGTGGTTGAGAGTCCGCCTGCTGATGCAGGGGACATGGGTTCATGCCCCGGTCCGGGAAGATCCCATATGCCGCGAAGCGGCTGGGCCCGTGAGCCATGGCCGCTGAGCCTGCGCGTCTGGAGCCTGTGCTCCGCAATGGGAGAGGCCATAACAGTGAGAGGCCCGCGTACCGCAAAAATATATATATATATATTTAAAGTTACGGTGGTGGAAAAAAGGCAAAAAAAAGTCAAGAAAAATCTGGAGTGAAAAGTAACATCACAAATGGTTGCCCAGACCCTCGGGAAGCAATTTGGCTTTGTAATATCAACTCTGCAATACACAGAAGATATTCTTTCATACAAATATTTATAATCGGGGGGAAACAAAAACACTGAATTTCTAACAATGGGGAAAAGTTGGGAAGACTGAGTTATATATACTCACTCTGGAGTATATAGCTATTGTAAGGAGTTACCTTTATTGAGCGTATGTTTTATGTGTCACTGTAGCAGTTTGTGAAGCATGCTTCAGATATTTATCACACAAGTGAAATATAAACAAACACTGTGCCTTTCTGACTGTCCAAGATTATGAATTTATATCTACCTTGATTTTTAAAACCAGGGGAGCAGTTCTGCTTCTCAGTTATAAGATTAGTGGGAGACATCTAAGCAACAGACACAGAAGAGAGAGATACTGTTCCCCTGTACTCTTCTGGTATTTGAACCATACATTCAAATGTCTTTAGTCCCTGGTCCAGATATCACTTGTGAAACCAAACAAGGTAGGAATGATAGCATCTAATCCATAATTTTCCTATTGCTTGAAGCAGCTAATAGCTACCTTTGCCACATTCTTCCTGGTTTGCTATCAGTTGAAAAAAACAACTTAACATATATCCATTTTGCATGGAAACTTACTAGATCTACAGAAATAACAAAAATGACACAAAGATATTGGCCTAGAGCAGTGTTTCGTAACCAGGTACAATTTTGACATCATCCTCAACCCAGGACATTGGCAATGTCTAGAGAAATTTAAATTGTCACAAGTGGGGCTGCTATGGGCACCTAGTGGATAAAAGCCAGATATGCTCCTAAACATCTTCCAGTGCATAGGACAGCCTCTTTCCCCCTCCCAGCAAAGGATTATCCAGTCTAAAAATGTCAAAAGTTAAGTTGAAAACTTTGATGTAGAGCTGCCATGACAGGAACTATAAAATTTTATGTCATCAGAACATCCCTGATTTATCTTTTTAGCTATAATCTGGAGGTCAAAGGCCAGATCCACAGAGACTATATAGCATTCATAGAAGAGGGGTAGTTAGCAGAAGCCTGAGTATGTACAGAACCACTTACTGGAATCTTATCTGTGACTGAGGTATACAGTATTCCTGCTGCAACATTTCATATCTTTGATAATAAATAATACAGAACATCTATTTAAAATGAGGTAGCCAAAGCAATACTCAGAGGAACATTTATAGACAAGTATATTTATGATTCAAAAGAAGATTCAACTAAAAAATCAGAAAATAATAATAAACCCTGAGAAACTAGAAGAGGAAAGTAATTTAAAAATAAAGACATTTATGCTATACAAAACCAAAATGCTGAAAACAACTTTGACAATAAATCACTACAGAGATATTATAAGGGAAGAAAATTACAGACCAACATCCCTCGTGAACACAGATTAAAAAAAAACTTAAACTATTAGAAAAACAAATCCATCAAAATATAAAAATAATAAAACATCATGACAGAGGGATTTAATCTCATGAATACATAGTAGATCTAATTTATAAAAACTAATGTAATTTATCACATTAGCAGAATAAAAGAGAAAAACTGTATGATCATCTCAACATATACAGAAAAAGCATTAGACAAAATTCAATACCCATTCATAGTAACAATTCTCAGCAAATTAGAAACAGAACGATATGAAGCTAAGAGATGGTATCCATAAAAAAAACTACAGCTTACTTACTTAATGCATTTACTTAATGATGAAATATTAAATGCTTTTCTAAAAAAGTCAGGAACAAGATGAAGAAATCCATTCTCTCCACTTCTACACTGTACTACTGAAAAAGTTAGTCAGTGTAGTAAGGCAAGAAATAAAAGGCATAAATATTAAAACTGAAAGCTTCTTTATTCCTAGACGACATGATTACATATGCAGAAAACCCAATGGAATCTAGAAAAATTGCTATAATAAATGATCTTAGGAAGAGAGCAAGATACTAGGTCAATATAAAAAACTCAATTGGGACTTCCCTGGCGGTCCAGCGGTTAAGACTTCACCTTCCAATGCAGAGGGTGCAGGTTCGATCTCTGGTTGGGGAGCAGGTCCCACATGCCTCATGGCCAAAAAACCAAAACATAAAGCAGAAGCAACATTCTAACAAATTTAATAAAGACTTTAAAAGTGGTCCACATCAAAATAATCTTTTAAAAAAACCTCAATTATATTTCCATATACTAGCAAGACACAATTCAAAATGAAATTAAAAACAAAACAAAAAGATATCTAGAAATAAGCCTAACAAAGATGTGCAAGTTTATTACACTCCAAAATACTATTGCAAGAAATTTCAAAAGACCTAAATAAATGGGAAGATACATAGTGTTCATGGATCAGAAGACTCAATATTGCTAAGATGGCAATTCTCTCCAAATTGAGCTATCAATTCCATATCTCCCTAGCAAAATTCCAGCAAACATTTTGAAGAAATTGACAGGCTGATTCTAAAATTTCTACGGAAATGCAGACAGTCTAAAATTCCCAAAACAATCCTTTAAAAAGAAAACAAATCCAGGAGCCTTACCC
The DNA here is from genome assembly GCF_963455315.2 of Globicephala melas. Taxonomy (NCBI): domain Eukaryota; kingdom Metazoa; phylum Chordata; class Mammalia; order Artiodactyla; family Delphinidae; genus Globicephala; species Globicephala melas. Next base: position 111,084,514 of record NC_083315.2, on the reverse strand, counting down.
CACAGCTATCAAGACTATGTAGTATTGGTGTGAAGCAGATAACAGAATACAGAATCCAAAAACAGACTCCCCTACACCCACACACACAAATATCTATCTACCTATCTATCTACCTCTCTATCTATCTATACATACATACATACCTACATATACATATACATGTATTTTTCTTTCAACCAAGGCTTCAAGTCAATTAAATGAAGCAAAGTGTCTTCTTACATTTAGTGCTACAAAACTGGACAAATGTACAGAAAAAAAAAAAAAAAGCTGAACTTCTTTCTCACACCATACACAAAAATTAATCTGAGATGAAGCACAGGCCTAAACATAAAAGCCAGAACCAAAATTTAAAAAACAATCTGTCTGTCAAAAGGCACCATTTAGAAATGACTGGCAAGCCTGAGAAAATATTTTTCTCTCTTTCTCTTTACCTCTCCCCTCTCGCATTCTTGCATGCACACATACACTCTCTATCTTGCTAGCTCTCAATAGGTAGGTAAGTAGGCAGATAGATGAAATTACATCAAATTATATAATAAATATATGACTGATATCCAGAATATTAAAAACTCTTACAGATCAACAAAAAAACGATCATTTAAAAGTGAGCAAAAGACTGCACAGACTCTTCACAAAAGAAGATATTCTGATAGCTAACAACCATAGGGAAAGGTGCTCACATTTTTCGGCCATCAGAGAAATGCAAACTTAAAACACAGTAAGATACCACCACACTCTTAACAGCATGGCTAAAATCAAAAAGAATGATAGCACCAAATGTTGGCAAGAACACAGGGCAAATGGTATTCTCATACACTGCTGGTGGGAGCATAAATCACTTTGGAGAAGTCTTTGGTAGTTTCTTATAAAGTTAAATGTACATCTAATCTTCAACTCAGCAATTCCATTCCTAGGCATTAACACATACAAAAATATATGTTTTATATGTTCATCACAGCAACTTTATTCATAATAGCCAAAAAAAAACCCCAAAAAACAAAAAGAGAGACAAACCAACTGTCCCTCAACATAGAGTAAATAAATTGTGGCATATTCATATGATTAAATACTATTCAGCAAAAAAAAAAAAAGAACAAATTACTAACATGAAACACTGATAAATCTCAAAAACTTTATGTTGAATAAAGGCAAAACTATTCTATGATTTCAAAAATTCATAAAGTGGTTGCCTATGGCAACCACTGATTGAAAAGGGGCACAAGGGAAGTTTCTGTTGTAATGGAAATGCTCTTTATCTTTTTTTGCATATTAGATCGAATATATGGGTGTACCCAAAATCAAAACCTCACCAAAATATCCACTTATCATCCTTGTATCTTATTATATGTAAGTTATGCCTTATTAAAACAAAGAAAAATAACCAATAAACTAAATCAACAAAACCAAAAGCTTTTTTTCCTCAAAAAAGACCAATAAGACAACATTTTGACAAGTCTAAGAATAAGAAAAGAGATTTGATATTTTAAGAGATTACTAAGTACAACATCATACCAATAAAATTTTCAAACTAGATGAAATGGATCATTTTGTAAGAACTATAAATTAACAAAAATGACACAAGAAATAGAAAAAATGAATGAATAAATAACACAAGAAAATGGAAAATAGTCAAAGACCAACTCATATCCCAAAAAGCATTTGGTCCAGATAGTTTCGAGGAAGAGTTCTTCCAATGTGGAGATTAATACACACACAAAAAAAGAAAACTAGTGTAATCCTACATTTTAAAACTAGTGTACTTCATATAGCAGTGCATTCAAGGAATATGATCCCAGAAATGCAAAATTTGTTGAACACCAAAAGACCTATTAATACAGTTCATTAAATTAAGTGAATAAAGGAAAAATGTTTAAAAATCATTACCACAAGTGCCAAAAGAAGGAACTGATAAAATTTAATTCTCAGTCTTCATTATTTTTGGAATTTGGAATATAATTTTTTTTTTTTGCAGTACGTGGGCCTCTCACTGTTGTGGCCTCTCCTGTTGCAGAGCACAGGCTCCGGATGCACAGGCTCAGCAGCCATGGCTCATAGGCCCAGCCGCTCCGCGGCATGTGGGATCTTCCCAGACTGGGGCATGAACCCGTGTCCCCTACATCGGCAGGTGGACTCTCAACCACTGTGCCACCAGGGAAGCCCTCTTGTCTTTTTTATAACAGCCATTCTGACAGGTGTGAGGTGATATTTCACTGTGGTTTTAATTTGCACTTCCCTAGTGATTAGTGATGTTGAGTATATTTTCATGTAGCTGTTGGCCATCTGTATCTCTTCCTAGGAAAAATGTCTATTCAGATCTGGCCATTTGTAAGTTAGACTGTTGGCCTTTTTGTTACTGAGTGGTATGAATTTGTTATATATTTTGGATATTAACCCCTTATGAGATAAATGATTTTCAGATCTTCTGGCCATTTGTAAGTTGGACTGTTTGCCTTTTTGTTATTGAATGGTATGAATTTGTTATATATTTTGGATATTAACCCCTTATGAGATAAATGATTCACAAATTCAGTAAATTGCCTTTTCATTTTGTTCATGGTTTCCTTCACTGTGACAAAAATTTTTTAGTTGGATTTAGTCCCATTTGTTTATTTTTGCTTTTGTTGCCCTTGCCTTGGGAGCCAGATCCAAAAAAAAAAAAACACTGCCAAGGAGTCAAGGAGCTTATCACCCAATGTTTTCTCCTTGGATTTTTATGGTTTCAGGTCTTACGTTCAAGTCTTCAATCCATTTTGAGTTAATTTTTGTATATGGTGAAAGACAGTGGTCCAGTTTCATCCTTTTGCATGTGGCTGTCCAGTTCTGTCAACATCATTTACTAAAGAGACTGTCCTTTTCCCTTTGTATATTCTTGTCTCCTTTGGTGTAATATAATTGACACATATGCTTGGGTTTATTTCTGACCTCTCTAATTTATTCCATTGATCTATGTACCTGTTTTAATGCCAATACCATACTGTTCTAATTACTGTCATTTTGTAATATAGTTTTAAATCAGGGAAAATGACGCCACCAGCTTTTTTCTTCTTTCTCAAGATTGCTTTGGCTATTCAGCATCTTGTGGTTCCACACATGTTTTAGGACTGCTTGTTTTATTTCTGTGAAAAATGCCACTGGAGTTTTGATAAGGACTGATTGCATTGATCTATAGACTGCCTTTGGTAGGAGAGACATTTTAACAATATTAATTCTTGCAATCCATGAACACAATTTCTATTTATTTGTGTCTTCTTCAATTTCTTTTGTCAAAAAATACTTTTCAGTGTACAGTGTAACCTCCTTGGTTAAATGTATTCTTCAGTATTTTTTTAATGCAACTGTAAATGAGATTGTTTTCTTAATTTCTCTAATAGTTTACTGTTAGTGTAAAAAACACAACAGATTTTTGGACATTCATTTTGTATCCTGCAACTTTAATGAATGTGTTTATTAGTTCTAACAGTTTTTTTGGTGGTGTCTTTAGGGTTTTCTATATAATAGACAATTTTACCTCTTCCTTTCTGAATTGAATGCCTTTTTCCTGCCAAACTGCTCTGGCTAGGATTTCCAGTACTATGTTGAATTAAATTGGAGAGAGTGAATGTTCTTGTATTATTCCTCATCTTAAAGAAAAAGCTTTTAGCTTTCTCCACTGAGTATGATGTTAGCTGTGGGCTTGTCGTATATGGCCTTTATTATGTTGATATATACCCACTTTGGTGAGAGTTTTTTTTTTTTTTGTCATAAATGGATGTTGGATTTTGTCAAATATTTTTTCTGCATCTATTGAGATGATCATATAATTTTCATCTTTTATTTTGTCAATGTTGTGTATCACATTAATTGAACCATCCTGGCATCCCTGGAATAAATCCCACTTGTTCTTGGTGTATGATCCTTTGAATGTATTGTTGAATTTGGTTTGTAAACATTTTGTTAAGGATTTTTGCATCTATGCTCATAGGGACATTGGCCTATAATTTTCTTTTTATGTGGTGTTCTTGTCTGGTTTTGGTATCAGGGTGCTGCTGGCCTAATAAAATGAGTTTGGAAACAATTTCTCCTCAATTTTTTGGAAGAGTTTGAAAGGATAGGTAGTATATCTTCTTTGAATGTTTGCTAGAATTTACCAGTGAAGCTGTCTGCTACTGGGCTTTGTTTGTTGGGAGTTTTTGGATTACTGATTCAATCTGCTTACTAGTAATTGGTCTATTCGTGTTTTTTATTTCTTCATGATTCAGTTTTTGAAGATTGTATGTTTCTAGGAATTCATCCATTTCTTCTAGGTTGTCCAATTTGTTGACACAAATAGTAGTTCATAGTAGTCCCTTATGATGCTTTGTATTTCTTTGGTGTCAGCTGTAAGTTCCCCTCTTTCATTTCTGATTTTATTTACTTGACCCCCTCTCTGTTTTTCTTAGTGAGTTTGGCTAAAGGTTTACCAATTTTGTTTATCTTTTCAAAGAACAAGCTCTTAGTTTCATCGATCTTTCCTATTGTCTTTTTAGTCTCTATTTCATTTATTTCCACTCTGATCTTTATTATTTCCTTCCTTCTACTAACTTTGGGTTTCATATGTTGCTCTTTTCTATCTCCGTTAGGTGTAAATTAGACTATTTAAGATTTTTCTTTTTTCTTGAGGCAGGCATTTATCAATATAGACTTCCCTCTTAGAATTGCTTTTGCTGCATCCCATAGATTTGGGTATGTTGGATTTCCATTTTCAATTAGCCGAAGGCATTTTTGATTTCTCCCTTGATTTCTTTATTGACCCATTGGTTGTTCATTATCATGCTGTTTAACTCCACATATTTGTGGTTTTTCAGTTTTCTTCCTGTAATTAATTTCTAGTTTCATACCATTGTGATCAGAAACAATGCCTGATATGATTTCAATCTTCTGAAATTTACTGAGAATTGATTTGTGGCCTAACATATGATCCATCCTGGAGAATGTTCCATATACACTTGAGAAGAATGTATTCTGCTGTTTTTGGATGGAATGTTCTGGGTATATATTAAGTCTATCTAGTGTAAAGTGTCACTTAAGGCTAGTTCCTTACTGATTTTCTGTCTGGATGATCCATGCACTGATGTAGGTGAGGTACTGAAGTCCCCTATTATTATTATACTACAGTCAATTTCTCCTTTTAGGTGCTAATATTTGCTTTACATATTTAGGGGCTCCTATGTTGGGTGCATAAATATTTACAAATGTTATATCTTCTTGCTGGACTGACCCCTTTATTATTATGTAATACCCATCTCTGCCTTTTATTTAAGTCTTTGTTTTAAAGTCTATTTTGTCTGATATAAGTATAGCTACCCCAGCTTTCTTTTCGTTTCCATTTGCATGAAACATCTTTTTCCACCCCTTCACTTTTAGCCTGTATGTGAGTGAGTCTTTTGCAGGCAACAAATATATGGGTCTTGTTTTTATATTCATTCAGCTACTCTATGCCTTTTGATTGGAGAATTTAGTCCATTTGCATTTAAAGTAATTATTGATAGTTATATGCTTATTGCCATTTTGTCAACTGTTTTCTGGATGTTTTGTAGTTTCTCTCTGTTCCTTCCTTCTTCTCTTGCTTTCTTCCCCTGTGGTTTGATGACTCTGTATAGTGTTTTGCTTAGGTTCCTTTCTCATTATCTTTTGTGTATCTATTATAAGTATTTGCTTTGTGGTTACCATGAGGCATATATATATAAAAGTTGACATACAAGTTTTATATGTATATAAAAAATTGATAAGTTAAATTTGAAGTCATTCTAACACCCTACATTTTTACCCCCCCACCCTATGTTTCATGTTTCTTGATGTCACATTTTACATCTTTTTTAATGTGTATCCCTTAACTAATTATTGTAGTTATAGTTATTTTTACTACTTTTGCCTTTTAACCTTTATAAGTTTTTAATCCAATACCTTTAGTATAAATTTATCTTTACCAATGAGATTTTTATTTTCATATGTTTTCTTGTAACTAACTAGTGCTCTTTTTTTTAGCTTAAAGAAGTTTTTATTAACATCTCTTGTAAGGCCAGTTTAGTGGTGATGAACTTCTTTAGCTTTTGTTTCTCTAGAAGGCTCTTTATTTCTCCTTCAAGTCTGAATGACAATCTTGCCAGGCAGAATATTCTTGATTGAAAGGTTTTTTTTTCCTTTCAGCACTTTGAATATAGCATGCCATTCCCTCCTGGCCTGAAAAGTTTCTGTAGAGAAATCTGCTGATAGTCTTACAGGTGTTCCCTTGTACAGGCATACCTCATTTTATTGTGCTTCAGTTTATTGCACTTTACAGATATTGCTTTGTTTTACAAACTGAAGGCTTGTGGCAACGCTGCATTGTCAGAGGATGGTTTGCAATTTTTAGCAATAAACTATTAAGGTTTGTACATTTTTTTAGACATAATGCTATTGCACTGTTAATAGACTACAGTATAGTGTAAATGTACCTTCTATATGCACTGGAAAAACAAAATATTTGTGTGACTCACTTTATTGCCATATTCACTTTATTGTGGTGGTCTGGAACTGAACCTGCAATATCTCTAAGGTATGCCTGTAGGTCACAAGTTGTTCTACTCTTGCTGCTTTTAAGAGTCTCTCTTTATCTTTCAATTTTGATATCTTATATTTATATACTTATATTTATAATTATAATATGTCTTGGTGTGGGTCTCTTTGGGTTCATCTTGTTTGGAACTCTCTGGGCTTCCTGGACCTGGATGCCTGTCTCCTTCCCCAGGTTCGGGAAGTTGCAGCCATTATTTCTTCAAATAAGTTTCCTGCCCCTTTCTCTCTCTTGTCTTCTTTTGGGACCCCTGTAATGTGAATATTATTCTGCTTGATGTTGTCCCATCAGTCCCTTAATCTATCTTTACTTTATTTTTCTTTTTTCTTTTTCCTATTCTGTTTGGGTGAGTTCAACTGCTCTGTCTACCAGATCACTGAGTCTTTTGCTTCATCTAGTCTGCTTTTAAGCCCCTCTAGTGTATTTTTCAGTTCAGTTACTGTATTCCTCAGCTCTATGACTTCTGTTTGGTGTTTTCTTATATTTTCTATCTCTTAGTGGAAGTTCTTGCTGTGTTCAATAGAATAGATTCTTCTCTTGAGCTTGGTGAGTATCTTTATGACCATTACTTTTAACTCTTTATCAGGTAAATTACTTATCACCATTTCATTCAGGTTTCTTTTTTAGAGTTTTATCTTGTTTTTCATTTGGAACATATTCTTCTGTTGCCTCCTTTTGCTTGGTTCTCTGTGTTTGTTTCTATATGTTAAGCAAAACAGATATCTCTCCCAGTCTTGAAGAAGTAGCCTTGTGTAAAAGATGAACCTTATCATTTAACTATGCCATAGCTTTTGGCTGGCTCTCAAGCCTCTGTGATTATTTAAGCAGCCTGATTATTTTCTTAATAAGTACAAGTTGTCAAGGGTGTCAAGAACTGTCTTTCCAATTGTTTCAGACCTATGGGACCCAGAAACACAATCCTCTCTGGCTACCAGATATAGGTGCTCAAGGGATGTCCCCTGTGTGAACTGCACATGCCCACTGGATTTGGTGGGGCCACAGGTGTGGCACAGGGGCAGGGCGCTCACCTGGCTGGCTTTGGTGGAGCCATGGGAGCAGCACAGGGGTGAAGCACACCCACCTGCACTAGGATAGAGGGTGAGTGCCAGCACTAGCAAGGTAAAGGGAATGCAAATATGGTGCCTGCCAGTGCCTCAGTCCAACAGGTTCTTGCCCCACCACCAGATGCTTTAGGATTAGGAAATGAATCTACTGCACATATGTTCTAGGCACTTCTCAAACTGCTGCTTTTCTGCTGGGTCCCAGGGCAAGTGAATCTGTTTGTGAGCCCTTTAAAAGCAGAATCTCCATTCCCTACAGTCTTATGGGCCTCCTGGATGCAAGTTCCATTGGTTTTCAAAGCCTGAGGTCGGGGCACATGACATGGGGCATAAACAACTCACTCCCCAGGGAGAAGCTCCACATTTGTGAGATTCCCTTCTGTCTGTGGGTCACCACACAGGGGATGGGGTTTTTGGTGGGACTGCATCTCTGCCTCTCCTACCTGTCTCAATGTGGCTCTTTCATCCTTTGCTGTGGATGAGTTAGTTTTCAGTTTCCCAGAGGAAACTGCTCCATATGTAGTTGTAGATTTGTTGTGTCCATGGGAGGAGATGAATCAGGTCCTTACTATGCCGCCATCTTGAACCCTCTAATCATGATGTGTTTTGTCCTTCTATGCTTGATTATCTTTGTCTGCATGCTGGACAATGTATTTGAAAAACATTATTTGAAAAAACAAACTGGTGCATTGGACGATGGCATCCACCTCCATAGAGAACTTTTATTTGCTTCTGTTAGAGCTGTCAATCCAAGACCATCTTAATCCAAGGTCTAGACTTAAGATTTCCTGATCAAACAGATGATAGGAAGTAGTGCTACAAGTTTTTAGGGGGGCTAAGTTAGCATGAATTCACTGCTATTCTGAGGGCTCAGCATTTTGTGGTTCCAGCTCATGGTAAGGGACAGACTACTCTTGCCAGACTCCAGGTTTTGATTTAAATCCCTCGGTCTTGTAAGGCATCTGAAAGCAGAACTCAGCTTCAAAGCTGGTAGGCTATGATCAATAAACATCCTTAGAACAAAAGTAGTTTTGAGAGAATGACCTATTTCTGTCAGTTCTGATCTTCTCACACTTCTAAGAATTTGTTTTCCATATTTTATTCAGCTTCTTTAGTTGTCCTTAGCAAGTGCTGGTCTAAATTACCTAGGCTGCCATTATATAAACACAGTCTTGTTTGTTCTAAATCATTAAAATTTGTAAACTGGGGATAAATGGAAATGTTCTTAACTTGCTGAAAGGATCCACTAAAAATGAAAGGTAAACATCATACTTAACAGTGAAAAAGGAGAGACATTGCCAGTGATATCATACTTGAGACAAAGATGCCTACTATCACTGTTACTATCTAAAATTCAACTCGTTGTGCTAGACAATGCAATAAGAAAAATAAAACCATTAAGAGATACAAACACTACAAAAGAAAGGACCAACTACCTAGAAATTCTATTGAAAAGCTATTAGAATAAATGATTCTGTTAAGGTGACCAAATACAGAAAAGTACACAAAAATCAAGTTCCTAGACAACAATTATTAATTAAATATATATAAGCAAAAAAGGTTCCATTAATGTGGAAATGATAACAGTTTAGGTGTAACTAAAGTAATATGATGTTTTAATCTTTCTGTTCTAATAAACGTAAGACACTTGTATTGGGTTGGCCAAAAAGTTCATTTAGGATTTTCCATTAAGATGTTATGGAAAAACCCAAATGAACTTTTTGGCCAACCCAATACATCTAAATGTAGATTTCTGTGTTATGGATCATTTATAAAAGCCTTTGAACTATTATTAACTTGACCAAAATAAATATGTGCTATTTATTTTGTATTTGTTTACTTGCATATTATCTAACTCCCATACTAGATTATGCAAGAGGGTAGGGACTGTGCCTGTTTCATTCATCATTATATGTTCTGCATGTAGTGTCTGGTATATAGGAGGTAAGATATACGTATCTGTTAAATAATTATAAGTGAATGAACTAATTTAATTTCTGATCCTTACACTCCTTAATGCTTTTAATTTGGTATAAAGTTCACCTTTTATACAGGTAATCAGTGTCATAAGAGGATACCAAAATCTCAGGTTCAAAATCAGATAACAAATAAATAATAACTTTGGCTTTCAAGTGGTTTTAAGAGCAATTTGAAAATTATCATAGAAGCATCTACTGATAGCAACAATGACATCTCACAAAAAAGAGGGAGGGGCAGAAATCAGCCAGGTTAGTGATTGCAAAGTAATACCATTCAAGCAGGGACAAGGAGAATAAGAACCCCAAATTTTGATCACTAAACAGCTATTCACTTTCTCAACTATAGAACTGTCTCCAGAATCTCATTATAGTTGATGCTTTTGAAAGTTTCTCTGTTCACAGTAATCCTGGATCTGATTTCCTACAGGTTTTGTAAAGACACTTTCATGTTCTAAGGTGGTTCTAACAAAACACTTAATGCATCTACTCAGTAAATACTTTTCAAATAAATCTATCAAAAATTTTATAGCACAACACAGGAAAAGAAACTAGTGCATTTAAGAGGCTGTCGGTTTCCATTTCCTCACTTGGGTTCATGGGAATTAAATAAATATCAAGTAAAAAGCACCTGAATCTGCTAAAAATCTGAGTGTTTCAAATGCTGTGACACAAAGTAGTAGAAAATACTAGCTTCAATTTTTCCTTCTATAATATAACAAAACTTGGATTTCTGCTGACAACTTCTTTACTAGGTTTCAGCGCAAAGCAATCTAGAAATAGACAAGTCAGAGACGCTTTAAAAATAAATTAAGGTTTATAATGGAAATGCTGACAGATGCTCCTTTATAATAATGCCTGGTGAGACAATATTTTACAAATGACTATATCACAATATGTGTGCAAGTGTTGTATATTAAAATGCAACAATGCCTAGCTCAAAATTAAATCAGGACCATGAAAAGTTCAGTAGATGTTATAAAATGTGACGTGGCAAGAAAATATACTAAGTTAAAATATAATGCAAGCAAGGATTTATTAACATTTGCCATTTGGAAGATTTAAACAAGAGAGAATCTCAGCATAAATCCTAATGATAGAAGTCAGAGAAGTACAAACTCAGTACAGCCTAAAAATAGTTGACTTCCAATGTGACCAGTGTATACCATAGTTACTTAAGAAATCATATCCATTTTTGAGATGATCATATCCCTAGACTAAGACCAAAGTATAAATTTATAAATACATATATAACTCTTTTTTAAAAAACCTCTAGTATTCCTTCTTCTAGAATCCGTGATCAGCACTCAGCTTTCTGCTGCTGCAAACCTTTCCTGCTATTACAGATCATGCTGTCTTTGTTTTTGATAGCTACAAGCCACCATTTCCAGCAACCCCTGCTTTTGAACTCTCCACACCTATACTACAATATATAATGGTGGTCAAAGCAATTTGGGTCCAAAGACCCAGCATAAGCAATTCTACCACTGTCAAAGAAATATGATAAGCCTTCATTTACTGAGAAGCCAAAACTAAAGAATCAATTTCATGTTTCAAAGCAAAGTAGAAACCCAGGAGCATTACACAGACTTCTTCATTATAAAGCTATATGTACATATTAACATACACCTCATGATATCAGTGCATAGTTCATCTTAAAACAAATACTTTACAATGAATTTTCTTAAATGATACCATTTTCTCTAATTTCATCTAATGAAAATAGTGAATTTGTCTACTTGCATTGGTGTGTCCTACTGAGTTATTCACTAACTCAGTGGCTCTCAACAAGGGACACTTTGCTCCCCAAGGAACATCTGGTGATGTCTGGAGACATTTTTCATTGTAATGAGTGAGGAGAGGGGTGTTACTGACATCTGATGAGTGTTCAGCAGCTAGAGATGCTGCTAAAAATCCTACAATGTACAGGATAGCCCCTTCCAAAACAATCACCTGGCCCAAAATATCAACAGTGCTGCTGTTGAGAAACGTTCCACTAATTCCTTTTTTTCTTACCAAGCAGCAGTTCACAGTTTCCCTTATCTTGAATCCAAATAAACGCTCAAGCCATCAACCAAAAATCAGAACTAAACTTAAGGCAAAGAGGAGTAAGGTATGCAGATGATCTCCAAGAACAACTGACTCATTCATTCAACAAATGATGGAAGTACTGTCAAATTACAGTCTGATACAATACCAGGCATTGAGGACACCATGGTGCTAAGACAAGATCTCTCCTTTTATCTAGCTTATGTTCTAGTGATTCTCAGGCTGAAGAAATAGTCAAACTAAATAAAAAACCTTCCATGCCTGACACATTCTGGAAAACTGGTGTAGCTATGCACACAGCTCCCAATGATAGAGCATTCATTCTGTTTTTGGAAATGTCTTCATTTTAATGAGCCAAAATAACCTTCCCTGTAGCTTTCACCCTCTGATCATAGTTCTGCTCTCCTGAGTCATAAAGAACAAATCCCTGTTCCACATGACAGCCCTTTACACATTTAAAGACAGCTCTCATATACCTCTGAATTTTGTCTCCCAAAGGCTAAAACAATTCCTCCAGTGCCTCTTCATAAGACAGTTCCTCATAAGACACGATCCTTAAGATTGGAAGGAAATGAGGAAAAATACTAAGGTTTTGTAAGAATTTAGGCTATTAATTAGTAATTAATAAATTTTCTTGAGCTACCCTTTTCAAACCCACAAAACTGTTTTTAATAAGAAAAAATATAACATTTACTACCCCCATGTACAATATACTTGACACTTTATATGCATCATCATATTTAATTATCACAACAGTCCAGTGAAGTACATAATACTATCTTTACTTTAGACATGAAGAAATCAGACTCAGAAAGATTAAAGGAATTTTTCCAAGATCAGATGCTCTTCCTAAGCCCATGCTCTTTTCACTATACCATGTTACCTAAAAATGGTGCTGGTTTTCACATTTTAATTCAATCACTGAGTTTTAATTATTTCCATGAACCAGTTTTAAAATGAAGCTAAATCTCAGAGTAACTTATGCTTGCATTAAGAAGAAACTCGCTCTAATAAAAAAGCATTCTAACATCAAGTGCCTTTTAATAAGAATATATACATTCTTGCCCTACCTACACAATTCTCCACATATATACGCTGAATTCCATTTGATTAACAAATTCTATGTAATATATGATGTCACAAGTTACTATCCCTTAAGAAAACAATCTAATTAAGAAAGACAACATTCATTTGAAATCTATATACCTATTAGCTATACTGAAATAATACACAATGCCAAAAATTCTTAAAACTCATTCATGGGAGTCAGGCAGAATAATATAATGGCAGAGATTAGTAACAGACTGGATTTGCCTCTTAATCTCTCTGGGCCTTTGTGTTCTAACCTAAAATTGGAGAAAATAATAAAAACTACCTCACAGGGTTGTTGGAATACTGTAACAGGTTCTGAATTGGTCTCCCTACTTCCACCATTCTCACCCCTTCCTTCCCACTCCACCTACTTCTATTCTGTACACAAGCGGCCAAAGTGATCCCCTTTAAAACAAAAACCATATCATGTCACACCACTGCTCAAAAACCTCCAATAGCTTTTTTGTCATTTTGGAACAAAATCCCAAATCCTTATCAGAGCCTATAAGACCCTAGATGATCCAGTCCCTGGCTTCCTTACTCATATATTCCCTCCACTCTGAATGCTCTTCCCCCAGATGCCTGGATGGCTCAATCTCTTTCCTTCCATTCAAGTCTGCTTTAAGTGTCACATTCTCAGATAAACTTTCCCTAGTCATTCTCTATTTCTTTCCAATAGCATTGCTCACTAACCAATATTATATTATGTTTTTATTTATTTGTTTATTTCTGTCTCTCCTACCAAAAAGTATAACCCATTAGAACAGGGTCTTTGTTTGTTTCACCACTGTATCTCCAGCACCAAGCATGCTGCCTGGCACACTGTAGGTGCTCAATAGTCAATCCATGAGTGAAGTGAAATAACGCAAATAAAGAGCTTAGCACAACACTTGAGAACAAGTGAGAACATTTAAACAATGTTAGCTATTACTACTATCAACAAAAGTATTTCTGTTATTTTTCATACATTCATTAAACAAACTATCTCTAAACACTAAGTTTGTGCCAGGCATTGTGCTGTGTAGTTTTTTACATGTTGATATTGCCTTTTGGGAAGTTTCTGAAAACTAGCTAGAGAGCCACTGGCATAAGATGATAATTGCACTTCACAAAGTAATTAAATGCCTCCAAAAGGCTTCCAGAATTCTACCCCTTACAGAATTTACAGTTTTTCCTTTAACTTGATCTGGTTGTATCCCATTAGCCCAGGCACAGTACCAGGCAATAGCAGTCGATAATAAAATGTTAACAGTGGGGCATTATAATTTCCTCCTTTAATAGTTTTTCAGGCTGTTGATTTTTCTTAAAACCAAAACCCAAGACAAACTCCAGCCATGAACAATTACAAAATATATGAATCACCAAAGCTACCCAGAGGCACTGATCATATTAACAAATCAAATGAGGTTACATGAGAGGCAACTGAAGTGTAATAGAAAGAGTCCCTTCCCAGCTCTATGTGACCTTATACAAGCTATTTAGCTTCCCTATGCTTCTGTTTCCTTACCTTCAAAACAGAAAAAAAAAATTATTCTACCTCATAAAGATATTATGAAAATGAAATAAACAAGGTGAGATTTCAGGCACAAACTAAGACACCCTAAATGTCTGCTCTCTCAGCTCATGGAATATAAACTCAGGCAGTAGTGTGGAATCTACTAAAAATGCTCTATACTTTTGTATAATGTCCACACTATCTAGCACAGATTCAGTAAATATTGGCCTTGTACTATATTATACAGGGGAAACACACCTAATTACCCAGTGTTTAGATGGTAAAACAATCAGAAACCAATTTGTCTCAGGCTTTGTGAGTCACTGATGAAGTGAAACTGATATCCATGCACTTTACAAAAGGGAATCAGCATTTCTCTAAACTTGAAAAACCCCTAACATTGTCATTATTCATATGACTCCCCAAAACTCATGTCATTTTTTACTCATTTGTTCATTCAGTCAACACACCTTGAAATTCAACTACATGCCACCTACTGTTCTAGGTGCTAGAGATGAAAAGAATCAGGCTTGGTCCCTCATCTACCCTTAAAGGAATTCAAAGGCTTTTTAAAATAGTCAATCTTAAGGGTTATGGAAGCTCTGAGGAGGAAATCAATCATTTTAGGAAAGGCTTCATAGAAGTACTCTCCAATAGAAGTTTCTGCAAGGATGAAGATTTTCTTTAACATGTACTGTCCAATACAATAGCCACTAACCACATGTAGCTATTGAACACCTAAAATGTAGCTAATATAACTGTGAAATGGAATTTTTAATTTTAATTAACTTTAATAGCCACAGGTAGCTAGTGGTTACTGTACTGTATTGCACAGCAGAGCTTTATAGGATAGGTAATAATTGAGCTGAAATATTGAAAAAAGGGAGTAAGGAATTGCTGGGGTAGGCGATAGCACATTCTAGGAAATGAGAAAGGCACAAACGACATGAAGGGCGATGAGGAGGATACCTTAATGTGTTCAGGGAAGGCTGCCTTGGATGTGTGGCATGTGGAAAGGAGAAAAACGAAATGAGGTTAGATAGGACCAAAATATGAATGCCCCTGAATACCAAGATAAGGAGTTAAACTTTATGCAGCAGACAACAGGAAAACACCAAAGACTTTAAAGTCAGGGAATATATGACTATATCCACACGCTGAAAGACAATTTTGACCATAAGAGGAGCAATACATTGAAAGAAGAGACCAGAGAGGTAGAAAGATCAGCTATGGATGAGACTACTGCAGTCCTCCAAGTTAGATGATGAAGACTCTGGCTACTGCAATCACAGTGAGAACAGGGATGAAGGAACGAATTCAAGAGACATTTTGGAGATAAAATTAGCAGGCTTTAGAGAACTATGAGATGTGGCAGACAAGAAAGAAATCAAAGTCCAAGCTACTGGGGTACCAGTCTGGAAAACCAGATAATTTAGTCACTTTCTACATTGACTGAAGGGATAAAGGAAGTTTAAAGGCTCTTGCTTACAGTTGTTTATAAGAAAACAATCTAAATATCCATGAGTATCTTGAAAGCTAAATAAATTATGGAATTGTTAAAGACAGTATAAGTCTACTAAAACATTTTTAAAGAATACATAATACCAGGTTAAAATGTCACGATATGATAAATGAAATAAGTAGGCTATAAAGCAGCACATACAGCATTATCCAGTTTTGTTTTGTATATTGGTAGAATTTTTTTAATGGAAGGAATATGCCAAAAAGTCAACAGTAGCTTACTTTGATAGTGGGTTAATGGGCCATTATAATTTCTTTCTTGAACATTTTTTTCATTGTCTAATTATACTACAACAAATATAGGATATTTTTTATTTAAAAATAAACTTTTGCTCTAAAGCACTGTACCTTACAGCACTGGGGCCTGTGATAAATCTACTGAAGCCTGCAGCTTCACCAACAAAGGAAATTTGACACGACCATACCCCAAAGTCTACTGCAGGTTCATTATGGGAGACTAAATTCACAACAAATTTAATAAGGCAGTTTTTTTCCACTTGAAAAATTTACCACAATTACAAAGTGTAAAATGGATTCTTTCCCATTAAGTTTATTTATAATGTCTTATCGTGTATGGTTTATGTCTGTATACATGCAACTACAAGTGGGAATTTGCTATAAACCTGTATTTTATTCTGTGTAGTCATGCCAAAAAAGATTTATTCTGTTCATACTAAATTTCAATTACTCAGGTTCATTTGATATAGAGCAGACACTATATGTGAAGAAGTGGTTCAACGAATACTAATCTCTTTTATAGGTACATCCAGTCCCTTTTTGCACTTAACAAAACCTCGCTTTCTAAGCTCTAAATTTAGATTTACAAGGAAATCCTGACCTGGTATAGATAAGCCTACTAGAAAGGCATATGGCTATGGCAAATCCTCCTACATCCTGGATGTGAATAAAATACAATTAGATAAGCAACTTCCTTCATTAAATAGGAAATGAATAGAATTTTTCAACTACAATTTTAATCACTTTACTTTGCCATAAGATAGGTTGTTTTTCTCTTGGAAAACCACATGTACATTAAAAAGGGAGTCTTAACCTAATATTCCTAGCCATATGACAAGCCTTATTCTGATCATTTTACAGGAGGAGAAAATAAAGGGCTAGAATTAAAAGCATTTTTCTATTTTAGATGTTTAGAAACCTGGTTTGGTTTCCTTAACTAAAATTAGTTGTATATCTTATTTCTATGTTTTCTATTAAAACACACTGGTAGAGAAGCAATCTTTTCTCTGGGACATCTGTAAATAAGCCCCAGGGCTAGGTAGTAGAAATGGGTTCATTCAATAAATATAACGAAATTGAGGTCGAACAGTGAGACAGTAACAGATCTGGGACTAAGGCCAGGTCTCCTGGCTTGAAATCTGACAAGATTACAGTTCTTAAATTAAAATATATTTTCCCTAAGAGTTGAAACAGGGAACACGCTTTTAGGATACCAGTTAGTGACACGTGGGAAACATCAGCTAGCTCCCAAACCCAGAAGCTGCCTTAGATGTTTTAGCTAACTACTACATACTACATAGAGGGCAAAAGTCACTAAAATAAAATAATCACTCCACAAACAAAGGGAATTTAGAAATCTGCAACAGCAATTAGCCACCAGTATCTTACTATGTTTCTGTGCTCTGATGTCCATTTCCATGGAAACAGAAAAAGAAGTGAGAGGCAGCCAAGAAAAGAGATGTCAGAACTTGTCAGGTTCAATGGCTAGAGCTGAAAGCTGCAAATGCCATTTTTTTCTTACAAACAGCATCAGCTGACTTCTGGCACATAATCGATTCTCAAGCTAGGCAATGTCAGCTTGCTTGGAGAAGCATAAAGCTAAAAAACAGGCTTAGGTTTTTGTTTTGTGTTTGAAGGCCTGGATTAAGGGAGGAGACGCAAATTAAAAGCAAACTGTTCAAAATTCTAAATTTCTAAAGCATAAGAATGCAACAGAATTGTTTCAAATTTCACAAAGTGAAGATAAGAATTTCTTAACTGTGATGCGGGGAAAAAGTAGGATCACCACAGAGCATTATCTGTAATGAATAGCAAGAGGGTAGAGGCAGGGAAGAGACAGAAGGCAGAGGAAGCAGCAAGTACAAAGGCCCTAAGACAAGAGAATGTGTGATCCTTTCAGGGCACTGCAAGCACACAAGAGCTCTTAGTGTTGGGGAGAGGGTCATCACAGAAGGCTTTCCCAAAGGAGGTAACACCTAAGCTAAGACCTGAAGGACTAGATGGAGTTATAGAAGAGAGTATTCCAGCAAGAAGGAAGAGCATGAGGGAAGTCCTAGAGGCAAGAGAGCAAAATGAATCCAGGAATAGCAAATAGTTTAGGACAGCTGGAGCAGAGAGTGGGAGTAGGAGAATGAGTTGTGAACAGATCAAGAAGGGCCTTATTTCCCAAGTTGGATTTTGAACTTTTGTCCCAGAAAACAAATTTTCACTGAAGAGTCTAAATCAGGAAAGTACATGATGAGATCTGCATTTTAAAAAGATTAGTCAGGGGACTTCCCTGGTGGCGCAGTGGTTAAGAATCAGCCTGCCAATTCAGGGGACACAGGTTCAAGCCCTGGTCTGGGAAGATCCCACATGCCGTGGAGCAGCTAAGCCCATGCACCACAACTACTGAGCCTGAGGTCTAGAGCCCACGAGCCACAACTACTGAAGCCCACACACTTACAGCCCGTGCTGCACAACAAGAGAAGCCACCGCAACGAGAAGCCCACGCACCACAATGAAGAGTAGCCCCCGCTCACCACAACTAGAGAAAGCCTGCGCACAGCAATGAAGACCCAATGAAGCCAAAAATAACTAAATTAATTCATTTTAAAAAAAGATTAGTCAAACTATCTCAGATTACAGACAGATACAAATGTAGAGTCTGTTACAGCCTTCCCAGGAGAAAGATAAGGGTGGACCACACAGTGGGGGAGGGGCAGCAGAGGAGATGGGAGAACAGGACACAGTGAATATGAGCAGTGGGAGAAAAAGAAGGATGAATCAAAGATGACACCCAGGATTTTGGCCTGAACAGCTACATCACTGAGTTCCCATCACAAGCACAGAAGGAGGAGTTTCAGGTGTGTGTGGTACACTGATGAGCTCTCACCTAGACTTCATGGCTTTGAGATATCGATGGGACGGTCAATCAGAGCTATCCAGCAGGCAGTTGCACATGGGATGGGTGTGTCTACCACTCAGGAGAGACATCTGGGATGAATATTGTATCTGGGCTTCAGGGCTGGATACCATTGCCCAGGGAAAGCACAAGATCAGAAGGGATTTCAAAAGATGAATTATAAAGGCTTTAGAGCCTGTTCAAATGTTGGCTACACCATTTACTAATTATATGATCTAGGGTTACTTAGTCTCTAAGCCTGTGAACTGGGATAATTATACCTGTTCTAAGGACTAATATTTTTTTAAATTAGTAGAGAAAGAAGAAACTATAAAGGAGAATGAGAAAGAGAAGATAAAAAGTTGGGCTTCCCTGGTGGCGCAGTGGTTGGGAGTCCGCCTGCCGATGCAGGGGACGCGGGTTCATGCCCCGGTCCGGGAAGATCCCACATGCCACGGAGCGGCTGGGCCCGTGAGCCATGGCTGCTGAGCCTGCGCGTCCGGAGCCTGTGCTCCGCAACGGGAGAGGCCACAACAGTGAGAGGTCCGCGTACCGCAAAAAAAAAAAAAAAAAAGTAGATATCACAGGAGAATGCAGTATCATGGAAGCTAATGGAAAAGAGTATTTCAAGATTAAAATTAATACATCAAATACTGCAAAGAGATCAATTACAATAAGAAATGAAAAGTGTACAAAGGATTTTTTTTTTCAAAGACATTTCTGATGCAAATCAAAACTACAATGAGATATCATCTCACACCAGTCAGAATGGCCATCATCAAAAAATCTAGAAACAATAAATGCTGGAGAGGGTGTGGAGAAAAGGGAACACTCTTGCACTGCTGGTGGGAATGTGAATTGGTACAGCCACTATGGAGAACAGTATGGAGGTTCCTTAAAAAACTACAAATAGAACTACCATATGACCCAGCAATCCCACTACTGGGCATATACCCTGAGAAAACCATAATTCAAAAAAGTCATGTACCAAAATGTTCATTGCAGCTCTATTTACAATAGCCCAGAGATGGAAACAACCTAAGTGCCCATCATCGGATGAATGGATACAGAAGATGTGGCACATATATACAATGGAATATTACTCAGCCATAAAAAGAAACGAAATTGAGCTATTTGTAATGAGGTGGATAGACCTAGAGTCTGTCATACAGAGTGAAGTAAGTCAGAAAGAAAAAGACAAATACCGTATGCTAACACATATATATGGAATTTAAGAAAAAAAAATGTCATGAAGAACCTAGGGGTAAGACAGGAATAAAGACGCAGACCTACTGGAGAACGGACCTGAGGATATGGGGAGGGGGAAGGGTGAGCTGTGACAGGGCGAGAGAGAGTCATGGACATATACACACTAACAAACGTAAGGTAGATAGCTAGTGGGAAGCAGCCGCATGGCACAGGGATATCGGCTCGGTGCTTTGTGACAGCCTGGAGGGGTGGGATAGGGAGGGTGGGAGGGAGGGAGATGCAAGAGGGAAGACATATGGGAACATATGTATATGTATAACTGATTCACTTTGTTATAAAGCAGAAACTAACACACCATTGTAAAGCAATTATACCCCAATAAAGATGTTAAATAAATAAATAAATAAAAATAATAAAAATAATAAATAAATAAAAGACATTTCTGGTGACCCAGGCTAAAGCAGGGTGAAGGTGAATATAGACAGAAATATATGGTAAATGAGGGAGTGAGAGACAGACTTATTAAATTCTTTCAAGAAGCTTGCCTGCAAGGGAGAAGAAAAATTAGGCTGGTATCTAGTAGAGTCAAAACAGAGTGCTTGTTTTTGGTATTTTATTGGGAGAAATTTATGCATCACAAGTTAAGATGCTTTCAACTGCAAGTAACAGAAAACCTAACTAAAAACGCTTAAGCCATTTAGGACATGTATTGTTTATTTAATAAAAAGTCTAAAAGTAGACAACTCTGGGGATTTTTCAGAATCTTAGTGATGTCATCAGACTAGGGAATCATGTCCTTACAACATATTCCCAACAGAAAGAAAAGAAAAAAATAAACCTTGTTCGTCTGTTAAGAAGCAGAACACCTTACCTAGAGCTTTCCCCCCACTGCCCATCAGACTTTCCCTTATATCTCACTGGTTAGACTGGGTCACATGGCCACTCTTAGCTATAAGAGAAGCTGAGAAATTGTCTTACTTTCTAGACTCAATTTTGAGGCAATAAGAGAGATGGGGGTTGAGAATGACTTTTACATAGCCAGCCAATACTGTCTGCCTCATACATGTTTATATGCTAATGTGAAAGTGTTGGTAAAGAGAAAGAAGCCAAAGATTACAAATGGAGGACGGCAAGAATGAGTTCAGACACAGGCTATTTTGTAAGAGGGCTAGATGGAAGTTCAGAAAGTTTGTACCATACAAATTTAATTTTCTCTGTTAAGAAGAAAATGGGATCATTCAATAAAAGTTAAGGGAAAGTTAGAAGAAAAGAGGTCTTCAGAATAACAAAGCAGATTTTTAAATGGAGAATACGAGACGGTTGCCTAACATAAGAGCTTTCTGGGCCAGAGAGGGAAAAAGAAGAATGGAAAAAAAACTTTGTACAGATTACTGGGCAACAGATAATTCAGTCAATATTAGATATCATTAATTCACATTGCCACTCACAAGGAGTTCTCTAGCAGGACCCAGCAGCCTGAGAGTAAGAATAGAGAAAGTAGAATGCTGAGTCCATTCTAGATTAGAGTTAGGGTGGGTGGTACAGTGGAAAGAGAAGGGTACAAAAGAGTTGAAGTTATCAGCAAGCCAGTGAAATAACAGGTCATGTACATCTATGTTAGGAAAGAAATGAAAGGTATGAAAAGGCAGACAGAGTGGAATAGTAAAGGAACCTGGGGTGTAGTAGCCATAAAAAGAAGGCTAAAGGGATGAAAAGCAAGATGAGTAAAATGAGTACTTCCAGGGAACAAGATTGAGGGTGTACCATAAGAATGGATGGCTGACATAGAATGGAGGTTGAGGGCACTCACATTAAGAAGGTGAAGAAACTGAAAGGCTAGGATATTAATTGGATTGTCCACGTGGACTCTGAAGTCACTTTTCCAAGATGGTGGCTAGAACTCAGGTAAAAGGAAGTGTCAATATCTTTAGCAAATAAAAAAGAATGACCGAAGAAGAGCAGAAGAAGTTGACTATACTTCTAATAACCATGATTATCAAAAAAGAATATAAGTATGAAGGGTTACTAGAGCAGAAGCTGCCTTAGGAAACAAGAAATGAGTCAAACCTTACCCTAAACCCATGGGTACACAGTAAGTGAAAGAAGAGATGCATCCACTTAAGAAGACTTCATGAAAAGCAATGTCTACAAGGAATTGCAGTTTTCAACTAAGGCAAAGAGACAGAGGAGTTTTCAGTTAAGGATACTAAGGAGAATTCATTTAATATAAATTGGAGGTCCAAGAAACAGAATCAGAATCACGAAACAAAACTTTGGGAAGAGGAAGGTAAGTTTAGGTTTAGGAGAGAGGAAATCCTAAACAGCATAAAGAAGAGAAAATACTTTAGTGACCAGAGAGGTTTATATTTGGGTAGATATCAAAAGTGACAGGTATCTGGGGTGTAATGGAATTAGTAGGCCTCGAGATGTCCAAAAGAACCAGTCTCAGCAGCCTCTCTACAGCTCAGAAAAATTGTACTTTCAAGGAATTCCCATATTGAGTTACAATACCTAGAAATTCTCAGCAACAGTGTTTTCAACATACTAGATTAGTATCCAAGTTTAGCTTTAGACATACATTCATACTGGAAACCAGTTTTATTCACATTTTATCTGTATAGTAAATAATCTAATCTTGCTCAAAAAGGTCCCCAAAAAACTGACCTTTGACTTCAGCTTCTGGGAAGTAATCTCTAAGATCTTTGTTTTCTTGGGGCCATGGGTTAGCCAGGTACTAACAATGCGATTTAGGATGGGGGCTTTGGGTCACACTCAGAGGGGCTGGAGACTAAAGGCTGAGATCAGTCACATGGATAATCAATAATGACCATGTCACAGAGGCCCAATAAAAACTCTGAATACCAAGGCTCAAGTGAGCTTCCTTGGTTGGCAATATTCCATGCACTGTGTCACACATCAATGCCAGGAAAGTAATGTGTCCTGGCTCCACAAGGAGAAGACAATGGGAGCTCCATACTTGGTAATTCCCCAGACACTGCCCTAGGAGCTTCCTCCTTTGGCTGATTTTAATCTGTCACCTTTCCCTGTAATAAACCGTACCCATGGGTATAGTAGCTCTCAGTGAGTTCTGTGAGTCCTTCTAGCAAATTATTGAATCTAAAGATGGTCTTGGAAACCCCTGAATTTGTAACTAGTGTCAGAGTGAGGGAAGTCTTGTGGAAACCCTCTTACTTTATATTTGGTCTAAACTGAGATATCTGTTCTCTCTAAATCAACTTGTTTGCAAGGAAAAAAAAATAACTTGAAAAGAACTCAATATCTGAGGTTAGCTGAAATTTGTCACTGAATAGTAACTAGTCTACTGTGCTACTAATGGCCCTCTGCTCCCATAAATTCTTCTGAGCTGTGAAGAAGTCTCAACAAATAACCACTAAGAAAAGTACTGTTGAGTTTTAATCTGGATCTAATAGCCACTCACTATATCACTGAGACGGAAAGTCATTTCTCTTTAGTGAATTACAGCTTGTTCCAGGTAACTGGGAAATGTCATTGTACCTCAGTGAAATGTGATCAAACCCAAATAATGAATACCTATAAAACAATTTTAATTCAATTTTTTAATTTTTAAAAAAGGCATTTGATAACTACTATACTTTATAAATGAATTATATGACTGTAGTTACTGACATCACAACATAGAAGGGTTTGTTGAACTTCGCATTACCAAACACTACCAAAAAGACTTTATAACTAGGCTGCATATAAAAATTGTACCAAAATAACATATTGTCTAAATTTTTTAAAATGCAATTGAAGTAGAATGAAAAACAGGCATTTAAATAATGAGTGTCACTGTAAAGAGATTTTACCAAGACATTCTCTCAGATATGCCTTATAAGGTGCAAAGTATAAAATACAAAATCTACAGTCAAATGACACAGGAAAACTCTCAATATATTAATACCCATTAGTATTTCAGAGATGATATTAAAAAGTGTGTTTTTACTCTTTTAAGTGAAAACTTAAAACTTTAAGACTTCACTTGTACAGTTTAGTTAAAAGCTCAGCCTAGGGGGACTTCCCTGGTGACACAGTGGTTAAGACTCCACGCTCCCAATGCAGGGGGCCTGGTTTCGATCCCTGGTCAGAGAAGTAGATCCCACATGCATGCCACAACTAAGAGTTCACATGCCCAACTAAGGAGCTGGTGAGCCGCAATTAAGGAACCCACATGCCGCAACTAAAGGAGCCGGCGAGCTGCAACTAAGAATAACAGCACCTACTACACAGAATTGTGAAGATTAAATGAGATAATACAGGTAAACAGTATAAGTCTTGGTACACAGTAAAAACTCAATAATAGGTAGCTACTTTCAGTAGTTCAAAATTATCTAGTGATAATACATTAAGTCAACCTATTTAAGCTGATGCTTTCTACACTGAGGTAACAAATACACCAGACTTAGACTCTACCAAAATGAACCAATTTTAAAGTTCCAACATATTTGTTTCTTTGACATATATATATATAGGCTTCGCATAAATACAAAACAGAAAATTTTCTTAAAAAAGGATGTTTTAATTCACCATGAGTCATTTCGTTTGGTGCACTTTTTATCAACATCAGATTAACTATTATAAAAAAACAAGAATTAAACACACAATCATCTATGAATATAAATCAGTATAGCATTATTTTCAAACTATGAATGATTACATAGCACTGACACTTTTTTAAAATCTATAAGTAAAGGTTCACAGGAACGAAAAGAATCTATGGCAGCAAGTTTCATGCCTTTCTTATTTACAATTTCTGTAAGTCTAACCGTGGAACAAATGAATAACATCAGAGGAAAGGTTGCTGTAAAAAATAAAAGGGAGGCCCTAACAGTCTTTGCAATGACTGGCATCCCAAGAATTATACACTGGGAAGAATAATCTGGCAGCCTCTGGGTAGGTAATAAGGAGGAAAATTAAGTTAGTGATGAGGGGATGAAAGAGGATGAACAGGTTGCCAAAGCTGTCACCAGCAGTTTAAAACAGTCTTTCAACAATAAAAAACCTGACCCAAATGAACGAAGTAGAAGCACTCTGCAATGACTGTGAAAAAGATGGGAATACAATTCAATCAGCACTGAAGTAATCACAATCAAAATAATTACTGTATCCCCTCAAATAGAGAACACCATAGACTGTAAGATACACCATATTTTACTTACCACCAAAAAGAATAAAAAGTTAATAATTAAACTGACATGTCAAGATTTATTGATTATAAAATATACTCCAATTTCAAAGATACTAAAATTTGAAAAACATGTATCTTAAAATCAATTAAATACAGACCAGATGGCAGACAGCAGAAGCAAGAAAAACTACAGTCCTGCAGCCTGCGGAACAAAAACCACATTCACAGAAAGATAAACAAGATGAAAAGGCAGAGGGCTATGTACCAGATGAAGGAACAAGATAAAACCCCACAAAAACAACTAAATAAAGTGCAGATAGGCAACCTTCCAGAAAAAGAATTCAGAATAATGATAGTGAAGATGATCCAGGACCTCAGAAAAAGAATGGAGGCAAAGATCGAGAAGATGCAAGAAATGTTTAACAAAGATCTAGAAGAATTAAAGAACAAACAAACAGAGATGAACAATACAGTAACTGAATTGAGAAGTACACTAGAAGGAATCAATAGCAGAATAACTGAGGCAAAAGAACGGATAAGTGACCTGGAAGACAGGATGGTGGAATTCACTGCTGTGGAACAGAATAAAGAAAAAAGAATGAAAAGAAATGAAGACAGCCTAACAGACCTCTGGGACAACATTAAATGCAACAATATTCGCATTACAGGGGTCCAAGAAGGAGAAGAGAGAGAGAAGAACCTGAGAAAATATTTGAAGATATTACAGTCGAAAAGTTCCCTAACATGGGAAAGGAAATAGCCACCCAAGTCCAGGAAGTGCAGAGAGTCCCATACAGGACAAACCCAAGGAGAAACACGCCAAGACACACAGTAATCAAACTGGAAAAAATGAAAGACAAAGAAAAATTATTGAAAGCAGCAAGGGAAAAACGACAAATAACATATAGGGAACTCCCATAAGATTAACAGCTGATTTCTCAGCAGAAACTCTACAAGCCAGAAGGGAGTGGCATGATATATTTAAAGTGATGAAAGGGAAGAACCTACAACCAAGATTACTCTACAACCAACCTACAACCTACAACCAAGATTATCTCATTCAGATTCAATGGAGAAATCAAAAGCTTTACAGACAAGCAAAAGCTAAGACAATTCAGCACCACCAAACCAGCTGTACAACAAACGCTAAAGGAACTTCTCTAAGTGGGAAACACAAGAGAAGAAAAGGACCTACAAAAACAAACCCATAACAATTAAGAAAATGGTAATAGGAATATACATATCGATAATTACCTTAAATGTGAATGGATTAAATGTTCCAACCAAAAGACACAGGCTTGCTGAATGGATACAAAAAAAGACCCATATATATGTTGTCTACGAGAGACCCAATTCAGACCTAGGGACACATACAGATTGAAAGTGAGGGGATGGAAAAAGATGTTCCATGCAAATGGAAATCAAAAGAAAGCTGGAGTAGCAATACTCATATCAGATAAAAGGGACTTTAAAATAAAGAATGTTAGAAGAGACAAGGAAGGACACTACATAATGATCAAGGGATCAATCCAAGAAGAAGACATAACAATTATAAATATATATGCATCCAACAGAGGAGCACCTCAATACATAAGGCAACTGCTAACAGATATAAAAGAGGAAATCAACAGTAACACAATAATAGTGGGGGACTTTAACACCTCACTTACACCAATGGACAGATCATCCTAACAGAAAATTAATAAGGAAACAGAAGTGTTAAATGACACAATAGACCAGATAGATTTAATTGCTATTTATAGGACATTCCAAGCAAAAACAGCAGATTACACTTTCTTTTCAAGCACACAGGATAGATCACATCTTGGGTCACAAATCAACCCTCAGTAAATTTAAAAAACTGAAAATATATCAAGCATCTTTTCTGACCACAATGCTATGAGATTAGAAGTCAATTACAGGGAAAAAAAGGTAAAAAACACAAACACATGGAGGTTAAACAATACATTACTAAGTAACCAGGAGATCACTGAAGAAATCAAAGAGGAAATCAAAAAATACCTAGAGACAAATGACAATGAAAACACGACGATCCAAAACCTATGGGATGAAGCAAAAGCAGTTTTAAGAGGGAAGTTTATAGCAATACAAGCCTACCTCAAGAAACAAGAAAAATCTCAAGTAAACAATCTAACCTTACACCTAAAGGAACTAGTGAAAGAAGACCAAACTAAACTGAAAGTTAGCAGAAGGAAAGAAATCATAAAGATCAGAGCAGAAATAAATGATATAGAAACAAAGAAAATAATAGCAAAGATCAATAAAACTAAAAGGTGGTTCTTTTAGAAGGTAAACAAAATTGATAAACCATTAGGCAGACTCATCAAGTAAAAGAGAGAGAGGACTCAAATCAATAATATTAGAAATGAAAAAGGAGAAGTTACAATGGACACCACAGAAATACAAAGCATCCTAAGAGACTACGACAAGCAACTCTATGACAATAAAATGGACAACCAGGAAGAAACAGACAAATTCTTAGAAAGGTATAACCTTCCAAGACTGAACCAGGAAGAAATAGAAAATATGAACAGACCAATCACAAGTAATGAAATGGAAAGTGTCATTAAAAATTTTCCAACAAAGAAAAGTCCAGGACCAGATGGCTTCACAGGTGAATTCTGTCAAACATTTAGAGAAGAGCTAACACCTGTTCTTCTCAAATTCTTCCAAAAAATTGCATAGGAAGGAACACTCCCAAACTCATTCTATGAGGCCACCATCACCCGGATACCAAAACCAGACAAAGATACTACAAAAAAAGAAAATTACAGACCAATATCACTGATGAATATAGATGCAAAAATCTTCAACAAAATACTAGCAAACAGAATCCAACAATACATTAAAAGGATCATACATCATGATCAGTGGGATTTATCCCAGGGATGCATGGATTCTTCAATATATGCAAATCAATCAATGTGATAAACCATATTAACAAATTGAAGAATAAAACCATATGATCATCTCAATAGATGAAGAAAAAGCTTTTGACAAAATTCAACACCCATTTATCATAAAAACTCCAGAAAATATGCAGAGACGGAACTTACCTCAGCATAATAAAGTCCATATATGACAAACCCACAGCAAACATCATTCTCAATGGGGAAAAACTGAAAGCATTTCCTCTAAAATCAGGAAAAGGACAAGGATGTCCACTTTCACCACTATTATTCAACATAGTTTTGCAAGTCCTAGCCACGGCAATCAGAGAAGAAAGAAAAATAAAAGGAATACAAATTGGAAAAGAAGAAGTAAAACTGTCACTGTTTGCAGATGACATGATTCTACACATAGAGAATCCTAAAGATGCTACCAGAAAACTACTAGAGCTAATCAATGAATTTGGTGAAGTAGCAGGATACAAACTTAATGCACAGAAATCTCTTGCATTGCTATACACTAACAACAAAAGATCAGAAGGAGAAATTAAGGAAACACTCCCATTTACCACTGCAACAAAAAGAATAAAATACCTAGGAACAAACCTACCTAGG
Organism: Globicephala melas; assembly: GCF_963455315.2. Taxonomy (NCBI): domain Eukaryota; kingdom Metazoa; phylum Chordata; class Mammalia; order Artiodactyla; family Delphinidae; genus Globicephala; species Globicephala melas. The sequence continues at coordinate 111,055,746 of NC_083315.2, read as the reverse complement.
GAAACAAAAGAACTGTATGCAGAAAACTATAAAACACTGATGAAAGAAATTAAAGATAATACAACAAATGGAGAGATATACCATGTTCTTGGATTGGAAGAATCAATATTATGAAAATGACTATACTGCCCAAAGCAACCTACAGATTCAATGCAATCCCTATCAAATTACCAATGTCATTTTTTACAGAACTGGAACAAAAAATCTTAAAATTTGTATGGAGACACAAAAGACCGCGAATAGGCAAAGCAGTCTTGAGGGAAAAAAATGGAGCTGGTGGAATCAGGCTCCCTGACTTCAGACTATACTACAAAGCTACAGTAATCCAGACAGTATGGTATGGCACAAAAACAGAAATACAGATCAATGGAACAGGATAGAAAGCCCAGAGATAAACCCACGCACCTATGGTCAACTTATCTATAACAAAGGAGGCAAGGATATACAATGGAGAAAAGACAGTCTCTTCAATTAGTGGTGCTGGGAAAACTGGACAGCTACATGTAAATGAATGAAATTAGAACATTCCTTAACACCATACACAAAAATAAACTCAAAATGGATTCGAGACCTAAATGTAAGACCGGACACTATAAAACTCTTAGAGGAAAACATAGGAAGAACACTCTTTGACATAAATCACAGCAAGATCTTTTTTGATCCACCCCCTATAGTAATGGAAATAAAAACAAAAATAAACAAATAGGAGGTAATGAAACTTAAAAGCTTTTGCAAAGCAAAGGAAACTACAAACAAGATGAAAATACAACCCTCAGAATGGGAGAAAATATTTGCAAATGCATCAACAGACAAAGGATTAATCTGCAAAATATATAACCAGCTCATGCAGCTCAATATTAAAAAACAAACAACCCAATCCAAAAATGGGCAGAAGACCTAAATAGACATTTCTCCAAAGAAGACATACAGATGGGCAAGAAGCACATGAAAAGCTGCTCAACATCACTAATTATTAGAGAAATGCAAATCAAAACTACAATGAGATATCACCTCACACCAGTTAGAATGGGCATCATCAGAAAATCTACAAACAGCAAATGCTGGAGAGGGTGTGGAGAAAAGGGAACCCTCTTACACTGTGGGTGGGAATGTAAATTGATACAGCCACTATGGAGAACAGTATGGAGGGTCCTTAAAAAACTAAAAATAGAATTACCATATGAGCCCAGCAATCCCACTACTGGGCATATGCCCCGGGAAAACCATAATTCAAAAAGACACACGAGGGGGCTTCCCTGGTGGCGCAGTGGTTGAGAGTCCACCTGCTGATGCAGGGGACACAGGTTCGTGCCCCAGTCCAGGAGGATCCCACATGCAGCGGAGCGGCTAGGCCCGTGAGCCATGGCCGCTGAGCCTGCGCGTCCGGAGCCTGTGCTCCACAGGGAGAGGGCACAACAGTGAGAGGCCCGTGTACCACAAAAAAAGACACATGCACCCCAATGTTCAGTGCAGCACTATTTACAATAGCCAGGTCATGGAAGCAACCTAAATGCCCATCGACAGATGAATGGATAAAGAAGATGTGGTACATATATACAATGGAATATTACTAAGCCATAAAAAGGAACGAAATTGGATCATTTGTAAAGACGTGGATGGACCCAGAAACTGTCATACAGAGTGAAGTAAGTCAGAAACAGAAAAAAAAATATCGTATATTAATGCATATATGTGGAATCTAGAAATATGGTACAGATGAACCAGTCTGCAAGGCAGAAATAGAGACACATATGTAGAGAGCAAACGTACAGACACCATGGGGGAAAGTGGGGAAGTGATGGTGGTGGAATGAACTGGGAGATTGGGGTTGACATATATACACTAATATGTATAAAATGGATAACTTATAAGAACCTGCTCTATAAAAAAATAAAAATTTTAAAAAATCAATTAAATACGGTTTCTGTTTAAATAATAAAAAGGGGTCAAAATCCTATAAAATCTACAGAAACAACCATAACTCTCCTTATAGACTGTTTAGGATCTATTCAAATCTTTTTGGAACTTGAATAGCTCCAGCAGGCTTCTAACATATGATTCTGACCCATGATTCTCCCTCTCCACCTGATGAGATAGAATAAGGCTTTGCCCATCCAAAGGGGCCACAGCTCTCTTAAGGACCCAGTAAGTAATCTTACTTTTTCATCTTGATCTTTATTAAGACTCCTTAATTATAACTGCAAAAGACATGGTCCTACCTTTCATAATTACCCTCATCCCAGACTCAGCCCAAATCACTGAAGCTTATTCTTAAAAGCCTGTATCAACAACACAGAAGAATGAAAAAGTTAGAAATTCTGAAGTGTTCAAGGTAGAAATGGGATATTATATGGTTTGGGCAATTAGCCTACTCTTAATTTATTCATTTTCTAAGGCAAATTATTTTAGCCTCATTGGTTTTTGCTGCTAATGATTTGTGTCTAACATCATTCCCCCTTTGATTAATATATTTCACTGGCTTGGCACATTTTTCTAGTAGTGATTCCTTTTGCACTAATTTTGATTGCTGACTTCAACTGAATGAGACACTCCATTTTATCAATTCTCTTAAAAACAAGCCAGGATTCTGCATGCTTCCTACTTATGTCAGAGCTACAGTAAGAGCCACCCTTAACATGAAATGACTGTCCAAGGACTCCTATTACTTCCCTCTGGTAGATACTTCCCTCTGGTAGTTACACAAAGAAGGAAATAGGAAAAGCTTCTCTGTGTTGTCAGACACGAAAGAATACTCAAGCATCTTTGCTTTATCAATGAAATACTGGCCAAGTTTAAACCACAATAATGACTTCAATTTCCTGGTAACTTTCTGTCCTTTCTTTCTTGTTACTTCCTTTCCTGCTCTCTTTTCAGATTCAGGCCTGGAGTTAAACCAGATGCTCTGCTTTTCTTTAATTGTCCTTACTTCCCTATTTAGGTACCAGAAAAATCATAAATGAAATCTGTTGTTGTACTCCATTTGGACTGAATAGTCAAATTGTGCCTCTCCCCCCATTCTATGTTCTGAAAGTAAGAATCCTGATTCTCTATGTTCACTGTTGAGAATGAAAAATTAATATGAAGGGACAAAATCTGGGCAAGGCCCCATCTCTCTCCTTAGGAAACACTTGATCCACTGACAGGGAAGTAAAATCAGTAACCTGAGTCCACAGCTTCAAACATTCCTAGAGTGTGGGTGAACCTACGAATAGACTAAGAACACGTTTTTCACTCAGGCAAAAAGATCTATCCAAAGTAAACAAGAGCTTTGAACTGAAAAGAAAGGGGATGATCAGAGATGAGAAACCTAATACCCTACTGCAAAGTTCTAGGGAAGAAGGACATGTAACTAGATAGGTGACAAAGCCTAACCTTGCCAAAGGGGAGAGCCATGTGAAGAAATAGCTAATGATGTACCAAATAAGAAGGGGAGGTGACATGCTGGTTCCTGCATCCAGACCAGAGCAAGATGTGACTGAAAGGCCTAAAACCTGAGGAAGGAATTCAAGGACTTCATGACAAAGAATAGGAAAGTACCTTCATCTTCCAAAGGTGCCAGGACTAGGGCTGATCCAAGGCCAATCACTGATATAGAGCAGAAGATAATCTGGCTCAGCTATATACAGTCAGAGGGCTGCAGCAGGAGGCCTTCCCTGCGTGTCAGGTTAGAAAAGAAGCTCTGAGAAGCAGGGCCTTCCCAGACTTAGGAATTGCTCCAACCCAAAACTACACAAAACAAGAAGTGAGAATATCAGTAGTTGACAGTGGACAACAATAACTCTTCTTTTTTTTTACTTTGGTTGCTTTATTTCTATGGTTTTCTTGATAAAATTACCCATTTAAACCTTCTGGTCATTAAGTAGTTTTATCAGGTGAAAAGTGTCTCTACACCTGTGTTAACAGACACCAGCACACTGGTGAAGTAATGACATGTTAGATCTATTCTAACGCTTGAGAAATTTGCATAAATGGCTTGGGGTGGGGGATTAGGGAAGTTGGTGCCCGTCTAGAAAACTGTAATAGCTTTCTGTCTTAGATATCTACAATAACAACGTGCAAAAATAAATTACAATATTCAAAGCTGCATATATAAGAACTCAATCATCACTGTGAGCTGGAGGAACTCATGTAACTCATCTCTGACAACTGGCAGAAAAAGAAGGGCATTTTAAGTAGAAGGAAATAACCAGCAATTTATATTCATAAGCCATTTCTAACTCCTGAGAACTTATTCCCTTTCAATGTGACTGCAGGGTTCCTTCTGTGACATGGAACCTAAATGAATCTGTGAAATCTGGTCTCTTGTAACAATACCACCAACTTGAATGGTCAACGCTATGTAACACTCAGCTTTCTCCTCTAAGTTCCAACTTTGATTGCCTTAAACAAAACACTATAAAACAATATCTGAAAACCATCAAAATTTCTAACATTCTAAACATTTTGCTTATGACCACAAGTCAAAAGTAGGTCTGTAACTAAAAGCTTTGACATTTTGAAAGTTGGATCTACATCTTACATATCCTTGGTCCTCAGCATCTAACCAATGGCCCAAACATAGTAAGTAGCCACTTAAATATCTGCTGCTGAAGATGACAAAAAAGTCCAATGATATTTTAAAAGTACAACGATAATTATCTGATGCCAACTCAATAAATAATGAGTGAATAAATGCAGTGATCAAAAGAAATCCCTGTTAGGTTAATCAAATTGAGCTATTTACTACATAATACTGCCTCAGAAAAGTATTTCAAAGAACTAGGCTTTAGTTATATTATATCTCTATTTCCTTGTTGACTAATCTATAGTTTTAAAAGGGAAAGGAGAATTCAAAACTAGGCTTAACATGCTTGACTCTGTCGCCTCAGATTAAGGTCCCAAAGAAATCCAAGAGCAGTAACTGAGATATTATATAGAAACTCTGCCTCATGTTTAAAGAGTTTCTAAGGAAAAATTTTGTCTTAGGTGCCTGAAAGACTACTATCCTGTCCAATTGAATTTATTAGTGTTCTTTATTCTTTAATGCTTCATGGAGGCCTAATAAAGTCTTTTTAAATATGAGACTGCTAAGTACCTGGTGATGCAAAAATCATAGAGAGAAATGAATAAGGTCAGATGCCCAAAAGTGACAAGGAAAACATTCAATAACTTCATCTACAGTTAGTGCATAGTCTGAAAACCTTTTCCATGCAAGGCAATAAATTTCTTTGGTATATTTAGATATGGCTAACTTAATTATCTTCAGAACATCACTTAATATTTTATCTCTTTGTCTAAGTGTCTGGGAACTTCTGAAATTTAATATATCATACTATAAATCTGAATGAGGGAGGTAATTTATATTAGGTATTAATGTCAAAAGAAGAAAACATAATTTCCTTAGAAACTGTTTAAACTATGAATGACTAAAAAAAAGGTCATTTAAAGTCATTTTCTCATGCCTCCATATATCTTAAGAATCAGAAGACCTGTGATCTATTACCACTGCCAAATAAGAAGGATTTAGATATGCTCCAATTAAGTACAGATGCCTTACAACTAATTAGTAATTATTTAAAGTTAAACATTAAATTGTTCAAAAGTTTACTTTAAAGCGAACTATTATAATAATTGGTGTAATAATAATTTTTTATATAGAATACTGTTTGAAATCAAGTGGGTTATAGATTAGAAAATATGTTTTTGTTATATTGACTTTATATTGAAATGGCACTGGTAATAAAAATTTCTTATATATTTCTAAAGCACATTGGCCAGTACATAATAAACCTCTGTTGCCTCCAACATTAAATACAGAAAAGAATTTGGCTGTTAATTATACTGTTAAACACTGGGAAAAATACACCCATTATAGCTTCTTGTATAATCACTTGCCGTTTGAGAAATGATGTATCAAGCTCCGTTGGCTCTTCCCATGAGAGGTACTTAGGGGGCTCAAGAAATTTTTTTCATTTTATACAAGATTAAGCAGAGCTTAGCCCACACTCAAAAGCAAAATTCTTTAGGAAACCAAAGGCTGAGAACATTCCTTATTCAGAAATTCCATTGTCAGGGAAATCACTAATACCAACTATCAAGGGAAAATGTCTCATTCCTATTGCAGGATCAGCTAAAGTGAAACTGCTTCTTTAGTTGCTAGGAAACAACCAACTCATTATATGCCATTATCAGAGCCCTAGAGAAGAAACTGGCATCTGCTTCACATTTGGGGATACTGGAGAATGAACTAAAAGCACTGAAACTGCTGCCAAAATCCCTGGCCTCCAGGGTTTACACTGTGACCACAGCAGGTGCTGACACCAGACTAGCCTTTGAAGTTTTCCTTTCCATACTCTTCTTCTAGTAACTAAAATTATTTTTCCAATATCCTGCATTTTTAAAGTCAAAGATTCTAACACTTCCTCATTTGAGTAAACTTAATTACATTTATGTCAAGCACAATTTAAAGGCAAAAAATATTACTCAGGAATCTTAACAAATAACAGAAAAATTTTAAACTATTAGTTATTCATTGAGTGAAATGTACTAGATATTTATGCCTTTAATTATTTAAAATCAAAATGGAAAATAAAAGGAAATTGTTCCCAAAATTAGGAGAATAAAAAGAAAAACATACCCATCAATCTAGTACTCAAAATGACATTCTAAGATTTATCTGCCTAGTTTTCCTAATCGATCATAAAGTTTAACTTCTATTTTTATGGGCTGGAATGCTTTTTTGCAATGTATTACGAAGTGTTCATGAACATCAACATATTTATTCATCAGTCTCTTCCCTTCCTTTTAGCAGATGAGGTTGGAAGGAGGTGGGGTGATATTATGCAGATAAATTACTAGACATTGGCAACTGAAACCATGAGACTCCCTATACAACTGCTTCTGTATCCAGAAAAATAAGTTATCCTTCAGAAGAAGCTGCAGGCATTGGTAAAAGAAGTTGACAGACTATCTTCCTTCACAAAATTACAAAGAATGCTCCTGGCAGAGCTCCCCTATCCTAATATAATTCTTTGCCCCATCTCCCACTCTGATGCTCACCCCATTTCAATTATTCATACCTGCCACTCTCAGCTAAATAATGTTCCCTTGATACTACTTCATACTTTTATTCTCAAACAATTCAGTTCCACTCCACCACCGTGACTACCTTCTCCCAGCCTGACTCTTACCTGTGTCTTATGAAACATCATTTCCACTAAAGTTGCCAGATTCAGCAAATAAAAGTAGAACAAAATAAGGCCATCTGCAGCAACATGGGTGGACCTAGAGATTCTCATACTGAGTGAGGTGGGTGAGACAGAGAAGGACAAATGTCATACGGTATCACTTATATATGGAATCTAAAAGATGGTACAAGTGAACTTGTTTACAAAACAGAGTCACAGATGTAAAAAAGAAACTTATGGTTACCAGGGGAGAAAGGTAGCGGGGATGGGGAAGGGGGGAGGAGGAATAAATTGGGAGATTGGGGTTGACACATACACACTACTATATATATAATGGCTAATTAATAAGGACCTACTGTATAGCACAGGGAACTCTTCTCAATACTCTGTAATGACCTATATGGGAAAGAATCTAAAAAAGAGTAGATATATGTATATGTATAACTGATTCACTTTGCTGTACAGCAGAAAGTAACACAACATTTTTTTTTATTTATTATTTTTTTTTTTTGGCTGCGTTGGCTCTTTGTTGCTTTGAGCAGGCTCTCTCCAGTTGTGGTGAGCAGGGGCTACTCTTCCCTGGGGTGCACGGGCTTCTCATTGTGATGGCTTCTCTTGCTGCAGAGCACGGGCTCTAGGTGCGCAGGCTCAGTAGTTGCGGTGCACGGGCTTAGTTGCTCTGCGGCATGTGGGATCTTCCCGGACCAGGGATCGAACCTGTGTCCCCTGCACTGTCAGGTGGAGTCTTAACCACTGCACCACCAGGGAAGTCCCTAACACGGCATTTTAAATCAACTATATTCCAATAAAAATTTTTTGAAAAATTAAGAGAAAAAAAAGTAGAGGACACTAACTCAGTTAAGTTTGAATACCAGATACACAATGAATACTTTTTTAGTGTGAGTATGTCCCAAACAATATTTGGGACATATCCATACTGAAAAATTATTTGCTGTATATCTGATATTCAAATTTAACTAAGTATATCCTGCATTTTATCTAGCAACCCTATTACCACCCCACCATGAGATAATTTGATCCTTGACATTTTTCTCACTTTAACAGAAACCTGCCTTTCCTCAACAATACCACATTTCCAAAGTCAGAAGGAAGGAAAGTGGGGGGAGGGGGGGAGGAAGGGAGGGAGGAAGGAACGAAAGAAAAGAAGGAAGGAAAGAAAGGTCCAACTTGTCTAATGTCCCTCCTTCCCTAAACAAAATCAATTTATCTGTTACTTTTTACACCTGTTCCTCCCAAGCTACTGAATCACTTCTTCCCCACAACAGATGATTTCCAATTATGTGATGCCTCCAATTTTACACAGCCTCCTGATCCCTCCTGACTACCTGTCTTCCAGGAAACCAGGCCTTGAATTCTATGTTTCCTTCATTAATGCCCTGGATGTTTTTCCCCTTTGGCCTTTCCGCCATGCCATTCCTGGATCCAACAACAGGTTTGCCCATGGCAGCTTTCAGGCTTCAGAGAGCTGCTAAAGAGTCACAAAAATCCAGCAAATCTAAAATATCATAATATTTAGCATCCAGTGGGCCTTTGCTATTACACAGGGATCGTCTGTCTCTTCATCTTTTTTTTTATTGCTCTGAAACCTGTTAAAAAGCACTGCCTCGGGCTTCCCTGGTGGCGCAGTGGTTGAGAGTCCACCTGCCGATGCAGGGGACACGGGTTCGTGCCCCGGTCCGGGAGGATCCCACATGCCGCGGAGCGGCTGGGCCCGTGAGCCATGGCCGCTGAGCCTGCGCGTCCGGAGCCTGTGCTCCGCAACGGGAGAGGCCACGACAGTGAGAGGCCCACATAACGCAAAAAAAAAAAAAAAAAAAAGCACTGCCTCTGGCCCATAGTATGCCTAAGCTCGATTTCAGAACCACCAGCATAATTTAAACTCACCTGGGATAATCTGTTAACAATGCAAACTCCTTGGCCCTCCCTCAGACCTACTGAAGGAAAGTATTCAAGTGGGGGAGTGCAACAGAAAGGCTACAAATTTGAATTTTCAACTAGCTCTCCAGATAATTTTTATGAATACTGAAATTTGTGAACCAAATTTGCTCTATTGAGTAAACTAACTATCTTTTTCCTTCCACTGAGAAGATCAAGGAAAAAACAATTTTGGTTAACCTCTTTTTCATGTCAGGTATGATGGGGTTCCCCCATCTATTCTTCTTTCCATTCTACTCACCAAACTTGGAACTAGAGACTTAGTTTCCAAAAATAATTCATAACCCCATTTTAACTCCATTCCCTTTTGCCTCTTTCATAATATTCCTCTTTCAATAATCCCCTCCTTCTTCACTGTATCCTATACCTTGGAAAAGGTATGGCTGTCCCATTTGGAAAACAAATGAAAAGGGATTTCATTTGATACCATTCCTCCTTAAGCTTCTATCCTATTTTCCATTCCTTTTCCCCACTCCCCTGAATGGCCTATTTTATATAATGAGCAGAATACACCTCCACCTCCAAGGTCATGCTATAAATCCATTCTTAGACCCCTATAATCTGACTTTTTTCATTCAGTGTTCTACTAAAGGATCACAAATGGCTACCTAGCATTTACTGTTCCTTGCCCTTTTTCAATCCTCATTCTTACTGACCTATCATTCTTAAAACTCTACAAACCAATGGTTCCCAAACTTGTCCATACACTGGAATCAGTTGGAAAGCTCCAAAAGTGCTGATGTCTGGCTTACATACCAAGAGTTCATGATTTAATCTGTCTGGAGTGTGACCTGAAATTTGAAAATTTTAAAAGATTCCCAAATGATTCTAATATGCAGATATACTGGAAAACCATGGCTGCAAACACTTTATCTTTATGACATTAGTATCCTTAGTCCTTTTCCTACTTGAACTACTTCTGTTCCTCTTTACTAACTCCTTTTCCTCACAAAATCACCACCCCAAACTACAAATATTAACCAAAGAGAAGTCTTCAACTCATTACTCTTCTGTTACTATAATTAATATAATTCAAGTCATGAAAGTAGAAGAGATGCCTCAGGGAGGATGGTGGTGATGACAATAATAATGATACCTAATATCAACAAATCTAATACCCTACTTATTATAAGATGTATCATTATTTTATGTAGCAAGAAAAGAGGGAAAAACACCTAAGATGAGAAGGAGTCTAATAGAAGAAGCCTACAAAAAGTAGGGACCCCAAAAGACTAAACTCTCTTAAACTAAAGGTAAATAAAATATAAGTCCTCAAGTTAGAAATAAATTTCAAGGAAATGTGCATCTCTCCAGGCCCTGGCAGAAGGCAGAAAAACATTACCTAAAGACAGTAAATCAGAAATTGGTACACATGGAGCTTTTCAATCTGAATTCTTACCACCTGAGTGGTCCCAAAAACCTCTAACAGAGAATTCTATTTAAAGTTGCCTCAGGTTGAAAATGTCCCACGTGAATAGAGGCACAACACAAAACATCTCTGAAAGAACCAGAATTCAAGCCACTGATAAAGGAATTCTAAGAAGCCATCACTTGCAAGATGCATCCCGATTTGAGAAATGTTAACATATGGAAAAAATCTAATTTGTGTTAAGACTGATAAAATACAATAACAACAGGGCACATTTATGTGACACTTACTATGCTGTCTAAGCATAGTACACATATTAACTCATTTAATCTTCACAGTGCAGTAGTTACCATTCACCCCATTATATACATAAGGAACTAAAGCCCAGAGAGGTTTTTGCCCAAGGATATGCAGCTATTAGGTGTGCAGTAGCGACTGGACTCAGGCAGATGTGGCTCCATAGTCCATGCCCTTAGCTACTGAGCTATGAACATAAATTGTGGAGAACACCAACATATAAGGGGTAGGCAGATAAAAAGAACACAGATATAAAAGAATTCATGAAAGCTGCCAGAGGAAAAAGACATATTACCCACAGGAGAACAATTCAGAAATGATGACAGATTTCTTACTGGAAATAATGAAAAGCAGAAGACAATGGAACAGCACCTTTAAAAGATTGAAGGAAAAAAATGCCAACACAGAATTCTACATGCACTGAAAAGATGAAGAGAAAATAAATACATTTCCAACAAATAAAAGTTAAAAAAACTCTTCATCAGGAGACCCACACCACAAAAAAAAGACTAAAACAACTTTGTCAGGATAAGGAAAATGGATGAAACTCAGATTTAAGGAAATGCAAAGCACAGAAAAAACAAAGTTGTGGGTAAATATGAAACACTGTTTTCTTAATTTCTTTAAAAGATGACTATTTAAATAAATTTATAATACTGTATTGTGAGATTTAATAAAGTATATGTATTTAAAATATATCACAACAATACACACAGAATGGGAGGTGTTATTTCGTTGGCCAGAAAGTTCGTTCGGGTTTTTCCATAACATCTTACAGAAAAACCCAAATGAACATTCTGGCCAACCCAATAAATGGAACAATACTGTTAGAAAGTAATTAATCATGTGATTAACAATATAAACCTTAAGAAGACTGTGAAAAGAAAGCGTATTATTAGCTCTAAAATAGCCACTGAATACTAATAGGAAGAGGTTTAGTTTAAAAGCCAATAAAAGAATTTAAATGGAATTCAAGAAATATTTCATTAATTGAACAGAGTACAGTAAAAGAAAAGCAGAGGAAGAAAAAAATAGATAGAACAAATGAGAAAAAAAGTAAAATGGCAGACTTAAACCCAACCATATAAATAATTATAGTAAGTGTAAATGGATTAAGCAATCCAAATTAAAAGGCAAAGATTATTAATTAGACTTCAGACTGGATAAAACAGCAAGACACAACTAAATGTTGTCTACAAAGATCCACCTTAAGTATAATGAAATAGAAGATTAAAAGTAAAAAGATAAAAAAGATATTCTCTGGAAACGGAGTATGCACAAGAAAACTAATGTGGCTACATTAGTATCAAATAAAGTAGACTTCAAGATGAGCATTTACCAGAGATAAAGAGGAACATTTCATAAAAATAAAAAGGTCAATTGACCAGGAAGACATAACAATTCTAAACAGGTGATTAGAGCTTCAAAATATATGAAGCAAAAAACAAAATACAGAAATGAACAAATTCACAATCACAGCTGGAGATTTTAACACTCCTCTCCCACTAACTGACAGAATAACTAGACAAAAAAAAAATCAATAATGATATGAAACATTTGAACAACACTGTCAACCTGACCTAAATGATATTCATTGAACATTAACCACAACAACTGAAAAATACACATTCTTTCTAAAAGCACAATGGAACAATCACAAAGACAGATCACATGCTGGTCCATAAAATAAGTTTCAAAAAATTTTAAAAGACTGCTATCTTAGAGAGTAAATTCTCTAACCAAAACAAAATTACACTAGAAATCAATGCCATTAAGTTATTAAGAAGATTCCCTACTGTTTAGAAATTAAGCAACACACTACAAGTATCCACAGGTAAAAGAAAAGGAAATTAGAAATTATTTTGAATTGTTTGACAATGAAAACATATCAGAATTTGCAGGATTCTAAGCAATGACTAGAGATAAATCTATAGCCATAACTACATACATTAAAAAACAAGAAATGCTTATCATCAATTACCTAAGTTTCTACCTTAAGATGATAGAAAAAAAGAGCAAATAAAACCTGAAGTAGGGCTTCCCTGGTGGCACAGTGGTTAAGAATCCACCTGTCAAGGCAGGGGTCACGGGTTCAAGCCCTGGTTTGGGAAGATCCCGCATGCCATGGAGCAACTAAGCCCGTGTGCCACAACCACTGAGCCTGTGTGCCACAACTACTGAGACTGCGCTGTAGAGCCCACGAGCCACAGCTACTGAGCGTGCATGCCACAACTACTAAAGCCCATGTGCCTAGAGCCGCTGCTCTACAACAAGAGAAGCCACTGCAATAAGAAGCCCACAAACCGCAATGAAGAGTAGCCCCCGCTCACTGCAACTAGAGAGAGAGAGAAAGCCTGCGCACGGGAACAAAGACCCAATGCAGCCAAAAATAAAATAAATAAATTTATTTTTTAAAAAAACCTGAAATAAATAGTAACAGTATGACCAGAAAACAATGAAATAAGAAATAAACATAAAATAGCGAAATCTTAAAGGGCCAGTAGTTGATCCTTTGAAAAAATTAACAAAATTGAAAAATCCCTAGCAAGAAAAATCAGGAATAAAAGACAGAAAAAACAAATTGCTAATATTAGGAATTCAGAGGGAACGGCTACATCCTATATCCTATCTGAAAAGGTAATAAGGTAATACTATGAACAAAGTTCATGTATATATTGTACAAATCAGGTGAAATGAACAAATTCCTGTAAAACTCAAGAAAACTGAAACAAGATGAAATTAAAGCTCTAAATAGAATTAGTCCTCAGAAACATCCCCACCCACAGTGGCTGAGGGCAGGGTGGTGGGGAGAAGGGGAAGTGCTACTCCAGCTCTAGGTTTCCTTGGTAAACTCCACAAAATACAAACTTTAAACCAAAGCTAATAATCTTTCACAAAATAGAAGAGGAGGGAAGTACTTCCAAATGCATTTTATGAGGCCAAGATAGTTCTCATACAACACCTGAAAAAGACATTACAGGAAAAACAACTTAGAAACCAATATTCTTCATAAATATTGATCTAAAATTCCTTAATAAAATACTGGCAAATTGAATCCAGCAACATATTAAAATTAAGTATACTATTATTTATTGTAATTAAAATATCATGACCAAGGAGAATTTATCTCAGGAATGCAAGTTTGGTCTAAGATCAGAAAATAAATCAATGTATTATAAATTACCACATTAATAGAATAAATGAGAAAAACCACATGATCATTCAATAAATGAAAAAAAGAAGCATTTGAAGAAGTTCAACACCCATTCGAGATAAAAGCTCCTCAGCAAACAAAGAAACAGAAAGGAATTTCCTCAACCTGATAGAGGGCATCAATAAAAACCTACAGCTATCATCTTTCTTCTTTTTTCTTTTTTGAATTTCATTTTATTTATTTTTTTATACAGCAGTTCTTATTACTCATCCATTTTATACATGTAAGTGTATACATGTCAATCCCAATCTCCCAATTCATCCCACCACCATCCCCACCCCCCGTCGCATTCCCCCCTTGCTGTCCATACGCTTGTTCTCTACATCTGTCTCCCACTTTCTGCTCTGCAAACCGGTTCATCTATACCATTTTTTTAGGTTCCACATATGTGCATTAATATACGATATTTGTTTTTCTCTTTCTGACTTACTTCACTCTGTATGACAGTCTCTAGATCCATCCACGTCGCTACAAATGACCCAATTTCGTTCCTTTTTATGGCTGAGTAATATTCCATTGTATATATGTACCACATCTTCTTTATCCATTCATCTGTCGATGGGCATTTAGGTTGCTCCCATGACCTGCCTATTGTAAACAGTGCTGCAATGAACACTGGGATGCATGTGTCTTTTTGAATTATGGTTTTCTCTGGGTATATGTCCAGTACTGGGAATGCTAAGCTCATATGGTAATTCTATTTTTAGTTTTTTAAGGAACCTCCATACTGTTCTCCATAGTGGCTGTATCAATTTACATTCCCACCAACAATGCAAAAGGGTTCCCTTTTCTCCACACCCTCTCCAGCATTTGCTGCTTGTAAATTTTCTAATGATGCCCATTCTAACTGGTGTGAGGTGATACCTCATTGCAGTTTTGATTTGCATTTCTCTTAACAGTTAGTGATGTTGAGCAGCTTTTCATGTGCTTCTTAGTCATCTGTATGTCCTCTTTGGAGAAATGTCTATTTAGGTCTTCTGCCCATTTTTGGATTGGATTGTTTGGTTTTTTGATATTCAGCTGCATGAGCTGTTTATATATTTTAGAGACCAATCCTTTGTCCACTGATTCGTTTGCAAATATTTTCTCCCATTTTGAGGGTTGTCTTTTCGTCTTCTTAATGCTCTCCTTCGCTGTGCAAAAGGTTTTAAGTTTCATTAGGTTCCATTTTTTTTTTGTTGTTTTTATTTCCATTACTCTAGGAGGTGGATCAAAAAAGATCTTGCTATGATTTATGTCAAAGAGTGTTCTTCCTCTGTTTTCCTCTAAGAGTTTTACACTGTCTGGTCTTCCATTTAGGTCTCTAATCCATTTGAGTTTATTTCTCTGTATGGTGTTAGGGATTGTTCTATTTCATTCTTTTACATGTGGCTGCCCAGTTTTCCCAGCACCACTTACTGAAGAGACTGTCTTTTCTCCATTGTATATCCTTCACTCCTTTGTCATAGATTAGTTGACCATAGGTGTGTGGGTTTATCTCTGGGATTTCTATCCTGTTCAATTGATCTATATTTCTGTTTTTGTGCCAGCACCATATTGTCTTGATTACTGTAGCTTTGTAGTATAGTCTGAAGTCCGGGAGTCTAATTCCTCCAGCTCCAGTTTTTTCCCTCAAGACTGCTTTGCCTATTTGGGGTCTTTTGTGTCTCCATACAAATTTTAAGATTTTTTGTTCTAGTTCCGTAAAAAATAGCATTGGTAATTTGATAGGGATTGCACTGAATCTGTAGATTGCTTTGGTTAGTATAGTCATTTTCACAATATTGACTCTTCCAATGCAAGAACATGGTATATCTCTCCATCTATTGGAATCATCTTTAATTTCTCTCAACAGTGTCTTATAGTTTTCTGCATACAGATCTTTTGCTCCTTAGGTAGGTTTATTCCAAGGTATTTTATTCTTTTTGTTGCAACGGTAAATGAGAGTGTTTCCTTAATTTCTCTTTCAGAGTTTTCATCATTAGTGTATACGAATGCAAGAGATTTCTGTGCATTAAGTTTGTATCCTGCTACTTCACCAAATTCATTGATTAGCTCTAGTAGTTTTCTGGTAGCATCTTTAGGATTCTCTATGTATAGAATCATGGCATCTGCAAACAGTGACAGTTTTACTTCTTCTTTTCCAATTTGTATTCCTTTTATTTCTTTTTCTTCTCTGATTGCTGTGGATAGGACTTCCAAAACTATGTTGAATAATAGTGGTGAAAGTGGACATCCTTGTCCTTTTCCTGATCTTAGAGGAAATGCTTTCAGTTTTTCCCCTTGAGAATGATGTTTGCTGTGGGTTTGTCTCTATGGACTTTATTATGCTGAGGTAGGTTCTGTCTCTGCCCATTTTCTGGAGTTTTTATCATAAATGGGTGTTGAATTTTGTCAAAAGCTTTTTCTGCATCTATTGAGATGATCATATGGTTTTATTCTTCAATTTGTTAATATGGTGTATCACATTGATTGACTTGCATATATTGAAGAATCCGTGCATCCCTGGGATAAATCCCACTGATCATGATGTATGATCCTTTTAATGTAATGTTGGATTCTGTTTGCTAGTATTTTGTTGAAGATTTTTGCATCTATATTCATCAGTGATATTGGTCTGTAATTTTCTTTTTTTCTGGTATCTTTGTCTGGTTTTGGTATCCGGGTGATGGTGGCCTCACAGAATGAGTTTGGGAGTGTTCTTTCCTCTGCAATTTTTTGGAAGAGTTTGAGAAGGATGGGTGTTAACTCTTTTCTAAATGTTTGACAGAATTCACCTGTGAAGCCATCTGGTTCTGGACTTTTCTCTGTTGGAAGATTTTTAATGACACTTTCCATTTCATTACTTGTGATTGGTCTGTTCATATTTTCTATTTCTTCCTGGTTCAGTCTTGGAAGGTTATACCTTTCTAAGAATTTGTCCATTTCTTCCAAGTTGTCCATTTTATTGGCATGGAGTTGCTTGTCATGGTCTCTTAGGATGCTTTGTATTTCTGCAGTGTCCATTGTAACTTCTCCTTTTTCATTTCTAATTTTATTTATTTGAGTCCTCTCCCTCTTTTACTTGATGAGTCTGTCTAATGGTTTATCAATTTTGTTTATTCTTCTAAAAGAACCACCTTTTAGTTTTATTGATCTTTGCTATTATTTTCTTTGTTTCTATTTCATTTATTTCTGCTCTGATCTTTATGATTTCTTTCCTTCTGCTAACTTTCGGTTTAGTTTGGTCTTCTTTCACTAGTTCCTTTAGGTGTAAGGTTAGATTGTTTATTTGAGATTTTTCTTCTTTCTTGAGGTAGGCTTATATATCTATAAATTACCCTCTTAGAACTGTTTTTGTTGAATCCCATAGGTTTTGGATCATCGTGTTTTCATTGTCATTTGTCTCTAGGTATTTTTTTATTTTCCTTTTGATTTCTTCAGTGATCACTTGGTTATTTAGTAAAGTATTGTTTAGCCTCCATGTGTTTGTGTTTTTTTCCCTGTAACTGAATTCTAATTCTTAGCATTGTGGTCAGAAAAGATGCTTGATATATTTTCAGTTTTCTTTAATTTACCGAGGCTTGATTTGTGACCCAAGATGTGATCTCTTCTGGAGAAGGTTCCGTACGCACTTGAGAAGAAAGTGTAATCTGTTTTTGGATGGAATGTCCTATAAATAGCAATTAAATCTGTCTGGTCTATTGCATCATTTAACGCTTCTGTTTCCTTATTATATTTCTGTTTGGATGATCCGTCCATTGGTATAAGTGAGGTGTTAAACTCCCCCAATATTATTCTGTTACTGTCAATTTCCTCTTTTATATCTGTTAGCAGTTGCCTTATGTATTGAGGTGCTCCTCTGTTGGGTGCATATATATTTATAATTGTTTATCTTCTTCCTGGATTGATCCCTTGATCATTATGTAGTGTCCTTGTCTCTTGTAACATACTTTATTTTAAAGTCTATTTTATCTGATATGAGTATTGCTACTCCAGGTATCTTTTGATTTTCATTTGCATGGAATATCTTTTTCTGTCCCCTCACTTTCAGTCTGTATGTGTCCTTAGGTCTGAAGTAGGTCTCTTGTAGACACCATATATATGGGTCTTTTTTTGTATCCATTCAGCAAACCTGTGTCTTTTGGTTGGAACATTTAATCCATTCACGTTTAAGGTAATTATTGATATGTATGTTCCTATTACCATTTTCTTAATTGTTTTGGGTTTGTTTTTGTAGGCCCTTCTCTTGTGTTTCCCACTTAGAGAAGTTCCTTTAGCATTTGTTGTACAGCTGGTTTGGTGGTGCTGAATTCTCTTAGCTTTTGCTTGTCTGTAAAGCTTTCGATTTCTCCATTGTATCTGAATGAGATAATCTTGGTTGTAGGTTATAGGCTGGTTGTAGAATAATATTGGTTGTAAGTTCTTCCCTTTCATCACTTTAAGTATATCATGTCACTCCCTTCTGGCTTGTAGAGTTTCTGCTGAGAAATCAGCTGTTAATCTTATGGGAGTTCC